>NC_091443.1:80140637-80770172 GCF_964237555.1 Oryctolagus cuniculus
GTCAGGCAGGACCTCAGCGTGCACCTGGGAGCTCAGCTCTGACTTGAGGGCAGGCCGGACCGGCCCTGGAAGAAGGGAGGTCCCACAGCCTCCTCGCTCCTCTTCAGCTTTTATCTTCTCCAGACCTTCAGCCAAGTCCTAGTGCAGTGAATGGCCAGTAACAGAATTTGCTGGAAGGAATGCAGGGTGCTGGGCAGAGGTGCTGGGCTGTGTTGGAAGAAAAACTAAAGTGCAAACCTCAGCTTTGGGAATTACAGCCTAAAGGATGCCTTTAAAAAAAAAAAGAAAAGAAACCTAATCTATTGTCTTCTGATGACAGGTAACCAGTGCTTTTTATTATAACTACTGCATGGACTCTGTAAAGAATTAACAGTATTTTTTAAATGCTATAGAAGAAGAATTGCCATGACTCATTTCAATATAGCTACAAGGAAGTCAATAGCAAAGCCTGTATTAAGACTGTATTAAGGTGTTGTCGATGTGTAACCCCGGAGTTGTTCAGTAAGAAAACAAGGGGGGCCCGTGTTGTGGGGCAAGGGGTCACACCTCTCACTGCTCATAGGCCATGTCAGAGCCCCAGGCCTCGGCCCAGCTTCTCCGCTTCTGTTCCAGCCCCTGCCGATGCATCTGGGAAGGCGGTAGAGAATGAACCACATGTTTGGGCCCCTCCTACTCACATGGGAGACCTGGATGGAGTTCTGCTTGGGCCTGGCCCAGCCTTGGCTGGTGCGGCCATCCGGGGAGTGAACTGGCAGATAGAAATCTGTCTCTCTCTGTCTCTCCCTGCCTGCTGCTCTGCCTTTCAAATAAATAAGTACTTAGAAAAAGAAAGCATGAAAGTAGGTTATCAACATGTAAGACAAACACAGTAAAACCTATATACACTGTAGGAATATTCATCTTTCTTTAATAATTTGGGTTTAAAGGGTTTTGGATATTGTTTGGTTTTGTATATCACCAACAACTTAATGCTTCTTCAAGTTATGAAATCTAAATCCCAGTCTGTATAGGATGCCAGTTCCTAAGTGTTAATGGATAACTTGTGTGTCCCTCCAAAATTCATATGGTAAAGTCCTAATCCCCCGCTGGAATTTGAGTGTGTTTGGAGATAGTTCTCTGGAAGAGGAATTAAGGTGAAAAAATGAAGGGCGGGCACTTGGCCTGGTGGTTAAGGCACTGCTTAGGATGCTCACAGCCCAGGTGTTTGGATTCATTTCAGATTTCCTTCCAATTCCAGCTCCCTGTTAATGTTCACCTTGGGAGGCAGCAAGTGATGGTTCAAGTACTTGGGTCCCTGCCACCCACGTGGGAGATCCAGATGTCGTTCCAAGATCCTGGCTTAGCCTAGCTCGGCCCTGGCTGTTATGGGCATCTGGGGAGTGAACCAGCAGATAGAAGACGTTTCTCTGTTTCTCTTTGCTTTTGAAATAAAGTGAAAACAAATAATTTACGAAGGTAAAAATGAGGTCATGTGAGTAGGATCTAATAAAACAAGACAGGTGTCATTTTAAGAACCTAGGATAAAGACACACACAGAGACAAACTAGACTGACACACAGACACACACAGACCCATAAACACACAGACACACAGAAGACACAAGGAAAAGACGGCATCTACAAGCCAGGGAGAAAGGCCGCAGGGGCAGCCAGCCTGACCCCTCTGTCTGGGTCCTTGAGGCTGCAGAACCGTGTTGTCGCCTCCATCCGTGCTCCTTGGTCCTGGCTGCCTTAGCAGACTCAGATCCTGTGGTGCCCAGGCTGTCCGGGGAGAGGCAATACATGGAGGAAGCTAAGATAGCTTTTTTTGAGTGATAAATCTCTTTTCCCAGAACAATCTGTACCCATCTTCTTAAAGACGCCATTCACACTGAAAGAGGATCATGAATTTTCACGTTGCAGGCAGTTCATTTGTTCCCACGCAACTATATGTGACCTGGGGAAGGCAGTCATCCTTCTGAGAGAGCCCGTCTTCCGGAGAGCAACGGCCTGTGCTAAGCAAACCAGTTTGGGAAGATAGATGGGCAGGCGTACCGGCCCCTGAGCCGCAGCTGAGCTCGGATGCAAATATCGGGGCCAGGTGTGGGGGGGCCGCAGGGGCTTGGGCACGGCCAGCCAGCTGGCGGGGCCAGGTCAGGGACCCTGCTGGTGCCTGCTGGAAGGCCCCTGTGGGCAGGAATCAATGCTGAGGCCGCTCAGGGGAGGGGCGGGCTGTGAAGCATCCTCACGCAGCCCTGGACCAGAGACCGGGCTCATCTCGCTCACGAGGCCTCACTTGCCCAATACTCTATTTTAATCATGATCCCTCCCTGCTGTTTTAAATAGAAATAGTTGGTAGACTGAATAGTGCTTTCTCACAAATTGGTTTTGTGTGGATGGGCTAGATTGTCCTAATACACAAAGGAAATTTTCTGGAGGGGAAGTGCTAGAATTCATAACTCTAAATGTATTGGGTTCGTAGGCCAAGGAGAAAAATTAATTATTTTAGAGCTATTCCCTTGGCAGCCAACATTCTGCTGGCACCACTGCATACAGGTACCTGAACTTTTCCTCCCATAAAACCTTATTAATTTGGAATCCAAAGAACAAAAAGAACAATTCTGCAAGCCCCACTGGACTTTGCATTGGCCAAGTTCAGCCTATCTCAGCACTTTTATTACACAGTAATAAAGCATCTCATTGGCTGAGGACTAGCGGTGGCTTAGAAATAGTCACTGTTTTTAATTAACCAGCACTGAAATAATGAGGTCTTACTGTAATTTGGTATGATTTAATTAACTCTCGCTTTGTGTCGGGCCTTCAACCTCTCCACCCCAGTCGAGAAAACCCGAAGCTGCCTGCTTGTTTTTAAAGGTGGAGGCGGCTCCGCAGGCCGCCTGGCTGAGCTTCTCTGGGCAGCAGAGGGGACTCCGCTGTCGCTCAGCGCGCCGCGGGGCAGCTGGTGGTGTTTTCTCCCTTCCGTCGGTTCAGCATGCCTGCACAGCAAGCCGTCTCCATCTCTGCTGGGTCCTGCCATCCACAGCCCAGGCACCAGGCTCAGAAACACCCTGTTACTTTGGCCTCTTGTTTAGCTCTCAGCCTCTGCCAGGGCCTGTCACTCCTCGTGCTCAGTGCCCTCTTCTCTCTGGTGTCAGCAGCCCTGTTGGGTTTTCCGGCCCTTTGCTGAGCCCACTCAATGCACTCTCTTTCCAGATGGCACTCTCATTCTCCTGTGGAAGACCCTTCCACAGCAACCCATGGTCTGTCACGGTCGCCATTGCCCACTGAGCTCTGGGAGTGGCAGAGGGGCCGTGGCCGTGGCCGTGGCTAGTGAGGCTGAGGGGCTGCAGAGGCCCCGGGGAATTCGACTTCCTTCCCTTTACCCCCGCTTTGACCAGCACTGTCCTGCTTCCCTCTGATTTATGCAGGAAGCTTCTGGGTAATATTTGATGTGGAAACAAAAGGTTTGTGTGGCTAAACATAAGTTAGAAAACCACTGAACTACACAGCAGAACCCACGCACTGCAGCTTAGCCTTTGAGACCCGGAACAACAAAGGTGACTCCTCTGTCTGCCTCCACTGCTGCTCCGTGCCAGACCCACACTCCATTGGGCCCCAGAGGTCTCGTCACCTCCCACCTTTGTGCCTGGGATGAACAGAGGGGCCTCTCCTCTTTCTAATTCCCCAGGGTTGAAGGGCAGGCTCAGACCCACCCCCCTCTGATGTAGCTATATCTACCCTGTTTGCTAAGGCTGGAGAGTCCCCTCTTATCCCTGGCCACAGCTGATGGGACCAAGGGACCTGGGTGCAGGCAGAACCCTCTGCAGATCTTCTGGGGTCTGGGTCAGAAACATAGGCCTGCTGGAAGAAGTGGAGTTGAGAAATGGAGTCGCTGGGGGATTGTGGCTGGTGCTGGGTAGAAAGGCTGTGTGGAGTCAACTGATGAATGGGTAAAGAAAACGGTCTGTCCTTAGGAGTCAGTCATACTTGGGGTAGGGGCAGGCACTGGGGACAGCTGTTAAGTCATTGCTTGGGGTGTCCACATCCCATATCAGAGTCCCTGGGCTCACGTCTAGGCTCTGCTTCTGATCCAGCTTCCTGCTGATTGGCATCCTGGGAGACAACAGGTGATGGCTCATCTACTTGGTTCCTTGCTATCCATGTGGGAGACCTGGATTGAGTTCCATGCTTCTGGCGTCAGTCTGGCCCAGCCCTGGCTGTTTAGGCATTTGAGGAATACTTGCACATGGGAAGTTTCTCTCCCCCCCCCTCAAATAAATAAATAAATAGTTAAAAAGTACTTGGCATTAAAAACAAAGTCCTGATGTGTACTACAGCGGGAAGGAAACTTGAAGACACTATGCTATGGTCACAAAAGACAGTAAAGGATTCTGTTTCCGTGAGAAGCCCAGAGCAGGGAAACCCAAAGCGATAGAATGTAGGCTAGTGGTCGCCAGAGCGTGGGCCAGGGACATGATGCTGACAGGAATGGGGTTTCTTTGTAGGGTGAGGAAGATACTCTGAAGTGAGTGATGATGGCGGCACACTATTGTGAATATACTAAAATCCACTGGATTGTACACTTTAAAATAGCAGCTTTTATAGTGTGAATTATATATCAATTAAACAAGGATGGAAAGCAAACAGGGCAGCTCTAATGAGTAAAGATCTGGGCAGAAGGGGTAGGTGTTACGATGCAGGGGGTTAAGCCGCTGCCTGGGATACCTGCACCCCATATCACAGTGCTTGGTCCCAGTCCAGCTGCTCTGCACTTCTGATCCAGCTCCCTGCTAATGCGCCTGGGAGGCAGCAGATGAGGGTCCAAGTACTTAGGCTCATGCCACCCACGTGGGAGACCCAGATGGAGTTCCTGGCTCCTGGCTTCAGCCTGACCTAGTCTTGGCTGTTGTGGGCATTTGGGGAGTAAATCAGTGGGCTGAAGATCTTTGTCTCTGTCTCTCCCTCTCTCTGTGTCACTTTGCCTTTCAAATAAATAAAGAAATATTAGAATAATAATAATAATAATGTAGGTGGTAAATAGCAACTGCAGACACCAAGGGCCAAGGCGAGGCCCTGGGACATCGTGAGCCTCTTCCTAAAGGAGCACACCGCCCCCTAGTGGGGAGGCTGACCAAAAAGACTCCTGGATTTCAGGGCCTGCGTCTGGTCAAGGCCCTGGTGGAGGACAGATGCTGACACCATGCGGATGTAGTCCACAGTGCTGGACAAACCACGTTCTACAGGGAGACAAAGAGAAGCGGGAATCTGTGGGCAAAGAGGGGCTCAAAAGAGACAAGTCAGCCAATTGCTTTTTGTGTGCCTTACTTGATTTTGATTCAAACATTCTGTGAAAAACGTTAGTGGTGACTTTCGACACATTTGGAAATTTGAACACTAACTAGATGTCTGATAATGCTGAGATCTTGTTTTTTCCAGATTTGATAATTGCATTTTTGTTTTTAAAAGAGTCTAAATCTTTTAGAATTAATGAAATGCTGGAAGAATGAGATGATGCCTGGGATTTATTTCCAAGTAATCGGCAGGGAAAGAAATTGGACATAAATAGACAATTACTGAAGCCAGGGAGCAGGAGGTGGGAGTTCTAAGTGCTGTCGCACGAGCTGCAAGTTGTCCAAATTTCCCTGTTTATGAAGACACTTCAAAAAGTTCTTAGAAAAGTGGAATTAAAAAATAAGTGTATTTTGGTGTAAACATTTTAAAATCTATGCATAGTTGTTTTCATAACATGCCTTCTCCATGAACTTTTAGAAGTCTTCTGTAGTAATGAAAACAACTGAGACAAGGAGGGTTGACGGAGAAATCACGGGCCTGAGGTGAGTGTGGGTCTGAGGTGGGTGTCATCGGTGGTCGGCCTCCAGGCCGGCTGAGACCTGTCGGCATCCAGGGATCTCCACCCTCTGCAGCCCTCCCTGGCCTGTGCACCCTCCCAGGAGGGAGCATTCTCCAGGTGGCCCCATCACTGCCTCTAGGGCAGGGAGATGCAAGCTGACGCCTGCGAACCAAGGCACGAGGGATGAACAGTCACGTGTAGCCACTGCTGTGGCAGAACGTTCCAGACTGTGGCCTCCTGATCCCCGTGCAACTCAGAGAGCAAAGTGCTGCGGCGTGCGAGAAAGAGGGCGGGCAAACCTCTCGGCTCAGAGCTCAGGGCACTTTAGGGAAGGGAGAAGCTACCTCTGGCTCACAGGTGGGAGAAAATCTGAATTTTTTTAAACAAAGGCGCTAAATCTTGGCAACATTTTTTTTTTAAGATTTATAATTGACTTCTTCAAGAGAGCGCACCAAATGGTGGATGACGCCTGCAACAGGAGGGCCCGGATGCCCTGGGGACCCTGGGGACCTGGAGTGTCTGTCAGAGGACCCGTCTCCAGCTGTGGCTACAGCACAGGTTTTTACACAAGAAAAGTAAAGTGAATAAAGTCTGTTGAAAAAAAAAAAAGATTTATATATTTGAAAGCCAGAGTTACAGAGAGAGAGGGGGAGATACAGAAAGAGAAGTCTTTCATCTGTTGGTTCACTCCCCAGATGGCTCCAACAGCCTGAGCCAGGCCAGGCTGAAGCCAGGAGCCAGGAGCCAGGAGCTTCTTCCAGGTCCCCCACATGGGTGCAGGGGCCCAAGGACTTGGGTCATCTTCTGCTGCTTTTCCAGGAACATTACAGGGAGCTAGATTGGAAGTAGAACAGCTGGGACTCAAACCGGCACCCATATGGGATGCTAGCGCTGCAGGCAGAGGCTTAGCCCGCTACACTACAGTGCCTGCCCTGGTAAATTCTATTTAAAGGAGTTTGAACCAAATTGGAATGACAGATAAATCATGAAACAAATCTTTGAATTTTTAAAAGAAGTCTTCTTTTTAAATTATTTATTTGAGAGGCAGAAAGAGAGCACTCCAATCTGCCATTTCACTCCCTAAATTCCTGTGACAGCCAGGGCGGGGCCAGGCTGAAGCTGAGCACCTGGAACTCAGTCTGGGTGTCCAGCATGGGTGGCGAGGACCCAAGCACTTGAATTGTCACCACTGCCTCCCAGGGTGTGCATTAGTAGAAAGCTGGAATTGAAAATGGAGCTGGGGCTCAAACCCAGGCACTGTCCTGTGGGATGGGAGCGGTGTAGCCAGTGTCTTTAACCGCTAGGCCAAACAGCTGCTCCGAAAAGTAATCTTGAATGAGTTTCTCGATTACAACTAAAAATCCCTTCAGGGATATGTTCTGCCTCCCTCAGAGCTGAGCACTTTGGAAATGACTGGGGCCCTTCCCAGGCCAACGATGTTAGGACAGAGAGCCTTGTTCTTGCAGAAGCAGTGCCCAAGTTCTCCCTCTCTCTTTATTTATTTATTTATTTATTTATTTATTTATTTTTGACAGGCAGAGTGGACAGTGAGAGAGAGAGACAGAGAGAAAGGTCTTCCTTTTTTCCTTTGGTTCGCCCCCCAATGGCCGCCGCGGCCAGTGCACCGCGCTGATCCAAAGGCAGGAGCCAGGTACTTATCCTGGTCTCCCATGGGGTGCAGGGCCCAAGCACTTGGGCCATCCTCCACTGTACTCCCTGGCCACAGCAGAGAGCTGGACTGGAAGAGGAGCAACCGGGACAGAATCTGGTGCCCCGACCGGGACTAGAACCTGGGGTGCTGGCGCCGCAGGTGGAGGATTAGCCTATTGAGCTGCGGCGCCGGCCCCAAGTTCTCTCTTAAAAGGTTCTTTAAACAGGTCTTCAAAGAAGGAGGTACCTTTCTCTGAAGGGAGGAGAGAACTTCCACTTTGACTATGACCTTGTCTAAATATGATTAGAGTCGTTGAACTCAAAAGGCTTCCATAGCCTTGGAAACTCATGACTGGAGCATAGGGAGATTACTGATGCCATAAACAAGAGTGTCAATTTGTAAAGTCAACAACAGGAGTCACTGTGCACTTACTCCTCATGTAGGATCTCTGTCCTTAATGTGCTGTACATTGTGATTTAATGCTATAATGAGTACTCAAACAGTATTTTTCACTTTGTGTTTCTATGTGGGTGCAAACTGTTGAAATCTTTACTTAATGTATACTAAACTGATCTTCTGTATATAAAGAGAATTGAAAATGAATCTTGAGGCCAGCGCCGCGGCTCAATAGGCTAATGCTCCACCTAGCGGCGCCGGCACACGGGGTTCTAGTCCCGGTCAGGGTGACGGATTCTGTCCCGGTTGCCCCTCTTCCAGGCCAACTCTGCTGTGGCCCAGGAAGGCAGTGGAGGATGGCCCAAGTGCTTGGGCCCTGTACCCCATGGGAGACCAGGAGAAGCACCTGGCTCCTGGCTTCGGATCAGTGCTGCGCGCCGGCCGCAGCGGCCACTGGAGGGTGAACCAACGGCAAAGGAAGACCTTTCTCTCTGTCTCTCTCTCTCACTGTCCACTCTGCCTGTCAAAAAAAAAAAAAAAAAAAAGAAGAAGAAGAAAAAGAAAATGAATCTTGATGTGAACGGAAGGGCAGAGAGAGCAGGAAAGGGGAGGGTTGCGGGTGGGAGGGAAGTCATTGTGGGGGGGGGGGGGGAAGCCATTGTAATCCATAAGCTGTACTTTGGAAATTTATATTCATTAAATAAAAGCGTTTTTTTTTAAGTTCTTTAGTCTGTTTAAATGCTGAGCGTTTGTGCCTAAGGGGGTGAGACTATCCTAAAGGCTTGGTGAGGTTGGTAAAACCCAGGAATTTTGTCCCAGAGTGGAGATGTGTGCCCTGCAGGCTCGGGGGCTCTTAGTGAGCCTCGGAGCAGGAGCCCCTGCTGGATGGCGAGTGAGGCGGTGGGCTCTGAGCCGGGCTTGGAAGTGGTGGCTGAGCAATCCCTCTGTCTTCCCTACTCACCTTTGTTAAGAAGAATGCTGACGTTTGAGTGGAGCAATTCCCCACCTAGCCTCCAGTCGGGTCCAGCGGGTTCTGAGGGAGTGGTAGGAGCACACCAGGTCCATCTGGGAGCAACATGTGAGTGTTCTGGCTGTGAGGAATGCCAATCAGCTGTGAGGTCTTCGCACTGTCTCCAGTTAGCAGTCACTGCTCCAGATTCCTTCAGCTCCCAGGCCCTCCGCTCCCTGGCTAGCATCTCACTTCACTTCCATTTGTGTCGAAATTTCAGACAGAGTCAGCTTGGCTCTCAACTCGGGCTTTCCTTTTGAGGTTCCAAATAAACCCTCCGTCAAGTGATCTTATCCACCAGGCCTGTGACTGCTTCCTGAAGCCAACATTCAGAACACAAATCCCAGACTCATTAGGCAGTTTCACATCACGGGTCTCAGATGGCTTCCTTATTTCCGGAAGTCCTGCGTTAATTATTTCCACTCAGGAAAATATCGTGTTAGAGGTCATTCCTGCTTCTAGTCCCTACGTGAACTCCAGGAAGAAGCAAATGAAAATCATTAAAAAAAAAAAAGATTTACTTATTTATTTCAGAGGTAGAGTTACAGATAGACAGAGGGAGAGAAAGGTCTTCCATCTGCTAGTTCGCTCCCCAGCTGGCCGAAGTGGCTGGAGCTGGGCTGATCCAAAGCCAGGAGCCAGGAACTTCCTCCAAGTCTCCCATGAGGGTGCAGGGGCCCAAGGACTCGGGCCATCTTCCACTGCTTTCCCAGGCCATAGCAGAGAGCTGGGTCGAGAGAGGAGCATCTGGGACACAAACTGGTGCCAATATGGGATGCCGGCACCACAGGCAGAGGCTTAACCTACTACACCACAGTGCTGCCCCCATGAAAGTCATTCTTTTTTTTTTTTAATTTATTTTTTATTTTTTTATTTTTTGACAGGCAGAGTGGACAGTGAGAGAGAAAGAGAGACAGAGAGAAAGGTCTTCCTTTGCTATTGGTTCACCCTCCAGTGGCCGCCGCAGCCGGCGCGCTGCGGCCAGCGCACCACGCTGATCCTATGGCAGGAGCAAGGTACTTATCCTGGTCTCCCATGGGGTGCAGGGCCCAAGCACTTGGGCCATCCTCCACTGCACTCCCTGGCCACGCAGAGAGCTGGCCTGGAAGAGGGGCAACCGGGACAGAATCCAGTACCCGACCGGGACTAGAACCCCGTGTGCCGGCGCTGCTAGGCGGAGGATTAGCCTAGTGAGCCGTGGCGCCAACGAAAGTCATTCTTCATGTGTGTAGATTAAAGGAGAAAAGAACATCATTTCCCTAGAATGAAACTTTAATGTCATTATTTGTAAACTCCCTGCTTTCCACTCCTAGAAGAGCCAAGCACTCATTTCCCATTTGTGTATCAGTCAACAAGTATGCTATATTCATTATCTATTATGCTGTGTTACAATATTCCCCTGATTTAATAGCTTGAAACGACTACCATTTACTATTGCCCGTGTTTCTACAGGTTGGGTGTACACCAGCACCATCCCTGGGAGAAATCCCTTTTAAGAGTGCACAAGGGGCCCACACTGTGATGCAGCAGATAAAGCCGCTGCCTGCAGTGCTGGCATCACATATGGGTGCCGATTCTAGTCCTGGCTGCTCCTCTTCCGATCCAGCTCTCTGTTATGGCCTGGAAAAGCAGTAGAAGATGGCTCAAGTTCTTGGGCTCCTGCATCCATGTGGGAGACCCGGAAGAGGCTCCTGGTTCCTGGCTTTGGATCGGCGCAGTTGCAGCCAATTGGGGAGTGAACCAGCAGATGGAAGACCTCTCTCTCTCTCTCTCTCTCTGCCTCTCCTTCTCTCTGTGTAACTCTGACTTTCAAATAAATTAACTCTTTCAAAAAAGAAAATAAGACAGTTTGGAATTACCTCAGAAATCTGAATATAGACCTACCATAAGACCCAGCCATCCCACTCCTGGGAATTTACCCAAGGGAAATGAAATCAGCAAATCAAAGAGTTATATGTACCCCCGTGTTTATTGCAGCTCAGTTCACAATACCTAAGACATGGATTCAATCCAAATGCCAGTCAACTGAAGACTGGATTAAGAAATTATGGGGTACTTGATGGAATACTACACAGCGGTAAAAAAAAAAAATGAGATCCAGTCATTTGCAACAAAATGAATGGATCTGGGTGCCGGTGCTGTGGCGCAGCGGGTTAACGCCCTGGCCCGAAGTACTGGCATCCCGTATGGGTGCCGATTCTAGTCCCGGCTGCTCCTCTTCTGATCCAGCTCTCTGCTATGGCCTGGGATAGCAGTAGAAAATGGCCCAAGTCCTTGGGCCCCTGGACTCACATGGGAAACCTGGAAGAAGCTTCTGGCTTCGGATTGGCGCAGCTCCAGCTGTTGCGGCCAGTTGGGGAGTGAACCATCAGATGGAAGACCTCTCTCTGTGTCTCTACCTCTCTCTGTAACTCTTTCAAATAAATAAATAAATAAATCTTTTTTAAAAAATGAATGAATCTGGAAAATATCATACTTAGTGAAATAAGCCAGTCCCAAAAGGACAAATAAAATATGTTCTTCCTGATCTGTGATAACTAATAGAGCACCTAAAAGGAAATCTGTAGAAGTGAAATTGACACTTTGAGAAGCAATGACTTGAATAGCCCTGTCCTGACTGTTGAGGAATAGTTTTTTTTTTCTCTTCTTCATATTATTTGTTGAACTCTTAACATAAAGTTAATCATGTGTGGATAAAGTTAACTGAAAATAGATCTCAGTAAAAAATAAAAGTGGGAATAAGAGAAGGAGGTGGAAGTGTGTAACTGTACAGCTGTATAGCTCTGCATATATTCCTATAGATTTCCTTCTTCCATTTTTTTTTTTTTAAGATTTGTTTATTTGAAAGTCAAGTTACGCAAAGAGAGGGAGTGGTCTTCCATCCTCTGGTTCACTCCCTAAGTGGCTGCAATGGCTGGAGCTGCACTGGTAGTGCTCTGAAATCAGGAGACAAGAGCTTCTGCTGGGTCTCCCTTGCGGGTACAAGGGCCCAAAGACTTGGGCCATCTTCTACTGCATTTGCAAGCCATAGCAGAGAGCTGGGTTGGAAGTGGAGCAGCTGGGACTCGAACCAGCACCCATACGTAAAGCCAGCACTGCAGACAGTGGCTTTACCCGCTCCGCCACAGCACCATCCCCCAGACTTGCGTCTAAGAGTGCAGTTAAAAAACTTGCCATGGAACCCCAAATCCCATTAAGCTGCATGGTAAAAATGCCATCTAAAGTGGTAAAGTGACCATGTTAAGTGTTGAAGTGATCATATAGAGAGTATTGTTAAAGGGATCATATAAATAAGATCAAATGTCTGGTAATAATAATAGAATTAAAAAGGAGAGAATGTTCCAACATGGGAAACAGTCCACACAGCAGACTCATAGAATGACAATCACTTTAAACAGCATTCTGACTATTCAGAATCAGCCCTTAAGGCATTCTGGTCTGGCTAAAAAGTCCTTGAGAGCATTTCAGGTATGGAAAGCCAAGACACTGTGGCAAAAAAAAAATGTCCTACATGAAGGATCTCTGTGAGAGAACCTAGTGGAAAGAAGTGGCCATCAAAGAAGGATGTTCTTTTCTCTGAAGGGAGGAGAGAACTTCCACTTTGCTTATAGCCTTGTCTAAATACTGACAGAGATTGTGGATTCAAAAAGCTTCCATAGCCATGGCAGCTCATGTCAAGAGCCTCGGGTGGTAACAGATGTCATACATAAGAGTATTGATTGTTAAATTAACAGGAGTTACTGTGCACTTACTTCCCATGCAGGACTTCTGTCCTCAATGAGTTGTATTATGAGAATTAACTATAAAACTTGTTCTCAGTTTTTTTTTGGTGTGTGTGTGTATGTGTGTGCAAATTATTGAAATCTTTACTTAGTATAGAGTTGGTGTTCTGTGTATAAAGTTAATTGAAAATGGATCTTAGCCGGCGCTGCGGCTCACTAGGCTAATCCTCTGCCTTGCGGCTCTGGCACACCGGGTTCTAGTCCCCGTCGGGGCGCCAGATTCTGTCCCGGTTGCCCCTCTTCCAGCCCAGCTCTCTGCTGTGGCCAGGGAGTGCAGTGGAGGATGGCCCAAGTGCTTGGGCCCTGCACCCGCATGGGAGACCAGGAGAAGCACCTGGCTCCTGCCATCAGATCAGCATGGTGCGCCGGCTGCAGTGCGCTGGCTGCGGTGGCCATTGGAGGGTGAACCAACGGCAAAGGAAAACCTTTCTCTCTGTCTCTCTCTCTCTCACTGTCTACTCTGCCTGTCAAAAAAAAAAAAAAAAGAAAGAAAAAAAAGAAAAGAAAAAGAAAATGGGTCTTAATGGAGAATGGGACTGGGAATGGGAGAGGGAGGAGGAGGTAAGGGTGGGAGGGCAGGTATGGTGGGAAGAATCACTATAGTCCTAAAGTTGTACTTACGAAATTTGTACTCATTAAATAAAAGGTTTCTTTGGAGGAAAAAAATAAAAAAGAGTGGACAAGATGTCTGCCTCTTCCCAAAAGATGTCTTTTAGCAAGACTAAAGTACTGATCCCACCCCTCTGAGCTTCTAGCTGTATCATGAGAATACAAAGTTACCTTTCTTTTGTTTTACCATAAGCAGGCTGGACAGGATTGTGCTTCTGGCCCTCTGATGGGTCTCCCCCACCCTCCCACCCCGCCCTCTGGTTGATTGCTAGCTATTATTCTGCTCCCTGAATGGTGCTTGAAAGACCCCACTTGGACAAGTTTCTTGGGCATTCCTCTCCAGGAGCCCCCTCCTAATGCTGTGGCATGAAGTTTCTGACTTCAATAAGTCTTGCTTTGCTCACACACACACAAAAAGTCTGCAGTCTCTTGAGTTGGCACCTCACTGTTTCCGCTGGGTTCTGTTGGCCTGTGAGTCACAAGACCAGCCCAGGCCCACCAGGTAGGGAAACCCACTCTGCCCCTACGTGGGTGGAGTTTCAGAGTCACATTGCCAAGGGCATGGAGACAGGGAAGCCATTAATTGTGGCAATGAATCTATCACAACTGCCAACATGATTTTCCTTTTAATTGTGGATTTAGTTTGATTTCAGGCACTAATGAAATTTGCTCAGATTCTACTTCCAAATTCCTAATTCCTAGGGACCTGGAAGGGCCGAGTGTGCCAGGGTTTTATAATCCCCCTTCATGTGACCACCACTTCTGGAGCACCCACTGGGCTAGGCCCCCTGCTCATTAGGTCCCCGGACACACATGATAATGCCAGTCCTCCTGCCTGCTGACTGATAGTTCTCCATGCAGCAGGAGAGCTTGGGCTGTGAGTGGGGAGAGGAGGAAGCCGGGCAGGTTCAGTGGGAACCCTGGCAGAGTGAGGCTTGGTCTTGAACAGTGAGTGAGAATGTTCTAGAAACAGAAGGAAGGGGAGTTAATTCCAGAGGCTTGAGGATGTGAAGATGGAGGAGAGGGAGCTGCTTACACGAAAGGGTGCTGGGGGAGTTAGGGGCAGGGAGAGCTGCTGGGAGCCTCTTCCTATTGTAAACCCATCCTTTCAGGTTGAAGATTCTGTGATCATCCACCTGCTGGCTGGACCTGGGAGATTCTTCTGGGCCTCTATGGGGCATCTAAGCCCTCACAGTTGCTTGCTCAGTTATGCAGGGGGCGGGGCCTGGAAGCTTTGCCCTTTCTGCTCTTGGCTGACTTCATACAGGTTAGCTTTTAAACTAATGGCTCATTCCAGACACTGCGCCTCTGGCCCTGGGAGAGAACTTGGCCTCCCTGACCCTGCATAACATTTCCCCTTTCTGGGAAACAGATCCTGTGCGTGCCTGGTGGCAAATCCCCCATGGCCCAGTCCTCCCCTCTCCAGCTGCTGTTTGGTGCTGTGTCCCATGACTCCAGAAAGAGATTTTTTTTCTTCTGGCACCTGGTTTAGCCCAGCTGGGGCCCTTCTCTCACCATGCCAGGTTGTCATAAGACTTACGGGATGTGTGGCAGGCAGGTCAAGTGGTTTCCCAAAGATGTCCCTGTCCTAATCTCCAGAACCTGTGTGCATACTATTATATGGCAAAAGGGAATTAAGTCAACAGAGAGAATTAAGGTTGCTAATCAACTGAGTTTAAGATAAAATTATCCTGGGTTATCTGGGTGGGTCCAATATCATGACGGTCTTAAAAGTGGCAGAAGAGGAAGTCGGGTGACAGGTGTAAGAAGGGCTTGGCAGTGTTGTTGGCCTTCAAGATGGTGGAAGAGGGCCATGAGCTGGGAACCTGGGGATGCGGTAGGGTGCCTGGGCTTTAGCAACTGGTAAGGGAAGGAAGTGGCCTCTCTCCAAGAACTTCCAGGAAGTAACACAGCCCCTCTATCTTATGTATATTTTTAATGTTTATTTACCTATTTATTTGAAAACCATAGAGACACAGTGAGAGAGAGAAAAGAAGAGAGAGGTTGACAGAGATAGATCTCCCACTTGCTGGGTTACTCCTAAAATGCTGGCAACATCCAGGAATGGACAAGGCCAAAGCCAGGATCCTGGAACTTTGTCAAGTCAGGGTCTCCCATGTAGGTGGCAGGGACTCAACCACCCGGCTATCGCCTGCTGTCTTCCAGGGTGCCCACTACCAGAATGCTGGAATTGGAAGAGAGACTAAGACTCGAACTCAGGAGCTCTGACACAGGATGTGGTGTCCCAAGTGATACATTAACTACTATTTTAAATGCCTACCCTGCCCCTGTTTTAAAAATCGTGATAGTCAATATTCATATTTCCAACACTTTTACAGATTGCTTGTTACTTCTTCTGCCATACCAATTTCTTCATTATATGCACATGTTTCTCATAGTAAATTCCTATAGAACAAAAATCTCTTAAATCTATGAGAGTACTCAGAAAGTTCGTGGAGGGGCTGGTGTTGTGGCGTAGCAGGTTAAGCTGCCGCCTGTGACACCAGCGTCCCATGTAAGTGCCAGTTGAGGTGCCGACTGCTCCACTTCCAACGCAGCTCCCTACAGTTCCACCTGGGAAAGCAGCAGATGATGATTCAAGTGCTGAGGCCCCTGCCACCCATGTGGGAGACCTGAAGGAAGTTCCAGGCTCCTGGCTACAGCCTGGCCTAGCTTTGGCTGTTGAGGCCATCTGGAGAGTGAACCAGTGGTTGGAAATTCTCTCTCTGTCTCTCCCTCTTTTTCTGTAACTCTTGCCTTTCAAATAAATAAATAAATCTTTTTCACAAAATGAAAAAGTTCATGGAAAATGGAACTAAAAAGTATAAACTTATTTTGGGTCAAGAAACTTGACTCCTCATCTGTTTGAAAATGCATTTATTTCGCTCTTTCTCATAAATGATAAATAGCTTGCCCAGATACGGAATCCTCAGCTACAGGGTCCAGTGATGCCCCTCAGCACCCCCACGGCTGCTGTTCTGTTGTCCGTTGTGGCCCAGGAGAAAGCTACAGTCCAAGCAGTCTCTTCTTTGTGGTATCTCTTGCTCCTACCTCCTAGATCCTCAGCGATTAAAACAGACTGAATCAGATAGACAGGCATCAAACTGGCAAGTCTATTACTGGTGGAGTTGTTGAACACTAGGAATATTAGGGAAAGGTGTCTTTCACAGAAAAAATATGGAAACGAGCACAGTGGAGCAGGGGTTAGCTGCCTTGCAGGATGCCCGTATCCCATGTCAGAGTGCTGGTTCGAGTCACTCTGCTCTGCTTCCTATCCAGCTTCCTGCTAAAGCACCTGGGAAGGTAGCAGGTGATGGCCAAGTGCTTGGGCCCCTGCCGCCTATGTAGGAGCTATGGATGGAGTCCTGGCACCTGGGTTCAGCCTGGCCCAGCCCTGGCTGTTGCAGGCATTTGAGGAATGAACCAGCAGATGGAAGATCTCTCTCTGTTGCTCTGCTTTTCATGTAGATTAAAATAAATATTTTAAGAAAATGTTGCCTCACGTCGCCATTAAACCCATTTGCAGCAAACTATGTTTTATTCAGGTCTGTATGAGGAAGGTTTTTTTTTTTTTTTTGCCATTTGAATTTAAAAAAAAAAAAACCTTATTTATTTATTTTCAGTGTTATTTGAAAGGTGCAGAGACAAAGAGAGTGCTTCTATCTGCTGGTTCATTCCCCAAATGCTTACAACAGCTGGAGCTGGGCCAAGCCAAAGCCAGGAGCCAGGAACTCCATCCAGGTCTCCCACATGGGTTGCAGGAACCCACATACCTGAGCCATTATCTGATGGCTCCCAGTATGTGTGTTAGAAGGAAGTTTCCATTGGAAGAGGAACCAAGACTTGAACCCAGAAACTCCAAGATGGTGTCCTTTGAGGTGTCTTAACAGTGGTGCCAAATGCCCACTCCCCACATGCATATTTTTTTTTAAAAAAAGATTTATTTATTTACTTGAAAGAGTTTCAGAGAGGGAGAAGGAGAGAGAAGTCTTCACCTGCTGGTTCACTCCCCAAAGGGCTTCAACAACCAGAGTTGGGCCAGACCAAAGCCAAGAGCCAGGAGCTTCTTCCAGGTCTCCCACATGGGTGTAGGGGCCCAAGCACTTGGGCCATCTTCTACTGCTTTCCCAGGCCATAGTAGAGAGCTGGGTTAGAACTGGAGCAGCCGGGACTCATACTGGTGCCCATCTGGGATGCTGGCTCTGCAGGCAGCAGCTTTACCCACTAAGCCACAATGTCGGCCCCCCAGCATGCACTTTAATATTTCTTTGTTTATGTCTCCCAGTTAGTTGATTTGAATAAGAAGAAATTTTAAATATTTTGGTAACTTCTCGAGATTTCATAAGGTTAGTTTGTTGTCTGTTCGTGAGGATTTTTCTTTTGACGGTGACGATTGTGGATGTTAGGAACCAGGTGAAAGCTGGAGGGAAGTGTGCGGCAGGACTTGAGCAACAGGTTAAATGCCATACGCGACTCCATGGGTTTCTTAACATTAGTTACTCAATTTTCAGTGTTTTGTAAAGACAGATGCTTTCATTAGATGCCCACAAGGTCTTAAACATGCATTGAAGCTCACATTTTACATTTGCATCAGCCGAATATAGCTGATAAAAATCATCTCCTCTCTTCTTGTATACATATATATATATATATATACACACACACACACACACACAATCAAAAGCAAACACAATGTTCCTTTTTTTTTCTTCTGCAACTTGGGCGCAGGAGTTCTTCATTCGCTTTTTAAAATAAAATGAAATAATATTAAATTTACCCTTGACATTATTATTAAGTGTATAATTCAGTGCATGTAGTACATTCAAATTGTTATGTAACCATCACCTCAGTACATCTCCAGAGATCTTTCATCAAAACCTAATGTTTTGAAAACAATCTATATTCTCAAACTCCTTTCATTCAAACGGTAACAGCAGAAGAAAACATGCAGACATAGCAGCATCCGACCTTTCAGCTGCCATATGCCAAAAGCGACAAAGAATCCCCTTTTGAAAAATCCAAGAAAATTAAAGATTTATTTATTTATTTGAAAGGCAGAGTTACAGAGAGGCAGGGGCAGAGAGAGAGAAATCTTCCATCTGCTAGTTCACTCCCCAAGTGGCCACCAGGGCCAGAGCTGGGCTAATCCAAAGCCGGGAGCCAGGAACTTCTTCTGCATCTCCCATGCAGGTGCAGGGACTCATGTACCTGGGTCATCTTCCACTGCTTTCCCAGGGCATAGCAGAGAGCTGGATCAGAAATGGAGCAGCCAGTTCTTGAAGTGGCTCCCACATGGGATGCCGGCACTGCAGGCAGTGGCTTTTCCTGCTGTGCCACAGCGCCGGCCCCCACAAAATTTAAAATAGAAAAAAAAAATACTTTGCCCCCTGCTGATCTGCTGATAAATAAAAACCAAAGTTTGTGAAAAGGTAACTATTTTATAGCCCTCCAAGCTCATTAAAACTATGTTCTTCCTGTTGCGTTCTGTCTTTGGGACTGGTTGGTAATTAAGATGGATGGTGTGTGATCTCAGGACTCCCTCACTGGAGGGTGCTCTGGCCAAATTCTGTTTGCTGCATTATCCTGTTCTTTTATTTATTCCTTAATAGCATACTTCTTAGCTGACTACAGAATATGAAATGTAGGTCACTTTCCTTCCTAAAATGTTCTCTATCATTGCTATATCCATTAAGGACATTGGAGTTCTGAGATGTCTCAGTTGTACTGCCGAGTGAATAGCTCTTTTTCTGGTATTAAGTGTAGTTTGAAGGTAATGAAATATAGGCTGCTGACAAGCATATACAAAGTCTGTGGGAAAGTGGAATTTATAAGCGTAGGGGTGAGTGTTTGACCTAGTGGTTGGGACATCTGCGTTCCATGTTGGAGGGCCTGGATTGAATTTCTGACTCTGTCTCCTGATTCCAGCTTCCTGCTAGTGTGAACCCTGGAAGGCAGCAGGTGATGCTCAAGTGGTTGGGTTCCTGCCTCCCAGATGGAGTTCTCAACTCCCAGCTGTGGCCTGGCCCAGCCCTGACTGTTGGAATTTTTTTTTTTTTTTTTTTTGGACAGGCAGATTTAGACAGTGTGTGTGTGTGTGTGTGTGTGAGAGAGAGAGAGAGAGAGAGAGAGAGAGAGAGAGAGAGAGAGGTCGGTCTTCCTTCCGTTGGTTCACCCCCCAAATGGCCGCTATGGCTGGCGCGCTGCGCCGACCTGAAGCTAGGGGAGCCAGGTACTTCCTCCTGGTCTCCCATGCGGGTGCAGGGCCCAAGCACTTGGGCCATCCTCCACTGCCTTCCCAGGCCACAGCAGAGAGCTGGACTGGAAGAGGAGCAATCAGGACAGAATCCGGCGCCCCAACCGGGACTAGAACCTGGGGTGCCGGCACCACAGGCGGAGGATTAGCCACGTCAGCCACGGTGCCGGCCCTGACTATTGGAATTTAAGGAGTAATTCAGTGAATAGAAGACCTCTTTCTGTGTCTCTGCTTCTCAAGTGAGTGAAAAAGAGAGGTAAATTTATTTTGGTGCAAACATTTTTTGAAATCCATGCATAGTTCTTTCATATATATATATATATATATATATATATATATATATATATATATATCTTCTTCAAAAGCTTTAAGTACTTTTGTGCATTTGTAGAAGTTATCTTTTATTTCTGTTTTCTTCTTTTAAAAAATTAAACTTTATTTTTATTTGAAAGGCAGAGACAGAATCAGAGACAGAGAAGAGATCTTCCATCAGCAGCTGGTTCATTCCCCAAATGCCCACAGCAGCTGGGGCTAGGACAGGCCAAAGCTAGGAACCAGGAACTTCACTCAGGTCTCCCACATGGGTGGCAAGGATCCAATTACCTGAACCATTTGCCTGCTGCCTCTCAGGCTGTGCGTTAGCTAGAATCGCAAGTGGAACCATGACTGAAACCCAGCTACTCCAATATGGGATGCAGTTCTCCCAAGCAGTAGTGTAACTGCTGTGCCACAACACCTACTCCAGGTGCTTCTTTATCTTCTATGAGTTTTTTTTTTTTAATTTATTTATTTATTTGAAAGTCAGAGTTACAGAGAGAGAAGAGGCAGAGATCTTCCATCCAGTGGTTCACTCCCCAGGTGGCCGCAACGGCCAGATCTGCGCCGATCCAAAGCCAGGAGCCAGGAGCTTCTTCTGGGTCTCCTACACAGGTGCAGGGGCCCAAGGACTTGGGCCATTTTCTACAGCTTTCCCAGGCCATAGCAGAGAGCTGGATCAGAAGAGGAGCAGCTGGGTCTCGAACTGGTGCCCATATGGGATTCTGGTGCTTCAGGTCAGGGTGTTAACCCACTGCACTACAGCGCCAGCCCATTCTGAGTTTTTTTTTTTATTTTTTATTTTTTTTATTTTTTTAATCTGTGAAAATAGGCCAGACTACTTTATCCAGAGCTTCATCCTCATCTAGGCTTAAGAATGTTCGGGAATACAGTAAGGTGGAATGGAACATCCAGGATCAGGAGAAGAGAGGTGTGGGAGAACTCTATGCGTGAGTGGGCACCCCCTTCCCAGGTGAATTCCAGGAACAGAGCTGGCTGGGGTGAGAGGGGAAGGCTTACCCAGGGCTTACCCAGGGCTGGCCCAGAGCTGGCCTGGCTCCCTGGGTGCCCATCCAGCTCCCCTGTAGTGCTCCTGCTCCTTTAGTTACTCTCCCTCCCTCATTCCTGTATTAGTTTCTTAGTCTCCTCGCTCCCTAGTCCAGAGTGGTATTTTCTGGTCCCCAAGATCAAATCTCACATGGAAGCCCCACATTTCCCAGATGCTTGGTCTAGGCTAAGTGATCTCCAAGTCTCTAAGGCTCTGGAAACTGTCACTGCAAGATGCCTTTCTTTTCTGCCTTCCACCCTGTCACACCTCATCCTCAGGCAACTGGCAAAGCACAGAGGCTTGGAAAGGGAGGGGCGGGCAGGCCGGCGCTGTAGTGGGGAAGTTACTTCTTGGGACTCCTGCATTTCGTACCACAGGGCCTGGTTTGAGTTCTGGCTACTCTGCTTCTGATCCAGCTTCCTGCTGATGCACCTTGGGAGACCTGGGTGGAGTTGTGGGCTCCTGACCTCAGCCTGGCCCAGTCCTGGCTGTTGTGGATATTTCAGGAGTGAACCAGCAGGTGGAGGACCTCTCTCTGTCCCTATCTCTCTCACTTACTCTCTTTCTGTTACTCTGCCTTTCAAGAAGATGAAAACTAAACAGTAAAAAAAAGAGAAAAGGTGAAGTGGAGCTATAAACATCAGAAAGTGGGGGCTTTGGTTAACATTTCAAATAACACTGTTCTACTGTGTTGTAAAGAAGCAGGTTTTCTCTGATAGCAAGAAAAGATAGTCAAGTTAGTTTTTGTAGTTAAATTATTTTAGTTGTACATATTTATGGGGTACAGTATGATACTTCATGACATGTATACAACGTGTCATGACCAAATCAAGCTAGCTGGCATTTCCATCTCCTTAAACATTAAACATTTTTCTGATTAATAGCTGTACATATAAGTGGGATACAGTGTGATATGTCTATAACTGTATAACACGTATTGCAGTCAGGTTCTACACTTGGAAAATTGATCAGTGGTCTTTCTTCAGCTTCAAAGGATAGTCTCCTTTAAGAAAAAAAAATTGAGAGAATTTGCTACCCAGAAACTGAAGGTCCTGGGTCCTACCAGGAAAACACTGCACTTTAGAATCTCCTAGGACAACTTTTTTAAAAACTGTCAAAAATAAAATGCCTGGGCTCCCCACCTGTAGAAACTTTTGATGCAGTTGGCCTGGGTGGAGCCCCAAGCTAAGCTATTTTTCAATTTCCCTGAGTATTCACTGAGGGGCAGAACCCCACAGCAGGAAGGAGGGCTCTCCTGGGGCATGTGCTTGGTGCATCAGGTAAGGTGTCGATAGGGCTGGTGTTGTGGTGCAGTGGGTAAAGTCACCGGCATCCCACATGGGCAACAGCTGCTCCATTTCCCATCCAGCTCCCTGCTAATGGCCTGGGAAAGTAGTGGAGGATGGCTCAAGTGCTTGGGCCCCTGCCACTCATGCCACTCATGTGGGAGACCCAGATGAAGCTGGCTTGGCCCAGCCATGACCATTATATCTATTTGGGAAGTGAACCAGTAGATGAAAGACATTCTCTCCCCCCCCCCCCCCCGTCTTCCCTCCCTTTCTTTCTCTAACTCTCAAATAAATAAATCAGTCTTTAAAAAAGGATGCTGTTTGGGATACCCACATCCCACACTGGTGGAGTGTCTGGGTTTGAGTGCTTGCTCTGCTCCTGACTTCAGCTTCCTGCTAATGCACACCTGGGAGGCGGCAGTTGATGGTTCAAGTATTAGGTACCTTTGGAGATACCTCAGATATCTGAATATAGCCCTATCACATGACCCAGCCATCCCACTCCTCAGAATTTACCCAAGGGAAATCAAATTGGCAAATAAAAGAGCTATCTGCACCTCAATGTTTATTCCAGCTCAATTCACAATAGCTAAGACACGGAATCAACCTAAATTCCCAGAACAGAAGACTTGTTAAAGAAATTATGGGCTCTGGGGCTGGCGCTGTGGCGCAGTGGGTTAATGCCCTGGCCTGAAGCACCGGCATCCCATATGGGCACCGGTTCAAGACCCAGCTGCTCTGTATCTCTACCTCTCTGTAACTTTTTCAAATAAATAAAATGAATCTTTAAAAAAAAGAAATTATGGGCTATGTACTCTATTGAATACTACACAGTGGTAAAATAAATAAATAAATAAATAAAACCCAGTCATTTGTAACAAATGGAGGAATCTGGAAAACATCATGCTGAGTGAAACAAGCCAGTCCGATCTGTGACAACTAACTGAGCACCTAAAAGGAAAACTGTAGAAGTGAAATGGACACTATGAGAAACAATGACTTGATCAGCCCTTGTCTTGATTGTAGAGGAACAGCTTACTATTTTATTCTTTTTCAACATAATACCATTGGTTGAACTCTTTAATTAACACACAATATTCTTGGATGTTTAAATACAACTGAAAATTGATCCCTGTTTAAAATAAGAGTGGGAATAAGAGAAAGAGGAGATGTACAGTTTGGCACACACTCCCTCAGAGTTACCCCTAAGGGTAAAGCTAAAACCTTGCCATGGGACTCCAAATCCCATTAAGTTGGCAGGTAGCAATGCCATCTTACTAGTTAAAGTGACCATTTTAAATGCATAACTGATCATCAAGATAGGATTAAGTGTCAAAGGGATCACATAAATAAGACCAGTGTCTGCTAATAATAAATAACTGATAGAATTAAAAAAGAGAGAATGGTCCAACATGGGAAGTGAGATACACAGCAGACTCATAGAATGACAAATTCTCTAAACAGCAGTCTGGCCCCAGAATCAGTCCTTAAGGATTCGGATCTGGCTAAAAAACCCATGAGAGTATTTCAGGCATAGAAAGCCAAAACACTGTGGCAAAAAATGATCTAAATGAAAGATCTCTGTGAGTGAGATCCCAGCGGAAAGAACAGGCCATCAAAGAAGGAGGTACCTTTCTCTGAAGGGAGGAGAGAACTTCCACTTTGATTATGGCCTTGTCTAAATAAGGTCGGAGTGTGTGAACTCAAGTGGCTTCCATAGTCTTGGCAGCTCATGACAAGAGCCTCGGTTGATTACTGACATCATAAATAAATAAGAGTGTCAATTGTTAAATCAACAACAGGAGTCAGTGTGCACTTGCTCCTCATGTAGGACCCCTATCCTTAATGTGTTCTACTATGAGAATTAAAGGTAAAACTAGGGGCCGGCGCTGTGGCGCAGCAGGTTAAAGCCCTGGCCTGAAGTGCCAGCATCCCATATGGGTGCCGGTTCTAGTCCTGGCTACTCCTCTTCCAATCCCGCTTTCTGCCTTGGCCTGGGAAAGCAGTAGAACATGGCCCAAGTCCTCAGGCCCCTGCACCCATGTGGGAGACCTGGAGGAAGCTCCTGGCTCCTGGCTTTGGATCAGCACAGCTCTGGCCGTTGCAGCCATCTGGGGAGTGAACCAGCAAATGGAAGACCTCTTTCTCTGTCTCTACCTCTCTCTGTAACTCTGTCTTTCAAATAAATAAAAATAAATCTTTAAAAAAAAAAAAAGGTAAAACTAATCTTCAAACAGTACTTTATAGTTTGTGTGTCTGTGTGGGTGCAAACTGTTGAAATCTTTACTTAGTATAGAGTTCATCTTCTGTAAATAAAGATAATTAAAAGTGAATCTTAATGAAGAATGGGATGGGAGAGGGAGTAGGAGATGGGATGATTTGTGGGTGGGAGGGTGGTTATGGGGGGAAAAACCGCTGTGATCCAAAAGTTTTACTTTCAAAATTTATATTATTAAATAAAAATTATATTAAAAAAGAAAACAAGTATGTGGGAGGTCTGAATTCAATTCTGTTACTGGCATTTGGGGAGTGAACCACCAGATAGGAAATCTCTCTCTCTTTCTCTCTGCCTTTCAAGTAAATTTTTAAAAATTAAAAAAATTGCATGGCTCTCTCATCCCAGAGGCATGGCACACACAGTGCTTGTGCCTATGCTTACTTCTGCTTCTTTTAAAATCAGACCAAGGAACTGGTGCTGTGGCATAGCAGGTAAAGCCGCTGCCTGCAGTGCTGGCATCCCACATGGGTACTGGTTCAAGTCCTGGCTGCTCCACTTCTGATCCAGCTCCCTGCTAATGTACCTGGGAAAGCAGTGGAAGATGGCCCAAGTGCTTGGGTCCCTGTACCCACATGGGAGACTCAGAAAAAGCTGCTGGCTCCTGGCTTTGGATTGGCCCAGGTCTGGCTATTGTGGCCATTTGAGGAGTGAACCAGCTGTTGGAAGACCTCTCTGTCTCTTCCTTTCTCTGGCTGTAACTTTGCCCCTCAAGTCAATAAATAAATCCTTATAATAAAATAAAATCAGATTAAGGCAATGAAATTTTAGGTGGAAGAAAAATTTTGAAAGACTTTTATTTATTTGAAAGGCAGAGTTACAGAGACAGAGAGAGAGGGAGAGAGAGGGAGAGAGAGGGAGAGAGAGGGAGAGAGAGATCTTCCATCTGCTGCTTCACTCCCCAAGTGGCTGCAACTGCCAAAGCCAGAAGCCAGAATTTTCTTCCAGGTCTCCCATGTGGGCTCAGGGGCCCAGGGACTTGGGCCATCTTCTGCTGCTTTCCCAGGTGTATTAGCAGGGAGCTAGATCATAAGTGAAGCATCCAGGACTCAAACTAGCACCCATATGGGATGCCAGTGCTGCAAGTGGTCACTTAATCTGCTACACCACAGCGCTGGCCCTTGAAGAAAATGTTTTAATGTACCATAATGGCATACTTTTCTTTATACACATGCACTTGTAAAACATAATATTTATTTTTGTGGGAGAAGGGCCCTACAATGCAAAAGTTCCCAGGGCCTACAAAAAACATTACACAACCCTGTATTAAAGACAAGTATAGGGGCCGGCACCGTGGCTCACTTGGTTAGTCCTCCACCTGCGGCGCCGGCATCCCATAAAGGCGCCGGGTTCTGGTCCTGGTTGCTCCTTTTCCACTCCAGCTCTCTGCTGTGGCCCGGGAGGCAGTGGAGGATGGCCTGGGTGCTTGGGTCCCTGTGCCTGCATGGGAGACCAGGAGGAAGCACCTGGCTCCTGGCTTCAGATCGGCGTAGCTCCAGCCATGGTGGTCATTTGGGGGTGAACCAATGGAAGGAAGACCTTTAAAAAAAAAAATAAATAAATAAAAGACAAGTATAAGCATGCAGTTTGAATGTTGCTAAAAAAGTATTCTATTCACATGAAGATAGCACACTGACATATGACAGTGGTGTCTGCACCTTAGCTGCCAGTAACAATGCTTAAATTTCCCTTCATCATCCCCTGTGCCCTGCAGACGGTTTGGGCGGCCTATACTGTTTCCTGTAGGGCTTGCTGTGTTGCCACTCAGCCTGGCAGACATTTCTGAGTGTCTCATCTCCCATCCGGTTTCCATCAGTGTCTTTCTGGCATTTGATCAGTGCCAGTGATCCCAGCGCCTGAGGTTTCAGACACAGAGAAGCACTGGCCCTAGGCGAGAAGTCCTAGGTGACTCTGGTCCCCACGAGTGGGACTCTCTACCCAGGCTCTCCGGGCCACCAGTGCCCAGCTCAGCTCCCACTTGGCTGAATTTCCTAAGGCTGAGTTTCAACAACCACTGCTGCCATTTCCCTCTCTTTCCAGCACATACCTATGTGTTAAAAACTTCCCTTGTGTGGTGTAGTGAGTAAAGCTGCGCCTGTGACACTGGCATCCCTTATGGGGGGCCAGTTCGAGACCCGGGTGCTCTGTTTCCAATCAAGTTCCCTGCTAAGGTTCCTGGTAAAGCAGCAGAAGATGGCCCAAGTATTTGGTCCTCTGCACCCACCTGGGACATCCAGAAGAAGCTTCTGGCTCCTGACTTCGGCCTAGCCCAGCCCCAGCCATTGTGGCCATTTGGGGAGTGAATCAGCGATGGAAGATGTCTCTTCATCTCTCTGTGTAACTCTGACTTTCAAATAAAGAAAACATAAATCTTAAAAAAATCATAATCAAATTGGTACAGTTCTAGAATTTTCAGGGCAAGGGAGAGGCGTGTGGAGGTCAGTGTCTGTGACCTTGAATTTCATGGAGTGGGAGAGGACTCGGGCTGGGAGAGACGGGCATACAGGCAGGCAGAGGACAGATCAGTGCTTGGTTCTGCTGGCACAGGGCAGGGCTCTGAGGGGCCAATCACCTGCACCCACTGATCACAAGAATAAAACACACAGAGGTAGCTGCACAGGAAAACCACCCCTCTCAAGACTCCCTGAGTCTCCTCGGCCCCTGGAGGGCGCTGTAGGGAAGAAAGTCAACAACTGGAGGCTGGCATTATGGTGCAAATGGTTAAGCTACCGCTTGTGATGCTGGTTAGAGTCCCAACTGCTCTACTTCCTGTCCAGCTCCCTGCCAATGTTCCCGGGAAGAGCAGACGATGGCTCAAGTACTTGAGTCCCTTCCATCTGCATGGAAGACCAGGCCTGGTGGTCGCAGCTATCTGGGAAATGAACCACTGGATGGAAGGTGAGTCTCTGTGTGTGTGTCTCTCCCTCTGTCTCTGTTACTCTGCCTTTTAAATACATGCATACGTGGCTGGCACCACAGCACACTAGGCTAATCCTCTGCCTGCGGTGCTGGAACTCTGGGTTCTAGTCCCGGTTGGGGCGCTGGTTCTGTCCTGGTTGCCCTTCTTCCAGGCCAGCTCTCTGCTGTGGCCCAGGAGTGCAGTGGAGGGTGGCCCAGGTACTTGGGCCCTGCACCTGCATGGGAGACCAGGAGGAAGCACCTGGCTCCTGGCTTCGGATCGGCGCAGCGCCGGCTGTGGCAGCCATCTGGGGGGTGAACCAATGGAAGGAAGACCTTCCTCTCTGCCTCTCTCACTGTCTAACTCTGCCTGTCAAAAAAATAAATAAATAAATACATAGGAGCCTTGGGATGAGCGTGCCTTCGGTGCCTTCCTGGTTTTCTCCAGCGCTGTCGCAGCTCTGACTCTGACCCAGCCAGGCCCCACATCTGCTCCTCCCCTTACTTACTAAGGAGATGGTCTTGGGCTCGCGTGGTGGTTTTTCTGAACCTCAACACCCTCATCTAACGAGGATGAGAACATCCACCTCATGGGGTTGTTCTGAAATGTGAATGTCAGTGTGAACTTACTCAGGGGGCCCACGAAACCCCAGGTTCCGGTTGTAATCACCAGCGCCTTGACCGAGGGAGTTCCTGGTCTGTTGACTGTGACCTGCTCTTCTACTCTGGTTTTGTGACAATAATTGGTCTACTTCTGCGAGACAAGCTGTGTTCCACGTTTCATCATTTCAGGCCCGTCACGGGACAGCCACAGTTTTCCCATGTGCTTTAAACATATCCAGGAGAAAGGTGTGCAGGAAGGAGCCACCCCTTGTTGGAAGGCTTCAGCAATCCTTGATGAACAAAAGCACAGCATTTTAAAACATTTGTACCAGTGTTATCAGGACCTATCCATTGATCAATTGCTCTGAATACAGCCTGAAAATATAGCCCTCAAGAGGGCTATGACTGTCTGTGACCCAATTGTTGTGCCCAAGGATGGTTAATTTGATACAGAGAAATATGTGGCTCACAGAGTGAATTTTTTTAGAGATTTATTTATTTGAAAGGCAGAGATTCAGAGAGACAGGGAGAGAGAGAGAGAGATTTTCCATCTGTTGGTTCATTCCCCAAATGGTTGCAGTGGCTGGGGCTAGGCCAGGCCAAAGTCAGGAACCAGGAGCTTCTTTCAGGTCTCCCATGTGGGTGCAGGGGCTCAAGGACTTGGACGATCTTCTACTGCTTTCCCAAGTGCATTATCAGGGAGCTGGATCAGAAGAGGAGCAGCTGGGTTTCAAACTGGTGCCCGTATGGGATGCCAGCACTACAGGTGGAGGCTTAACCTTCTATGCCACAGCGCTGACCCCAGAGTGATTTTTTTAATTAAGATTTTAAAATGTTTTTGAATGGCAGAGTGATAGAGATGGGAGGGAAGAAGTAGGGAAGAGGAAAGGAGAGAGAGAGAGAGAGAGACTTAAAAAAAATTTTTAAGGTTATTTTATTTATTTGAAAGATTTACAGAGAGTAAGAGGGCGAGACAGAGATCTTCCATCCGCTGGTTCACTTCCCAAATGGCCCCAACAGCTATAGCTGTCAGTCCGAAGCCAGGAGCCAGGAGCTTCTTCTGGGTCTCCCATGTGGATGCAGAGGCCCAAGCTGTTGGGCCATCCTCTGCTGCTTTCCCAGGTGCATTCGCAGGGAGCTGGATCAGAAGCAGAGCAGCTGGGATACAAACTGGTGTTCATATGGGATGCCGATGTCACAGGAGACTTTACCTGCTATGCCACAGCATCAGCCCCAAATTTTTGAAAGCTTTGTTTATAATCTTGGAATTTGAGCTGTTCAGGCTTTGGCCAAAGAATAGGGAAGTGGAGAGGTAGGAAGGATTTTTTACATCCTGGAGTTGATTCTGCATAGCCAAGGATACATTTGGAATACCACTCAACTAATGGGTCTTTACTCTCAGTCGGCAGTTTGGTGTGATATAGAAGACAGTGACTGTGAACTTGCCTTGTTCCTAGATGGATTCCTCCCTGCAACACTCGGCCTAACCTTCACCTTCCTGCTCTAGTTCTTACTTCTCCAAGACAGGCAGCCCAAGCTTCTGGAAAGTCAGCCTTGCCTGAGTCTAGCCAGCCCATGAAATGTACAGAAAATGCCTTTGACTCTGTTGGGTTCCTCTAACGTTGTGACTTATTCCCTCTCGATTTTTCATTTACTGTGCATCTTGAAACATCCATGGAAAAATCCTGGAGGGGTGACACGGAATCAAACTGGAACCTTGAGATTGTTTCCTGCTGAGAACATTTACTCCTCTCTTAACATCACCGCCTACCCAATAGGGACGTCTGTGTTTCGAGTGCATACGAAATGAATGTGTCGGGGCACCTTGCGCCATGACCTTCCTCCATGCTGTACACAAACACGTTGTTTTTCCAAAGCTTACTTAGAACCCTTAAATATTAACTTGTCCCTGCTTCTTCCCTGTCGGGTGCATGAATATCACCTCTCTTTGGAGTCCCTAGAGTCCAGGCCACAGACCTTCTGCTACTGGTCAGCCCAAGGCCATGGGACAAGCCATTATTACAATGGTCTGAGTCATTCCCTAGTCTGGCCACAGGATGGTGAGTTCCTCTGCACAGCTTGTTGGGGAGTGGAACTTCCTGCCTGGCTCTGAGTGTGTGCATGGAGTAGCAGGTGCTCATTCATTCATTCATCGGAAATTCAGCCAACGTCTGCTGTGTGTTAGTGGCTGGAGACTCAAGGACTCTCAGTGACTCAGGGAAGGAGCTCACAGACCGGGGAGGCTGACTTATAAATAAACAGGTGCTATGTAAAAATACTGCACCAGGCCAAGAGGGAGGTAAGAGGACAGGCTTCTTGGAGGAAGAGAGACTTGAGCTAAATCTTTATAAAGATTGGAGCAGGGTGGAAGGGTGTTTTACATGGGGGAGCCCTGACACGCTCCCAAGGCTGGGCTTGGGGGGCCAGATTGTGTGGGTGGGCCTTTACTCACCATGCCAAGACTTTGCTTTTTTTTTCTTGTTGGTAGAAGGAAGACCTAGAAAGTTTGTCTGGCCAAGGGTCTCTAGGACTTTAAGCAGAAACTTACATAATCTGTGTAGTAAGTCCTTTTCCCTAGCACTTATTACAGTGAATATTTTGAAAAGTGAATAGTTAGCTGGCGCCGCGGCTCACTAGGCTAATCCTCCGCCTAGCGGCGCCGGCACACCGGGTTCTAGTCCCGGTCGGGGCGCCGGATTCTGTCCCGGTTGCCCCTCTTCCAGGCCAGCTCTCTGCTGTGGCCAGGGAGTGCAGTGGAGGATGGCCCAGGTGCTTGGGCCCTGCACCCCATGGGAGACCAGGAAAAGCACCTGGCTCCTGGCTCCTGCCATCGGATCAGCGCGGTGCGCTGGCCGCAGCGCGCCAGCCGCGGCGGCCATTGGAGGGTGAACCAACGGCAAAAGGAAGACCTTTCTGTCTCTCTCTCTCTCTCACTGTCCACTCTGCCTGTCACAAAAAAAAAAAAAAAAAAAAAAAAAATGAAAATCATAAATTAAAAAATGAGGTTGTGCACCCAAGGAATAGCCGCTCCTCTGTCCTGGTTCAGAGCCAGACCTTGTTGGAGAGGGCACAGCTGGGTCCCATCGGAGGCCTGAAAAGTTGTAATGGTGCCACGCCTGTGGAATTTGCTGGGAACTGAGCCCATGGGCATCTGGGGAACACTGTTCATGGGGAGGCTGTGGCTTGCTGGAGTTGCCCCACTATGCAACAACTCACACCTGCTTCTGGGGACCGTCTCTTTAGCTTACTGCCTGCACCCAAGTCCTGTTGTAGGCTCCATGCTGAGGGCACCTGAAATTCAGGCAGCCTGTACCCACCAAGCAAAGACCCCTTCCCAACCCCACACTTCTCTCCAAGCCCAGCTTCTCTGGTTCAACCAAACCGACCATTGCTGTGTCCTGCCTGGGGCTCTTCTTCCTGTTTCTCCACCTCATGGCTACAGCCTCGTTCCAGGAGAGCCCTCCACTTGCCCTTCCTTACCCACAGTCATCGCCTCTCCAACGTGCACACATACGGAGCAGCCCGGGATGCAGCCTCCCTGCTGTGGTCCCTCCTGTGTTTTCTGCCAGTGCTTGTGGGCCGTTTGCACCACAGCACTTATGAATATTTTCCTATCATACATTTCACATCCACAAACTTTGGAGGAGGAAGGGGGTGATTTTTTCCTGCTCTTCCTTCCTGAAATTTTTTTTCTCTCTCTCTTTTTTTAAGATTTTAATTTATTTATTTGAGAGGTAGAGTTACAGAGAGAGGGAGAAACAAAGAAAGGTCTTCCATCCACTAGTTCACTCCCCAAATGGACTCAATGGCCAGAGCTGAGCTGATTCGAAGCCAGGAGCCAGGAGCTTCTTCTGGGTTTCCCACGTGGGTGCAGGGGCCCAAGGACTTGGGCCTTCTTCTTCTTCCTCTTCCTCTTCCTCTTCCTCTTCCTCTTCCTCTTCTTCTTCTTCCTCCTCCTCCTCCTCCTCCCCCTCCCCCTCCTCCCCCTCCCCCTCCCCCTCCCCCTCCCCCTCCCCCTCCCCCTCCTCCTCCTCCTCCTCCTCCTCCTCCTCCTCCTCCTCCTCTTCCTCTTCTTCTTCTTCTTCTTCTTCTTCTTCTTCTTCTTCTTCTTCTTTTTTAATTTATTTGGCAGGTAGAGTTATAGGCAGTGAGAGAGAGAGAGAGACAGAGAAAGGTCTTCCTTCCATTGGTTCACCCCCCACAAGTAGCCACTACGGCCGGTGCTCTGTGCCGATCTGAAGCAATGAGCCAGGTGCTTCTTCCTGGTCTCCCATGCAGGTGCAGGGCCCAAGCACTTGGGCCATCCTGTACTGCACTCCCGGGCCACAGCAGAGAGCTGGCCTGGAAGAGGAGCAACCGGGACTAGAACCCAGCGCTCATATGGGATGCCAACACTGCAGGCGGAGGATTAACCAAGTGAACCACGGTGCCGGCCCTGGGCCATCTTCTACTGCTTTCCAGGCCATGACAGAGAGCTGGATCGGAAGAGGAGAAGGCAGGACTCAAATTGGTGCCTATATGGGATACAGGTACTGTCGGTGGAGGATTAACTTCCTGTGCCACAGCACAGCCCCCCCCCCCCCCTTTAAATTTGAAATGCAGAGAGTCATGGAAGGAGAGACAGAAAGACAGAGCTTCCACCTACTGGTTTACTCCCCAGATGCCTGCAACAGTCCGAGCTGGGCCAGGCTGAAGTCAGGAGCTTGGAACTCCACGCGGGTCACCTGCATGGGTGGCAGAGACCGAAGTTCTTGAGTCATCATCTGCTCCTGCCCAGGGTGTGCATTAGCAGGAACTGGAAGCAAAGCTGGGACTCAAAGCGGGGACCTCAATACGGGGTGTGGGCTTCCCAAGTGGTGGCTTAACCACTGCACCAAATACTCAGCCCTCTTAAAAAAATCTGAATTTATTTTTATCTTTTTATTAGAAAGGGGGGGGGAGAGAGAGAATAAGAGAGATTGCCATTTCCTGCTTTATTAATTTTTTTTTCAGACTTTATTAGGGGGGAGTGAGAGAGAGAGAAGAGAGAGGAGAGGGGAGAGGGGAGAGGGGAAAGAGATCTTCTATCTGCTAGTTTACTCCTCAGGTGTCCATACAGCCAGGGCTGAGCCAGGCCAAAGCCAGGAACCCGGAACTCAATCCAGGTCTCCCATCCAGGTGGCGGGGACCCAACTACTTGATCCATCGACTGCTGCCTCCCAGATCATTGGCGGGAAGCTGGATCAGAAGCGGAGCAGCCAGGACTCGCACCAGGCACTCAGATAACAAGAGGTGGGCATCCCAGAGCTGTGTCTCAACCATTGCCACAAACAGCATCCCTTTAAGATTTCTGCTCTGGCACATCGCAACTGTTGACAGAAGATAGCGTTCTCCAGGTTCAAGAACACCAGTCTAGGGAGCAAGATTTTTCAATGAATAAAAATAGAGAAAAAGCTGCTTCCTCAAAGTTCAGAAACTTCACCTGGAAATGCTCGCTGCAGGTGGAGGCTGAGGAGCCGCCGCGGCTCCCTGACAGCAGCGCCAGCACAGCTTCCTCCCAAGACCCTGAGCTCCACCTGGTTCCATCATCGCCCCAAACCGCAGCCCTGGAAGTCAGGCAGGGACATGATTGCTGATTAAATGCTTTTCCACAGTTAATGAATATTTACTGAGTGCATACTTTGGACAGATCCTTCTAAGGGTCTCCGTGACAAGTAGGTTAGTGACATTTGCCCTGCCCCCTCCTTTATTTTATTTATTTGATTAGGGGGAGGCAGAGAGACAAAGAAAGAGTCCAAATGCCCATAACATCCAGAGTTTGGTTAGGCTGATGTCAGAAGCCTGAAACTCCATCCGGGTCTCGCGTGTAGTTGGCAGGGGCCCAAGGACTTGAGCCATCATCTGCTGCTTTCCCAGGGTGTGTCTATTGGAGTCAGAACTGGCACTTGAACCCAGGCACTCTGGTACGGGACAGGGATGTCCCAAGTGGCGACTTAACGGCTATGCAGAGCGTCTGCACCAAGCGCCCCCTGCCTTTGGGAAGTGTTCACACTTAGGCACCCAGCAAACCCCCTGGCTTATCCTGATGGTTCTCAAGTCTGTTCCCTTTTGGCTGACATCCTCAGGTCCCTTGGTCCTAAGGGCTGGCCCTCCGCTCTCCTCTCCTGGCACCTGGTCCATCGCTCACTCTCCCATTACCTGCCACCCGGATGTCGCCCACGTGTGTCCCCACTTCCCAGCTGCCTGCTGGAGCTCCATTTCCACCGGAAATGCCTCTCACTGCACAGACCCTTCAGCAGCTCATCAAACGCGACCTTCTCCCCCACTGCCCTGTCACTTCTGGAAGCCTCGGTCTTGTCACTGCCATCTGCACTCCCTTGCACACGTCTGATCACCAATCCTAGGAGCTCTTCCTTGGAAATTTCTTCCTCTCCTGGCTCTCCCTGTGGCAGCCCTCCCTCATGGGCTTGCAGCTTTCAAGGGGGCAGGGTCCTCCCCATCTCCCCCCTACCCCCCGCCCAAGTTGCCTGGGCTGCTTATGTGCCCTCTGTCAGAAGCAGGTTCCTTCCCACCCATCTGGAGGTCATCAAGTACTGTGTGGTTAACCTGAGCCCCCTCACTTTGGTACTTGGTGCCTTTTCCTCTGTCTGGGCCCACCCCAGCTTCCGGTGTGAGTCCCATGCCCCAGGCAGCCTCTGCCCCCTCCACCCCCCATTCCAACACTGGCCCTCCTCTGCCCATCTTCTCCTAAATCCACCATCTGCACAAGAGTCGTTCCCACTTCCTCCAAAAGGGCTCCCTGAGTACTGCTGCCTTCTTTCTGTTCTCGCGTTGCAGCTCCCTTCACAGGTGCTGTGACCCGTTTTAAAAAATTCACTTATTGGAGAGAGCGTGAGAGCGAGTGGGAGTGCTCCCATTTGCTAGTTCACTTCCCCAGCGCCTGCAACAGCTGGGGCGGGTCCGAGGTGAAGCCAGGAGTATGGAACTCAATCCAAGTCTCCCACTTCCGGCAGGGACCCAAGTACCTGAGCCATCACCTGCTGCCTCCCAGAATGCATTAGCAGGGAGCAGAGCCCGGGACCCGAATCCAGGCTCTCCAGTATGGGATGGGGACTCCCAAGCAGAACTCCAACTGCGGCATCAAAACCCTGCCTCTCATTATCTCGCCCCATTCCCCCACTCTCACTCCCCTCAGGGAATCTGCACAACTGGGGTAGGGGGCGAGTATCCTCTTTATTCGGCAGCATCCGCCGGAATGGGCCTTCAATCCCAGCCCCAGGACCATCAAGCTGCAGGGCCATAGGCAGCCACAGGCGATGTGGCCACTACAACCCTACATCTCCCTACCACATCGAGGCACAGCAGGTGCTCAGTAAGTAGGCGAAGGTCTGCTGTGGTAGAAGAAAAGAGTTACGCCTTAAGTTTCGGACTGGCTGGGGAGAAAAAGCAGCGAAGAAGGGTAAGGGGAGACCCGAGCGCCGGGCTGTAGGGGCGCGGGGTAGGGAAGGCTTCCTGGAGGCGGAGGCTTTGCAGAGGCCAGGCTGGGAGGAGGCAAATGCCGGGGGATGGCGGCCGGGAGGTGGGAGGACATTCCGATGTGGGGAAGGGTGAGGACAAAGCCGGAGCCGAGTGAGAAGCTTACGGCCCGGCGCAGGACGGAAGGAGGCACGCCCGGGTCCGAGCCTGTGCAGGGGTCGCCCAGGGGTGCCCAGGGACATTTGTCCCGCGAGGCTCGCCAGGGGCCAGAGGCACGTCCCGCGGCTCTCGGGCGGGCGCGATCCGGCCCCTGCCCCTCCTCCTGGGAGGGCGGGCGGCGGCCGCTGCGGGGCGGGGCGCGGGCTCGTCCGGCCTCCTGGCGGCGCCTCGGCCCCTGCACTCCGGCCAAGGTCTGCTGGCTGCGGCGGGCGCGGGACGCGGGACGCGGGAGGTGGCGGCCGTGGTGAGCGAGCCCCGATCGGGAGCGGGACGGGTGTGCGCTGGGAGGTGCTGTCCAGGGCTTGGGGATCCCCAGGGGGCTCCGGCTCCGCCAGGTGCGCAGCTCTCAGCCCGCGCGTCCGCCCTCCGCGCCCGGCGCAGAGCCGTGCAGGGCGCCAGGCTCCCGGGTGCTGGGGCTGGGAGTTGCGCTCCTGGCTCCGGTGCCGCGCCCTGCAGGGGAGACGGGCGGAACCGTGGGTGGCGATTCCTGGGGAACAGGCGTCCCGGCCAGGGAGGGAAGAGGGTCTCCAGGAGCCCGTTTAGTGCAGAGGGCTTCACCCCTTCTGGACCCTTGAGTTCGAGCGACAGCTGGGAACGACCCACACGGAGCACTGCGGTCCCTGCTGTGTCCCCAGTACCTCGGCGTGCTCTTCCGGACCGTCCCTCGGAAAGAAGGGGCTGTGGCCGCCCCCTGGCCCTGGCCCACCACTCCAGGATCCCGGCGGGTCGTTCCCCGCTCCAGCCGCTTACGGCACACGTCGGGCTTTCCAAGGAACTTTTCCGAGTCGCTTCAGGGCTGGCCTGTGGCAGGTGCTGGGCTGTCTTGTCGCAGTTGGGTTCTCAGGGTTCGGAAAACTTTGGGCGTGTTTCCCTTCACCCCCACCCCCGGGAGAGCGCCGCAGCCAGCGCTGCTGCCGCTGCACCTAACGTGCTGAGAATCCTCCCAGCCGCGTTAGCTCCTAAACTTGCCTGCACATCTGGACAGTTTAAAAAAAGAACAAAACAACCCCCCAGCCAGCACTGGTACCTGGGACCCCTCCCAGAGAGCCGCGATCCTGTGGGGCTGGGGCGCAGCCTGGGCAGTGGACCTTCTCAACGCTTCCCAGCTGGTTGTAATGCGGAGCCGAGTTTGAAAGCCTGTGCTTCTGGGGGTGGCTCCCACAAGCCACTTTTTGAACCACTAAGTTGTAGCTCTCAGCTCAAGCCCTTCTGTGACCCGCCTCTTAGCCACAGAGCCTGTGGGTCGGAGGTCTCCCTTGCCTTACACCACAAATAATACTTTTTTTTTTTTTTTTTTAATGTTCCGCTTTGTTTTTCTCTCGCTGTTTACAGTAAACATTGCCTGGGCAGGGAGGGGTGTAGGCCTCCAAGTCCTTGCAGGGCTCAAGGTTACAACTCAGGGTTGTCCCATTCAGGGCAAAACCGTGGGACGCTTGGACTTGTCATCTTTGCAAAGGACTTCAGATGGGAAAGAGAGATACCGCAGGAACCGCTCTGCGCAGATGCGGCGCGTTTTCCTTCGGGAAGCCACGCCAAGCAGATGGTTCAGGTCGTGCGGTTGACGTTTGTGTGAGCGCGTGTGCGATTGTGGGTTGGACACCGTGTGGTCAAGCCCTGCAGACACAGTGCAGTGTGTGTTTCTTGTTGATAGAATGGTGTGGATTAAGGAGCGGCGCCTTCAGTAGAATGGCATGTCTGACAAGATGCTTTGGCCACCTGTCAACAGATCTGAAAAACTTTAGGGAACCAGAGCAAAGGAAAAATTGAACATATGTTTATATTGAGTACTTGATCATACACAGTTTATCAATGGAGCATATTTTCAGTATCTTTGTTAATGAGACAAAAGTCTCCTGAGATCTTGGCTAATTCAGTGTTGTAACCAAGTGTGACTTTTATTTATTCATTTATTTGGAAGTCAGAGTTACACAGAGGAGAGGCAGAGAGAGAGAGTTCTTCCATCCGATGGTTCACTCCCCAATTGGCTGCAATGGCCAGCGCTGCACCAATCTGAAGCCAGGAGCCAGGAGCTTCTTCTGGGTCTCCCACACGGGTGCAGGAGCCCAAGGACTTGAGCCATCTTCTACTGCTTTCCCAGGCCATAACAGAGAGCTGGATCGGAATTGGATTAGCTGGGACTTGAACCAGCACCCATATGGGATGCTGGCACTGAAGGCAGCGGCTTTACCCTCTATGCCACAGCACCAGCCCCATGACTTTTTTTTTTTAAGCTTTATTTATGTATTTATTTGAAAGGCAGAATTACAAAGACAGAGAGAGAGAGAAAGAGGGAGGGGGAGAGAGGGAGGGGAAGGGACAGAGACAGCATGGTCTTCCAAACCCTAGTTCACTCCCTAAATGGCTGCAATGGCCAGGGCTGGGCCAATCTGAAGCCAGGAGCTTCTTCTAGGACTCCCACGTGGCTGCAAGGGCCCAAGCACTTGGGTCATCTGCTGCTGCTTTTCCCAGGCCGTACCAGAGAGCTGGATCGGAAGAGGAGCAGCCAGGACTGGAAATATTGCCCACATGGGACTCTGGTGCCATAGGCAGAGGCTTAACCTGCTGTGCCACAGCGCCGCCCCTCCCCCCCAGTATTACGTTTGTATTGGACTCCCACCTGGATGTTGCCACCTGGCTACAATCAGTGGATTTCACTTCCTCTTTGGTGGCAGTCCTCCACGTGTGTTTTATGAGCTGTGGGTGACATTCTTTCAAGAATGCCCTTCAGAGGGCAAGGAACATTTGGGTTCATTTGTAGCACCTCATGTGAGTTGCCTATTCAGTTTGGAAAATAAAAAAATACGTAGCTTTTGCCCACTTGTATTTCTCTTTTCCCTTCCTTTCGCTGTCATGCTGGCTCCTGTCCTTGTTTGCACTTGCTGGGAGTGTGACCACCCTGGGAGCCCTCATTGTCTGGGCCCTGGTTGGAGAGTGGACATTAGGAGGAGTGCATGGCATGTCCCAGGGCGGTCCCTGGCCCGAGGCCGGCTTGCCTGCCTGCCTGCCTTCCTTCCTTCCTTCCTTCCTTCCTTCCACCAGGTTGGCAAAATGAAACCATGTCACTCAGCAGGTGTGTTTGTAACTTGCAAGTCTTGTTACAATTTAGGAGAGAAATGTTTCTCTGAGGATGCTGTTGAACTATTAGCATCAGAAAATCTGCACCTAACCGCAGTAGGTAGTTGCACGGTGATGCAGGACTACAGTCTGCTCCTCCCAGAGAAAGGAGTATGTGAATGTGGACCTAAATGGAGTTATTGAAATAGTTCTCACATTAGGGTAGCAGTTCTACTATGCTGAAGTGATCAGAAGAAAGGAAGAGAAGTAAAATACGGGGAGCATTTAGTGAGCGGTTTCTTCATTTAGGGGCGGCATATGCAGCGCTCGCCTGTGGTTTGTGTTTAGAATGGACTGCTTGCTCTCTCCTGGCAGGTAGGCTAAGCCCTTCCAGTCCTGGTTGTTCTGCTTCAGATCTGGCGTCCTGCTAATGCCTCCAGGGAGGTAGAGGAGGATGGCTCAAGTGCTTGGGTCCCCACCACCCACGTGGGAGACCTGGATGGAGTTCTGGGCTCCTGGGTTGGGCCTGCCGCAGCCTAGGCCATTGTAGGCATTTGGGGAGTGAAGCAGGGGGTGGAAGATCTCTCAGTTTCTCTCTCTATGTCTGTCTCTCTTTCTCTTGTTCTACCTTTCAAGTAGATGTAAAATAAATAAACAATACAAAAAAAGAACAGACTATCCTATTGGCTTCCTTCTTCTTCAAGTTAATTTGCTTGGACTGATGAGTGAAGGATGGCTAAAGAAACTCAATAGGCTCCTTAGCTTTTTTTTCTCCCCCTGAAATTCGTTTGTCTAAGAGACACCATAGACCTTTTAAAAAATCCAGCTGATTTTATGCTTTCCCTTTCTTTTCCTCTTCTGATCCTGGTGCTAAAGGGCAGTGAAATGACCAAGAGGTTGGCATCAGAGGAGAAAAACAAAGTTCAAGGGGAAATGACCACTGGGTGATTTTCCCTGAATGACCAAGCACTTACTTTATTTTCTGGCACATGATGTTGCTGTTATCAAGAGACAAATTATGATCCGAAAACCCTGGAGATGGAAATTGAAAAAAAGAGGGAGGGGATTTGTTGGGAGCAGAACCGGGATTGAGTGGCACGTGGCTGTCACGTAGCAGACACTTACTGGAATTTTCAAACACCCCAGTTCCAGATCCTTTTACCTTCTTTCTTCATGTGCCCTCCTCTGTCCCCCAAACTAACATCTCTGGGAAAGAGAAGGTTTCATCCTAAATTCACAGCAGGGGTTGTTGTTTCAATTCTTTTAAAAATATTTATTATTTTATTGAGTCAGAGAGAGATCCTGTCCCCTGGCTTACTCCCCTAATGTCTGCAACAGTGGGACTTGGTCTAGGCTAGGCTGAAGTTGGGAGCTGGGAACTCCATCCGGGTCTCCCACATGGGTGGCAGGGACCTGCTGCCTCCCAGGGCGCACATTAGCAGGAAGCTGGATCCAAAATGCAGCTGGAGTTCAAACGCAGCCAGTCTGCTGTGGCATGCGGGTGGCATTTTAACTGCTGCGGTGCCAAACACCTGTGTCTGTTCTTCCAGTTCTTACTTCATTAAGAAAACAGATACTTGGAAAGCCCCTAACTACTTCGGAAAACTATTCCCTATGGAATTTTTCTGAAACAGGGAACAACCCCTGCCCTCAGGAGCCTGAAGTTGGGTGTGGATGTGAACTATGGGCAGTAAGCTGGGGACTCTTAGAATCAAGATAAGCACAGAGAACTGAGGGCTGCCATGTGGCACTTGTCACACTGGTAGATTCTGCATCAATTCATCGGCACAGCAGACACAAGAAGTATTTTAGTTGGGTTTAGAGTTTAAATATAAATATAAACATGCGTTTATATTTAAATATTTATTTATTTATTTGAAAGGCAGAGTTACAGAAAGAGGGAGAGAGAGGGAGAGGGAGAGGAAGAGGGGGAGAGGAAGAAGGAGGGGGGGAGGGAGAGAGAGAGAGAGACCTTTCATCTGCTGGTTCATTTGGCAAATGGCCCTGATGGTCAGGGCTCGGCCAGGTGGAAGCCAGGATCTCCTTCTGGGTCTCTCACACGGGTGGCGGGGGCTGCCTTCCCAGGTGCATTGGAAGTGGAGCAGCTGGGATTTGAACGGGTGCTGCAATATGGGATGCCTGTTTTGCAAGTAGCAGGTTAACACACCCTGCCACGACACCAGGTACCCCCATGTTTCATTTCTTTAAAAAGGCTTATTTATTTATTTGAAAGGCAGAGTTACAGAGAGGCAGAGAGAGAGAGAGAGAGAGAGAGAGAGAGAGAGATCTTCCATCCACTGGTTCACTCCCAATTGGCCGCAACGGCCAGATCTGCGCTGATCCAAAGCCAGGAGCCAGGAGCTTCTTCTGGGTGTCCCACAAGGGTGCAGGGCCATCTTCTACTGCTATCACAGGCCATAGCAGAGAACTGGATTGGAAGTGGAGCAGCCGGGACTGAAACCGGCGCCCATATGGAATGCTGGCACTGCAGGCAGCAGCTTTACTGCTACACCACAGCACCGGCCCCCATGTGTTTTTTTTTTTTTTTTAAGATTTTATTTATTAATTACAGGTAGAGTTATAGAGAGAGAGAGACAGAGAGAAAGGTCTTCCTTCTGTTGGTTCACTACCTAAATGGCCTCAATGGCTGGAGCTGCACTGATCCGAAGCCAGGAGCCAGGTGCCTCTTCCCGGTCTCCCATGCGGGTGCAGGGCCCAAGCACTTGGGCATCCTCCACTGCCCTCCCTGGGCCATAGCAGAGAGCTGGACTGGAAGAGGAGCAGCCGGGACTAGAACTGATACCCATATGAGATGCGGCGCCACAGGCGGAGGATTAACCTAGTGCGGCATGGCGCCACCCACCCCCCATGTTTCATTTTTAAAAAGGCTTTTTTTTTTTTTTTGACAGGCAGAGTGGACAGTGAGAGAGAGACAGAGAGAAAGGTCTTCCTTTTGCTGTTGGTTCACCCTCCAATGGCCGCCGTGGCTGACGCGCTGTGGCGGACGCACTGCGCTGATCCGATGGCAGGAGCCAGGTACTTATCCTGGTCTCCCATGGGGTGCAGGGCCCAAGCACTTGGGCCATCCTCCACTGCCTTCCCGGGCCACAGCAGAGAGCTGGCCTGGAAGAGGGGCAACTGGGACAGAATCCGGCGTCCCGACCGGGACTAGAACCCGGTGTGCCGGTGCCGCTAGGTGGAGGATTAGCCTACTGAGCCGCGGCGCCGGCCTAAAAAGGCTTTTAAATTTACTTATTTATGTATTTAAGAAGACAGGAGGGAGAAAGTGTGAGAGTGCTGGTTGATTACCTAAATGCCTGCAACTGTGTGGTCTGGGTTAGGCCAAAGCTGGGAACTTGGAACTCAATCCAAGTTTCCGGTGTGGATGGAAGGACCCAATCAGTTGAGCCATCACCACTGCCTCCCACGGTGTGCACCAGTAAAAGCAGGAGGAGGTAGGAACCAGAGCCAGGGATTGAACCCAGGCACGCCGATTTGGGATGCCAGGCTAACTGCCTGGCCTGTACAGCAGATTTTGAATGACTGATCGTGGATGCTTTTCTGACCGGAGGCACTGATCATGCAGAGGGAGGCGGTGGCCAGTGCAGAAACAGAAGGCCTGATTCTGGCAGCTGCATTTTGCTTAAATCTGGGGAACAGGGCTTGTGTCTGGGTTGGGAGCTCGTGGAGCACATGGCCGGGCCCACGTGGGGCATGGTGACCGCAGAGTGACTCGGTTAGTGGCCGTGCCCGGCGCAGCAGAGCCGGGGGGAGAGTGCCAGCATGGCGGTAAAGGAGCAGCCATCATCGTTCTTAGAGCGAGGGGTGTCGTTTGAGTCGGCGACTCTGGGAAGTGGGTGCACATTCCTCTTCACACCGTGGCCGCTTGAGCTCAGGTTTCCTCTGACAGATTGAAAACTGGGCTTCAAACTGCTTTTCCTTGGGGAGGTGGTTTCCACACAGTTGACCCATGGGGCTGACAACCTCCCGGTTGTAGGGACAGTTACTGTTTGCCCGTTGACTGCCTTCCAAGTGCCAGGCCGGAGCACTCGGCCCAGACCTCGTGGAGGTTCAGAGTGGTTGGCAATGGCAAGGGTTCAGGTTCTGGAGTGCATGGGTCAGCCTGAATGCAAAGCTGTTCCCGAGAGTTCTTAGTCCACGTGAGCAGAGTGGATTAAGAAATTGTATTTTAGTGCCCCTCTCTTTGCTGTCATCCTCTGCTAGGTGAGGGGTGATAGGAGATGAAGACCACTGCACCATTTGATCCCAAGGGAGAGAGGGCAGCGGCTGGCGCTATGGCATAGCGGTAAAGCCACCACCTGCAGTGCCAGCATCTCATATGGGCACCAGTTTGAGTCCTGGCTGCTCCACTTCCGATCCAGCTCTCCGCTATGGCCTAGAAGCCCTCTCTCTCTCTCTCTCTCTCTCTCTCTCTCTGCCTCTGCCTCTCTGTAGCTCTGCCTTTCAAATTAATAAATAATTTTTATTTTTTAAAAAAGAGGGCAGATTAGATTGTTCAGAAAAACTCGGAATAGGTCCCAAATCCTAGGTTAGAGAGATATTATCTCTACGTTTCTTCAAATTCAGCCAACCCCTGAGTTTCTAAAGATAATTGGGTGTTGGGTAAAAGATTAAAAACAAAATTCAGTGTTGGACATTGTGGATTGGAACAAATCCACAATGCACGTCCAAGTCCTGTTTGTGTGGTGCTCGTTACCAGAGCAAAACTGCGCTCCATATCGCGAGGGCCTACAGTGAAGGTGGGTTTACGTCGGGGGTAGTGAGTGAGTGTTCATCTCTGCAGTGGGCTTTGCCTCAACCTTTCCAGGGATCTGAGTGGAGGGTCGTCTTGGAGTCCGAGCGTTTGGGATTAGAGCACAGGGCATTTGCTGTGAGCATGGAATGTTCCTGCAGCCTGGCTGGCAGCCTGTTTGTTTGCAGGGCGGAGTTTATTCCCTGCTGCCCAATCACAGGGAGTTTCTGCTGGCCTTAGTTAAGGATGCAGTCGGTCAGGTCTTTGAATTGTAATTTTTTTTTAAAGATTTATTTATTTATTTAAAAGGCAGAGTTCCAGAGAGGCAGAAGCAGAGAGACAGAGAGAGAGAGAGAGAGAATCTTCCATATGCTGGCTCACTCCCCAGATGGCCACAATGGCCTGAGCTGTGCTGATCCGAAGCCAGGAGCTAGTTCTTCCAGGACTCCCATGTGGATGCAGGGCCCAAGGACTTGGGCCATCTTCTACTGCTTTCCCAGGCCATAGCAGAGAGCTGGATCAGAAGTGGAGCAGCTGGGACTTGAACCAGTGCCCATATGGGATGCCAGCACTGAAGGCGGCGGCTTTACCCACTACACCACAGTGCTGGTCCCAATGAAAAAAATTTATTTACTTGGTATGGATGGTGTGGTACAATGTGTCAAGTTGCCACCGCATCCCATATTGGAACGCCTAGGATTGAGTCCCGGTTCCTGCTTCTAATTCAGCTTCCTGCTAATGTTCCTGGGATGCAGCAGGTGACGGCACAAGTATCTGTGTTCTGGCTGCCTGTGTGGGAGACATGCATGCAGCTCCTGGCTCCTGGCTTTGCCTGGCTCAGCCTGGTTGTCTTGGGCATTTGGAGAGTGAACCAGCAGATGGAAGATCTCTTTCTGTCTCTCTCTCTTTCTGTCACTCTACTTTCCAAAATAAACACATAGATCTTAAAATAATTTCTATTTAATAGGCAGAGGGACAGAGTACTCCCAGTTGCTGGTTTCTCCCTCCAGTGACCCATAAAAGCTGGGAACGGGGCTAAAGGTGGGAGCTGAGCACTCAGTCCAGGGCTCTCAGTGGGAGGCAGGGACCCAAAACCTGAACTATCGCCTGCTGCCTGCCAGGGTCTGTGTTAGCAGGAAGCTGGAGTCAGGAGTTGAACTGGGAATTGAACCCAGGTACTCTGATACGGGATGTGGATGTCTTAACCACTACGCTAAATGCTCACCCCTGACTTACAGTTCTTTAGGTCTAGAAAGTCCCTCTATTAGTAATAATCTGACCCTGTTATTTATTTATTTATTTTGTTAGAGGATTCAAGCAAGATGATCATGATTTTCTAGTTTTGGCCTCAGGATTTCTCTTTCTTTCCTTAGTTTTTTATCCATATAAAAGGGTACTTCAAGAAGTTTGTGGAGGGACCAGTGCTGTGGCATAGTGGCTAAAGCTGCTGCCTGCAGTGCCAGCTCCCCATATGGGCACCAGTTCAAGTCCTGGCTGCTCCTCTTCCAACCCAGCTCTCTGCTATGCCCTGGGAAAGCAGTGGAAGATGGCCCAAGCGCTTGGGCCCTGAACTGGCATGGGAGACCTAGAAGAAGCTCCTGGCTCTTGGCTTTTATTGGCCCAGGTCCAGCCATTGCAGCCATTTGGGGAGTGAACCAGTGAATGGAAGATCCTTCTCTTTCTCTATCTGCCTCTGTCTCTCTGTAACTCTGCCTTTCAAATAAATAAATAAGTAAATATTTTAAAAAAATTTTGTGGAAAAATGGAATGGAAAAAAATAAGGTTAACTTGGTACAAAAAAACCTTTGAAATGCATGTATATTTTTTCCCCAACACTCATTTTCCAAGACCTTTTGGAAGACCCACTTCTCTGCATGGATTTCAAAATTTTTGCACCAAAATAAACTCATCTTCTAATTTTGTTTCCCCGCGAACTTTTGAAGTTTCCCTGTATCCCCTGAGCTAATGAATATTTTTGAACTTCCTCTACAAAAGTAGGCTCCCTTTTCTACCTCCTTTGTCTAAGACATTCTGATCTCTTAATTACAAACAGTGACTTAGAACAACAATCACACAACAGCAGCTGAAAAGTTGACTCCTGTCTGCTTGCCCTAATCAAGAATCAAAAACCTGGAAAGTTTACTTGAGTGGTGATAACTGTGAAAGCCTCAGGAGGTGGAGGGGCCCTGATAGAGAAAGAATGGAGGGAGAGAGATAAGAGAGCAGGAACAGTTTGCTAAGGGACTGCCAGGTGGCGTTGGCCAAACTTAAGTTTTCTTTTACTTGTGTGAGTCTCAGATACACTCACAGGTTTGGGGCTTAAGTCCCTTTGTTCCAGCTGTGGCACAGCCCTGGCCACCTATAAGCTTTGGGGAGTGGGAGGGTAAGAATGAGGGAGGGGGTAGGGAAGAAGGAAAAGGTAGGGCAAGAGGAGGGGAGAGGTGGGGGAGTGCAAGATTAGACCCACCTGATAGTGGGTTCTCCTGGTCTGGCCTGCTCAAGGGAGAGTTTCAAGGGAGGGTTGCCTGCCCGGAGACCTGCCCAAGCCGGGGGATCTCATCAGAACAGCAATTGCTCCTCCAGCTTTTCCCTGCAACCCTGTCCTCAGAGCTTTTATTATGGCAACTCTCTACAGCATAGCTGCGAGCAGAAACCCATTTTACAGGTGAGGGAAGCAAGTCTGTGGGAAACGAGGCGACCTGTGCAGCTGCCAAGCGGTGGCGGTGGGCTCTGGGGTGGAAGCCCTGCTCGTCCAGTTCTGAGCTGTGCCTCCCTCAACTGTGCTGGCTCTTTATTCGTTCTCATAAGGCACTGGCTCATTCCTTTCTCCAACACTGGCTGCTTGTACTTGCCTTAGTCTTAATAGTAAGAACACCATCAGTGACCTCTGTTGATCTGTCTGGCTACAAAGGGGAAGGGTTTCTTTGACTAACCTGTATCTTTATGCCTGTGTCTAGCAGAAAATAGATGTTGAATATAGCTTTGTGGCAGGAGAATATGATAGCCTTTTGAAACTTGGCATTCTGGGGTCTCATGGGTCTCTAGTAGCCACAGTGATTTCAAAACAGAAAAACAGACCAGTGCTAGGAAGGGTGAGAGTGTATGGGGAGTGCGTCACAAAACGGAGAATTCTTGATAGAAGCTTTGGGGCTGGTGCTGTGGTGCAGCTGGGTAAGCTGCTGCTTGCGATGCCAGCATCCCATTTTGGCAGGTCGATTTGAATCCTGGCTGCTCTGCTTCTGATCCAGCTCTAGGCTAGTGTGCCTGGGAAATTAGCAGATGACAACCCAAGTGTGTCGCCCCTGCCACCCAAGTTCTGGGCTCCTGGCTTTGGCCTGGCTGTTGTGGCCATTTAGGGAGTGAACGAGTAGATGGAGGGTTTTTTCCTTGCTGTCCTTCCCTCTCTCTGTCCTTTTGTCTTTTTCAAACAAAACCAAACCAACCTAAAAAAAAGCATAATCCTTTGAAAAATGCCTTTTACGTCCTCATGACCATCGTTTTTTTGCTTATGTTTGCTTTATTTATTTTTCCAAGGGCATCCCTGCACTCAGTTTGCAGATTATTTTGTGGGTAAAGGAGGCCCTTCAGGTTTCCAGGCCTTGTTGAGGGCTGCTCTTGACATTCTATTTTCTTTTGAGTAGAAGACCCAACACTGGTTGGGGTTCAAGCCCACCATCCCTAGGAAAACTAGGGTGTGAGGCACAGTTGATCATTTAACCATGTGAGCTGGCAGGCAGCCCAGTTCTTTGGTCTCCAAGGGGGCTTCAAGTCTCTTATATGTGGCCGGTGCTCTGGCATAACAGGTAAAGCCACTGCCTGCAGTGCTGGCATCCCATCTGGGAGCCAGCTCAAGCCCCAGCTGCTCCACTTCCGATCCAGCTCCCTGTTAATGTGCCTGGGAAAGCAGTAGAGGGTGGCCCAAATGCTTGGGCCCCTGCAATCAGGTGGGAGACCCAGATGAAGCTCCTGGCTCCTGGCTTTCGTCTGGCCTAGCCCTGGCTGTTGCAGCCATTTGGGGAGTGAACCAGTGGGTACAGGACCTCTTTCTGTCTCTCCCTGTCTGTAACTCTGCCTTTTAAATAAATAAATAAATCTTAAAAAAAAAAAAGTCTCATATCCCATGGCCTAGTCTTTGCAGCACCTCTGCCATCCTCCTGTGCACTTGAGATCCTCTCCAGATGCTTGACCCAGGGCAGTGCAGACGCCCTGTATGTAGCTGTTACACTGTAGTGTTTAGGGAGTAATGACAAGAAAGGGACGTCTGTACATGTTTAGTAAGACACGGTGTTTTCTGAGTAGGTTTGAGCCGTGGTTGGCTGAATCTAGATGCAGAACTCTGGGAGTGGAGGGCCTTCTGTATACTTGTTCCTTCTTTGCCCTGTGTCCTAAGAGCTCCTAGGGACTGACCTACCAGGCTTGGACACACTGCTTGCTCAGCCCAGGAGGTGTGGGCCTGGGCGGTTCCTTTTCCAGTTCGGATGGTTTCCCATCTGTGAAAGAGGTGCAGGCCTCCCATCCCCACCAGGGACATCTGACAGTATCTGGAGACTCCCTTGGTGGTTTGTGACAGGGGCAGGTGGTGGGTGGAGGCCATCGATGTAGCTGAACATTCTACAGCTCACAGGACGACCCCCGCAGTCAGAATGGCTGCCTGCCCTGTCCCTGTGCCAGGGCTCAGACCCTCGGGGCAGGTGGAAGCTGAGTCGCAGTAGCTCTCTTTAGCAGCGCAGATCAGAGGGAGCTGTGGGGAGCGACACGGAGCCCTTCTTTCTTGGGCAGGGTGCAAGGAAGGGGAGTTCACCTTTCTGGATGTCTGGGGTTGCCCCACAGGTGCCCCTGAAGTAGGCAGGACCAGTTTACTCTCTCTTAAGGGCTACTTAACTTCCTTTGTAATTGCTTGCATATTTACATATAAATAACCATGCAGCAGGCAGTGAAACTCCTAAACAGCTCCCCCGGGAGTTCCCACCCAGACCCTGTCTGTGCTAGGCACCAGGTGGATGGGGCCTGGGGCTGGCTGCAGACCTCAGGGGCTTTTCAGGTGAAGAAAGTCGGTCTGCTCTTGGGAAGTTAGCTGCGTGCGGCTGCCGTTGATTCCTCAGGTGTGCCTTTGGAAGGTGTCAGGGGCCAAGTTCACGGGTGATCATTCAGTCAAGCCTACTCAAAAATGACTAGGTGCAGACTTTGTGGTGCATTGGTGAAACTGCTGGTGCCCCATTTTCAAGTGCAGGTTTCAAGTTCGATTCCTGGCTGCTCCCCTAAGATCCAGCTCCCTGCTAATGCGCCCGGCGAGGCAGTGGAGGGTGGCCCAAGTGCTTGGGTCCTTGCCCCACAGGTGAGAGGCCCAAGTGGAGTTTTAGGCTTTTGGCATTGGCCTGGCTAAGCCTTGCCTCAGCTGTTGCGGGCAGTTGAGGAGTGAACCGGTGGATGGAAGATGTCTTTCCCTCTCTGGCACTCTGCCTTTTAAAGAAATAGATTTAAAAACAAAAGATTAGAACTCAGTAGTTGAAGAACATCCATGTTTGGGGATGAGCCTGAGCGGGGATGGGGCTGTGAGCTCCCTGCCCCCCCCCCCCAAGTTCAGGCTTTCTGGTCTTTGTTGGGTGACCCTGGATAAGTATCTTGACCTTTACCGCTCTGGGGTTTCATTGGCTGTGAAGTGAGGGTAACAACAATGCCAACAGGGACCCTCGGCTGAAGAGCCTTGTCCCTGCCCAGGGCACCGCGACGCTGGGCGCTTCACTCCACAGGTGAGTTGCTAGAATCATACCTGACTTTGGCCCGTGCCTTGGGGGGGTTGTCAGATGGGGCAGGGAGCGCTCTGGCTTTAGGAGCTGAAAAAGGATCTTTCTAGGGCGTAGTTTTTCTTTTTGGGTGGGGGTGGGGGTGGGGGTGGGGGTGTGGTCCCATTGTAACCCGTGTGAATGTCCGTGGAGTTTGGCGGCTTTACGCATGCCCGAGTGTTGGGTAGCCACCATCACTGCCCGGCAGTGGAAACCCTGTGCGGGTGAAGCCCCTGCGTGTTCCTCCATGCGCCTGGCTTCCTGCCCCCGGAATCTGCCTTGCTTCTGCAGACCAGCCTGCTCCTGGGAGCTTGCCCTGGGTGGGTTCCAGACTGTCTCTGTTGCTTTCTACCTCTCTCCATCGCGCAGGGCTTTCGGGGTTCAGGAGCTGCGCGGTGGAGCGCTGCCTCCTCCCTTGCTACCTGGCCTCATTTTGCGGGGCACCCCAACCTGGGCTTCCTCAGGCCTGTCCCCCAAAGTTGTGTCCCTGGTTTTAAGCTTTCAAAAGTCTTCCTTCACTTATTTGGATTCTTTGGGGGCCAGCCTTATTTTTTTTCCACTTTCCCCCATCCAAGGGAGTGCTGGGTCATGGCCCTTGAAATGAATGTGGGAATGGAGCCCTCGTGCCAGAGTTTCTGGGCTGAGGAATTAGCAGCAGGAGCTCACCCTGGGGGGCCCCTGAGCTGTGCCCCGTTTCCCCAGGACGGAGTGGCAGGTTTTAAAAACAAGCGTCTGGAAAACACCCACCAGGCTCCTTTTATTCCTAGGTTTAAAAGCTTCCCGCAAGGAGAAGTGGCCCTCAATTAAGTCGTTTAATAAAAACCTCCCTCGGTTTTAAAGCATTCTTGGGAAGTGTTTACATTTAACGCCACTGCGGGCTGCTACATGGTGTGCTGTGGAGTGAGTGATCCTTACCCTGTGACTTTAATGATATCCTTTGCTTTAGATTTCCAGGTAGGGGCCTGGCCAGCTTTGTAGCTTGTCATTGACCCAGGCTGGCAGTGGGGGGTGGGGAGGGACTTTCTCAGCTCCAGGTCCTCCCCCTCCGCAGCCCCTGGTAGATTTGGAGAGGCCCAAGGTGCACAGAGATGTACAAGCAGCTCCTTGCGGGGCCTGGGGACTGAACGGAGTGGAGGCTTCCCTGCCTGGGATGGGCAGCTGCTCACTTCCCTTCCTCCCCGCCCTGCCCCCCATCTGACCTTATTAACCGGCGGAAGGCTGCTGTAGACGAGATTGGGGCAGCTGGAGGAGGCTGACTTTCCTGCTCGGGTCCAGGAAAGGTGAGTAGGCTTTGCCGCCGGGAAGCTGCTTCAGCTTCCGGAAACGTGAGGATTTCCACCCAGGAGCCTCCTGGGCAAAGCAGTGTCTACCAATACAGGAAGTTCTTGGGTGGTCTTGGCTTTGTGCTGCTCTCCTGTGCTGGGCCTGGGGGGCGGACAGAAGGGTGAGGGAATCTGTGGAGTTACAGACACAGGGTAGGGTTTGGTGGGTTCCGGGGGTGCTGCCATAAAGAGCCGGACCCTGGCTCTGGACTGCCGGGGCCGGAATCCTGGCCCCCAGGGTTGTGTTGTGTGAGTTCCTGAGTGCCCACTTCGTGGGGCAGTGTGGAGAGCGGGAGCTGTACACTGCTGTGCTCTGCTCACCACCTGGCCCTTCACTTTGGCCAGTTCCCAGCTAGGATGGATCACAGAAAGGCTGCCGGTTCCCCTGCTCGGCAGGTGCGTGTGCTCCATGGGACAGGGTGATGTTGCCCCCCCCCCCCCCCCCAGGAAAACAAGGCTTGCAGATGGAGAAGCGAGGTTTGGTGACTGTATTAACATGACGTCAATAATTGTGGGACAAAGGGACAAGCAGTGGATGAAGTTCTTTGAAAAGACTTCAGGGCTGAAGTTAGTAAATGTGTGTCTCCCACAACTTAATGAGCACAAGTGCACGGGAGAAAAAACATGGGCGACACTTGGGTTCCTTATTGCCCGGAAGGGGAGAAGAGCAGGGAGGCAGTAGCACATCTGCAGATGAAACGGTGTTCTCCAAGTAAAAATACAAACGCAAGATGTGAGTTAGGTGATGGGGAGGTGTGTGTGTGTGTTTTAAATCAGATACTGGACAGTACTTGGAGATGTCAGCCATGCTGTTTCTGAATAATTCATTAGTGATCAGCGGCTGCACCTGGGCAGCTACAGTTTGGGCTGACGAAGTGGGTGCCACTTCCTAGCACAGCTGTATAGCGGTTGCTGGGATGGCACAGGTGCTCAGGGAATGTGCGATAAGTGACTGAAAGATTAGTAGGTGGCCAGTGCCGCGGCTCACTAGGCTAATCCTCCACCTAGCGGCGCCGGCACACTGGGTTCTAGTCCCGGTCGGGGCGCCGGATTCTTTCCTGGTTGCCCCTCTTCCAGGCCAGATCTCTGCTGTGGCCCGGGAAGGCAGTGGAGGATGGCCCAAGTACTTGGGCCCTGCACCCGCATGGGAGACCGGGAGGAAGCACCTGGCTCCTGCCATCGGATCAGCGTGGTGCACCGGCCGCAGCGTGACAGCCATGGCGGCCATTGGAGGGTGAACCAACGGCAAAAAAAGACCTTTCTCTCTGTCTCTCTCTCTCATTATCCACTCTGCCTGTCAAAAAAAAAAAAAAAAAAAAAAAAAAAAAAGAAAGATAGATAGATATATTAGTAGGGCTAAGGAGTTCATAAGGAATCGTTCTAGTTCTTCCTTCCCTTTAAAAAATAATTTGTAGTTCTCAACTGTGTTTTAAGCAAACAGTACACTTTTAGAAGGAAGTCGCGCTTACCCTCAGTATGTCTGGGATCACTGAAGTGCACAGATGCTGAATCTTGCCGTTTTGTGAGTTAACTCGGGGAAGCCAATGCATACATGACCTAAGCGGAGGCTTTGCCAATACAGAGGAGGAAGCTTGGAGTGCAAGAATTAGCTACCCTTGTATCTTTCTTTTTACTCAGCTTCCTGTGTGCCTAGCATGTTGCCTCACATGTAGGGGTATAGGGGTACACCACGTATTGGGGTGTAGGGGTATACCACGTATCTTTCTTTGATGAATGGATTCGGGTCTCCTTAAAATAAACACAGATCATTTATCATTGCAAGTCTATTATGTACCAGGCAAATTTAGTTATATTTGCTCTTACAATGGTTATATTGGTTTTTGCCGTGTGGGTTATATTGCTGTGTAACAATCAGTCTCCAATCTCAATGCCTTCTAACCACAGACATTTATTTTCCACTCATTCGTCTGTAGGTTGGGTGTGGTTTGGTTAATTGGCTGGGCCAAGCCAGACTTCAGGCCTCCATTTGCATTCCGATCTGAGCCACGTGTGTTTCTTGGGGATCCCAGGGTGAAGGGGCAGCAGCCAGGCTGGACAGGCTGGTGTCCTGGCAGATCCCAGAAGCATCGGAAGAGGGAAGGTGGAGATGCACGGTGCCTTGGAAGGTTTGGGCTCACAACTTGCCCGCTGTCAGTTCTGCCTGTGTTCCTTCAGCCAAAACAAATCGCATGGCCAAGCCCAACATCAGGGGAGTGAGGCAATGCACTTGGCCTGCTCTAGGGGCTGGTGAGGCAGTCACATGAACAGAAGATGGTGTGTACCAAGGAGTGAAGTACTGGCAACAGTAACTCGGTTCACCACAATGGTAGAGAATAAATGAGAGGGAAGAGGGAAACAGGGCTAAACCAGCGTTTTGGGAGCTTGCAAAACCCAGGCCAGCTGGGTGAAAAATTAACCACAGTGTGTGCAGGTACCAGCCCAGGTCTTGGCAATGATGGGTAAGGAGCGTGGCAGGCCCTGCCTCTCAGCTGACCACGGCTTGTTCATTTCCTGTCACTGCAGTAGTGCTCCTGTCGGAAGGGGAACCAGACATGATGGGCTTGCTGTTCTTCTGGTCAGCAGTCTGGACCTGACAGGCTGCCCTCTAACGTGGCAGGAATGAGATAGTCGAGATCAAGAGGACGAAGAAGGAGCAAAACAGGGTCCTCTCTCTACCTAAGATCTGTGGCGAAGTCAGCCGAAGTCCTACCGTTCATAGTTGGGCACAGTTCAGCAGCACGGGCTGTGTGTACCATGCCCCAGGCCCGGTCTTCAGCAGGACTCTGAGGCGAAGCTTCCAGAGCCTTCTTTGTATATCCAGAGAAACAGCCTTAAGAGTTCAGCTGAGCAGGTCCTAAGAAGCAGATGGGAGCCACATTGCCCCAGTCTAATCATGCTGGTCCTTCCCTGGCTGGCTGATGAGTGACTGGTGTGGGGCCCTGGGATGACAATGTCTACTTCCCTGAAGAAGCCACGGGAACCTTGTGCCGCAGTGGAACAACATGGCAGAGACAGAAAGAAATAGTGGCCAAGGGCCAGCAGCCTCTCTCACACCCTTTTGCAACATGTTCTGTGTTTAACGAAGAGTGGCTCCACTCTCTAAGGAAGACAAGGCTCTGAGAACAGCTGGGAACTCAAACCTCAGGGAGCTAAGGGTGTGAGGAGACACACTCCTATGTGTGCCCTGGGTGGGATTATAAATTCAGTGGGTCTTTTTGTGCAATTAAGTGATCTCAGACTTACTGAGGGTAAACGCAACTTCCTTCTAAAAATGTACTGTTTGCTTAAAACACAGTTGAGAACTACAATTTTTATTTTTTAAAGGGAAGGAAGAACTGGAATGATTCCTTATTTACCAAATATAAATAAGAAATCCAAAGTTGGGGCAGTTCAGAGGGTTAATTAAACACTTTTTTTCTTTGCCAGCCTCAATGAGTGTTAGATGTTTGCTCTTAAACTTGTGTTCTCATGGTCCCAGTGTGGCTGCAGTCACTTCAACTACCACATCTTCATATACAGTGATGTCTATAGATAAGAAAAGAGCAAAGCAGAGAAAATTTTCGCCAGGAGCTCTGGGCAGAAAGACTCTAGGCTTCTTTGGCAGAGCCAGGTCAGAACCTACACCTAAATCAATGACTGGCTTGGGAGATGGGCCACCCTTGGCTTGTGTGTAGGGTAGTATTATGGCTGGATAGGGGTTCTGCCTTCCCTGGAGCACAGGGAACAAAGGGAGGGCTTTGTTGGCTGGGAGGAAATGGGCAGTCATCATGGGTAGGTAGCCACTGGTGTTGAGTTTTCAAAAGTAAAAATGTACATACTGTGACTTAACCCTTCCACGGTTAGGCACTTACTTTATGACTGCACTTGCACAAGTGTGTTGGCGAACTTGAAGATCGCTACTGTGACGTTGTTGTGGCACAACACTAGCAAGAAACTAAATGCTTTCAGTAGAGGAGTAGTTAAATAAGTGAAGGCACAAATACAGGGAACTGGACAAATCCAGAGGTGGCAATAGAAAGACAACAAAGTAAGTTTTTCTTTTTCTAAAAGCAAGACACAACTCTATTTTTTGAGATCCCTTGGTAGTTTTTAGAAAAGTATTCTTTTTAAATATTTATTTATTTGAAAGGCAGAATTACAGAGAGGCAGAGGCACAAAGAGGGAGAGAAAGAGGTCTTCCATCTGCTGGTTCACTCCCCAAATGGCCACAACAGCTGGAGCTAAGCCCATCTGAAACCAGGAGCCAAGAGCTTCTTTCAGGTCTCTCCAGTGAGTACAAGGACCTAAGTACTTGGGCCATCTTCTGCTGCTTTCCCAGGCCACAGCAGAGAGCTGGATTGGAAGCAGAGCAGCTTGGACTCAAACCGGCACCCAGATAGAATACCGGCCCTGCAGGTGGTGGCTTTACCTGCTATGCCACAGTGCCGGCCCCAAAAGTATTAATTTTGGATTGTGAATAAAAATTTCTGGAAGAAATCCCAAGAAACTTGGTATTCTGGGCTGTGGGATTGGTAGTGTGGTCAGAGGGAAATTTCCTTTTTTATTTTATGCTGCCCTTCTTACTGAATTTTAGAAAAAGCACTGTATTGCCTTCATAGTGAAAAGTGATAGATGTTTCTTAATGGGATGTAGGGATGGGGAGCTTGAGGGGAAAGCAGGGCCCTAAGATGGACATTATTGGAAGCAAGAAAGAAGGGAGAGGTGTGCCATCGAGCCATGTGTGATCACTATGAGGGGACGTGGTGGAGGGGAAGAGGTCCAGGCGTGAAAGGCACTTTTTATCTTCTTTGGTACTTGGCACGGTGTCGTACACCTCATAGAGTCAGGTTCGCGTCTGAAGAGTGAGTGAATGTTTGGATCAAGACTCAGAGCAACTTTATGAAGTGTTCAACTACAACCCAGTAGCTCACGTCAGCAAGAAAAGTTGATTCTGTAGGACATTTATCTTGCAAATAAAATTTGACTGTCATTTCTTACTTTTTCCTTGAGCTCCCAGACTCAAATTCATTACTAAGGAATCAATCTGAGTATGAGAGTTTAGATTCATAGTCTGTCTCCTATTGGAGACTACTTGCAGAGTTCTGGATAATAATACTGGAGGAGCTCTTTGCCAGGAAGGGCCTTCTTGTGTTTATCATATGTGCCTTCAGTGGAGAGCTATCTGTCTTAAAAATTGTGTTAGATATAGAACAAGAAGTTTTCTTTTTTAAGGATTTAATTTTTTGAAAAAAATTACTTATTTGAAAGAGTGGCACAGAGAGGGGGAGAGAAACATGCAAGGGAGAGATCTTTAATCTGCACGTTCATGCCTCAAATGACCTCACCAGCAAGGTCTGGGCCAGGCCAGAGCCAGGAGCCCCATCTGGGTCTCCTCTGTGTGTAGCAGGGGCTCAAGCACTTGGGCCATCTGCTGCTGCCTTCCCAGGTGCGTTAGTGGGGAGCTGGATCAGAAGTTGGGTAGCTGGAACTTGAACCAGCACTCCAATGTAGGATGCCAACCCCACTGTACTAGAATGTCAACAGAATAAGATTCTTTGATACTGTAAACAAACACAGCAGAAAGTTTCTGTCTTAATTATGTGATCTTGAAAACCATAGAAAACCACAGTAACAGCGGGGTGGAGGGGGGTGGTTTCCAACCTGACTGGCTGCTGTTGCTAGAAGAGAGTGTTAGGGGGTAGAGGAGCTGGTGGGATTAAAGGATTATCCATGCTAGGAGGGTTTTTTTTTTTTTTTTTTTTGACAGGTAGAGTTATAGACAGTGAGAAAGGCAGAGAAAGGTCTTCTTTCCATTGGTTCACCCCCTCAAATGGCTGCTATGGCCAGCGCTGCGCCGATCCGAAGCCAGGAGCTGGGTGCTTCCTCCTGGTCTCCCATGCAGGTGCAGGGGCCCAAGTACTTGGACCATCTTCCACTGCCCTTCCGGGCCACAGCAGAGCTGGACTGGAAGAGGAGCAGCCGGGACTAGAACTGGCGCCCATATAGGATGCCGGCACTGCAGGCGGAGGATTAACCAAGTGAGCCACAGTGGCGGCCCCCATGCTAGGAGTTTTAAGAATTCTCTTCCATAATGGAAAGCCTTTTTATTAACAAGAGAGGAGAGGAGGAAGTAGAGTACCCCGTTATGTTGCACTCACTCCTGTAAATCAAGAGAGGGAGTGTCGCACCTGACATTTCCATTGAGTTGCTTTTCACTTGAATACCCTTGGGGTCTAGCAGTCAGCCCTTCTGTAATGGCTACCGGATACCCACTTTACTCAGACAATGATGATATCATCCAGCTATGGTAAGATCATTTCCTTTGGAACAAAATGCAAAGCTTTTCAGCCTTCACAATGGGAGGAAAATATAAAATTTTAGTAGGTCTGCTCGGCTGTGGGCGGAAAAGAGTCCATGTTTGACCATTATCCACTTTGCTCCTCAGATGTGCCCTGGAAAGTTTGCAGCATGATTTTGAAATACAAACAGCAATTACTTGAATACCTTTTCAGTGTGTGTGTGTGTGTGTTTTAATGGGTCCTTAGAAATATTTGGAAGAAGATTGCTACTTTTTCAGAATCATTTTGGCATCCAAAGAACCTGAGATCGTTGGTACATTATGTTCTGGAGTTGACCTGATTTAAATTTCTTGAGAGAGATGGAGATGGAGATGGAGAGAGAGAGATTTACTCTGTGTGTTGTGTGTATGTGTGTGTCTCTGTGTACATTTGTGTACCTACAAAACCCAAATATTCATCCTCACTCAGTGTAGTTTTACTACATGTCCTCTTTGGATTTTCAGTCTATTGTATCTGTAAATATTGTGAATCAGTTGTATAGCTCTAGATGAATTCTGTGTTTACATCAAAAAATATAATACACATTAACCACAGTAACATTTCTTTACCACTCGTGTTCTAAGTACTTGACGTGTGGCAACTCATTTACTTCCTGTAACAACCCTATTATCATCCCATTTCACAGAGAGTAAAGTGGATGCAGAGAGCTGGAGCAACTTGCCCAAGGTGAGACAGCTGGTGAATGGTGGGGCTGGGCCTCAGTTCAGGCAAGCTGCCTTTTCTTGGGTGAAGAGTTCGCGAGACGTGAGTCATTCTTAAATCTGCAGGTTAATTTTGTAAACTGGAGATGATTGCTTCAGCATTTATAATATTTCATTTAATTAAAAGGAGCTTGTATCATCCGATCCCCTGGCTTCATGATGAGAATTTTCAGTTCTTTTACACAGTAGACAGGTTCTCTCAAGATGATTTTTGTTGTAAATCTGAACTACATTATAATCAATGTAGCTCGCCACCATGAACAACTTTGTGAGTTAGCTGTCTCTGCTCTTGCCTAGGGAAGAAAGATGAGCTCTTTAGTTCCCAGCTGACCTCTCAGTTTAAAATGAATTATTCCACCGGAATAAAATATTCTTTGTCTTCCCGCAAAAAGCAGCTACTGCTTTCAGAAGCTAACATCGTTTTTCTCTTCAGTGGCCTGTGATTAATCCTGATGTGATTAATCCTCCTGGCAGCAGCATAACTAGTGATTCAGCCTTCTCCCGGGAATGAAAGCTGGGGTCGGGGTTACACACCGATGACTCCTGAATGCCCAGGTCACCGCCGTGCCCTGGCCCTAACAGATAAGGACAGGAACTGGGACAGATGGTATCACTGCGTAGTCAGAGCTTAAATGAGCAGTGCCTGGCACCGCGGGAGACCTCAGTAGATGTTGTGGGCTGCACCGTGTGCTGGGGCACCGCGGGAAGTGCTTGACTGGCCTTATTCTCTCCACATTCCCATGAAGCAGGTAATGATGTGGTCTCTCTCCCCATGTTCAGATGTACACACTGAGGCTTGGAAAGCTTAAGAATTTTTTCTACAACCATACAGTTAGTAAATGCTTACAATGGCATGAGCCCAGTTTTTTTTTTTTTTTCAAAGTACACAAATCCTAAGTATACAGAATCTTCTGGAAGTTTTCTCATGCTTCCTGCCTTTTACTCCACAACTGAGAGAACCATGTTTTGTTTCTGTCTTCGCAGATAGGTTTTCATTATTCTTGGACTTCATAAAAAGAGAATCCTGTTCAGAATGCCTTTTTCTGAGCCTGGCTTTTTCTACTTAGTATTAGACTTGTGAAATTCATCCCTGGATCTGCAGATAGCACTGAGTCGTTCTTCCTCATTGTTAAATGCTAATTTCTCATATTTCATTTTATGAAAATGTCTCAGTAATTGTTTATCTGTTGTTGATGGACTTTGGGTTGCTATAACAGAACACCCCCAGATTGGGTAATTTATAAACAGTAGAACTTTATTTGACTCACCATTTTGGAGGTGGGGGTGCAAGAGCATGGTGTCATTGTCTAATGAGGGCTTTCTGTACCATCATAACATGGCAGAAAGCAGAAAGACAAGCAAGTCAGGCCAGACCCATCCTAGTCATTAGGAAATGACTTCCTAGATGAAGACATTAAGCTATCCATGAAGAGAGAGCCCCAAGATCTAATCACTTCCTAAAGGGCCCCCCCGACTTTTTTTTTTTTTTTTTTTGACAGGCAGAGTGAACAGTGAGAGAGAGAGACAGAGAGAAAGTCTTCCTTTGCCGTTGGTTCACCCTCCAATGGCCGCCGCGGCCGGCGCGCTGCGGCCGGCGCACCGCGCTGATCCGATGGCAGGAGCCAGGAGCCAGGTGCTTTTCCTGGTCTCCCATGGGGTGCAGGGCCCAAGCACCTGGGCCATCCTCCACTGCACTCCCTGGCCACAGCAGAGGGCTGGCCTGGAAGAGGGGCAACCGGGACTAGAACCTGGTGTGCCGGCGCCGCTAGGCGGAGGATTAGCCTATTGAGCCGCGGCGCCGGCCTCCGACTTTTTTTTTTTAAGATTTATTTATTTATTTGAAAGGGAGAGAGAGAGAGAGAGGGAGGGAGGGAGGGAGGGAGGGAGGGATTGAGGGAGGGAGGGAGGGAAAGGTCTTCATCCTGGCATCCATATGGGATGCTGGCACTGCAGGTGGTGGCTTTACCTGCTAGCACTAGCCCCATCCCTTTTTAATACTGTTACAATGGCAATTAAATTTGAACTTTGGTTTTGGCGGGGGCCCTCAAACCACAGCAGGAATCTTCATAACTTTTAAAATATTTACAAAATATAAAGTAGAACATCTTGTATATTTAAAATTCTGACTTTTCTTCATTTGTAATTGTGATGATTAAAAACAATAGATGTTTACAGTAAAACACTTGGAATTCTAGTAAAGTCTAAGATGAAAATGAAAAGCTGTTTTCTGCTCTTTCACCAAGATAAACAGCTGCTTATGTTTAGGTGTGCTGCTTCTTCCTATTTTTACATATGCGTATGTGTGTTGTTCCTTTCCTTTTTTTTGTTTTTTAATTACAAAATTTTTTTTTTCATACAAGCAAGATACTGTTAAGGGGGTATTTTGAATGTCTATATAATTTAAATAGGAGAGCAATGAATGGAATGCCTGGGATTAGGTGATCACGTCGGTTTGCATTCTGCCACTTGTCGGCCCTGCGCTGCAGTGCTGGGAAGTGCTGGCTGCTCCCGCTCCCAAGGTAGATGGGAGCGCTGTGGGAAAGCGTGAGCCCCTGGCAGCCGTAGGGTGCACAGTGTGTTCTTGGAGAAATGAGTCTTGTTACAAACCTAATTACAGAGCATGTAGGAAAACCAGGCTCGTGTCCTGGTGTGAATTGAGTTTACTCAAACTGGCAGGTTGTTGGCCACTTGGCGAAGGTACACACACTTCCGTTGTTTTAATGCACTTGAACATCACCATGCAGAGAAAGGCACTTTGGATGGAGGATGTTATGTGGTGTTTAGACCTTATGTTTTTAAACAACAATTGTCCTGTGTTTCCTTTAACTACATTAACTCTAAGCTTTTGTTGTTTTAAAAATTATTTTCTATTTTCATTTTACTTAAAAAGCAGAGAGAGATTTCATGTGCTGGTTCATTCCCCCAAATGACTGTGACAGTCAGGGCTGGGCCAGGCCAAAACCAGCAGCTCAGAATTCCACCTGGGTCTCCCATTGGGTGGCAGGGACCCAAGTACTTGAGTTAGTCACTCCCTCCCAGGGTGTGCATTTTCAGGAAATGGGAATTGGAAGTGGAGCTGGAAATTGAACCCAAATTCTCTGGGTTCAAGCCCAAGCAATGCCTTACGCACTGTGCCAAATGCCCTTTCCTGAGCTCTTCTTGATCAACGTGGAATTTAATCCCCAAGTACTAATTACTGTCTATTTGAGTAATTTGCTTTGTTGGTGGAAATTTTGAATGGAACCAACGAATGAAATCATTTTGTTTGAAATGATGCTTAATGTTCTTCTGAAGATGCAGGACTGATGTAATTTTGTTGCTGATGAAAATCCTAATTGGGGGTGGGAGATAGTTCACCAGAAATAAATAATGCTACAGTCCTGACTTTATTCTGCATCTTCATGACAATCAGAGACCTCTTGGTCTTGCCTTAAGAGCGGAGAATATGGACTCTTTCTGTTTCTATTGAGGATTTCTGACCTAGGGCAAAGGTCTGTTAAGTGAGTAAAAGTGAATTTTGGGAGTGTGAGGGAATTTGGGGAATTGTGAATACTTGTTTATAATCCTGTGTTTTTTTTTAATAGATTTTTTAAAGATTTATTTGAAAGGCAGAGTTACAGAGAGGCAGAGAGCTGAGCCGATCTGAAGCCAGGAGCCAGGAGCTACTTCCAGGTCCTCCACGTGGGTGCAGAGGCCTAAGGACTTGGGCCATCTTCTACTGCTTTCCCAGGTCATAGCAGAGAGCTGGATTGGAAGTGGAGCAGCCGGGACTTGAACCAGTGCTCATGTAGGATGCTGGCTTTACCCGCTATGCCATAGCAGCAGACCCATAAATAAATTTTTAAAAACAAAGCCAGAAGTTTTAAAACTTAATTTGATAAATGCAAAATAAAGAAAAATAATAGCTTGATTATGGAGCATGTTGGGCAATTAGGTATTTTATATTAGTTCATTTGTCTGATCCTGAGCTTATTTCTTTAAATGCTGAGACTACATATTTAGTGTTTTCACTGCAATTTTAATAAGGAAGCATTTCCCTGAGTTAGTAAAACATAGGTACTAAATAAGCCTCATCATTTTCATTCGTATTAATTCTATTTATTCCTTGGGTGTGTGTATATATATATATATATATATATGAAAGATTTATTTATTTATTTGAAAGGCAGAGTTACAGAGAGAGGGAGAGAGAGGGAGAGAGATCTTCTGTCTGCTGGTTTACCCCCTAAAAGGCCTTAATGGCTGGAGCTGGGCCGATCTGAAGTCAGGAGCTTCTTCTGGGTCTCCCATGTGGGTGTAAGGGCTCAAGGTCTTGGGCCACCTTCCACTGCTTTCCAAGGCCGTTAGCAGAGAGCTGGATCGGAAATGGAGCAGCCGGGACTCAAACTGGCGCCCCTAAGGGATGCTGGCACTGCAGGCGGCAGCCTTATCCACTCTGCCACAGCGCAGGCCCCCTTGGTATCTTCAGTGGTTCTCAGTTTGTAAGTCTCTTTGTCCCTAGACTGCACAGTGGTGACGGCTGTGCCTCCAGCTCTCATAGTCGTGAGACTGCTGCCTCTGTGGGAACGGATACCATGCTTGCTCCTGTAACGGCGCACACTTCTGGTTCCTTGCATCAACACTTGGCCCTTCATATCCTGGGTTCTGGTGCTGGCGCTGTGGCGTAGCGGGCTGAGCCTCTGCCTGTGGCTCCAGCATCCCATATGGGCACAGGTTGTGGTACCAGCTGCTCCTCTTCTCATCCCACTCTCTGCTATTGCCTGGGAAAAGCAGCATTAGATGATGCGGGTGCTTGGGCCCCTGCACCCGTGTGGGAGACCCGGAGGAGGCTCCTGGGTTTAGATTGCCCCATCTCTGACCACTGCGGCTATTTGGGGAGTGAACCAGCGGATGGAGGACCTTTTTCTCTGTCTCTTCCTCTTTCTGTCTTTAACTCTGCCTCTCAAATAAATAAAATAAATAAACTTAAAAAAAAAAAAAAACCACACAAGCATATCCCTGAGTTTCATATCCTTGGATTCAGTCAACCACAGGACAAAAATATTGAGAAAAAAAAAAAGTGTGTGTACTGAACATGTAGAGACTTTTTAAAAATTGTCATTATTTCCTAAACAACATAGAATAATAAGTTACTTTGCCTAATACCTCACACAGTATAAATGCTATCAAGGGATGGTTTCAGGTCTATAGGAGGACATGTATAAGTTATGTTGTGTTACATACTATGTTATTTTGTTTATTACTCTTTCTTATTTGTGAGAGGTAGAGAAAGCTGCTACCTCCTGGTTCACTCCTCAAAAGCCCCCAGTGGCCAGGGATGGCTGGGGCTGAGACCAGAAGCTAGGAATGCAATCCAAGTCTTCCACGTGGGTGGCAGGAACTTAAGTACTTAAGCTCTCACTGTGGCTTCCCAGAGCCTGCGTTGGTAGGAAGCTGGAGTCGGGCACTAGTGCCAGGAAATGAGCCCAGGTACTCTGACATGGGATGCGGGTGTCTCATCCACCAGTTAAATGCCTATTCTCGATTACACTAGTTTCTAGATTAATTTTATTTATGAGAGAGATAAAGAGTGCTATTTCCCATATTGTTGGTTCACTCCCCGAAATGCCCATAGTAGCTGGGGTTGGACCAGAGAGGCAGAAGCCGGGAGCCAGGAACTCAGTCCAGGTCTTCTACATGGCTGGCAGGGACCCAAGTACTGAGACAGTGCCTGCTGCCTCCCAGGGTGCACATTAGCAGGAAACGGGTGTGGACTTCCAAGTGGTGGGTTAGTTACCATGCCAAATGGCTGCCTGTGCTTGTGCCACTTTATGCAAACACTCTGTGGATTTTCATATCCATGCAGGGCCCTGGAGCTGACCCCCTCAGAGGCGTGCCAGTACTTGCCTTTGGGCTGGGCACTGTAACTTCAGCCAGTGTGGATCATCTCTGGGGAGCTGGGGTCCTTATCTCCATGAGAACATCAATCCTGGTTCTTAAATTTTAGCCAAAGAGAACATCCCAGGAGGATATTGTAAGGCTCATGGAATTGCTACAAAGCTTGGGAGAGGCTCTGGAATTGGCCAGGCCTAAGGGGAGCCTGGTAGGGAGGACTGCAGCCTGGAGCCCTCACAGGCACCCCCTAGGGCCTACGCTGGCCTCCAGTCACTGGCTGGGGGCAGAGCCGAGGTCTAGACGTTTCTTTCCTCCTGGCTGATGGCGCTTCGTTTGGAGCCTCATGTGGGCCTGGGGAATCCCTGGGCAGCATTGGCATGGGGAGGGATGGCCTTCGGTTACTCCTCCAGTGTGGCTCGTTTTCATCCTCTTTCCAGTGCCCCTGAATAATTGCTTCTGTCTCCTTCTGCAGGGCCTTTAGGGTCAGAGGGGGAGCGTGGCCGTGGATCCACGCACCTGGCTCCCTGCAGACAGGTTCAGTTAGGAGTTATCCTTGGGCCGCCCTGCCTCCAGGCAGCCTTGTGGCACCAGGCACACTGTTGGGGGTTGAGCTTTCGGTAGACAGTTGGTTATACCAAGTTTGCTGGTGGCTGGGCAAGTATGGTTTTTGCAGATGAGGTCTGGCAGTGGGACGGCTGGATGACTGAGTCCGCGTGGAGGACCAAATTCCAGTTTCTCTGGTGGTTTCAAGAGAAGAGAGGGCTTGATGATGAGTGGACGCGGTGGGTTAAGCTGCCGCTGGTGTCGCCGGCATCCCTTGTCGAAGGGCTGATCTGCTGTGCTTCCCATCGGGCTGCCTGCTCATGTGACGGGGCAGGCAGTGGATCCTGGTCCAGGTACTTGGACCCCTCCCACCCATGTGGGAGACCAAGATGGAGTTCTGGGCTCCTGGCTTCTGCGGCTATTGGGGGAGTAAACCAGAGGAGGGAAGGTCTCTCTCTGCCTCTCCTTCTCTCTGTGTCACTCTGCCTTTCAAATTAATAAATCTTAAAACAATAGAGAGTACAGGATTATGAATGAACTATGCAAGTCCTGGTTCTGCCTAACAAGTGGCAGGGACTCTGGGCAAGTTATGTGACTTCAAATTGTCTTCTCGTGTCTGAATTGCTTGGAGTCACTGTTTATAAATCAGACCACCCATCAGAAGAATTACCTGGGTTGCTTCTCCCTGCTTCCCAAATGTAGATTTTAAGCTCTCAACCCAAATCAGCTCTCAGAATTTTCAAGAGCAAGTCTCAGACTTTGTATTTTTAAAAAGCTCCCAAGTGATCCCGACAGAGCCACAGGTCTAGAATACCTACAAATGTTCCTTAGCTACTTAAATGTTTGATGGATGGTTCTAGAAATTGACTTTATTCCTTGTTAATACCCTCCACTTAATAGCATTTTTAGTTTTCCCTGAAGAAGAATGTCATTTGAGCTTTCATCCCTTAATACCTCTTCTTTTATTATTTATTTCTACTACCAATTCTTCTGAACTTAAAAGCCCTTCAAGTTGGTTCATCCTCAGATTGTCGTATTATGGATTCTGTGGCCAAGACTGCTAATTTCATATCCGCTATCCAGTCTCTTCTTCCCCATTAATGAAAAGCCTGTGCAGTGTGCCGAGCTAAAAGATTTCCCAGCTTCCTCTCCTGGATTTGGGCTGGTGACATCAGCTCTAGTAAGTGCAGGGTCAAGTTTTATGTGCAGTGCCTATGGGAAGATTCTAGGGACAGACTGGACAATGCGTCCCTTTTGCTTTTTCTCCTTTTCCATACTGCTTGGAACTTGGACACAGTGGCTGAAGTACAGCAACCATTTTGGGTTGTGAGGAAGCTGTGAAGTTAGAAGCTACCCTCAAAGTGAGCAGAGCACAAGGAAGGAGGATCCTGGACTGCTAATGACGGTGCAGCTGGGACAGCAGCCCCTGGCCAGTTACCTCCATGCTTGGTTCTTACTGTCGAGGCCAAAGTCACTTTGAGTTTTCCATTACACACAGCTGAGCGTAACCTAACTGATGCCCCTGCTGTGTCAGTTCCTCAGTGCGGCTTCCACACAGTCTTGACTTACATACATAGTAGGTGCTTGGTAGATGTTTGACAAGTTAAGATTCCAATGGCTTTTTTTTTTTTTTTTTTGACAGGCAGAGTGGACAGTGAGAGAGAGAGACAGAGAGAAAGGTCTTCCTTTTGCTGTTGGTTCACCCTCCAATGGCCGCTGCGGCCGGCGCACCGCGCTGATCCGAAGGCAGGAGCCAGGTGCTTCTCCTGGTCTCCCATGGGGTGCAGGGCCCAAGCACTTGGGCCATCCTCCACTGCACTCCCTGGCCACAGCAGAGAGCTGGCCTGGAAGAGGGGCAACTGGGACAGAATCTGGCGCCCCGACCGGGACTAGAACCCGGTGTGCCGGCGCCACTAGGTGGAGGATTAGCCTAGTGAGCCGCGGCGCCGGCCTAAGATTCCAATGGCTTTTAGCAGGCTCCCACCGCTCCAGACTCCGGTCTTTTCAGCCTTATATTAAATTATGGATAGGGACCTTTTGTTTCCTTATCCCAACTCCCAGGAAGGTGTTTCCCAGTTCCCGGGACAGGGTGTTGGTGCTGCGAGCTCCAGGACTCTGACAAGGCAGTGCGAAGTAGGTATTGGAGATTGCTACCGTAAGCATGCATTACTACAGATGAAAATCTAAGGGATGGGCATTTTTCCTGACTCTCCTCCGGGAACCGGAGGTGCTAACTCAAATGATGTCAGAGAGGCCACCATCAAACCTTCGCTGTCATTTGGAGGCTGTACTTTCCAGGGCACCTGCCAGGAACTTGATGGCAGGGGAGTGTCTGGAAAGTGACTGGAAAGTGTTAAGGAGCCTTGGTTGCCAACTCCTGACGAAGAGGTCTGCCGTCTCGGTGGCAACCATGGAGGTGGTCTTGGCTGCAGCAGCCGGCTCCTGACTCACATGGAGCCCTGTCGGCCAGGCCGGACCACCTTGGGGCCCAAGGACAACATGCTGGTTTCCTGGAAGCACGTAGGCCAAGGCTGTGCTGCTAGGAAAATGATACTGTTTTTGCAAGTGTGAGAGTGTGTTTAAAACTCATTCTCCCTCGACAGAAAAGCTCCTCTCAAAGAAATATAGGGTTCAACGACAACAGCCCCAAGCCCCAAAAGCAGAACCTAGAAGGTGAGTCAACCCTTCATGGATGCCCAGGAGTTTATTTCAGAATGGGGTGCATTGACTGCGGGGATCTGGGCGGCCCACCTCTTTGTGCACCTACTGAGAACAACCGCAGAGGCCAAGCCACAGTGCTTTGTGGGTAACACTGAATTCCACGGCAAACCTCAGTGGCTCAAAAGTGTTTGCTCCTCCTGGAAGTAATTAAATACGCAGTCCTTGACAGGCCACATCTGGCTGGCTGGAGGCAGGCTGCAAACACTCAATCTAAACAGACTGAGGTGAGCTGTATAGAAGCAGACACATCCGGAGTCAGTGGCTGGTGGGTTTGAGGGCAGCCCTGCCGTGTCCCCGGGTTCACTTCCTCCCGGGAGCTGGGGTTGCCTTTGCCTTTCTATGAGGCACATACACAGCCCCGGAGCGCCCGGGGCCTCGCGCTGCACCAGCCTGGAGGAGCTGTGTGTGTTCGCTGCCCAGGGAGTGCCCCCGGCCAGCGCCCTGTGGTCAGCCTTGGCTTCCCATCTGTTCCAGTGCAATCGGAGGTTCTGACTTAGACTGCTGGAAGTGTCTCTCTCCTCTGTCCCTTCTCAGGGCTGCCGGGGAGTCCAGGGACCTGGGAGCTGCACGGTATTTTCAGGAAAGTGGCTCTGCTCTTGTGCTTCCTTCTTCCTCCCTGCTGGCTTGGAAGGGCCCAGCTTGGGACCTCTGGAAACACCAGATCGAATCACTTCCCCACCCCCACGCTGCCTTCAGCTTGCCTGCTGGTGAGAATAGCAGAGAGAGTATCTTCATGGATTTATGAATGTTGAGGGTTTTTTTCTCCTTTTTAATAGCGTGTAAGATATTTTCAAGTGAAGAATGCAGTTCTAATAAATCCAATGAACCTGTCCTGGATTTTCTGGAACCAAGTTTCTATGAAAAGCTATGGTCAGGGCATTTTGCAGGAGCTTATTGAAACATAGGGATCCTTACAGCAAACGTTTTGCGAAGGGCGCATTTTCTCATAAAAATGCTTTCTGTGGCAGTTTCGTTCAGTGATTCTCAGCAGCCGTTGCCTGTGGTTTACAAAGCCCCGGGGCAACGTGTTTTAAAGGCCTGAGTGCGAGTTCTCTTAGGTCACTTCAGCTTTTAAGCAACCCAGGAAGGCATCCTGAATGCCTGCAGGGGCTCAGTAGGGGCAGCCTGCTTTCACATAAACCACCATTCCCACCACAGGAATAAAGGCCTATTGATTATGTCTCCAGGGGACTCAGGACTCAGGCTCCTTTGGTATGGGGGGGGGGTAGTGGTGGTTAACAGAGCAGGAAGTTCCTGGAGCATGGAGTCTCCTGAAGCTCCAACTCTGCTATTTGCTTGTCGTGTGATCTTGGGCCAAAAAATGACCTGAGCTTTCTGAGCCTCAGTTTTCTTACCTGTAAAATGGAGTCGTTGCACTGCCCACCTCGCCGTCTGAATGCAGGGGGAAAGAAATCACAGTTGTGTGGGTGCTTTCCAGACTCCACGGTGCTGGAAACACCTTGGCCCTCATGATGATGGCGCCTGTTTCTGTTCCACCTATCTCATTGCCTGGTGGTCAGTGGTGACGTCAGCATCATTTGCTGTCCCATCTCGGGTTTGGTTTCCCACGTCACTGGCTGTGAGCTTGGGCAGCCATTGAGGCTCTTAAAAGGGGAAAGCTCTTAAAAGGTGTTGACCTTTTGTTAACCCTGTGAGGCCAGGACTTGCATTCATGCAAGATGTTAATACAGATGTTTACCAGGTGCCCACCCTGAGGATAGGGCAGCAATCAGAATCAGTGGGGGTGACTCCCAGGCAGGCCCGCCCCCACCCCTCCAGATACACACACTGATAAAAGTGCAGCAGGAGGTGATAAGCATGGCAGGATAGGGCGGCTGGGGAATAGAAGGGGATGCGGTGGGGGGTGGAGACTAATCCTGTCTTCTCCCAGTGGCCTTTGCTGTCTGGGAGTTTCTCTGATAAACCCTGGAGATTGGAATCTGAGGAAGTCTGGAGCAGCCCTGCTAGGGCGGGGCTTTGAGGAGAGGGGCGGGGACACCAGCAGCCCTAAGGCATTGGGCATAAGGGCAAGAAGGTGCTTGGTGCGTGCTGCAAACAGCAAGGAGGTACCGCGTCTGGGGATGGGGATGGGGGCCCTGTTGGCCTCTGCAGGCCACCCAAGGGTTTCATTCTGCTGTGGGTGGGAAGCCAGTTCAGGGTCCTGAGAACACAAGGGGTGAGCTGCCTGGCCAGAAGCCCAGTGAATTCGCCTGGAGGCATTTGTGCTGCAGTCTCTGCAAGGTGGCCGGGGCAGAGAGACATGGGAAAACAGGTGGGGACTGAAATCCTGGGCTGAGTATCTCGGGAGCTAGACACCTTCCTCGTCCAGCAGGTTCTGCTTTAACACTGCTTCTAAGCGTCCAACACACGAGAGTGCAGAGTAATCAAGCTCACGGGTATGTGCTGTGCAGACCCAGTGTGGAACTGGTGCAGTGCTGGGCTTCAAATGCATCCTGAAAATGGACAATTTTTCTTGTATTTATTTACCAAAATATCAAATGCTTACCAGATACTAATCCAGTGCTTTCTTTTTCTCTCTTTTTTAAAACACTTATTTTATTTGAAAGGCGGAATGACAGGAAGGGAGACACACACACACACACACACACACACACACACACACGGTGCTCACTCCCCAAATGGCCACACTGGTAACGGCAGGACCAGGCCAAAGCCAGGAGGCTGGAGCTCCATCCAGGTCTCCCACGTGGGTGGCAGGGGCCCAACAAGCACTTGGGCCATCTTCTGCTGCTTTCCCAGGTGTATTAGCAAGGGTCTAGATCAGAAGCAGAGCAGCTGAGATGGAGCTGGCACTCACATGGGATGGTGGCACGGCAGCCGGCAGCTTAATCTGCTGCACCACAGCCCCCCTCCATTGTTTCTTTGACTTTTCTCTCTCTGATGGGGATGGAACTGGTAACTGTTGGGTCGTTTGATTGTTTGAGGCAGAGGTCTGGGCCCTGGCCCCGCGCATGGGCTCTGGGCTTCCTGAATGGCTTTCTCTGTGTGTGAAATGTTTAAGACATCCCCTTAAGGCAGTTAGAACTAAGTTTTAGTGTTTATTGGAGGTCTTGCCTGACTTGCTATAACTTATGGCAACCTGATGTTTGGGTCTTTCTGTACTTTCTTTGTTTTTAGCTAATAAGAGGAGAGAAACACTCTTCATCTGCTTTGTTTTCTGACTTGGTTTTATTCTTGCCACCACAAAAATGTTAAATGATTGTGAAAAAGAAGCCTAGCATCATTAAAATTTCTCATCAGAAAGCTCTTTAGTAGCACATGTAGGTTTTTTGCTTTTTAAAAAGGATGTCCCTTTGATATTTAAATTAAGTTCAAGAAAGGGCTTCAGACATTTCTACACTGAAAGTATTTTTTTTTTTTTTTAAGATTTATTCATTTATTTGAAAGGCAGATTTACAGAGTGGCAGAGAGAGAGAGAGAGAGAGAGAGAGAGGTCTTTCATCCACAGGTTTGCTCCCCAGATGGCTGTAATGATCGGAGCTGCGCCGATCTGAAACCAGGAACTAGGAGACAGGAGGTTCTTCCGGGTCTCCCACACGGGTGCAGGGGCCCAAGGACTTGGGCCATCTTCTACTGCTTTCCCAGGCCATAGCAGAGAGCTGGATTGGAAGTGGAGCATCCAGGACTTTTGACTTTTACTGTCTGATTGTTTGAGGCAGAGGTCTGGGTGCTGTGGCGTAGCAGGTAAAGCCACTCCCTGCAGTGCCGGCGTCCCGTGTGGGCACCAGGTTACTCCAGATGGGAGTCAACCCAGATGGAAGACCGACCGATCTCTCTCTCTGCCTCTCTGTAACTCTGCCTTTCAAATAAATAAATAAGTCTTAAAAAAATTTTTTTTTTAGAGAGAGATAGAAAAAGTGATCTCCCACTCACATGTGTGGCCAGGGTTGAGCTGGGGCATGAATCTGGGATCCAGGAACTCAGTCTAGGTCTGCTTTGTGAGTGGCAGGAATCCAACTACTTGAGCGATCACTGCTGCCTCCCAGGGTCTGCACTGATGGGAAACTCAAATCAGGAGCCAGAGGCAGGAATCAAACCCAGGCACTCCAACATGGGACGCAAACACCTTAACTGCTAGGCTAGAGGCTTATTCTCCCATGTCTGCAAGTATTAAAGAGTTATTCTGTTCTTGAAAGCACATGGAGATGAGAGGGTAGGGGGAAGTTAGGAGTTAATCTGTGTCCTGCTGAAATCTGACAGCCAGCGGGAAGCTCGGGAAGCAAGCAGTCTGTCCCAAGGAGTCAGCTCCCATCAGCGATCAGGTTCGGGACACACCCAGCTATGTTTATTTTGGTAAAGGGAAAGTTGGGTTTCTCCAAGGCCTTGATGAGTACACACATTCAGACAGTGAGCTCACTTCCTTTGATACAGACCGCTGTCCTGGATGCCTCACTCCAAGACCCCTTTCCCCAAAGGTGCCTGCCCAGTTGTTCCCTTTGGAATCTCAGGACTGATTATTCAGGAATGTGACTTCGAGTCCTCAAAGCAAAGCTAGGCCAGTCTTCCAGAGCCAGACCTCTGGATGGCGGTGCACTTTCCATCAGCCAGGTTAGGAATTGGCAGAGATCTTAGGCTCCTGTGCTAGGAGGGGGGTCTGCTCTTGAAACTGCCTTTGGGCAGTTTTCCTGCCCTCAGTCATGTGTGCATTCCTTGCGGTCCTTTAGGGACTAGCATTGTAAAGGGACAGACCAGGGCTGTGCCCTCCAGGGACTTCCAGCCTGGAAGGGGCAGCAGGCGAACGAAAGGACAGCCCCGCCTTTGGTTGCATTAGGGTGAGCACAGAAGGCAGGAAGTCTGGTCTAGGGGGCATCAGGTCAGGGACGGCCTGGTAGAGTGGCAGGGGGTTGGGCAAGCTCGGGGAAGTTAGAGGAGCCTGGTGCTTTTGGAGACTTGAAAATAGGTGCAGAGCCCACCCAGGGGCATCTCATGTAGCTGTAGAGCTTGGTGGATTGATTGGTCTTGTCTACCGTGCTAAGAAGCTTATAGTTTGTACCCTGAAAGCAAAGGGAGGAATTGCCCAGTAAGTTTTAATTGAAGTACAAATGGAGAAGACATTTGAAACGATCACGCTGGCCATAAGGGGAGTGGGTTGGAAGAAAACAAGGAACAACAGAGGAGGCCACTGCTGTCGTCCAAGGGAGGTGCACAGGTGACGTGCGTTAGGATATCGACAGGGGCAGGGGATGAGGAAGGACTGGGGGCTTTTGTTAACTCATTTCTGGCTCAACATTCACTCAAGTGTGCTCATCACCAGCAAGACAGTGAGTTCTACATTACAGTTCCCCTGTTTCGGTATTCTTGCCATGTACCATGTACCATGTTCTTGACATCATTCAGCCCCCACTAATTTTCTACATCTTTATTCATGGGGCTGAATTTCTTGACCTTTGGCTCAGCTTTTTTATTTATTTATTTATTTATTTATTTTTATTTGACAGAGTTAGGGAGAGAGACAGAGAGAAAGGTCTTCCTTCCATTGGTTCTCCCCCCAAAATGGCTGCTACAGCCGGAGCTATGCCTATCCAAAGCCAGGAGCCAGCTGCTTCTTCCTGGTCTCCCATGTGGGTGCAGGGGCCCAAGCACTTGGGCCATCCTCCACTGCCTTCCCGGGCCACAGCAGAGAGCTGGATTGGAAGAGGAGCAACTGGGACTAGAACCCAGCACCCATATGGGATGTTGGCATCGCAGGTGGAGGATTAACCAAGTGTGGCTCAGCTTCTATATGGAGTTTCTTAAGATCCTGCAACATTGTTTTCACCCTTTTACTAGTACAGAACAGATATTTTAAAGGTTGATTTATTGAGTTGAAAGGCAGAGTTAGAGAGGGAGAGACACAGAGAGACCTTCTGTTTGCTGGTTCACTTCCCAAATGTCCCCAGTGGCTGGAGCTGGGCCATACCAAAGCCAGGAGCCTAAAACTCCATCTGGGTCTCCCACATGGGTGGCGGGGGCCAAGGAGTTGGGCCATCCCCTGCTGCTTTCCCAGGTGCATTAGCAGGGAGCTGGCTTGGAAGAGGAGCAGTGGGGCCTGGAATCAGTGCTTAGATGGGTTGCGGTGGTGCAGGAGGTAGCCTAACCTGTGTGCTACACTATGTGGCCCTGGGTCAGGTATTTTAAACAAAGTGCATCACTGTGTCTGAGAAAATTCCAGCAAGGTTCACATCCTTTGGATTGTCCGTCGAATGCCCAACTAGTGTTCAAAGCCCCGTTCATGTTCCCCGCCTTTATGTGACATTCTTGGGTTTCCTTTGGGATAGGCTTGGGTTGACTTCCTTCCTCGGCCAGCTGCTGAGACGGATTGGGGATGAGCCGGATGTTGGATGTCGGTGATGTGTCTGAAGTAATTCCTGAAGCTCTCATTTGCTTGTGCTCCAGGCTGCGTCCCAAGGCGAGGATGTCAGTGGGTGGGCCTTGCAGCTGCAGACAGGAGTGGCCTCTTGAGTCAGGAGAATTTTCTTCCCAGGTCAGGTTTCTGTGTGTCAGGATGGGATCTGGAGAAAGGGGCTCCTGAGTTGTCTGTTTGCTCTTCCCTCCCTCCTTTTGTACCCCCTCCTGCTGTGATGATCTGGATGTTCCCTGGGGATGTAGCCAGGACGGTTACTGAGCAGTATGGGGCGGCATGGGCATCGGCATTGCTGCCTCTCCCACTTGGAAGGGACTGGATTCCCCTCTCCAACCTGCCAGTGAATGGGCAGCCACGCCCTGTTCGCATTCCTCCAGTGATAGGGACCCCGTGCCTTCCCACACAGCCAGATTCATCTTTAGAAAGCCCCGAATGGGGGTTCTGTCCCTGGCCTAGGGACTCAATGTTCCTTAGTGTGCCCCTTGCAGGTTTCATCTTTGCACCTGGCGTCTTGTCTGGTCTTTGTGTTTGCCAAGAGTCTACCGTGTCCTTAGCCCCTGTCGTCTGCACCCAGTGACTGCTCTTAGCCTCCTCAGCCCTGTGACCCTCCTGGCCGCTTTCAGAGCTGATCAGCCCAACAGCAGAGGCCTGACAGTTCTAATCAGCAGGGGTCATCTGGCTAATGGGGCTGTGGCCCCAGCGTCTGCTGCCTTCTCAGGACTCCTGGCACGTTTCCTGGGAGGCACACGTCTGCCACGGTAGGGGAACCGATTGTTAACTCAAGGGGAGTCTGCCCGGTGGTTAGTTCCCCTGCTTGGCTGAATTTGGATCGGTCATTGCTAGGGTCCACAGTGGTTTTGGTCTTTGACAGTCATCTCACAGTGAACTTAACAACTACAATTCCTCCTGTCTTTTTAAAAATAAAAAATCTGAAAAAAAAAAAAACACTAAGGTTTGTTTCCTGTAGTCAGGTGGTTGGTTTCTGAGACCCAGGTGTATGGCCTTAGATTCTTCCTATTAAACTTCCCTTTGTGGGGCTGGCGCTGTGGCATAGCAGGTAAAGCCACTGCCTGCAGTGCTGGCATCCCGTATGGGCACCATTTCGAGTCCCAGCTGTTCCACTTCCAATCCCACTCTTTGCTATGGCCTGGGAAAGCAGTAGAAGATGGCCCAAGTTGGAAGATGCTCTTCCTTTCAAACAAATCTTCACAAAAAGAAAAACTTCCGTTTGTTAGACTTCCTTTTGTTTGTTCCCATTGATCCAGGCTGCTCATCTTTTTGGCTCCTGAATGCTCACATAACACATTGCCTGTGTTTCCTGGGTTCAGTGGTTAGAGGCACAGGCTTTGGGGTGAGAGACACGAGTGTAAGTCCTGCCTTCACCACTTACAGGTGGTGTGGTTTTGGGCAAAGGCAGAGTGAAGACTTTTCTGGGGCAGTTAATGGAGCAGGTGAGTGCCGTCTCATGAAGTCAGAATTTAGAAAGCTGAAAACAGAACTTGTCTTCATATCCTCCTTTCTCTGAATGTTTATTTTTTAAATTATTTACTTATTATTTAAAAATCAAAGTTGAGAGAGAGAGAGAGAGACTCTACCATCCACTGGCTCAATCTCTAGGTAGCCGCAATGGTCAGGGTTGGGTCAGGCCAAACCCAGGAACCAGGAGCTTCATCTGTGTCTCCCGGGCCTAAGCACTTGTGCCATCACCTGCTACTTTCCCCAGGTCATTGGCAGGGAGCTGGATCAGAAATGGAGAGACTGGGACAGGGACCAGAGCCCGTGAGGGATGCCAGTGTCTGCTGGGCCACAGCGCCAGCCCCTGTCTGAATGTTTAAATCCTTTTCCCTTTTGGAGATGGACTCTGCCTGTCCACTTATGTAGAAGGCAAATTAATGCCCCTCTCTCCCCAAGATGACAACATCTTAATTTTGCAACCTGTGAATCTGTCCTCTTGAACTATAAAAACAATGTAATTAAAATAAGGACTTTGAGCTGGGGAGATTAGCCTGGTTAACCCAGGTGTACGCAGTGTATTCACAGGGTCCTGGTGAGGAAAAGGGGAGGCGGGAGAGTTGGAGTCAGAGGAGGCCAGGCCCCAGAGGGGCTGCTAGGCTGCTAGGCTGCTGGCCTTGCCCGTGGAGGAAGGGACTGAGAGGTAAGAAATGCAGAACATCCCCCCACAACTCGCGTGAAGAAAGCATTCCTGTTGACACCTTGATAATCCGTGTCATCTTAGGCCACCAGGTTGTAAATGCCACCTTCCTTTAAAGTCTTGTCTGATTCTGCCCACTCTTGCAGTAATGAGCTCCCTGCAACTGTGTGTGTGTGTGTGTGTGTGTGTGTGTGTGTGTGTAGAGGTTGGTCCCGCCGTTCTGCTGTTTCCATCAGCCCTGTCTCCCTCGGTGCCCAGCACCGACCACAGGGCCAAAGGTCCCAAGACAAACCTGGTGGTGCCTTTCCAAAATCTAGCCATGTGATGGTAGCTACGTGCTTCTTTGACCTCCCCAGTTAGCGGCCCTGCCTGGAAAGGAAAGGAGGCCAGTTCTCTGAGTTTTGCCTGTGAACCCTGTCTGGGGACGGAGAGGGCAGCTGCTTTCCTACGTGCTCTTCGGCTGCCTGTGGCTTCCCAGGCTCTGCAGCCTCTGTGTGTTGAGGTCTCCTTCCCCTGCCACAGAACAATTGCTGTGTTTTCTTACTCGTCGATCATCAGAGGTGGGATTAGAGCAAGCCAGTAAAAGTATGGGTTTAATACCATTGATTTCTATAGCATACTAAGTTTAAAGAATGCTTCCCTGTTGATGGTCTCATTTAGACCCCACAGTGGCCCGGAGGCTGGCCATCTGCCCCCTTTTCAGTTTGCTAAAGCTTTTTCTTCTGAGGCTGGAGAGGACAACTTTCAAACTCTTTACATGTTGAGCTGGAGACCCACCAGCTCCACCCAGGTCCCCACAAGGATGGCAGGGGTCTGTTGCCTCCCAGGGTATGCGTTATCAGGGTCCCAGATTGAGATGGAGGTGGGACTCGATCCCAGGCACTCCAGTATGGGATGTAGGCTTCCCAAGAGGTGGCTTAACTTGGCTGTGCCATGACGTCAGCCCCAGCAACCTCCTTTTTTGTGGGTCAGAGTTGCAGAGTGTTAACTTGCCCAAAGTCTTACTGTTCATGTTGGTAGAAGATGTTTCTGTTCTTTTTTTTTTTTTAAAAGTTTATATTTGAAAGACAAGGTTAGAGAGACTGAGATCCTCCATCAGCAGGCCCACTCCCCAAATGGTCATAGCTGGAGTTGAGCCAATCTGGAGCCAGCTGTGGGTACAGGGGCCCAGACACTTGGATCATCCTCCACTGCTTTCTCAGGTGCACCAGCAGGGAGCTGGATCAGAAGTGGAGCAGCTTGGACTTGAAACCAGTGCCCATAAGGGTTGCCAGCACTGCAGGCGGCGGTTTCACCCACTACAGCACAGCACCGGCTCCTGTTTCTGTTCCTAATGGTGTTGGAACCACAACTTACCAACTTGTTCAGAAATATTCTCAGTTTGCACTTAGAATTCTGGATAGTCCTTTGCATCCTGCCCTCTCTTCTAAGTAAGCCAGCATCCTCTCCTGACCCCTCCACTCCTGCTTTTTTTTTTTTAAACTATGTTTTTTTTTAATTTTTTATTTTTTTCAGGTAGAGTTATAGACAGTGAGAGAGAGACAGAAAAGTCTTCCTTCTGTTGGTTTACTCCCCAAATGGCTGCTACGGCCGGCGCACTGCGCCAATCCGAAGCCAGGAGCCAGGTGCTTCCTCCCGGTCTCCCATGCGGGTGCAGGGCCCAAGCACTTGGGCCATCCTCCACTGCCTTCCCGGGCTGCAGCAGAGAGCTGGCCTGGAAGAGGAGCAACTGGGACTAGAACCCGGTGCCCATATGGGATGCCAGCGCCGCAGGTGGAGGGTTAGCCAGCCCCCACTCCTGCTTTTAAGATAGACATCTGCCCATCTGCCTTCCGGTTTGCGTTTGCGGTACTCCAGGAAGACTTCCCAGACCAATGGGCTGCTCTCAGAGGATACTGGGCATCAGGGTGTCCTGGGAACTGCACACACAGATGTTCATGTGGTGCCGGCTGGTTGACTTCCTGGCAGTCACCTCCTCGGCCTCCTTTCTCTCTAATTCTCTGACATGGGCCAAACCTCCGAACCAGATGCGTTTCAGAAGCTTATTAAGCAATTAGTTGAATCTTTGCAGCTTTCATGCATCTTCCTGGGGATTTGGTGTCATAATGGAGCTTCCCTCCCTCCCCAACCAGCATCTATTGTACCTGTTGGGTAACTGAGTTGTGGAGTCGGGGCTTTGGCGTGAGACAGGCCTAGGTGACTTGTGATTCTCCTGCAAGTCCTTGGATAACCTTGGGCTGGTAATTTAACCCCTTCTGAAGCCTCAATTGCCTCATCTGCAAAACGGTGAGAAGTAATACCTGTGTAACACTGTTGCGGCATGATGCCTGTAGAGTGCTTAGCCTAGTACTTGGCAAATGCCTGATGAGTCAAATATTTATTACTGTACTGTTAATTACATCTGTATTTGGTTTACTAGAGCCAGAGAACTAATCACTATATATGCGTTTCTGTGAGTAGTAAATGATTCAGACTACAGGCACATTGCTCAGAACTGAATTGCCCTTTTCCCTCTAGGGGTCTAAGGTGGCTGGGGGAGGAGGGAGAAGGCTTTGTTTTGTCTTGTGTTCATTCAGTTCACAGGTTAGGCCATGCTATGGAGTACCAGTTGAGCACAAACCAGTCCAATCCCTCTTCTCATGGATTTTCCAGTCCCATGAGGGAGACAGGCAATCATTGACATTGACAAAGTCTGGGAAATGTGAGACCACAGGTGCTGGGAAAAAGTGGGGCTGGAAGGCGTCACTAGGGATTTGGTGAGCCTCTGGGTTGGGTATATGTCCCTTGGGGGTGGGGGTGGGAGACAGTGGCTTGAGGACAGTGGTTTGGGGCTTTGACATCACTGGGTTCAAATCCCAACAGGTGGAGGAATTGGTGGTTGGTAGCAGGTTCCTGGTAAAGGAAGAAGTACTTACAAGAGGGGAGTAGCTGGGAAGGAAAGGAGACTCTGGGCATTCAGGTCAAGGAGGTTGAGTCCTCAGGTGGTGCTTATTAAGGAATGATTTTAAGGTCGTCACCTCTTGTATTTAGCCAAAATAACACCCCAGTCTGCATTTCCTGCCAATATGTCTTCCTATGACCAAGCAACTGTAATTAAAGGCTTTGTGTAATTACCCCCATCTCCTCTCTCTTTTTCTACTACTTTCTTGCATTCAGTCTACTTTTATTTCTGTTTTTCTGCCCACTCCTGCTTGGTTTCTCCTGTTCTGCTCTGTGACTCAATTTGCGCCTCTGTCTCACATCCAGTTGCCACGTTTCTCTTGGGGAAGCACATCCTTTGAGATGGAAAAGGAAAGGGCAGAGCACTGTCTTGTTGAAGCAATGCTGATATCCGGGTTTTGTTTAATGCTGTTGTTTAAACTGCTCCTAGGGGCCGGCGCTGTGGCGCAATGGGTTAATGCCCTGGCCTGAGGCGCTGGCATCCCATATGAGCGCCGGTTAGTAGACCCAGCTGCTCCATTTCCCATCTAGCTCTCTGCTATGGCCTGGGAAAGCAGTAGAAGATGACCCAAGTCCTTGGGCCCCTGCACCCACGTGGGAGACCCAGAAGAAGCTCCTGGCTTTGGATCAGCACAGCTCTAGCCGTTGCGGCCAATTGGGGAGTGAACCATCGGATGCAAGACCTCTCTCTCTCTCTCTCTCCACTTCTCCTCTCTCTGTGTAACTCTGACTTTCAAATAAATAAGTAAATTAAATAAACTGCTCCGAAGCGATGTCCTCTGGGAAAGACTGTGGCTGGTATTTTCCCAGTTCTCCACCTGCTCCACCTCCCTTTTACAAGATGCAGTTTGCAGCGTTTTAGTCACTTAGTTCTAATCCTTGGCCTGTGTGAGACTGTCTACAGCTCATACATTATCACCGCGTGGGTCACACTCTCACCCCAGCTCCTCCAGGGCCCCAAGCTCGGGAACTTGCTGAATTTATCTTCAGGTGCCTGTGATGCGATGTGCGGTGCTCCCTGGCTCTGGGAGAGTGTTGGCCCCAGTCTTCCAGGCAGGAGTGACATCCAGGAGTGGTGTCTCAGATCTGACTGGGATGTGTGCTGGGTGACCCCTTGAAGGATGTGACTGTCTTTGTTCTGGTCACTCAACTGGCCAGAGGTGTAGGCTAAGTCAGAAATGACAAATGCCAGCCCAGAGTGACCACACTGGCCATAGCAGGGGGTCTGACTTCCTGGATTTTTTTTTTCTTTAATTAGGGCAGACATTTGGCCTCATTTGCTAGTTAAGACACCTGCGTCCTATACCAGCGTGTCTAGACTGCAGATGTGTGGCAGGCTCCTGACTGCAGCTTCCTGCTAACACAGATCCTCGGGCACAGCGGTGATGACTCAAGTAATTGGGTCCCTTCACCCATGTGGGAGACCTGGGTTAAGTTCGTGGCTCCTGGTCCTAGTCTCTGCTCAGCCCCAGCTGTTGGAGGCATTTCGGCAGTGAACCAACAGATAGAACTTCGTGTTGCTCTGCCTCTCAAATAAATAAGTAAATGTTAAAAAAAACCTTTTAACTTCAGAATACTTTTAGATTTACAAGAAAATTGGGAGCGTAGTACAGAGTTCCCATGTATCCTACATCTGGTTTCCCCTATTATCAACATCATGTATTTGGCTTGTCATAATTAATGAACAAGTATAGATAAATTATTAGCTAGTATTCATGCTTTATTCAGATTTTCTTAGCTTTTATCTAATGGCCTTTCTGTGTTCAGGGTCCTGTCCAGGAAACCATCTTACATTTAGTTGTGGTGTTTCCATAAACTCTTCTTGGCTATGATAGTTTCTGACATATTTCTTGTCTTTGACCTTGATGGTTTTGAAAACTGTTGGATAGGCACTGTAGGATACTCTTTGTCTGGAATCTGTCTTACGTTTTTCTCATGATCAGACTGGGGTGAAGTGTTTTTGGGATGCTGACCACACAGATAAAGTGCCTTTCTCGTCATAGTTTGTGCTGTCAACATGACTTTGATGTTGGGCGTCGTAAAGTGTGGCCCTGGCTGAGCTGCTGTCTTAGCTGTGATCATCATTCACTGCTTTCCATGCTGTACTTGGTGCAAGGAAGTCACTGTGTGTAGCCCACACTCGAGGAGGGAGGAGCCATGCTCTACTCCAGCAGGGCAGTGTATCTAAAATTTTTTGGAGTTCTGCATGGCGCATTTTCATTCTTTGCTACTTATGTGTTTATTCAGTATTTGTTGATAAGAATGGGTTCATGAGTATTTGTTTTATACCTTGGGATTTAAATGTGTGCTGCTTTAGTTCCAGCTTTAACCATTAGATCTTTTACATGTCTCCTGTCCCCCCACCCCCCCCTTTTTTTTTTTAAAGATATATTTATTTATTTTGAAAGAGTTCTAGAGAGAGGGTGAGAGAGGAGAGGTCTTCCATCCACTGGTTCACTCCCCAGATGGCTACAATGGTCAGGCAGTAGCCAGGAGCTTCATTTGGGTCTCCTATGTGGGTGCAGGGGCCCAAACACTTGGGCCACCATCTTCCGCTGCTTCTCCCAGGCCATATGCAGGGAGCTGGATCGGAAGCGGAGCAGCTGGGACTCGAATCGGAACCCATATGGGATCCCCTAGTGTTGCGGGTGGTGATCTTACCTGCTATGTCACAATGCCAGCCCCTTCTGTGTCTCTTTGACCTCCATCATCATGAACGTTTTTGTTTTTTGAGTGTCTTAGTATGTTTTCAGTTGCTATAACTGAGTGCTACCAGCTGGATAATTTACAAAGAAGAGAAGTGTATTTAGCTCATGATTCTGGTGGCTGAGAAGTCCGAGAGCATGGCATGGGCTCCTGCCCAGCCCCTGGTGAGAGTCGTCTTTCTGCATTATCCCGTGGCAGAAGGCCGCACAGAGAGACAGCAAGCTTGTCAGAGATAGCCTGCTTTTGTGACAAAGCCATTTCCTTTGCTAACACATTGATCCCAATCACCCCCAAATACCCTAAACACATGAATTTGGAGATTGTTTTCAACATGTGAAACATGGGGACACACTCAAAACGGAAGCAGAGCACATGCTTAATTTATGACATGACTGCTGCAGTTCACCATGTGTTGTTCCCTGCCCTCGTCTTGGACTTGGCCATTGCTTAAGGAGTCCTCATTCCTTTCATCAGAGAACTTCTTGGTGTTAGAAACCAAGGTTGCTCATTGCAACTGAGATCTTACTGTCTCTAGGCTCTCTGATGAGCAGAAAGAACAATAGAGATTATGTGTGTCTATTAACCTGTGTTTATGGACATTTGCAAATATTTCTGTGAATAGCCACTTGCCTATCAGGCCAAACTTGATTTCACACTGATATCTCCAACCCTAATCCATGACCACATGTATCATTGCGGCACATACGTAAAACCTCCCACTCTAACAGTGAGAGACAAGGCTTGCACCTCCTAATATCCATTTACTTGATTGTTCAGTTTCGGATACATGTATAGTGGTTTCAGAATTGTTAATACAGCCCTCTATGGGAAACAACTGGATCAACTGTAGTAAAATACTTAGGTACAGTTCCTTTTTTCTTGGGTCTTACAGATTCCACTCATTTCCAGAGTTCTTAGCACCTTTTCCCCTCTCTACCTTCAGTGAGGTGGTTTCATGTATTTGAATGCAGTCGAAATCTGTTGGTCTTAAGGCTCTTTAAAGGCCAGAAATGAATTGGAAGATTTAGACTCAGCCATTTGTTAGGAAACAAATTTGGAAAAAGCTTGTCAACCATTCATATTTAATATCTACCAAATGTTTGACCGGTTCCATGTTGCCGGATACCAGAATTTCCTCTCAGCTTAATTTTTAACTTTTTAAAAATGTACTTTAATTCATCTGAAAGGCGGAGTGTGAGAGAGGGAGAGAGATGGATCTCCCATCTGCAGGTTCACTCCCCCAGTGTCTGCTACAGCCAGGGGTAGGCCAGGCCGAAGCCAGGTGCCTTGAACTCCATCGGCATCTCCAGTTGGTTGCAGGGGCCCAAGCACTTGAGCCATCACCTGCCTCCCAGGATTCATTAGCAGGAAGTTGAGTTGGAAGTGGAGCTAGGGAGCTCCACTTGAGCCAGGCACTTTGATGCAGGATATGATCTCTGTAATCTAGGCAGAGAGACACTGGAACCAAACTGGCTGCCACCTTGATCTTAGACTTTTATTCTGGGATAAGAATTGTTATAGTTCAAGCCACTTAGTCTGTAGGTTTTTTTTTTTTTTTTTTTTAGGATTTATTTATTTATTTTGAAAGTCAGAGTTACACAGATAGGAGAGGCAGAGAGAGGTCTTCCATCTGATGGTTCACTCCCCAACTGGCCATAGTGGCTGGAGCTGTGGCGATCCGAAGCCAGGAGCTTCTTCCGGGTCTCCCACATGGGTGCAGGGGCAAAAGGACTTGGGCCATCTTGCACTGCTTTCCCAGGCCATAGCAGAGAGCTGGATTGGAAGTGGAGCAGCTGGGACTCGAACCAGCGCCCATATGGGATGCTGGCACCGCAGGCAGTGGCTTTACCCTCTATGCCATAGTGCTGGGCCCGTCTGTGGTGTTTTATTATGGCTACTATAACACTATATGTAGAAGAAAGAGAGGCACCTCTGGGCTGCTGAGGGGCCCATTCTTAATCCAAGTCCGCTAATTGTCTTCCTGGATTTAAAGAACAAAGGGTGTCTTCTTCCACTCGATATACTCAGGTGGGAGATGAGTCCAGGTAATTTTCTAATTATTTTTTCCTTTTTTTTCTTATTTGAAAGAGTTACAGAAAAAGGGAGAGGGAGGTCTTCCATCTGCTGGTTCACTTCCCAGATGGCCACCAGTGTCAGAGTTGAGCTGATCTGAAGCCAGGAGTCAGGAGCTTCTTCTGGGTGTCCCACATGGGTGCAGGGGCCCAAGCACTTGCACCATCTTTCGCTGCTTTCCCAGGCGCATTCGCAGGGAGCTGGGTTGGAAGTGAAGCAGCCAGGACTTGAGCTGGCACCCATATTGGATGCTGGTGCTGCAGACAGCTGCTTAACCTGCTGTGGCACGGTGCTGGCTCCTCACATGGAATGCTTAACCCACTGTGCCGGAACACCTGCCGCGAGGTAACATTCTCAGTGGTGTGGTTCGGTCTAAGAGCTCCATGTTAAGGCCTCTTGACTTGAGTTGGCTGAGGATGTCTTTGAAGTAAAATGAGTGTGGAGATTGGAAAAATGCTTTTCAGTGGAAAGATTACCAGCCCTACTTGGAGGAAAACACAGCCCCTTCCACCAAATCCACGGAGCTGACGTTGGAGTGGGAGAGGCTGGGTTTAAAAAGGACAACTCCTGAGAAGGGTGCAGAAGGCAGTAACACCAGTGGCCTTGGACGTGCATGGGGTCCAGAGCATCGCTGCTCCCGCGTGGCCTGGCACAGTGGTAGGGTCCTGGTGAATGTGCACCTATGTGGTTGGTGAAAGGGTTAAGTGAATTTTCTAGGCAGAATTTAAGTGAATTCCGGCAGGATTGTCTAGGATGCTGATTGTGGGTTTTTAATGTTTCTACTTTTATTGATCAGCGTTTTTAGCTTCAGAGCGAACATCCTGCCTCCTCTCTCCAACCATCTCATATTTAACAAGTGGAGAAGTCACAGGAGCTATCAGTCACCCACAGCTAACAAACAAGCCTTCAGCTTGGGGGAAATGTGTGGCTCTTAACTCTATACGGGGGTGACTTGAAAAACAAAAAGACCAAATCAGAACCCTGAGCCGCTAGGCAGGGACTTCCTTTCTTTGTCTCCCTGTCGTGTTTCTTCCTTTTCCTCTTTAGTTTTTCCCCCTTTCTGTGCGGTGATTTATTTTCCCTGCAAAGATTCTCCCTCCTCCCCCTCCCCACTTTTATTGCCTGTTTCATTTCACAACTTGGCTGTTTGTTTTGATAGGAATGTCTGCTTCCTGCTGCCCTCAGGACATTGGAGAACAAGGAAAATTTGTCTAGGCCTCCACCGGGTGGTTTGCACGGCTAGGATTCAGGGGAGTCAGGGTAGGCTTTCCTCGAAGGGAGCTATCTGGGGAAAATCAGTGACGCTTTGCCTTTTAATACAAAAGTCTTTATAAATTTGGCCTCTGGGAGAAAGCTCAGATGTTTAAATACTTTCTCTCCTTGTGCAATTTCCTTTATGCTCATCAGTTAACCATCCAAACTGAAGTGTTGGTATTAACGTTTGACACTGAGTTAACAGCCAAGGGACTGTTTTGGACATGACAGTTCAGAGTCGGTTGATGTTCAACGTAAGATCACTTAGGTGAGTACCTGGTACACAGGATGAGTATTTCAGGGTTAATTACACGACTGTTAGTGCTGTAAACCAAACAGTTGCTCCCAGGTTGCATGTCTGGGAGGCCGTAGGTGAAGGCGAGGGTCGTAACCTCAGCTTGGGGATTAGGTGGTGGGAGGGAACTGGCACTTGCTGCTGTTGTGTTACTGGGGCAAGGGCAGTGTTGGTGGGATGCAGGTGGATCCCAGAGCAGAGGTTTGGCTATCAAAACGTGAGTGAGGTGTCCTGGAAGTCAGGAGTGTGTTGGACGGCACCTGGGAGCCGTTTTGCCTTGGGAATGTGGTTTTGTGTAGGTTCCCCTCCACCTGGAGCAGGACGCGTGTGGACAGGGAGGTGGGCACTGATAGCTCCAGGGGCTCTGCAGAGAAGAGGGAAAAGGAGTGACTTTCTGGTTTACATTCACTTTCCAGTGTTTTTTTCTGGCATTGTAAGGGGGAAAGGGTACGGGTTTCCACGTGCTCCTGAGCTGGTCTCTGTTAACCCTGCCATGCCACCTCAGGTGGTCTGGGAGCTCCCTTGGAGCTCAGCTACAACTTGGGACAGTAGGTAACTGTCAGAAGGAGGAAGAAGTCACATTCCACAACACTGGTAATATTCTATCATATCAGTGCTGTTCCATAATGGTCCTGCTCAGAATTCTTGGAGCGTGAGTACCAGGCTATGCCTTCTTATTTACACACTCCAGACTGCAAATACATCTTTGGAGAAAGGAAAAATACAGTAGAGATTTCAGCCTGTGTGGAGAGGAGAGTAAGGGGTAGGCAAGGGAGGCACCCATTTTCCATGACAACCTTATATCTTGTGTTTTAATTTCTGGAGTAACTCTTTAAGGAATGTGAGTAATCTTTACTCCATTCTTTTGTTAGTCCACTGTGGTTGGGCTTCTGTGTTTTCCTTTCCAGGGTCAAGTTTTTGTTAAGGTCACCTTCAATCTCCATCTTGCCTAATGCAATGGCTGCTTCCTCGTCTTTACTATTTTTTTTATTTTTTAAATATGTATTTACTTAATTGAAAGAGAGAGCAGTTCCATTGGCTGGTTCACTCCCCAGATGGCCTCAATAGCCTAGGCTGGGCCAGGCCAAAGCCAGGCCCCAAACACTTGAGCCATCTTCTGCTTTTCTCGGGCCATAAGCAGGAAACTCTATCAGAAGTGGAGCAGCTGGGCCACGAACCGGTGGCCATATGGAGTGCTGGTGTCACAGGTGGCCCCGGTACTGGCTATGCTGAACCCCAACCCCTTCACCTACTTTTTAGCAGCATTTGGCTTATTTGACTCCTGCCCTGACTTCCTTCTTGAAATACCAGCCTCTCCTTACTGACAAGACACTTGCTCTTTTGCATTCTTCTCGTCACAAGAGAAGCAGATAACGATTCAGGAGGTCTGGGCTCAAGATTTTGCCTTGCTACCAAGCTCCCAGGAGATGCTGTCACTGTGGTCCACAGAGTACCCCCTGCAGCAAGGCCCTGCAGCCTCCTCTGTTTGCGCTACCTCTAGCTGGGCTCGCCCGGTCCCTGGCTTTCCGTGGCGCTGTACCGATGACATCTGACAACACTTGGAGTAAAATCCAGAGACTGAGTGAGACCCATAGCGCCCCTGTGCTTCAGTGCCTGCCCACGTCTCTGCTAGTGTGCACCTTGGGAGGCAGCAGTAGGGCTTAAGTCGTTGGGTCCTTGTCACCCACGTAGGATTGAGTTCCTGGCCCAGCCCTGGCCATTGTGGTCATTTGGAGAGTGAACCAGTGGGTGGGAGGTCTCTGGACCTCCACTGCCACCACTTGACTACCTCTTATCCCACCTCATTTTCTTCATAGCACGCAGCACTCTATGATTTCGTTGTTTGTTCTCTTTCTGCTACAGTATGAACTCCACGGGGCTAAGACTCTATCTTTCCATCGACCTACTATAGGAGGGTGCCTTGCACAGTTTGGTGCTCTTGGTAAGAACTTCTTAATACCTAAGTAAAATGTTTGTCTCAGCATATCTGAGCATTGATCCTACCAGTCAGTTCCAGTGTTGGCGTTTGTAGTGGTTTGGGTGTCAGGTTATGTTATGATCACGAACTACTGGAAAGAACCGAGGTAGGCAGACCACAAACCACGTGTTCACACCGTGTGAAGACTCGGTGCTATGATGACAGCCAGTACAGGTGAAGGTTTCATGGTCATTCACATATAAAAACCTTGTAGAAAATGGAGGTATCTCCGTGTACAAGGTGACAAGGACTTGTGCTCCAGTGGTTTCTGTTCTAGCACAGGAGGTGACAGTTTCAGTAACATTATCTTTGGCCTGCATGTTAATGTGCATTTGAGTTCCATTGCTTTCATAATTGATTTTGCATTTCATCTGTAGACTTGTTTTGGCTTCATGATAACATAAGAACTGTAATAGCTTCAAATTTTTTATGATTATAAGGACCTCTAAACAATATGCATCTTTGACAATGCTTTCTTTTGAAAGATTTATTTGAAAGACAGAGTTCACACACACACACACACACACACACACACACACACACAGGGTTACCTTCTATCTGCTGGTTTACTTCCTAAATGAACAAAAGAGCCAGGGCTGGGGCAGGCTGAAGCCGGGAGCCAGGAACTTCATCCTGGTCCCCCATATGGGTGGCAGGGGCCTGAGTACTTAGGCCGCATCTGCTGCCTTTCCAGGTGTGTTAGCAGGGAGCTGGATGAGGCGTGGTTGAGAGTGAACCTGTGCTCCAGTATGAGATGCTGGTGTTGTAAGCAGCATCCTCACTGGCTGTGCTGCAGTCCTGGCCTCCGTGTATCTTGGAAGCCATGCAAACCTGTAATGCAGATAAAGCAATGTCAGAGGTGTGAGCGAGGACACGGACACCCAGGAGCAGGTCTTACATTCTGAAAGGGCCTGCAAAACAGCTGTTTCACAAAATAAGGATGGGGCTGGCGCTGTGGCACAGCGAGTTAATGCCTTGGCCTGAATCGCTTGCATCCCATATGGGCGCTGGTTCAAGACCCAGCTGCTCCACTTCCAATCCAGCTCTCTGCTATGGGCTGGGAAAACAGTAGAAGATAGATCAAGTGCATGGGTCCCTGCACCCATGTGGAGACTTAGAAGAAACTCCTGGCTCCTGGCTTTGGATCGGCTCAGCTCCTGCCATTGTGGCCATCTGGGGAGTGAACCAGTGATGGAAGACCTCTCTGCCTCTGCCTCTTCAAATAAATCTTTATTTTATTTTATTCTATTTTAAAGGTAATAGAGGGGGCTGGCACTGTGGCATAGTAAGCTAGGCCTGTACCTATGGTGCCAGTATCACATATGGGTGCCGGTTCATGTCTGGGCTGCTCCACTTCTGATCCAGCTTCCTACTGATGGCCTGGGAAGGCAGTAGAAGATGGCCCAAGTGCTTGGTCCTCTGCACCTGAATGGGAGACCAGAAAGAAGCTTCTGGCTCCTGGCTTCAGATCAGCCCAGCTCTGGCTGTTGTGGCCATTTGGGGAGTGAACTAGGGGATGGAAGACCTCTCTCTCTCTCTGACTCTGCTTCTCAGTATTAAGTAAATAAAAAGTCTTTAAAATACAGGTAGTGGAGTAGGCAGGCAGTGACTCACTCTGCCTTCCCCTGGGTCCTTAGAGACAGAGCAGCAAGGGTTCTTGGGAAATGGGGTGTAAGAGGAGGGTAGTTGTTTGCTTTGATAGGAGATTTCGTGGTCTTTGCATTTGAAGCTGTGTGTGTTTATGCCCTGTGCACTTCTAGATGACAGCTGAGGCTAACACGTGCCGTGTGTCATTCCGGGAAGCCTGTGGCCAGAGATGGTGCAGATCTGTAGGCTGCGATGGGCCAGGGGTGCTTTGGGAGGGAGAGAGGGAATGCTGGGAATATCTGAATGATATTGATGATGATAATGATACCTGATGGCTCTGGGTTTTGCGGTTATTTGGCCAAGTTTGCTCGTGGTGTGACTTCCTTCCCCCTCTTCCCTGATGAGGACAAAGACAGACAGGTATCCCTGGCTGGGTCTCTGGCTTGGAGTGATCCAGAGCAGAGACACTTCCGCAGAGAGGACGACATACTGCAGGGTGGGCCGTTTTAGCTGGAATCCACTTTGCAGGAACTTCACGGAAGTTCTGGGAAGCGGGCGTGTTGCAGCTGGCACTGTTGGAATTCTACCACGACCTTGTACCTCCTCCTCTTCGAGGTGCTCGATATCCCCAGGGCCTGTTTTCAGCTCGTGGAGGGCACAGCTTGTACTGCGGAGGCTGGAGGTGGCAAGAACAGCCCTGGTGAGGCCGTGGGCTGGGGCCAGCCGGTGCGCTATGGAAAACCTTAGGCTTTCTTTATTTTTGTACACTGTTGAAATATTAAGAGGGCATTCAGAGAGCAGTGTGTTTTGAACATTATGCATTCATTCATTCAGTGCCTACCATTTGCAGGACCCTGTCCTGGACGCCAGAAATATGGCAAAGAGGAAGGCTTGCTGTCAGGCCGAGGTCTGAGGGCCGGGAGGCTGCCTTGCTGGCCAGCAGTGCTGCAGGGCGTGGGGGTGTGTCTTTGTGATCTCTGGTGACCCCATCACATAATCGTGCCAACTGCCGTGGCTGCAGAGCCAGAACGTTTGGATCTCAAATCTGGTGCTGCCTCGGACTGTGGTGTCAGGCCTCAGGGGAAATTACACTTCGGCGTTTGCACATCTCTAAAGGAAAGAAAACAGGGTCCCTAACACAGGGTGGGTGGGATGACGTAAAGACGGCACCCAGCACTGTGCCCGGCGTTGCGGAGGGGGAGATGTGTTTGGCTGACCCTGAATCGGTTGAAAACAGAAATTTGGTTGCTGGACTCCAGGGAAGCTGCTGCAGGACAGCCCGTGCCGGGCTGTGGAGACCCTCCTGGTGCCGACCACAGTGAGGTGAGCCTTGAAGACAGAGCAGGAGTTCTGTAGGGGAGGGGAGACTGTTTTTATTGAAGGGAAAAAATGTTGAGTGTCAAGATCGTAAAAATGGGATCTGGTCAGACAGTGTGGAGACACAAGCAGCTTTCGCTGGACACTTGCGAGAATGTCCCATCGGGCTCGGTGCCCTGCTGTCCCGTGCTGATGCCGGCGCTGTGGACGTGCCCGCGCGTCGGGGGTTGGCGGGGGACGTTCCCTGAAGATGGAGAAGCTCCTCAGTGCTCAGGGGACAGCGGCCGGAGCCCAGACGGGGACGGCGGTGAAGACTCCGCTTGGTTCCCTGGAGCTGATTTACTTCTTGGGCACTTAACTTCAGTCTAGGTGAGGTGAATGCTTGTCAGGCATGGTGAGCAGGTGCTGTTGTGTGTCTACAACTGAATGACTGGCAGTGCAGGAGCGTGGTGTTCAGGAAGATTCTGAAGCAAGATTTGCACATAATGAAAAAATGCAGCGATCATCTTTGTTTTGGGTTTAAGCTCCGTGTAAGAAAATATAGCACAAATGGGATTGGGACTGTTACCTCTGGTTTAGACATACTTTCTGTGTAAGTGTATGACAATATAAAGATGTTCACTTATTCATTCAACAAACGTTAAGTCTCCACTATGAACTACAGCATTTTAGTCTAGATTCTCAGCTCTCTGGTTTCTTAATTATTATTTTATGGTGTTGGTAGTTATTACTGTTTGGTTAACCAGTGGAGTTTTTAGCTTCTGCCTCAAATGCTTAAAAATATTTTATGAATACAGTCATCTTCCTTGTGGTCATAAATGCTATCTTGAGTTTTTTGTTCTTGGTTCCAGATTCCTTTCGCTTAGAATACAGTATATGATTTCATTTTCCCGATTACCTTACGGAGTCTTTGTTGCTGATCTCTCTGACTTGAGGGATAAGGAAACAGGAGTTAAAGAACTCATCCCGAGCTGGGATTCAACTTGAGTGGATGGTAGAAGCATTTCCCTCCCCTGCGTTGCATTGGGCTCTATCACTTCACTTCAGACTGGAGAACTTTGGTATCTTAGCTCTGTACTTGGGGGAGAACGTGGAGAAATCACCTCAAAGATCAAGGGGTGAAAAGAGTGAATAACCTCTTGAGCACTATTTTTTGGAATGAGGTTTGGAGTTTTTGAAGACCAGGGGCCATATGAGATGTTAACCACCGACTTTTAAAATCAGGAATATATGAGCACCCTCAATAGAGGGGTGAGGCACTCAAGAGAAGTGAGTGGGCGAGCAGAGACCCACTGTGGGGGAGAAGGCCCCGGGGGCTTTCAGAGGCAGCGGGGAGGTTCCTGGAGGAAGGCAGCTGGGTGCCCGGCTCCTAGGATCCTAGAGTCAGTCCCAGTGAGCCCTCATCTGCAGGCTCCTTGCTCATCCTCTGAGGTCCCCAACTCCAGGAGAGGAAGCCTTTCTTTTTACTTTCTTCTTTTTCTTCTTTTTTGACAGGCAGAGTGGATAGTGAGAGAGAGACAGAGAGAAAGGTCTTCCTTTGCTGTTGGTTCACCCTCCAATGGCCGCCGCGGCCGGCGCACCGCGCTGATCCGATGGCAGGAGCCAGGTGCTTCTCCTGGTCTCCCATGGGGTGCAGGGCCCAAGCACCTGGGCCATCCTCCACTGTACTCCCTGGCCACAGCAGAGAGCTGGCCTGGAAGAGGAGCAACCGGGACAGAATCCGGCGCCCCGACTGGGACTAGAACCTGGTGTGCCGGCGCCGCTAGGTGGAGGATTAGCCTAGTGAGCCGCGGCGCCGGCTCTTTTTACTTTTGAACCATCCTTTTTTTTTTTTCTTTTTAGAAGTATTTCTGTAGTCCAGAGGTCTTATTTATTTATTTTGCGCATATGATGCCATGAATCCACAGGGGTTGGGTTCCAGCAGCCCAGGCTCCTTGCCTGGGTTCTGGCGAAGCAGGCTCCTCCAGGTGGAGCAGGCTGGCGCTTCAGCTGAACCCAGGTACCTTTCTCGCTGGCTTGCTTCTCATTTTCCTTCGCACATTTCAGGAAGCTATCTCGGCTCTTAGGGCGCTTAATACGCTCAGTACAAACGTTCATTCTCTTAGTAAGAATCTTGCTCTTGTTCATTCATAACAATGCCAGCAGCGTGCTGGGTCATGTTGTACACTTTTCCATGTGGCCATGGTCACTTTCATGGGGTGCTCCTTTTTGAGCGGTACTGGGTCCCTTGATGTCTCACATGTCACTTTTTCTTCTTTTTTTTTTTTTATTTAGATTTATTTATTTGAAAGAGTTACAGAGAAGGAGAGGCAGAGAGAGATCGATCGATTGATCTTTCATCCACTGGTTTGCTCTCCAAATGGCCACAATGGTCAGGGCTGGGTCAGGCTGAAGCCAGGAGCCTCATCCAGGTCTCCCATGTGGGTGCAGGGGCCCACGCACTTGGGCCATCTTCTGCTGCTTTCCCAGGCATATTAGCAGGGAGCTGGATTGGAAGTGGAGCAGCAGGATGCAAACCAGTGTCCATATTGGGTGCTGGCACTGCAGGCGGAGGCTTAACCTTCTGTGCCACAGTGTGGCCCCTCAACAAACTTCTGAAAGTATTTTCACACATTGGAAATTGTATGCATTCTGCTAACTTTAGATTTTCCATATTTAAATCTTGGACTTTTAGCTGAGGTTCTGATATGGATATTCACACACAAAGTCATGTCTTCCCACCAGTCCCACAGTCGAGTTCTTTTAGGAGTAAGCATTTTGTCTGCGATTTAGGTTTTTTCTTTTTTTTTTTTTTTTCTAGCATGGAGAGGGTAGTGGGGGGCGATAGAAAGAAATCTCCTATTTGCTGGTTCGCTCCCTAAATGCCTACACCTGCCAGGTGTAGGCAGTGGCCAAAGGCGGGAGTGAAGAACTCAATCCAGCGCTCCCATGTGGATGGCAGGAATCCACTTACTTGAACCATCACCATTGTTCCCCAGAGTCTGCACTAGCAGGAAGCTGGAATCAGAAGCGGAGCCAGGCCTGCGGCCAGGCACTGCGGTATTGGACATGAGCCTCTCAACTAGTGTCTGAGCTGCAAGGGCATACGCCCTCCCCTTTCAGAGGTTTCAGCTCATGTTTGTCGTCAGAGTTGGCAGTGGCGACTGTCTGAAGGACACAGCCATGGACCCCACTCAGGAAATGGCTTTTCCTTTGTGTCTCACTTTTGTTTTCCTGGAATTAAGCTCGAGAGTGCACTGAGGCTCATTAGCTTCCCACCCCTGTTTTAGATGCTCCTTTAAATGGCTTGGGTGATAAAAGACTATTCATTCAAAGCAAACCTACATGGAACCCTGCCCCATGCTGGGTACTGTGCTCGGTGCTCGGGTCAGCCTGGCCTGGCCATTGGGGATTGCTGTCTCCCAGCGGAAAGGTTTTGGATTTCCTGACTGCATTTTCTCAGTAGCCACAAGGGTCTCTGGCAGGCCGGTGACTGTGTGTCCAGGTCTCAGAGGTGCCACTGGGAATGAGAATGGAAAGACGTGAGTGTGTGCACCAGCATTACGTGACTAAGCTCCACGCTCCCTGATAACATGTGATGGCCCAGGGAGAGGAAATGTTTCTATCTGGCATATGTTCTTGGTTCTTCCAAGAGCCCAGCTCTCTGTTCCTATAAACGCACTCATTGTCTCGTTAACTAAAGCAATTATCGTCATTTAGCAGTCTTTTCATAAAGCATTATTTCCACTCCAAAACACCATTTTTATTTGCCAAGTGTCACAATGTTGCATCCTGGCAATGGATCAGCATTTACTGCCAAATTATGTAAGGCCTTGGTTGGGCTGAGTCCCCGACGGAGTGAGTGTGTCTGGGGTGTGTGTGTTGGGACCGTGAACGTGGCCCAGTGCCTGAAAGTGCAGAACAGCTGTCCTTGAATCCATTAATTAATTCAGTGTGTACACTTGGACTGGGAAGGAAACCCACAGTTGCTTAAGACACTAGTGCCCAGCTGTGACACGTCATCCCGGGAAAATATTGCATTGAGGCTTGTTGTCAAGGAAATGTAGATTGAGGATGTTTCATGAAATTCAAATACGGGGGTTAGTTTACCAACAGGGAGCTAGGATTGAAATAAACCAAAGTGGCCTTCTTCAACGATGGAAATTACTTACTGTTGACTGCAGCAGCAGCAACTATTGAAAGGGACTAGGCAAGGATTTTATTAAGAAATAGTAGAGGACATATTTTCATCAAATGGGCAGCGTTAAGAAGAGATTACTAACGAGTAAAATAACCCCATTTAGTAAATGCCACACATAAAAGTCATCCCAGCGAGGGAATTTGTGCAGAAGCTCTTCTGTGAAAAAAGTCAGAAACTTTCACACCCGCTCAGACGCTTGCCGGGATCCGGGATAAAACTCGCGATGCAGCTCCGAGAGGAGGGCTGAGAGGCAGCTGACGCAGCCGCTGGTTTTGGTCTCAGTGCGTTTCTTCTTCAGCCTAAGGCACGCTGGCTCCCTTGTCCTTGCTGCCGAAGTGTGGTGCAGCATTTTTAGCCTTGTCAAGTTAGATTGGCTTCAAAGTGTCTCCTTTCCAAAATCTCAGAGTGGCAGTAAAGGAATAAAAAATGTTGAGAACTGTAAGTGACGAGGAATGGCGATGGCGATTTCAATGGAAGAAAGCTCTGAAGTGAGTGGAAGGTGTGGCCACCGACATGGCAGAGGGCTGACGCTCGGACCTCCCGTGCCCGCAGTGTGGACACCAAGTGGCTTGCCCCGTGTAGCTGCCCAGAGGCTCACGGGCAGAAGGCATCAGTTGCTGTGGAAGGCAGGGCAGATGGGCCAACATCTAGGGAATGATTTTGGAGCTCTGAGAACTGGAGTAGTTATACCTCCGGGTCCTTCTCTGAGCCCTGAATACGGAGGTACCTGTCTGTCCTGCCCCGCCCTGCCCCGCCCGGGGTGTGGGTGAGTAGAGAGAGGGCGCCTTGTGACCACCGTGGGGCCCTCCGGTGGTTCTTCTCTTGCCCTGTCCCCTACACAAGCAGCCGGGCACGTGCAGCTTCAGCAGCGGGCTGGAGGGCTCTTAGTTTGGGAAATTGAACAGCGCCAGGAGAAAATGCCCGCAGGTGCTGAGGCTTGGGGGTCTTCCAGCACAGACCTTTTTTTCTTGCATTAATTGAAACTCAGCAGCTGTGAAGTCTTCAGGTGCAGGGGGCCAGTCTGGGACTTCCCGCTGTAACTGGGCCAGGCAGCCACGGCTACGAGGCAGGCTGGGAAAGCCTTCCACAGGATGTCAGGGGCCCAAACGAGCCAGAAAAGGGAAACCTCGCCAGGTGTGGTGCAAGGGCAGAGACAGATGTTCTCAGAGAAGAATTTCGTATCTAAAATTAGCAATAGCGTTTGTGAAAGGGAAATCATTAATGAGCAAGAGTTGTTGGAATTGATTAAGTACATGAATTTTAAAAAGGTGGTATATTTCTCAAAGTAGAATGAAAAGCATGAAGTTAAAAAGGAGGCACTGGCGCTGTGGATTAGTGGGTTAGGGTTCTGCCTGTGGTGTTGGCATCCCATATGGGTGCTGGTTCATGGCCCAGATGTTCCACTTCTTATGCAGCTCTCTGGTATGGCCTGGGGAAGCAGTAGAAGATGGCCTGAATGCTTGGGTCCCTGCACCCACTTGGAAGACCTGGAGGAAGCTGGCATCCCATATTGGAGTGCAGGATGGAGTCCTGGCTGTTCTGTTTTTGATTCAGCTTCCTGCTTCCTAGGGAAGGCAGCAGAAGATGGCCCAAGTACTTTGACCCCTGCTACTATGTGGGAGACCTGGATAGAATTCCTGGCTCCTGGCATGGCCTGGCCTGAAGGCAGCCAGCTGGGGAGTGAACCAGCAGATGGAAGAGCTGCCTCTCCCTCTCGGTTGCTCTGCCTTTCAGATGAACACGTCTTTAAAAGAGGAAAAAGTCTGAAGGAAATCCTTTTAACCTAGATTCTAAACCCAGCTAGGTGAACGATCGACGCAAGCAGAGGGTGGGCGTTTGGCTTCGCAGGTAGGACACCCTTGTCCCAGATTGTAGTATGTGAGTTCAAGTCTCAGCTCCGGCTCCCGGGTACAGCTTTTGGCCAGTGCAGACCCTGAGGGCGAGCAGGTGATGGCTCCAGTACTTGGGTACCTGGGTTGTGTTCTTGGCGTTTGCCTCAGCCATTGTGGGCATTTAGGGAATGAGCCAGGGGTTGGGACCTCTGTCCTTCTGCCTTTTAAATAAATAAATAGATAAACAAAAGAATAAGACATTTTTCAAATATAAGTAATCAGAAAATTTAATCCCTTTGGACCCTCCCCTCTCCCCCTCCCAGGGAAAAGCTATTGGAAGCAAGCCAGTTGGGTAAGCTGAGGAGGAGGGAGGCTTTGAACTCAAGAAACTATAGAAAAAATGAAGAGGGCAGCAAGGCTGTTAGGGTAGGAGCATGGGTGGGTGTGTCACGAGGCAAAAAGACCCAATTATCTGATATTTTGATCATTTAGAAATTAATACTTGAAAGCATCTAAAGATGTGATATAGCTGACGGAAGGATTTATGGATAAGAACATAGAAAAAAGAAAAGATAGTAATTATTACCTCCAGAAAAGTCGAAGTTCCCCAAGAGGAAAGAGAACCATAGCGTCCTTGGTCCTTTGGTGACAATAGTTATATAGTCACAATGAAGTAGACAATTGGAAATAGTTAGAGGTAGCTTCTCTCCCTGAGGATTTTATAGCACTTACAAAAGAAACAGAACAAGAAAGAGCTATTGGAGATCACAAAATTAATATACAAATAAATACTTGAATTTTAAAGAATGAGTAGTATGTATCAGAAAAGATGAGGTTATGAGGCTAGCAGAATGAGAAATGTGTGTGTGTGTGTGTATACACATATGTCATCTACCATGTGTAAAACTGATAACGTGGGAAATTGCAGCTGGGAATATTATTTCAGTCCATGGAGTTGAGTACTAAAATTTACAATTGGTTTCTTCTGGGGAATGTGTTCAGGATTGAGGAAGGGAAGCTAGGGAGTACAAAACTTGATTACAGCTTGTTTTACTTTGATTAAAAATTATTAAAATATTCGTGTAACCTAAAATGAGAGGCATAATGAAATAACTGGGGTTGGTGAGATGATCGGTATTACATATGAATATCTCTGAGTCCTTCCTGTCTGTAAAATGGCAGGTGTTGATATTTCAGGTTCTGTATTTGAAAGTGTGATTGCCTAGCAAGCCTGACAGTGCCATGATAATAGGAGACAGCATATCCAGGAAGACCCAAGGCAAATCAGACAGAATAAGCAAGGACAGTGCTGTAACTGAGCTGAATAATTCTTAGGGTTGCACCAATCAATGGAGGTGTTTTGAATGCCATACCTGAAAGTGGAGTCTTTGAAACTGGGCAATGACAATTGTCCATATATTCATCTATAGAAGGAACTTCAATAAAGAAGAAATAGTAGAGACTTCTTTTCTAACCCAATACAAGTGGTTTTAACAGAACCACAAAATACTGGATATATATATATAAAACTTCCTCAAAAACAAAGAATTCAAAACCGTAAATGGAGAAACTTCCTGGAAGAGAGCAATAGGAACATTACAGTGGTGGAACTGTTGACTGTTATCTCCATGACCATTCTCTTCTCTCTCCTTTATTAACCGAACATTAATTTCGTTGACAGTGTCATTGCCCAGCTAGTACACAAACTCTTCAGCTGAGGGTGGCCATGTGATTAAGTTCTCACCAATAAGATATAAGGGATGACTGGTGGGTGGGGCTTCCTGGAGAGCTACTTAAAAAGGAATTTGGTTCATTGGGCCTAAGCCTTTGGTGTATGTGATACTGGGTCAGCCATCATATAATCATAAGGTATCTAATATGTGCTGAAATTTGAAGAGTACAAAGATACAAGAGGTGTTCTTCATAAATATTCTAGAGTCCGTTTTATTCTTGGGCATCCTACCTCTGGGGAAGAAACAAGGCTAACTTAGGTCTGAGGCTGTTATTTTGGGTGTCTTTGGTATAGGAACAGACCAGTTCCTAAGCAACACAGTTATAAATCACAGTTCATCTGATTAAAATAAAGAATGAAATGATTGACACATCTCAGTCAAGAAGTTAGAACAAAATAAAATGAAGGGACGTGGAAGGAAAATCAACAATTTCCTTTACCTGCAGTTTGAGTTGTCCACAGTAAACCACAACCTGAAAATCATGAATGAAAAATTACAGAAATAATTTATCAGGTTTAAATTGTGTGCTGTTTTGAGTAGTGTGATGAAATCTTGCAGTGTACCCCTCAAGGCCTGAATCCATTCCCCTGTCTAAGTGTATCCATGCTGTATATACTACCTGCCTGCTAGTTGTTTTGTAGCCCTCCTGCTTATCGGATCAATTATAGAAGTATCACAGTGCTTATATTCCTGTCAACTTTATTTTACTTGATAATGACCCCAAAGCATAACAGTACTATTGCTGGCAATTCAGATAAGCCAAAGAGAAGTCATAATGTGTTTCCTTTTTTTTTTTTTTTTTAACTTTATTTTTTGAGAGAGAACTCTCATTGCTTGCTTCACTCCCCAGATGTCTGCAATAGCCAAGACTGGTACAGGCTGAAGATAGGAACCCGAAACTCAGTCTGGGTCTCCAGTGGTGGCAGGGACCCAACTATTTTGCTGCTTCCCAGAATGCTCATTAGCAGGAAGCTGGCTTGGAAGCAGAGTAGCCAAGGACTGGAACTCCCATTGGGATGCAGACCTCCCACATAGCATCTTAACTGCTTGGCCAAAAGCCTGCCCCATAATGTTACTTCCTTTAAGTGTAAACTGCAATAAAATAGCTTGAGAGAGGACATATTTGCATAACTTTTATTATAGTCTATTGTTCTAATCCCTTTTATTGTTGCTAATCTCTTGCTATGCCTAACTTGCAAATTAAACTTTAAAGGCCAACAATATGTATTTAGTACTCTGTTTTCAGACATAGGTGAGGTCTTGGAATGTGTCCCCTGGGATATGGGAGTAGTACTGTAATAAAAATGAAACTGGGAGCCAGTGCTGTGGTATAGTGGGTTTAGCCATTGCCTGTACCCCTAGCCTCCCATATGGGTGCCGGTTTAAGTCCTGGCTGTTCTATTTCTGATGCAGCTTTCTCTGCTAATGCACCTGGGAAAGCAGCAAAATATGGCCCAAGTGCTTGGGGCCCTGCCACTCACGTGGAGACCGGGATAAAGCTCCTGGATTTGGCCAACCCAGTTCCGGCCTTTGCAACCATTTGGGGTGGACAGAAGACCTCTCTCTCTGTCTCTCTCTAACTCTGCCTTTCAAATAAATACCTCTTTTTTTTTTTTTTTTTTTTTAAAGTAACTAGAACCCAGCAAATTAGAAAATAATAAGGGGGGCCGGTGTTGCAGCGCAGTGGGTAAAGCCACTGTCTGCAAGGCTGGCAATCCCAAATGGGCACTGTTTTGTGTGCTGGCTGTTCCCTTTCTGATCCAGCTCCCTGCTAACAGCCTAGGTAAGTAGTAGAAGATGGCCCAAGTATTTGGGCCCCTACCACCCACACAGGAGACTCGGATGAAGCTCCTGGCTTCAGAGTAGCCCAGTGCTGGTCTTTGCGGCCATTTAGGGAGTGAACTAGCAGATGGAAGACCTCTCTCTCTCTCTCTGTCTCTCCCTCTCTCTGTAACTCTGACTTTCCAATAAATAAACCCTTTATAAAAATACCATATAGAAAAGCAATGATTGATAAAGCTTAAGACCTCATTTGCTAGGGAAAAATAAAAAATATAGCTATATGTGTGTTCTAGTGTAATCAATAAATAAAAAGAACACAAATAAAAGTAGATAGAAATAGAGGAAATGATTTATACTTTGTAAAACTTTGTGTATAGATGAAAATTTGAAAACTGGATTGAATAGATGATCTTCCTGAAGTGTTCACTATGAAATTGACCCAAAACTCAAAAAGGCCCCTGAAAGGGGGGAGGGGAGAGGACAGCTGTGCATTGTTGTTGATGTTCTTCGTGGATCTCTTTTGCTGTGCAGTTTCCCAGAGAGATAGAAGTGCATTTCTGGTGGGAGCACCTCGTGGTATGGGCCGGCCGGGTGGGTGTCCTGCTGGGGAGCTGTGTGCAGACAGCCGACAAGGGTGGCGCGCACCACCAAGGTGACAGCAGCAGTTCTGAGTCTGCAGACCCCTCACAAAATGAGAAGCCCCGAGTCTTTCTGTTTCCAGATCTCAATACTACTTGAATTTTTTTGCTAAGAAAAAAAAGGTTTGAAAAAAGTGAAAGCATTGACTGGCATTGTCAGTCTCAGAAAAAGCTGATTCCTTAGAATAAAAATGCGTTCAGTGTTCTGTATCAGTAAATATTATTAGCGGCTTCAAAGCAGGATTGTGCATTAAAGGCTGAAAGCGTTCAGAGAGGAGAATGGTGAGCATCGGCAACCCCTTAGCTCAATTATTTTCATGGAAAAGTACCCTGTTTTTAAATGCTGGCAACTGGCACATTCTGTTGGTTAAAAATAAATAGCATCAAGTGTGAGGAAACCAAGTAGGGGAAAAAGAAAGCAACCAGAACAGCTTGTAAGCTAGAAACAGAACAAGGAAGTTGTGCCAAAGACATCAGGTCATTACGCTGGTAGTCTGCTCTCGGGCTGGGTCTCCAGCCCAGTGTTGACAAACATAACGGTCACGTGGGCTCAGGGCCATCCGGAAGGCCCGCTTGGGCAAGCCAAGGTCATGGGTGTTCTTTTTTGTTTAACATGTATTGATGCCTTAGAACTTGGAAGTTTCTTCCTCTTAATATTCGGGTCTTGGTTTAAGCAGAGGTAATTCTAACTTAATGTCTCCCTTTTACTCCGTCTCTCCCTGGTAGCAGGAACGGTGAACCATGGAGCTGTATTTCGGTGAATATCAGCACGTGCAGCAGGAATACGGCGTCCATCTGAGGCTCGCAAGTGATGAAACCAAAAAACCACGGAATTTCCAGCACTCTAAGGCAGGCTCCTACGGTGTCAGTATTAGGGTCCAGGGCATCGATGGCCACCCCTACATAGTCCTGAATAACACGGAACGGTGTCTAGCAGGGTCATCCTTTCCTGAAAATGGGCCTACGTGTCCCTCTCCAGTCGTCAGTAACATGCCTGTCCATTCCAACCGTGGGTCTGTGCTGAAGAACAGGACAGAAGAATTGCAGCTCCCAGAAAACCCATATGCTCAGCCCAGCCCAATAAGAAACCTGAAACAGCCCTCTGTCCATGAGGGCAAGAACGGAGTTCTAGAACGCAAAGACGGGCCAATGAAGTCAACCCACGTGCTGAACTTCCAGAGGCATCCAGAGCTCCTACAGCCCTATGACCCGGAAAAGAATGAACTGAGCTTGCAGAATCACCAGTCTCCTGAAAGTAACTGGCTAAAACCTCTAGCAGAAGAACCTACCAACGGTAAGAAGCCTTGGACTTGCTTTCCCAAACCTACCAGTTCCCAGCCTACCAGCCCCCCCTTGGAAGACTTGGGCAAGCCCAACGTGACAGCCATTCGTGTATGCAGCTCCGTGGTCATAGATGACCCCAAAAAGCAGACCTCAGTCTGTGTGAATGTTCAGAGCTGTACCAAAGAGGGGGTGCCAGAGGAGGGCGCTTCCCCCAGCGGGAGGCCCGTATCTGCATACAGCCCCCATGCCCACTCTGAAACCAAAAAAACCAGACCGGATGTCCTTCCCTTCCGGCGACAGGACTCGGCAGGACCCGTCTTGGACGGGGCTCGGTCCCGGAGGTCCTCCTCGTCGTCGACGACTCCCACTTCGGTCAACTCTTTGTACCGATTTCTGCTGGATGACCAGGAATGTGCCATCCACGCTGACAATGTCAATCGTCATGAAAACAGAAGGTACATCCCTTTCCTGCCAGGAACTGGGCGGGATATTGACACAGGATCCATTGCCGGTGTGGATCAGCTCATTGAAAAATTTGATCAAAAATCTGGCCTTCAGAGAAGAGGCAGGTCTGGAAAACGAAACAGAATCAATCCGGATGACAGGAAGAGATCCAGGAGTGTGGACAGTGCCTTTCCGTTCGGACTCCAAGGGAACTCGGAGTACCTCACTGAATTCAGTAGGCACTTGGGCAAGTCCAGCGAGCACCTCCTGCGGCCGTCCCAGGTGTGCCCGCAGCGGCCACAGTCCCAGGAGCGCCGTGGGAAGCAGAGTGTGGGCCGCACGTTTGCAAAGCTGCAGGGGGCCGTGCAGGATGCCCACCCCAGGCCTCCCCAGCTGACCAAAGATGGGAAAGTTCTGGAAGACAAAGGTGGTTGGGAAAGTACTGCGACCTGTGCATCCTCCCCCCTAGCATCGAGCAAAAAGGAGGAGGAAGTAAAAACAGCCACGGCCACGTTGAAGTTGCAGAGTCGGTTGGTGGCTACCTCGCCGGACTCTGGGGTCAAGAAGGTTTCTGTGAAGGCGTTTCCTTCCACCTCCAGCACTCAGGTAACACTGTGTGATTCTTGTCTCCTTTCTTCCCCCTTCCTAAGTGATCTGAAAGATCCACTCCTGCCGTGGAGGGTATCGGGACACTTAGCCCCAATCTGGAATCAGTAATTGTGCATCTGATTTTTTTAGGATTAAATTATGTACTACAGATTATGTCCTGCTGCTGATCCCATCGTGGGCTCTGTCAGAGTAACTTGTCAGACGCTATAAAGAAACTCCGTGTTTCTGTGTGTACCTATGAAGTTTGGAAGTATGCAGGATTTGTTTCCACACAGAGATTCAGTGGTTAGTTTTAGGTGAATATGTTAATTTTCCTTGTGAAACTGTGTGACTGGGCTAATTTCTAGCCTGAGAAATTAGGTTAATCCTAATTTGGTTGACTTGTGAAGTGTTGGGGTGCAAGTGGCACATTTAGTGTTTAATAATAGCCATAAACAGTAATGACACTGATAAAAGCAATACTAAGGTTGGTAAGTGCCAAGTACTTTTGTTGTATATTATAGGGCTGCGTCAACCCTGTGAACTTGAATTTACAGGTGAGAAACAAGGGGGGAGGAGAGGTTTTGTAACTTGCGGGGGGTTACGGAGCTGGTGTGAGGATGCTTACCTGGGGGGTGGATTTTGGAAAGCAGGGATGTGTATGGAAGCCTCTGCTTCAGGGTTGTGACTTCTTCCTGGAGGTGTCACCCTCTGATAACAGCCCTTGTGTTCCAGGCCACACCGGATCTCTTAAAGGGCCAGCAAGAGCTCACCCAACAAACCAACGAGGAGACGGCCAAGCAGATACTCTACAATTACCTCAAAGAAGGGTCAGTGATTTTCCTTGAAGGACAAAGTGTGGTCCTGTGTGCTTGGGTCTTGTCTCTCCTCTTCGTTTTCTAAGGTCCTGTGTGTTACCCTGCCTTCTTGCCTGGGTGAGCCACTCGAAGGCTAAGACTCAGTGGTTAGAGCTTTCCTAACAGCAGTCAGGTCTCGGGTGCAGGGGGCTGGGAGTGAGGGGAGCAAAGTGTCGGGAAGAAAAGCACACTCTAAAAATGCAAAAGGAGTATGTTTTTGAAATGACCCTTTCCTGTCTCAAAAGCAAATTCAAAGACAGGAAGACTGTCTTGAATGGAGTCTGCTGTTACCCTGAGTTCTTTCACGTGCACAGAAGTCTTCCATTGTCCTTTATCAGAAGTCGCAAAGAAAACCCCCCTCAGCAGGCACACCGGGCAGGCCAGGAGCCTCGGTTCTGTGTGTGTGTGTGTGTGTGTGTGTGTTTTAAGCACGTATGATTCATTTAAAAGCGGAGCTTTCTGAACTTACCTTGGAGGCTGAGTTCCAGGTTGTCAGTCCTTACTAAGTATGCTGGAATTCGAGGCCAGGCATTTGGGGTTCTGTTTCAGTTCTCTCATCAGATATTATTAAGAGAGGGCCACAAAGCACGATAGCTTGACATAACTGAGAGTCAGCCACTTGGCAAATACTCATTGGTATCGTAGCACCTAATATTTTTGTGTTGTGCCTTGCAGTTATTTGTCAGGATTATACAGCTGATAAAATAGTTTCAAAATATAAGATTAGATTACAAAACGTAACCAAAGAGCTTCTTTGGGCTAAGAACTAGTTATTAGGATTTTTTTGTGAAGGATTTTGCCATACTAAGATAAAGGGAGAAGAACTTTCAATTTTCAAAATTCTTTAAATTCTTCTACTTTTTTTTTTTTAAGGGAACATGACTTATTGAGATTAGTAAGAATTTTGTGGGAGGTGCCTATTTAAAAGAAAATTTAAAAAATTGTTCTGATTGCCACGTGTGTGATAGAAGTTACTAAAACTTTCTCTGATCTTTTTGTGCAAAAGTCTAGACCAAGGGCTGCTATGCTGACAACCTGGGCACAGGTTTTATTTTTTTTTAAACATAGGCTGAACAAGTTAAGATCACCATGAGTGGTTCGTAGTGTGAGATTTAAAAGTAAAGTGTGCATGAGAGAGGAGAGACAGACTTACACCCAATAAGGAAAGGAGCGTCCTTGCTGGAATGAACAGGTGTCATGTGAATCAAGCAACAAATCACTAGCCGATCACTGGGTGCTTTCTCCAAGCTAATTTAGAATGTGGTTAGGTCTCTGTCACATATTTGGAAAAGGGAATCCCTGTTCCAAAGTGGTAACATTTTTATTGAAAGAAAAATATACTTTATGTTCTGCTTTTCTTAAACTGGTTTTATTTGCAGCCTTTTTTTCTTTCTTTTGATTGATTTATTTATTTGAAAGGCAGGGAGAGAGAGAGCGCTTTCATCTGCTGATTCACTTCCCAAATGGCTGCAATGGCCAGAGCTGGGCCAGACTGAAGCCAGGAGCCAGGAGCTTCTTCCAAGTCTCCCACATGGGGGCAGCAGCCCAAGAACGTGGGCCACCTTCGGCTGCTTTCCCAGGCACATTAGCAGAGAGCTGGATCAGAAGTGGAGCAACCAGTGCCCACGTGGGATGCTGGCGCTGCAGGCTTAACCACAGCACTGGCCGTGCAATTTACCTTCTGGAAGGGCTGTGTTATATCTGTGTGTCATGGCAAATCAAAGTTTCTGAGACCAGTTGTTGTGTCCCTTAGTGTTTTCTTTGCTGTCACTTTTTGCAGGAGCACTGATAATGATGATGCTACCAAAAGGAAAGTCAACTTGGTCTTTGAGAAAATCCAAACATTGAAGTCAAGAGCAGCCGGAAGTCCGCAAGCAAATAATCAAGTAAATTGCAGTCTTGTATTTGCAGTCTGTTTAACATGTGATAAACAACTTGCTGTTTTGCAATCTACCTGTTTATAGCTGTAAGTGGGAAATTTCCTAAGCAGTGAGTAGTTGCTAAGGTACAGGCTGTGTTTTAAATACATATTGAGCATCTCTAGTGCAGAAATCTGAAATGCTTCAAATTCTGAGTGTGGATGTGACACCGCAAGTAGAAAATCCCACACCTGACCTCACAGGAAGGTTCACAGTCGACACACGAGCGTACAAACAGAGGCTTGGTTTCATGCACGCGTATACAGATATTACATAAAATTAACTTCAGGCTATGAGAGTAAGGTGTATGAATTTTGTGTTTAGACTTGGCTCCCACCTCCCAGTTATCTGGTTATGTAAATGCAAAAATTTCCAAATAAAAAAAGATCTAAAATTCATGAACACTTTGGGTGCCACCATGAGATGCTCAAGCTGTGTTATTAATTTGTACTCTGCCTTTTCTTCCAAAAGGCTTTAAAGATATTTTTTAAAAAAGTATATTGAATATAACAGGATGACATAAGGAGGTGGTGACTTTTAGAAGGAGAAATAAGAATAAACAGGTGGAGAAATTGGGAAATAGCGTGTGTCGGCTTGAACCCAAGCTATGAGATAGGCAGTAGTTTGAGGACCAGAAACTGGGGGAGCCAATAACAGTGAAAGGGAAGGGAGCAGTTGGTGTCAATGTTTCTGTAAAAAACTGTTAGCCGTTGTGCCGATTTTGTTTTTTGGTTGAAGTGGGACTCCTCTCATATTTGAGTATCTGTATGTCAGGTGTAACACCTGAAGGAGGCAGTGTGTAAGACAAGACGTGTCCCCCAACCCTACTCCACCTTGCGTGAGCCTCATTCCCTGCGTGTGCAGCTTCCCTTTCCCTCCTGGGGGATTCAACATGGGCGGGAGAGATGCCCAGAGGCCAGTGGCGCTGAGCTTGTCTGTGGCTTCTAACTTTGGAAACGTATCCGAGGGATCTCCAAGTTCATGGACAATGTGTATGATGAAAAAAAAAAAAACTGCATGGATTTCAAAAATTTTTACAGCAAAATAAACATCCTTGAATTCCATTTCCCACACACTTTTATATAAATATTGGACAGGAAAGATTTTGAGGCATCGACTATGCTCTTTGCTTTTCTGCTTAGTATTCTTCTGGCACTCAGCTCACTCGTGTCTGCTGCTCTGGCCTCAAATAGAGCAGTGCTGTGGGAGGGCATGTGTGTGTTTTGGTAGTAACAATGAGAAAGGAGGGTGTTGGGACACACACACACACACACACACACACACAGTTCCACAGGGATTCAAGTCATCCATCTTGCTTATTGACATCCCTCTGGAGGTCTACATGGTTCTTTAAGGTAGTTCAATATTTTTTACTAAGACTTTTTTTTCTTTTTTTTTTTTTTTTTGACAGGCAGAGTGGATAGTGAGAGAGAGAGACAGAGAGAAAGGTCTTCCTTTGCTGTTGGTTCACCCTCCAATGGCCGCCGCGGCCAGCATGCTGCGGCCGGCACACCATGCTGATCTGAAGGCAGGAGCCAGGTGCTTCTCCTGGTCTCCTATGGGGTGCAGGGCCCAAGCACTTGGGCCATCCTACACTGCACTCACGGGCCACAGCAGAGAGCTGGCCTGGAAGAGGGGCAACTGGGATAGAATCCGGTGCCCTGACCGGGACTAGAACCCGGTGTGCCGGCGCCACAAGGCGGAGGATTAGCCTAGTGAGCCACGGCGCCGGCCCTACTAAGACTTTTTTTAAAAATATTTTTTATTTATTTGAAGGGCAGAGTTAGAGTAAGGCAAAGGCAGAGAGAGGGAGGGAGAGACAGAGAGAAGTCTTCTATCTGCTGGTTCACTCCCCAAATGGCCCCAGTGGCCCCAAGGGCCCAAGCTGCCCTGATCTGAAGCCAGGAGCCTGGAGCTTCTTCTGGGTCTCCCATGCAGGTGTAGGGGCCCAAGGACTTGGGCCATCTTCCACTGCTTTCCCAAGCCACAGCGGAGAGCTGGATTGGAAGTGGAGCATCTGGGACTCGAACCAGCGCTCATGTGGGATGCTGGCACTGAAGTCAGTGGCCTTACCCACTATGCCACAGCACTGGGCCCTACTTACTGTTTTTTTAAACATACATGAATATCATTGTATGAGGGCACTTCAAAAATTTATAGAAACAGGGAAAATAAGTTTATTTTGGTGAAGATTTTTGAAACGCATTATATTTTTCTCATAATACACATTTTCCAAGAACTTTTTGAAGACCTCAGAATATGAACTTTTATATAGAGAGGTAAGCTTAGAAGAAGGGAGACCAGGTAAGCTGCTGGTGAATCAAGTGGGAGGTGATGAGATACTAAGTTTCTTAGACTTCTGGTTCCAATCACAGTGCCGTGACTTTCATCGCCCACATTTTTCTTCTCTCTTCTCCTCCTTACATTCTGAATCTGATTATTTGTTGGCAAAGAATTTGGAGTTTGACCTTTTTTGTGTTTAAGTGAAGACACAGGAGAGGATGCTGAGACCATGTCAGAGAAGAGCAGAGCAGGCAGAGTTTTCTTTAGGGAAAGGTCATTTCCTTCACTGGGTTGGACTTAGCTTCCTGAAACGGAGTGTTTTCACTTTGCTCAGGAACACTGAAGTGCCCGTTTCTGTGGACCGCTGGGTTCTCATCCCCACTCTCAGGAGCAGGTGGGCAAGCGCCTCATCCCAAGTTTGTCAGGCACGACTTGTGCCTGCAGTCGGAGGCACTGCCTTTTTTTTTTATTTTTTTTATTTTTTTTTATTTTTGACAGGCAGAGTGGACAGTGAGAGAGAGAGACAGAGAGAAAGGTCTTCCATTGCCGTTGGTTCACCCTCCAATGGCCGCCGCGGCCGGCGCGCTGCGGCCGGCGCACCGCGCTGATCCGATGGCAGGAGCCAGGAGCCAGGTGCTTTTCCTGGTCTCCCATGGGGTGCAGGGCCCAAGCACCTGGGCCATCCTCCACTGCACTCCCTGGCCACAGCAGAGGGCTGGCCTGGAAGAGGGGCAACCGGGACAGAATCCGGCGCCCCGACCGGGACTAGAACCCGGTGTGCCGGCGCCGCTAGGCGGAGGATTAGCCTAGTGAGCCGCGGCGCCGGCCGAGGCACTGCCTTTTCTGGCTTTCATTATCACTTCCCCTCACCTGTTTGTATTTTTTTTTTTTTTTGACAGGCAGAGTGGACAGTGAGAGAGACAGAGAGAAAGGTCTTCCTTTCCTGTTGGTTCACCCTCCAATGGCCGCCACGGCCGGTGCACCGCGCTGATCTGATGGCAGGAGCCAGGTGCTTCTCCTGGTCTCCCATGGGGTGCAGGGCCCAAGCACTTGGGCCATCCTCCACTGCACTCCCTGACCACAGCAGAGAGCTGGCCTGGAAGAGGGGCAACTGGGACAGAATCCGGTGCCCCAACCGGGACTAGAACCCGGTGTGCCGGTGCCGCAAGGCGGAGGATTAGCCTAGTGAGTCATGGTGCCGGCCTGTATTTTTTTTTTAAAAAAATATATTTGTTTATTTGAAAGTCAGAGTTATACAGAGAGAGAAGATGGAGAGAGAGAGAGAGAGAGAGAGAGAGAGAGAGATCTTCCATCTGCTGGCTTACTCCCTAATTGGCCACAATGGCTGGAGCTGCACCGATCAGAAGCCAGCAGCCAGAATTCTAACAGGTCTCCCACGCAGGTGCAGGAGCCCAAGGGCTTAGGGCATCTTCTACTGCTTTCCCTGGCCACAGCAGAGAGCTGGATTGGAAGTGGATTAGCTGGGACTCCAACTGGCACCCACATGGGATGCCGGCACTGCGGGGGGAGGGGGGGACTTTACCCACTTCTCCACAGTGTCAGCCTCATCCTGTTTGTATTTTGTTAATCCGTTCCCTGCAGGCTTTTGAGAGCCTCATGTTCTCTCTCTCTCTCTCTCTCTTTTTTTTTTTTTTTTTTTTAAGATTTCTTTATTTTTTGAAATATAGAGCCACAAAGAGGCAGAGGCAGAGGGCTTCTCTCTGGATAACATGACATTTAAAAAAAAATATTTATTTATTTACTTGAAGTGGAGGAGCTGGAACTCGAAGCAGCACCCGTATGTGATGCTGGTAGTACAGGTGGCTGCTTCACCTGCTACACCACAGCCGGCCCCATCATGCACTCTTTATTTTCATGGAAGGGAAAAGCCCAGAGGTCCATAAACATTTGTACTTGGGGATATTTTCCAGTAGACTCTCTTTAATTGGGTCTCTTTACTACAGAGATGTAACATCTAAGAGGAAAGCCACTGTAGCCAGTGTACATTTGTTTACTTCTCTCATACAGCCACACGCATAGAGTGAGGGACAAAAATCTCATTGGCAGTTAAGGAGCAGTAACTCCTTCTCTAATGGAAGTTCTATGAGAAACATGTGCCAAGGGCCCTGGGAACCCAGAGGCGTGGGCCTTGGGTGTAACGTCCTGAGGCTGATGAGTCTGCAACAAATGTCTTTTTAAAAAACAATTTTATTGGGTGTAACTTTCATATAGTATATTACACAATTTTTAACTGTATAGTTCATGATCTTTAAAAAATATTTATTTAAAAGTCAGTTACAGAGAGGCTGAGAGGGGGAGGGGGAGGGGAAAGGGAGAGAGGGGGAGAGGGGAAGGGAGAGAGGGAGAGGGGGAGGGGTGAGGGAGAGGGGGAGGGGGCGAGGGCGAGGGGAATGGAGAGAGGGGGAGAGATGGAGAGGGAGGGACAGGGAGTGGGAGAGAGGGGGAGATGGGGAGGGAGAGGGGTAGGGGGAGATGGGGAGGGAGAGGGGGAGATGGGGAAGGGAGAGTGAGAGGGGGAGAAGGGCAGAGTGGGAGGGGGGAGGGGGAGAGGGGGAGAGGGGGAAGGGAGAGGGGGAGAGGGGGAGATGGGGAAGGGAGAGGGAGAGGGGGAGAGAGGGAGGGGGGAGAAGGGGGAGGGAGAGGGGGAGATGGGGAAAGGAGAGGCAGAGGGGGAGATGGGGAAGAGAGGGGGAGAGGGGGAGATGGGGAAGGGAGAGGCAGAGGGGGAGATGGGGAAGGGAGAGGCAGAGGGGGAGAAGGGGAGGGAGAGGGGGAGATGGGAAAGGGAAGGGGGAGAGAGGGAGATGGGGAGGGAGAGGAAGAGGAAGAGGGAGGGGGAGAGAGAGAGAGAGAGAATCTTCTATCTGCTGGTTCACTGCTCAGATGGCTACAGTGGCCAGGATTAGGCCAGGCTGAATCCAGGAGCCAGGAGCTTCATCTGAATCTCCCATGTGGGTGGCAGGGCCCAAACACTTGATCCGTCTTCCACTGCTTTCCCAGGCCATCAGCAGGGAGCTGGATTGGAAGCAGAGCTGTTTCAGACACAAACGGATTCCCATATAGGGATTCTGGTATCACAGGTGATGACTTTCCCCAGCATGCCACAACGCCAGCCTTTAGTTCATGGAATTTTTTAACACAGGATTGCATCCGTAAACACCACCCAGACAAAATACAGAACACTCCCATCGCCCAAAACGTCTCCTGGGCTCTGTCCCAGTCAAGTAGCTTTCTTCCCTCTGGAAGTATTCAGGTGCTGACTCACTCACCTAGGTTAGTTTTACCTTTCTTGGACTTTGTATATATCAAATATTAAAATATGTACTTCTGAATGTTCAGCTTCATTTCCTCAACAGTAAGTCAACAAATTTCATTACTGTTGCATGTATCAGTAGCTATTTTTTGTTGACATGTTGTTTTTCATCATTGTATGGCTATACCATATCTAAATTGATGTAAATTTTCACTTTTTGGCTGTAGGAATAAAGCCAGCTACTAATGCTAATGCTTTCCATTCATTTCTGTTGAGTATATATCCAGGAGTAAAATTGTGAAGTCATGAAATTTGGCATATAAGCATGTTTATAAAACATAGCTTTTTGGCTGGCGCTGTGGCTCAATAGGCTAATCCTCCACCTGTGGTGCCGGCACATTGGGTTCTAGTCCCGGTCGGGGCACCGGTTCTGTCCCGTTTGCCCCTCTTCCAGTCCAGCTCTCTGCTATGGCCCAGGAAGGCAGTGGAGGATGGCCCAAGTCCTTGGGCCCTGCACCCGCATGCGAGATGAGGAGAAGCACCTGGCTCCTGGCTTCGATCAGCGCAGTGTGTTGGCCGCAGCATGCCGGCTGCAGCGGCCATTGTGGGGTGAACCAATGGAAAAGGAAGACCTTTCTCTCTCTCTCTCTCTCTCACTGTCCACTCTGCCTGTCAACAAAAATAGCTTTTTTTTTTTAAGCATTTGCCCTTTTAAAATATATTTATGAGAGGCAGAGTTAGAGACAGAGAGAGGGAAAGACAGAGAGGTTTTTCCATCTGCTGATCACTCCCCAAATGGCTAGAGCTGGGCCAATCTGAAGCCAGCAGCCAGGAGCTGCTTCTGGGTCTCTCTCCCACATGGATTTAGGGACCCAAGCACTTGGGCCATCTTCTGCTATTTTCCCAGGCCATTACCAGGGAGTTGGATCATAAGTGGACCAGCCGGGACTCGAACCGGTGCCTATATGGGATGCCACTACCTCGGGCTGAGGCTTAACCTACTGTGCCACAGCACTGATCCCAAAACATAGTTCTTAAATGCTGCCAAATGATACCGCAAAGTGACTGAAATAATGTACCAGCAATCTATTGCCAATTCCAGTTGTTAGAGATCTTCTCTCGTAGACTTTCTGTTCTGTTCCATTGGTCTACTTGTCTTTGCTGTAATAATGTTCGGTTTGAATGCCTGTACCTTTATAGTAAGCCCTGAGATCTGATAATGTATGTCCTTCAACCTTGTTCTTCAAGGTCTTGGATCTTCTAGTTCTTTTGCTTTTCCATATGGATTTTAGAATCAACTTATCGATTTTCACCAAAAGGAAAAAGGAAGCCCTCAGGAATTCTGATTGGGGTTACACTGAATGTGTAGATAGATTTGGGAGAACTGACATCTCAGCATTATGGGAATTCATGCTCATGAACGTGAAAGTTTTTGACATTTATTTAAAGCTGCAACTTCTCTCAGCAAATATTCCTACATACATCTTATATCTTTCATTTAGATTTATTCCTCACCCAGTTTTTATTCCTTTTTTTTGTACCTCTGTGTTTTCTTCCAGCCAGTACAACTTTTTTTTTTTTTAAGATTTTCTTATTTATTTGAAAGGCAGAGTTAGACAGGTGGGGGCGGGGAGGGGGAAGATCTTCCATCCTCTGGTTCATTCCCCAGACGGCTGTAACGGCCGAAGCTGTGCCAATCTGAAGTCAGGAGCCAGGTCTCCCACGTGGGTGCAGAGTCCCAAGCACTTGGGCCATTTTCTGCTGCTTTCCCAGGCCATAGCAGAGAGCTGGATCAGAAGTGGAGCAGCGGGGAGTCGAACTGGAAGCCGTATTTGATGCTGGCACTGCAGACCAGGGCTTTAACCTGCTGCGCCCCAGTGTTGGCCCCAAACAACTTTTCTGTTATATCCTGAAGTACTTTTGTGCTGGCAAATGAGTTGTTTGAGAAAATGATTTTCATCCACTTTCTGTTTTGAGGAACTCTGGTTTGGCAAGCAGTGTTTTGTTTCATAACTTTAAAGACATTAGCTACTTGTCTTTTGGTACCCATGGGAACCTAGCCATCATTCTTAGTGGTGTTCTCCGGAAAGGTGATGGCTGGTTCCTTTTTTTTTTTTTTTTTTTTTTGACAGGCAGAGTGGACAGTGAGAGAGACAGAGAGAAAGGTCTTCCCTTTGCCGTTGGTTCACCCTCCAATGGCCGCTGCGGCCGGCGCACCGCGCTGATCCGATGGCAGGAGCCAGGTGCTTCTCCTGGTCTCCCATGGGGTGCAGGGCCCAAGCACTTGGGCCATCCTCCACTGCACTCCTGGTCCACAGCAGAGAGCTGGCCTGGAAGAGGGGCAACTGGGACAGAATCCGGCGCCCCGACCGGGACTAGAACCCGGTGTGCTGGCGCCGCAGGTGGAGGATTAGCCTAGTGAGCTGCGGCGCCGGCCGCTGGTTCCTTTTGATATCTTGTCTGTATCTTCAAGTTATAGAAGTTTGAGTATGATGTGCCTACGTGTGGTTTTCCTTGTGTTTATCTGTCAGCTCTTGAATCAATACGTTGCAAATGTTCATCAGAACTGATAAAATGGTGGTTGGTTATTTCTTTGAGAGTGGCTTCTTTTGCTTCCTCTCTCAGCTCTATCAGATTCTGATAACTTCTATTTTAGAAGTTTTGGTTGTGGGGCTGGTGCTGTGACGTAGTGGGTTAAGCCTCTGCCTGTGATGTCAGTGTCCCAGATGGGCACCTGTTCAAGTCCTGGCTGCTCCTCTTCTGATCCAGCTCTCTGTATGGCCTGGGAAAGCAGTAAAAGATGGCCCAAAGCTTGAGCTCCTGCACCCACATGGGGGACCCGAAGGAAGCTCCTGGCTCCTGGCTTCAGATTGGCTCAGCTCCATTGCAGCCATCTGGGGAGTGAACCAGTGGGTGGAAAGCCTTTCTGTCTCTCCATATCTCTGTCTGTAACTCTACCTCTCAAATAAATCTTAAAAAAAAAAAAAAAAAAAAAAAAAAAAAAAAAAAAAGTTTTGGTCATGTCCCTTATATCTTTTGTGGTCTATTCTTTGTGTGTTCTTCTTGTTTGATGCATCAGATATTCTTGATATTTTCTAATAACCTTTCAAGTTGATTAATTTTTTTTTAAGCTATGTCAGTCTTCTTTTAGGGCTTACTTATTGATATGTCCCTGAAAGGAATAACTTCTTCCTTGCTCCTGCAATGAGTTCCTAGATTTCAGATATTGTGTGTTGCTGTTCTAGAATATTCACTTGATTATGTTTATTGAATCTAATAATCCGTTGAAATCCTCCATCTTTTTATCCATGTTGTCTGTACTTTTCTCTTTAAAAAATACTGGGGCTGACATTCTGACATAGCAGGTTAAGCCACTGCCTGCAATTGCTGGCATCCCATATGGTTGCTCCACTTCTGATCCAGCTCCCTGCTAGTGTGCCTGGGAAGAGGCAGAGGATGGCCCAAGTGCTTGGGTCCCTGCACCCACATGGGAGACCTTGAGGAGGCTCCTGGTCCAACCCTGGCTATTGTGGCCATTGGGAGAGTGAACTAACAGATGGAAGGTTTCTTGGTCTATCTCTCCTTCTAACTTTGCCTTTCAAATAAATACTAAATAAATCCTTAAAATAGTATTAATTATAGTTGTTTTGAAATCCTTATCTGCCAATTCCAACATTTGCATCATCTCTGCTTCTGTTTTTTATGCATTGATTATCGGTCCGTTTTGCTTACTTCTTTGCCTTCTGCAACATTCTTATAGTGGATAACAAGTTATGCACCTTCTGGGTTGGAATATCAGCCACTGAACAATGTTGAGTTTTGTTCTGACAGTCAGTTAAATTACTTGCAGTTTACCATGACTGGATGCTTGGTTGTTCAGGCCTTGTTAGGGTGAATCAACCTACCATCACTACTTGCCATTACTCTGTGGCATGGCCTGTATTCTCTTCTTGGTCTCAAAGGAATGCCAGGGTGGTCTGTGGAGGGTTCTCTCTTTTGGCTGAGTTGGAACCCTAATGTCTCCTGAGCATTGTGCAACCTGTGAAGTTTCTGTTGGATTCTTTGTCTCTTAGCAGCATTTCTCTGCTGCCTCTTAGAGTTTTACCCTACTCATAAACACGTTAGGAATGATCTAAGAATCCAAGAGTGCTTTTTTTTTTCTTCAAGGTTTTGGAACTTTTTCTATAGAGCTTCTGGTCATCAGTATCCTGACCCTGAAATCCATGTTTGCTTAATATCTCTAAATTGTACTCGCCTCCCTTCATCATTGATTTGTCACTGACTGGTTTGGACCCCTTTCCCCCCTAAATAAATGAAATTTACCTTTTTAGAGCAAAATGGAGTGGGAAGTACAGGAGTTCCTCTTCTGTCCTGTTCCCACACATGCTCCCCCGCACTGTTCACATCCTGCGTGACCGCGGGACATCATGACAGTCAGTGGACCTTCCCCGGCACGTCACTGTCGCCCCAGTCCATAGCTGACATTCGAGTTCAGGCTTGATGTTGTGCATTCTGTGGATTCTGGGAACCGAGTGATGACACATACTCACCATCATGGCATCCTACAGAGCCGTTTCACTGCCCTAAAAATCCTCTATGAGCTGTCTTCTTTTCCTTAACCTCTGGCAACCGGTCATCTTTTGTACCATTTCCATGATTTTGTCCTTTCCAGAATGCTATGTGGTTGGAATCAGAGAGGGTAGCCTTTGCAGATTGACGTCTTTCACTTAGTAATAGGCGCCCAAGTTTCCCCATGTCTTTTAATGGTTTGCTGGCTCCTTTTAATGTTGAGTAATGTTCCATTTTCTGATGTACCACAATTTATCCATTGCCCTACTAAGGACATCATAGTTAATTCCAAGTTTTGTCAGTTGTAAATGAAATTCCCATGAACATCCACGTGGACTTCAGTTTTCATTTCACTTGGGTATGCACCAAGGAGCGCAGGTGTTAGATGGTACAGTAAGAGCATGTTCAGTTTTGTATGAAACTGCCAGACTTCCAAAGTGGCTGTCCCAGTTTGCATTCCCACAAGCAGTGAGTTCCTGTTGTTCCACATTCTTGCCAACATTTGGCGTTGACGATTTTGAATGTTGGCCAATCTAATAGGTGTGCCGTGGTATCTTGTTGCTTTAATTTGCAGTTCCCTAATGACATCGTTTGGGCTTTTAAAATTTTTTTTAAAGGTTATTTATTTGAAAGATGGATTTACAGAGAGGTGCGGGGTGGTGGGGAGAGGAAGTGAAGTCTTCGACTGGTTTACTCCCCAGATGGCTGCAATAGCCGGAGCTGAGCCTATCCAAAGCCAAAGGCAGGAGCTTCTTCCTGGTCTCCCACATGGGTGCAGGTGTGCAAGGACTTGGGCCATCTTCTGCTGATTTCCCAGGCCATAGCAGAGCTGGATCAAAAGTGAAGCAGCCGGGTCTCAAACTGGCGCACACATGGGATACTTGCACTGTAAGCGGCGTCTCTACTTGCTGTGCCACAGCACTGGCCCCATCATTTGGGCTTTTAAAATTTTGCTGTGCTGTGGTTTGGAAATGCAGCCAGGAAGAATTGGGGAATTCAGGTTACCCCATGTATTTCCTCTTTTCAGGTTTACTGCCTGTGTTGATTGTTGTTTGCAGCCTGCAAACAATTCTTTATAAACTCTACCTGAATTTCATCATTTTCCTCTGGGAGGATAAATCTGATAAGGGCTACTCTGTCATGACAGAACCAGAATTCAAGTAGTTAGTGATATTTTATTAATATAGAAGAAGTGTTGGGTTCTGAACGTATAGAGATGCATAAAACATGGTCCCACTCTTCAGACATTCATAAGCTACTGTTTTAGTTCTCATAAGAAACCCATCCACTTAAAGAAATCCTGATGTTAACCTGTTCTGCCATTAAAATAGAAAAAGGAATGTTTTTCCCCAATTATTTTCCAAAGAGGTTCTGTTCCTGATTTTTTTTTTTTTTTGGTTAATTGTTGATATCTACGGCCTGCAATCTAGGATTTATTTTGAAGAAGCTTTTTCAGTTTAACTTAAATTTAGTATGTTACATAATGCTCTCCAGAATTGTTTAAGGACTTCAACAAATGTACCAGCCGTGCAAGCTTTAGTCATACTGGACTGATGTTGAAATAGCTGATGAAGTAATTCCTGTGATTTTTCAGAAAACACTGTAGAATAAATTCTAATTTTGCTGGAGTCCCAAATGGGCCAGTGTGATTGATTTTGCAAAACTGGGCAAATGCCTTTGTAGGGACTGACATTTCAATTGGATCTTAAGATGTTTAATTTATCTGTCTATATATTTTGGGAGAAGAGAATTAAAAGTAAGCATCATGAACATTTAAATTGGGATATCTTTGCAATTAATTATAGGCTTCTGATTCCTCATCTGAAGTCAAAGATCTATTGGAACAGAAAAATAAGTTGACCCTAGAAGTGGCTGAACTTCAGAGACAGCTTCAACTAGAAATCAAGGTATCTGGTTTTTCATTTATGTTCTGTTCTTTTCTGCATTGGTTGATAAGGAATATTTTAAGCACATTAGGATGCCCAGGTGGAAGGAAAGTCAATTCTTGTTTTCTCCAAAGAAACATTTCTGTCATCAGTGAGTGTTTGCCTACTGGTATCTGAAGTAAAATCTATGCTGTTGGATTCAAGCAGGCCAGTAGGAAATTAATGAATGTTTAGTATGTGAAACCTCTGAGCTAAGTAATAGGAGTGGCAGATTGAGGTTTAGCCATGTTGGTCTGTCTTTCAGAAGCATTGCATTCATTAGATATAAGTATTTATTTTTAAGTGTGAAATATAAATATTTAACATGCTGATTATGAACTCTGTGCTTTAATTAGGTAGTTTGATTATGCTTAATAAAGTAAAAGCGGAGACATAGAATCCGTTAGCGTTTAGAAGGAGGCTTCTGTGGGACGACGGTAATACACAGTGGTGGTGCATGAAAAATCGCACTGCTTCATCCTAGAATCAAGAGAACATCAAAGACGAGAGAGAGAGAATGAGAGCAAACTTGGAAGCGCTGCGAAGCCAGCACGACAGTAAGGTGGAGGAGAATTCCGTCTTGAAGCAGCGACTGGAAGAAAGTGAAGGAGAGCTCCGCAAAAACCTGGAGGAGTAAGTTCCGGCGGAAGCACCTGCCGCCCTTCTGGTTCTCGCGTTGTAGGGAGCCAGAGCCTCCCGTATTCACAGAGGCTGCCGACCCTTCCTTTCCCCTTCCGATCCTTGTAGAATTGTGAGGCTGGTGATGGGATAGGCCGCACAGCAGGGAGGTTCCTGAGTACGAACGTTCTTGGTGCACCTTGAATTATGTCGTGTCGAGTTGTTGCCCATGAGGTGGATCTCGGAGCAGGTAAGTCAGAAGCAGGGAACAGAGTGGAGCTATCTGGGGAGCCTGATGTTAGGAGGAGTCTGGGCCCAGCCTTTGAAAAGCCTGTGTCACATGGCCTCCACCGTCTTCCCACTTGTGAATTTTGTCTTAGATGGTGCTGGTCTCTGACAGGTGGCTCTTATCTGTTTTAAATCTAGAGAAGGAAAGTCAAGTCTCAGGCAGCTCTGCCGTTATGCTGTATTGAAATCTGTGGTTAGAGGATCTTGTTTCTGGGGAGCAGGTGGTTAGCCTAGCATTCCCACACCAGGATGCCTGGGTTCAGTTCCCAGCTCCAGCCCCTACTCCAGCTTCCCCCTAACACAGACCCTGGAAGGCAGTGGTGAGAACTCAAGTAATTGGGTTCCTGCCACCCATATGGGAGACCTGGATTGAGTTCTTGGCTCTTTGTTCTGGCCGCAGCTTCTGCCATTGTAGGCATTTGGGGAGTGACCAGTAGATGGGAACTTGTTCTCTCTGCCCCTCCAAAAAATAAAAAACTAAAATCAAGATCTGACGATGCATGGTGCTGTGAAGCTCTGTGTACATGACACCTTAAGTGAAAGGTAGGAATGAAATCTAGAAGGAAATTCAAGAAAACTAGGACATTATCCAATAAAGGCATTTGGTTGCCTTTACAATTTTGATGGTAGTGTTTTCTGCTTTTAAAACAACCATGGAATGTAAATTCAGAAGCTAGAAAAAAAAATCAGAAAACTTAGGGCAGCGTAGTAAAGACTTTGCAAAATAAAAAAGTGCAGTGAGTCTGAGTTTGGGTTAGCAGGGAAGTTGGCAAACACTGTCTTGTCAGATGGTGATTATTTTAGGGTTTGCAGACCATATAGTCTTGCTGCAACCATTCAGCTCTTCCATTGTGTTGTGAAAATGGCCAAGGCGTGTATAAACGAATGAACATGATTGTGTTCCGGTAAAACTTTATTTACAAACACAGGTATGGGCTAGATTGGTCTAGATCATAATTTGTTACTCTCCAAGTGTAGAGTAAGGTGGGATGGCTTTAGTGGGGGAAAAAAAAAACAACAAAGTTGGGTTTTGTCACTTCCTCTTCCGTGTCCAAACTCTGTTACCCTACATGTCTCTGGGTAGCCCTCTCCACTTCAGTGACTGGACTGCTTACTTGTTGGGTGAATTCAGACACAGCCATGGGTTCTTAAAAGTGCGTTTCCAGGTTGGCGTATCCTTGTTCTGTGCGATAGAATGAGAGGCTCCTTGTGGCTTTGTTTAGATGACTTTGTGGGAGCATCTGAAGGTCTGAATGAGATGGGAAGAAGATCCGCAGAGCCCAGGAGCGTCTTTGATGCGCTTTCTTCTTTCCTCCGCCGCCAGGCTGTTCCAGGTGAAGATGGAACGAGAGCAGCACCAGACTGAAATCCGGGATCTCCAGGACCAGCTCTCAGAGATGCACGATGAACTGGACAGTGCAAAGCAGTCCGAGGACAGTGAGAAGAGTGCTCTGATTGAGGTAAGTGCTCTGATTGACCCTGTGTGGGGTCAGGGGACAGCGGACAGCCTCGCCTGCTTGGAGGGCTGGGCTGGGTGGAGGGACTGGGGTGTGACACACCATTTTATTTCCTGTACGTTTGTTCCTTCCGGACCTAAGGTTAGAATCTGCAGGAGAACCGTATGTAATAGTTTTTAAACATTGTCTTAGGAAAATTTTCAGCCATGCAGAAAAGTGGAAAGAATTCTGCATTAATACCCATAGCCAACTAAGGCAGGTTCAACGGTTGTCTGTATTTCTTCCCTCCCTCCCTTCATTCTGTTATCTTAGTATTTTTTGCTTATTTGCTGAATCCTTTCAAGAGAAATCACAGATAATACCATGCCTCATTCCTCAGATTCTCAGTATGTACCTTTGAAAAATTAGGGAATTTTCTTATGTAGTCCTAATATCCTTGTCAAACCTAAAAAAAGAATCATCGCTTTAATATGTAATAATGCTTTTGTTTTTTTGAGGATTTATTTGAGTGGCAGAGTTACAGAGAGAGGGAGAGATAAAGAGGCCTTTCATCCATTGGTTCACTCCCCAGATGGCTACAACAGCTGGAGCTAGGGTGATCTCAAGCCAGAAGCCAGGAGCTTCTTCCAGGTCTCCACATGGGTGGTAGGGGCCCAAACACTTGAGCCGTCTTCTGCTGCTTTCCCAAGCCATTAGCAGGGAGCTGATCAGAGTGGAGTAGCTGGAACTTGAACCCACGCCCATATGGGATACTGGTGCTGCAGGCAGAGGCTTAACCTACTATGCCATAGTGCTGGCCCCAATATGTAATAATTCTAATGCTTAGTTCTTAGTTAAATTTTTCCATCTGTCCTATCCCCCAAGTCCATTTTATAGTGATTTTTTCTACGCCAGAATCTAATCAGGAATCCCCTGGCTTTCATTGCTTCGTCTCTCCGATGGAGTTTACCGTGGTGCAGCTCTTCCTGCCTCCTGCAGCCATCCCAGCCCCTTTGCACTTTCTCCCTTTCTTTGACCTTCTCTGGAGACCGGAGCCGTGCCCCACCTTCTGGATTTGATTGTTTCCTTATGGAGTCCATTGACTTGTTCCACTCCCCTCTGTGTTTCTAGCAAGTTGGAAATTAGATCTAAACCTTAATAGATTCAGGCTGAAGTTTTGGGCAAAAATACGTGGTAAGTGTGTTGTTTATGGAAAAACATCTGAAAGACATTAAGAGTGTATGAATGCCCATAGAGCACTTAACACAGGTTACCTTTTGCTTTGCTTCTGGCCACAAGACTACAATCTCCATGACAGCAGGGGTGGCTCAGCACTGTACACTGTGTATAAGGGGCCTTCAAAGTGTTTGTGGAAAAAACGGAATTAAAGATGCATTTATTTTGGTGCAAAGACTTTTTGAAATCCCTGCCTAGTTCCTGTCAAGATGCACGTGGCCCTGAGCTTTCCGGAGACCCCCGTGGGTAGCAGGTGCTGCGGCGCTGAGCTGGATATCAGTCAGTGAAGATTTAGGGGATGGTTGGAAGGGTTCACGATATGCTAACAAAGGAATGAGTAAATGTGTTTGCTATGTACCCAGCTGTCCGTCTGACTTTTGCCTATAAGGGCTCCCAGATCATTCCCTCTTGATAATCTATTAGGCACTGGGTAATGCCCGGCTGGGCATTTATTACAGGGTTTGCCAAGCACCATTACTGTCTCTTTCCTGGATTAGATTACCACTCTGTAGAGGAGTTAGGTACACACACTAAATGCTTGGAAAGCAGGCATGCTGGTTCTGAACATCTGCCTTTTTTTTTTTTTTTTTCATTAATTGAGGGTCAAAAAAAATGTATCACTACACCTATTTGGATGTTTGCTGCTGTAACATTATCATCACTTGTATTTTTTGGCAAAGTTTTGAAATATGTTTCTTTATAAGCTTTGATTTGTAGCAACAGTCAAATAAACGATAGATAATTCAGAACAAAGTCCTCTCAGACTCCCTGCACCCCTGCAAGTCAAGAAATGAAGGCCCCCAGTTAGTATGCAGTTTTCTGCCTCGTTCCCCTTGGTGCTTATGTGTTTCTTTTGTCCCTTTCTTGGCCCTTCAGTTCCTGGGGCTCCCTGTTAAGTCTTGGTTATCAGCTGTTTGCTCACTCCCTGCCCTGCTTCATTTTGAAATAGTTCCCTGGGAGAGATTTGAGTTCCTTCTCCGAAGATCTTAGACTTCTCTTCCCCTGACTTGGCAGGAGCTGAGGGCTGAGCGCCAGCAGCCTCACAGCACAGGAGTGCTCGTGAATTCACTTTCCCCACAAGCAGAGGAGGATAACTTCGTTTACCCCACATGTCCATCTGTTTGTTGCTATATATTTTTATTTTCATTTTATTTGAAAGACAGAGAAGGAGAAATCAAGATCTACTACCCACTCATTCACTCCCCAAAGACCTGTAATAGCTACAGATGGGCCAGGCAAAAGCCAGGAGCCAAGAACTCAGTGTAGGTCCCCGCTATGAGTGGCAGGGACCCATGTAGACCGTGTACTTGAGCTGTTCTGCTGCCTCCCAGGGTGCACACTGGCAGGAAGGCGAATCAGAAGCAGAGTCAGGCACTTGGATATGGGATGTGGGCGTCTTAATGGCTGCGTCAAATGCCTGCCCCTCTGCTGTTACACGGACCTCTGCTCCTGAGGTCTTGGAGCTGGTCCTTACCACCTGGAGTTTCTCTTTTTATCAAATGTTTCCTTAAAAGCCGCCATGTTCATGGTGTTAGGCTACTTCCTGTGGCCCTACCTTCTTTCAGGGCTCAGAGTTAAAGACAAGGCATATTAGTAATGGACTTTGCAAATATGTGTATTTATCACTGAAGTACTGTTAAAACAGTATAAAATACGATTTAAAAATTTGTCTTTATTCATTTGGAAGGTAGAGATACAGCAAAAGGGACAGAGACCGATATCTCCATCCACTAGTTCACCTCCCAAATATCCCCTACAGGCAGGGCGGAGCCAGGCTGAGGCCAGGAATGGCAGGGACACAGGTACCTGAGCTATAGCTGCTGCCTCCCCGGGTGTGCATCAGCAGGGAGCGGAATAGGAAGCAGGACAGGGACTCAAACCCAGGTGTTGGCACGGGAGGTGGTGCACTGAGCAGCATCTTAACTCTGTTTTTTTTTTTTTTTTTTAAATGAGGAATGGCACAGATTTTCCCAGTATCTTAAACAGCTATTTTTAGTTCTACATTTTCTGTTTCCTTCCGAATCCATTGATAGACTTCATTTACCCATCTATATAGAATAGGAAGGGCGGTCTCAGTGTCCCTAGAGTTTTGAAAACCTGTTTTTAAAAGTTAATATCTCAGAAACATTTTTCTTATTAAAGTTTATGACACTTCTATTTCATTTTTAAAAGAGATAAACCGAAACACATTTATTTATTCTCTATTTCTGTGGTTTGCTTTCTTTGCAATTATAAACAAATGTTGGGGTGAATGTTTTCAAATGTATCCTTTACTACTTGAAAAACCTTTCCTAAGGATAAGTTCCCAGAAATGATGTCACTGAGGAGTTTATGGTTCCAGTAAGAGTGTAGCTTCACAAATTTAAGTGGAGGGTAAGACTTTGCCATATTCTGTGACTTCTTGTGTGGACTCTTCTTCGCCTCTAAAAGGGAGAGAGATTATCTTCGCTGGAGGGAAGTGGTTGAAGTTGCTGATCTTTCCCAGTAACTGGAACCTATAATTATCACTGCCTTTTCCCTTTGAGTCCTCTAACCTTTTAGAGTCTCTATTTTAGCCCATTTGACCTTCCTCTGTTTCTGTATTAATCTCTTTATTCTATCAGCCAACCTAATTCAACAAAGCCTACTTGCTGTTTCTTCCATTTTGTGCTTAGCATAGTGCCAAACAGTGGAGCAAATGAGTAAATAATCTTCAGGATTTATATGACTTAAAAAGTTACCTTTAAAGGGACTAATTCTAACATGAAGTATATATTTCTTTGCCTTCTTTATTTTTTTTTGTAAGATTATTTTTAATTTAAAGGCAGAGAGACTGAGATCTCCCACCCACTGGTTCATTCCCCAGATGCCTGCACCAGCCAAGTGCTGGGCCTGATTGAATCAGGAGCCAAGAACCGCATCCAGGTCTCCCTATGGGTGGCAGGGACCTGAGCATGTGGTCCATCATTTGCCTTCCTGGGTGTGTTAGCAGGGAATTGGTTGGGAAGCAGAGCAACCAGAGCTTGAGTAGGCAACTCCAGTGTGGGCTGCTGGCATGCAAGTGGCAGTTGAACCTGCTCTGCCACAACACCTGTCCTGCTTCGCCTCTTTAAACACACTATCATGCATGTTAATAGAATCTAACATAATCAAATAGCTGATAGATTTATTTGTGCTGAAATAGAAGAGCGACGTGGTGACATGAACTGGAGCAGAGGCTGCTAATGGGATGCTCAGTAATGGGAAACAGAGCACATCTTTTCTCAAGACATTCCTGGTGTGCTGGCTTTCCCGGTTTCTGCCCTTTTCCCACGTGGGTCCTGTGTCATCAGCTGCCTTTCTACAGGCAGAGTTAGGAGGGCACAGTTAGTTTTTCTGGGCCAGAGGGTTTTTCCCCCTCTGGAAAATCACCCCCACTGCTTTTATCAGTTTCCTCTGACTTGTCAGCAACACTTAAAACATGATCTAAGGTCTCTACATCACAAATAAAAGAGACCCCGTCTCCTTGTCACTTTGAATTTATTCTTCCTGTCTTACTAAGGAGTGGCCTGTGGGAATTTGATAACAGATGATAAACATGGCCAAGTTTTCCTTGACGTTTGACTTAGACTCTGAAACACAGTGCACGTCAAACATTTCAGCTGTGCAAAGTTTGGAAAAGACTGAAGGACCTATATTGTGTCTTCATCATGGACCAGATTTTTCATGAAATCTTCTTTACTATTTTACAGTGGGATGGCTCCATAGGGAGGCCCTTAAACTAAGCTACCTGAGAGGAGCTTCTTTCTTGGAGAGGAAAAGGTTTATTCTGGCTGCCACTTTGGAAGGTCACAGTTGAGGATCAGGCGACCCTGTTAGTCTATATGTGGTACAGGCTGGCCATGGTGGAAGTGTGTAGAAGGATCACATGTTGAGGTTGTGTATCCAGCCCTCCTACAAGAACTGTCTTCCTGGGCAAGTCCTCAGGGACCTAAAGACCTCCCGCCAGACCTGCCTCTCAGATGGAGATCAAGTCTGTACCCTTAATCCGCCTACCCTTAACATCAGACTCTGAGATTTAAATGTCTCCATGAGTTTAGGGACCCAGGTTCTTTTCTATCCGTGACAGCCCCAAGTGGAATTTTAAATAACATTGAGAGAGAATAAAATAGTTGACCAAAAAAGAAAAAAAGGAAAGAAGAAATAGTACAGAGTACATTGTTTTGTTAGGATAAACCAAATAATTGACTGTTAAACGGCTGATTCTCAAAAAATGTTATTTTAAAATCAAGTTGCAAAAGTGCTTAGAGGGCATATTTTTACTTGCTTCTTTGTGAATGCTTTGCCTTCTATTCTGGGGAGCAGGGGGTCTATATGCAACATCTCTCCAAGTGTGTAATAGTGAGGTTTTCTGAAAATCTAAATGCACTTTTAGACTTTTTAGTTACTTTAGAGACAGAGTGTGAGAGAGAGGGAGAGCACAGGATTGAGCAATCCCAGTTACCAGTTGACTCCCCAAATGCCCAAAACAGCTGAGGCTGGGCCAGGGTTGAAGCCAGGTGCCAGGAACTCATCCAGGTCAGCCATGTGGGTGGCAGGGACTCAAATGCATGAGCTGTCAGCACTGCCTGCCAGGGTCAGCGTGAGTGGGGAGCTGGAGTCAGGATCTGGGTGCTGAACTTAAGTACTCCAGTGTGGATGTGCTGTAACTGCTGGGCTAAACACCATCTCCAAGAGTCTGTGGTGGTACAGGATGGGCCTGATTCCAGGCGTGGTTTCTGCCTTGAGTTTGCCAAGACGCAAATGCTTCAGAAGAGGGTTGACACCCTCTTCTGCCTGTTTTCTGTTTATTGAAATGGAGGAGAGGCCCTGTGAACACTGTGTGTGTGTGTGTGTGTGTGTGAGAGAGAGAGAGACAGACAGAGACAGAGACAGACAGAGAGACAGAGATGAAGTTTTCTCTGTGCAGCTAAGTTGCTGCTGTGGACAGTCAAGGGCCCACTCTCATGGTGCCTGCTGTTAGGATAGCCACTGTTCCCAAAGGTACTTCTTTTTCTTTCTGTTTTCCTTTCTTTTCTTCTCAGCTTCTGGTCAGGGTTCTTTGCTTTAGGTAAGAGTTGGACCTCCTTAAAGGCACTTGTAGCCAAGCACTGGACGCTGTGCTGTTTGCACCTGACAGATAATCCTTTGCTCTTTGGCCTGCTGCCTCTTGGTTTCGTGGTCAGTTGATAGTTGCTGGAAGGGCATTGGGATCCAGTCTGGATGCTGTCATAGGCAAGTTAGTGTCTCAGAATTGCAATTTTTTTTTTTTTATTTATGAAGAAGAATAATGTTCAGCTCCTTGGGTAGTCATCTCTTTGGAATTTTAGAAATGCCTACCACACTTCTTACTATGCAGTAAGTATCAAACACGGTCAACCTTTTCCTGCCCGTCTATCTAGTTGGACTTTTTTTTTTTTTTTTAATCTTATGCCCACTTGCTATGAATGGAAATATTCTGAAGGCATAAAGATTGTGAGGACATCGATTCTGAATGGGCAAAGCTTCCCCTTGTTTTCTTTGGTTGCAGTCACACAGAGGCCTGTTCGTGTCTAGTGTGTGCTTGCTTGTATTCTGAAGTTTGTATATTTTCCTTGCCCTTCTTCGAGTTGATATGATTAAAGCCTAAGGTGATGGAGTCAAGTTTCGGGAACCTCCTGCGCCTGTTGGTCTCTAAACTGGAAAGCTTCAAGTCTCCTCTGTGTTATGGCAGGGTGTAATCTGATTGGACATGTGCAGCCCGGTCCACTTAAGCAACAGCCCGAGCTGCAGATAACAGCATGACTGGGATAGAATGGACAGTGAAACCCTCCGTCCTGGCCATGCATTGGCCGGCAGCACACAAAGGCAACACAGAACACAGATGAATCTTGGAAAAGATAAGTGTGGGAAGAGGAATCGCCTTATCCTTAAAACAATTGAGAAATGTGTGAGTAAAAGCAGGAAGCAGGGGTCAGGATAGCAAGGCTGCGCTGAAGGCACAGGCAGGAGGCTGCAGGAAGCCCTCCAGGGCGGCCAGCAGCAACAGTGATGGGGGGAGGCGTGGGGCAGTGACAGCTGAGCACCCGTTTGGTGAATGCCGGGACTGGGTATTGTTTTATAGGATCTGTGTGTCAGCGCTTGGAAGAACCAGAGCTGACCTCCTTCCCTAGATAGGTCCCTTGGTTCTTCTGAGCTCATCCGTGCAAGCTAGTTTAGATACTTGATGGCTTTGGTCTAGCCTGTGCAGCGCTGCCTCACTATGGGACTACAGAGGTTACCCTGGTCCGATGGATATGCATGTCCTAGAGAAAAAGGAAGGAGGTTTCCATGTATATTATATATAAGCTGACAGCAGGGCTCCCTCCCTCCCTCCCTCCCTCCCTCCCTTCCTATTTATTTGAAAGACAGAGTTACTGAAAAGCAGAGGCAGAGAGGAAGAGAGGACTTCCATCTGCTTGTTCACTCCCCAGATGGCTGCAATGGGTAGAACTGAGCCAATCTGAAGCCAGGAGCTTCTTCCTGGTCTCCCACATGGGTGTAGGGGCCCAAGGACTTGGGGCATCTTCTACTGCCTTCCCAGGCCATAGCAGAGGTCTGGATTGGAAGTGGAGCAGTCAGGATTCAAACCAGCACCCATATGGGATGCCAGCACTGCAGGCGGTGGTTTTACCCACTATGCCACAGCGCTGGCGCCATCAGGAGTCACAGTTTTTTTTTAAATTTGACAGGTAGAGTTATAGACAGAGACAGAGAAAGGTCTTCCTTCTTCCGTTGGTTCACCCCACAAATGGCCGCTACGGCTGGCACTGCACCGATACGAAGCCAGGAGCCAGGTGCTTCCTCCTGGTCTCCCATGCGGGTGCAGGGGCCCAAGCACCTGGGCCATCCTCCACTGCACTCCCGGGCCACAACAGAGAGCTGGACTGGAAGAGGAGTGACTGGGACTAGAACCTGGCACCCATGTGGGATGCTGGTGCCACAGGCGGAGGATTAACATAGCGAGCGACAGCGCCAGCCTCGTGGGTCACAGTTCTTGAGAGGAAAGTAGCTTAACATCTACTGTTGCCTCTGGGCCCTGGGGGCAGCCCTTGCTCTCATTCCCCAGGTGCTCTGAGACAACAGTATTGTGTTCTTATTCTGAAGCCACAAGTGAATGGCTGTCTGTCATGCATACGTTAATGTATTTATATCCAGAAAAGATGCGTGCTTTCAATATCATTAATGCATGCATCAAAAATATAGCAAACCAGATCTTTATACTTTTTTCATAAAGCTGATAGTCTACTATAGTAGAGTGATTAAAAAAGCCATCAAAATACATGACATGATTGCAGGGTGAAAAGTGTTAAGTACCATGAGAAAAGTCCTAGGAGTACTCATGACAGGAATTCATGGAAGACTTCATGGAAGAGATTATATTGTATCTGGGTCTTCAGACATGTTGGGACTCCATGCTGCATGGATCTTACTTTGGGGGCTGCAGGTGAGAGATGAGATGTAGGGGGGCAGCTGCATGGCTGTGGGCAACATCTGCACCCCAGGTGATGAGGGAACCTGGCAAAGGAGCGGGGGCTGAGGACCAGAGAAAAATCCAGGCTGTTGCTAGGTGGCGAGTGGTGCTGCTCACAAGAACAATGAACAAAGTAAGAGGAAAGAAAGGAGCCTTATGGATTCACTTGAAACCCTGCCGAATCTGCAGTGCCCAGACGGCCTGCGTGGATGTCCTGGGCAGGTCCCTGGATGTGGTATTGCAGAGAAGGGTTGGAAGTAAAGGCTTGGGAGTCATTTATGTAGAATTAATAGCTGGAAAATATTATGTGAGCTTGCCAAAGGAGAATAAAGAAGGCAAAGCTGCATTCTTGGAGATGACCCTTAGGTTCTGAGAAGAGGGAGAGCCAAGCCAGTAAAGGATTACCACAGAAAAAGTGGCCCAAGGGAGGAAAATGGGGGATTGTGCTGCCTTTGAACTTGGAGGGAGAATCTTAAGGGGATAGGCAGGGAGGATCAGAGAGGGGTCAAGGAAATCAAGGAATGAATTCGCAAAGGCCTCTGGGTACAGTGAGTCACGCTCTCTTAGCAGGGTAGGGACAAAGCTATAGAGCAAGACATTGCCAAGTGAATGGGTGATCAGGAAGGAGGCTTTGAAAACCCAGAGCCCTACAGCTTGAAGGGAAGGTGCTCGTGGGATGTCGAGAGAAGATAACTGAAGTAGTAAAGTCTGGGGCAGGCTGGTAAGGGGCAGTTGCTTCCTTGAAGTGGCTTTGGGTGGGGAGATGCCTTGGAGCGAAGAGAAGAGTTGAGATGGGGAGGAAGGGCGTGCACCGGGGAGGGTGTGCCCAAGCTGGTGGAGCACGCAGAAGGTCAAAGGCGATGAAGAAAGAAAAAGGTTGGGCCTTTGGCAGGCCACACTCGGGTTTGGATTATGTGGTTCGTAGGGGAACTTGTTGTCCCAGTTCTGTGACTTTCCTCACGGACTCTTGGCATTTAAGGAAGAGAAAATATGAATACCGAGCTCTGCTCAGATGGGCAAATAAGATAGCAGGAAAACAGTCAGTCATCCCCTGAGTGTTAGGAGTGTGGATGGAGGGAGGACTGTGGGTTAGTGCAGGATTGCAGGAGGGCAAGAGGCAGGCCAGGCCAGCCAGTCGACATGTCCTCCGCAAAGCAGTGGCACTTAAAGGGTGTTGTCAAGGACAGAAAACTATTGCACCAAGATGGAATAAGATGGCAAAATACTAACAAACATGAAATCAATTTTGCTTTCTGGCCCTCCATAAAATCTGAAAAAAGCCAGGACAGAAGAATCCAGGGATGTGAGAAGTACGGGGGTGGGGAGAGGAAGTGGTGCTCTGAGCAGGTGTGTGGTCTGAGGAAGGAGAGGGACTGGGCAGGACAGGGGAGATGGCCCTTGCCCTGGCTGAGCTGGAGGAGAGACGCAGGGCTGCCTGACAGACGTGTGCCATTTTCCATCTCTCCTCTGCGTTCCTGCTCCGTAGGAGCTCCTACAGGCAAAACAAGACCTCCAGGACCTGCTGATCACCAAAGAGGAACAAGAAGACCTCTTGAGAAAGCGGGAGCGGGAGCTCACTGCCCTGAAGGGAGCCCTCAAAGAAGAGGTTTCCAGCCACGACCAGGAGATGGACAAACTGAAGGAGCAGTACGATGCCGAGCTGCAGGCCCTGCGGGAGAGCGTGGAGGAAGCAACCAAGGTGAGGCCCCGAGCCCATCAGACCGCAGAGGATGTCGGGACAGGGCAAGGAACCTGGCTAGGGAACAGATGGATTCTTACACCCCGGTGAATGTTTTCCTTTCTTTTAATTACGCAATGAAACTCAGTTTAGTTAGGTCGTGGAAATAGAGCTGGTTCACAAAGAGTAAGCACCACAGTTCTGCTGTTGACCTTTTAAAACCCATACATGTAAACGCGGTCAGGAACCATGGTGAAATGCTAACGCAGGAGCTAAGACGCAAATGCCCCTGTGAACTCTGCAAGTTCTGCAGCCCCAGGCCGAGGAGTGAGCTGTGTTCTTGCAGAAGCCTGGGGCGTTGTGTGGCTTTGCTCAGAGAGGCAGAATTGCAGCCAGGACCCAGCTTTCTGGACTCCTTCACCTCTGTGCCTTTTGGCTTTTGTTACACAATTTGGTTTCGTTCGTCAGCAAAGTTAATGCAAAGGAGAATTGGCTGAAATGCCCAAACCCTTCCAAGTTAATTTTTCTCTTAATTGAATTGTTGGCTCCTACAAATAGATTCTAAGTCATGTTGAAGTCGTTCGCTGCGGGCTTCATGTTGGCCGTAGAAGCAGAGAAAAGCAACGTTTTGCTGGGGAAAATGCTTTGAAATATCATGCCATCTTTAGGGAAAGAGAAGAATTACAGAGGATGACATTATTTGTGTCTGCAAAGTATAGGTTGAAAATGATAAGAAAGAGCTTGATATTGTTTTGTTCTGTGATGACACTGACAGCTCAGAGCTAACAGGAACCCTCTCTCCTAAGCCCCATGGTGATTCACTGATTTTCGATTATGTCATGATAATTGCAAAGGACAAGAAGTGAAAGATGGGTTTGTTTGTTGTAACAATAGGAAGTCTGGGAAACAGGCTGTTTTGGGGCTACTATAACTTTGAGGCAGTTTTCAAAGCCTCTTGTTGACTTTCTAATCTTAGCTTTTTTCTGAGATTTGATTTAATTCGAGGGAGAAAATCAGAACTGATTAAATTTTCATTGCTTTGAGGGGACACATGTGCTTTTTGTGTCTCAGTTCATTGCTGTGCAACAGCCTGATGTCCTTTTTCTTGACCTCTGTGTGCCCTTGCTTTGCTAGGTACGTCCAGTGGGTTCCAGAGTAAAACGACTTCACTTTGAATTGTCATTTTTTGAAAAATCACCCTTACACCCAGCATATCAAAGCTCATGTCAGTGTGGAGTAATCTGGGTGGCTGACTTAAGGGTAGCTGAGAACTGTGTGTGATCCAAGGTTTAGGGAAAATCAAACTGCCACACACATGGGGTGGCAGGTATTTTATTAGAACCTTCTAGGTTCTCTATCATAGCTCTGAGTGGAGAAATGAAACACGATAGGGGAAAGAGAATATCTGAGATCCTTTGTGGAGACTTAGGCTCCTGCATTTCGACCCTTTGATAGGGCTGCCTTGTGGTTCGTTCACAGTGTTTTCATTATGTCGATTCAGGAGAGAGAACTGCCTTGACCCACGTCAATCTGAGAAGGAAATGACAAGCGGGTTAGTCCAGATGTATCACTGGTGGAGAACACGGAGTTTGAGTGCTAGGGAGGTAACACCAAGGGGTTCCTCTTAGGACATAGTGGAGTGTGCACCAGCAAGGGCACCCCTCCTTCAGAGGCCGCTGTTGGGTCACGCTTCCACCCTGAATGTATGAGCCTACGTTGGACTTCGAGGTTTAAAAGTCTATATGAGCCAGGGAGCCAAATCGTGTTCGAACTGCAGCATACACCTTGCTAGCCTTTGCTGTTTTTTTCCCCCTAATGTTTGTTATTAATTTGAAAGGCAAAGTTACAGAGAGAGAGAGAGAGAGAGAGAGGGAGGGAGAGATATTTTCCATCCACTGGTTCATTCCCCAAATTGCCATAAAAGCTGGAGCTGGGAACTTCTTTCAGGTCTCCTGCATGGGTGCAGGGGCCCAAGCATTTGGGCCAACGGCCCACTGCTTTCCCAGCCCATAGCAGGGAGCCGGATCAGAATAGGAGCATCCAGGAGTCGAATCGGCTCCCACATGGGATGCCGGTACTGCAGATGTCAGCTTTTCCCACCATGCCAAGGTGCCGCCCCTAGCCTTTGCTTCTGAAATTGACTGCTGAACAGTTGTGCTGAGATCCTTTCATGGGTTAAAATGTGTCCATTTAGTAGATAGATGCTATCTGTTACGTGGTTTTTGTTAGCAATATAGAATAATTGTCAGATTCTATTGCATATTGGGAGGAGAGCAATTAGATATGATTTTATAATCGGGTAAAAAATGTTTCTTAAATTTGTGCACCAGTGTTTAGCCTTTCTATGCCCCAGAAGAAGGAATCACTATTATGACAAAAGCTGGCATTTCTTTAAGGAATTTTATCCCATTGAAAAGTCTGTTTGACAGGTTTTAGGAGACAGTCCAACCTCCTTTCATCATTTATGCTAGTTTTATTGGCCACTGTCTTAGGCCAAAAAACCTGTAAAATGCTGTTTTATCATTTTTGATTATCAAGCACTTCATCTTGGCCTGAGCTTGAGCATTAAAAGTTGTAAACTCTCAGAACATTTGGTGAAAACTAGGAAATGAGCAACACCACAGAGGTATTCTGGACGGATACCTCATAATCGTGCTTTTTGCAGCCACAAAGGAGAGAGCCTGATTGCTCACCACGCAGGAATTCACGAGCGCCGGGGTCATGCGGCATTTCCTCGCCCTGCAGGAAGGATCGTGCCTCGCTGGCAGAGCAGGCACGGTTTGGGGTATGTGAACTATTTCACGTCCCTTCTTGCCAGAGAAATGGGTTTTCCTGGTCTCTTAGGGGATTCCATCAAACATTCTTTGAAAGGGTTGTTCATTCCCTGGCACCTTATTTCATAGCACGCTGCTTTTCTCAGTTCCATGTCCTTTGATGTGTTTTCCATCTGAAAAAATATTATTTGAGAGGCAAAAAGTAGAGATGAGAGAGCTCCCATTTTCTCACTCACTTCCTAAATGCATGCAATGGCCAGAAGTGGGTGGGCCAAAGCTGGGAGTCAGGAACTCATTCTCACGTGGGTGGCGGGAATCCAACCAATGGAGCCAACATCTGCTGCCTCCCAGGGTGTGTGTTAGCAGGATGCTGGAATTGGAAGCAGAACCTGGACTCAAACATGGGGAATCTGATATGGGATGCAGGCTTCCCAGTTAACTGCTAAGCCAAATGCCTGCCTGTGTTTGCGGTTTAGAAAAGGAAATGTCCACTGCCCCCGGGGTCTGTGGCAGTGGCCAGAGCCCTTTGGCACAGGGATGGCGTTGGGGAGGTGAATGAGTACCATCTGGCAGTGAAATGAGGCCTCTCCACAGTTAACCTCTCTTTCCCTTGTCCGTAACTACACACAGCAGAATTTCTTGATTTCTCAGAGATTAGGCTTAGCTCAAATTCCAGCTCCTTCGAGAACTTCCCTGGCTGCTCCGTAGACCCTACCGTTTTCAGAGACTGGGGGGTTGTTGCACATTTGATTCTCTGCTTTGTCTCCCCTGCCATGCTCGGGTCTGGCCATCGTGCATGCCAGTCGCTGGATGGTTGCTAAATGTGGATTCCAGGAATGGAGAGCCAACAAGGGAGATGCCCTCAGAGTTCCCGGAAAATCCCATGACCAAGCATTAGCCTGATTGGGGGCTTTCATTTAGGAATTAAAATTATTTCCCACGAGAATGGACAAATCTTGTCTGCTAAGAGCAATATCAATATGCTCCTATTGATCGTGGAAGGACAAATTTTGCCTTTAAAAGCTGCTGGTAGTTTGAGGATGATAAAAGAGCCACTTTGGCTCCTGTGCCAGGTAATATGATTTGGGGGTCATCAGGCACTCTCAGAATGCCCAGCACGCAGCACGTATCTCAGGAGAGTGCACAAGGGAGAAGATGATGGCATGGAGCCCGTCCCGCCATCCTTCACTTCCCTGGGGTATTTTTTTTTTTTTTTTTTGACAGGCAGAGTGGACAGAGAGAGAGAGAGAGAAAGGTCTTCCTTTTGCCGTTGGTTCACCCCGCAATGGCCGCCGTGGCCGGCGCACTATGGCCGGCGCACCGCACTGATCTGAAAGCAGGAGCCAGGTGCTTCTCCTGGTCTCCCATGGGGTGCAGGGCCCAAGGGCTTGGGCCATCCTCCACTGCACTCCCTGGCCACAGCAGAGAGCTGGCCTGGAAGAGGGGCAACCGGGACAGAATCCGGCGCCCCGACCGGGACTAGAACCCGGGGTGCCGGCGCCGCAAGGTGGAGGATTAGCCTAGTGAGCCATGGCGCCGGCCCCCTGGGGGATTTTTCAACATGGCATTTACAGATGGGCTCACCGAACAGTTGCTGAGAGCAGGCTCTGCTGCTCAGTTCTGTGAGGGCTGCGAAGAGGAATGAACACAGCGAGAAGCAGGGTGTGAGAGTCACAGGGGTGGGTGGGTGACACGCGGACCGTGACTCAGCCCGGAGGAGGGAGGAACAGAGAGGGAGAAGAAAAGGGCTTGTGGACGGCAGGAGGATGGGCAGGCCCGGACACACAGCCCTGAGAGGAGCGGCCAGGTGCCATGAGGGGAGAGCGTGGAGAAGGGAGCCTTCTTGGGTGAAATTAATGAGAAATCTAGGAATTTCGTACAGCGGACCACTTGTGCATTATGTCGTCACATACCCGGTCTCCTGTACTCCGATCTGGCGTGTTCCTCATCCTGTAATCTCCTTCTCACACAATGTCCACCTTTTATATTCTGTGGCCCTAATGAGAATTTTTTTCAAATTCAGTGATGTTGAATTTTTCTCTCTCCAACACAGCCCTTTAATTTTGGCTGCTTGTGAGTTGTTCACACAACTGTCTGACAGTGTCACCCAATCTCGGGAAATCAAATACGGGCTTCCCACCTCCTTTGCCCCACCACTCCTAGGTTTTCCCTGCTCTGTTTCCCACCAGGCTCTTGTGGGGAACAGGATGAACAAACAGAATGACAAAGTTACAGGTACTAGGGCCGGCACTGTGGCATAGCAGGTAAAGCCTCTGCCTGCAGTGCCGGCATCCCATATGGATGCCGATTCAAGTCTTGGCTGCTCCACTTCTGACCCAGCTCTCTGCGGTGGCCTGGGAGTGCAGTAGAGGATGGCCCAACTGGTTGGGCCCCTGCATCCGCGTGGGAGACCTGGAAGAAGCTCCTGGCTCCTGGCTCTGGATTGGCCCAGCTGCACCATGACAGCCATTTGGGGAGTGAACCGGCAGATGGAAGACCTTTCTCTTTCTCTCTGCCTCTGCCTGTGCCTCTCTGTGACTCTTTCAAATAAATAAATCTTAAAACTAAAGGTTATAGGTGCTGTGGTTGAGGCGATCACAACAGGTTTGTTGCTTTAGGTGGCTAAATTCAGGAGAGAAATAGCACATCTTCAGTAATTTGATACCCTGAGTGCCTTTTAGGTACCAAATTCTTAAGAATCAGAAGTGAAAAAGAATCTTCCTTTTCCAAGAAGTTTCTGCAAAAGATTCTAGACATTACCACATCTTTGGAACCAATTCCCCTTAGTAAATCTGAAACGATGAGAACGACCAAGAAAGCTTAAATTGGCTAACTGCAAGGCAGAAGAATGGATGTTGTCCTGGGGATGGGTTAAAATATATTTATTTTAAAAAAATCCGTTAGATTCCAGTTACAGTGAAGATTTCCAGAGGGAGTGCATCTTACAAGATGCAGCATTCTTACGGAGCGTTCCACTTTTCGTGGCTGGGAGGACAGAGCAGAGGCTGCAGCCTTCCTGGGGTGCTGTCAGGAAGGAGTGGGTTTTTTTGTTTTTGTTTTTTCCTTTGGGGGAGTGGAGTAGATTTGGCTGCTGCTGTGTCCTGGAGAGGATTTGGCCGCAGCATCCCAGTGCAGAAAGAAGAACTGGGGAAGAGTGACGTCAGGGAGATTGCTTACACCGGGACAGGTGGGACATGCGACCATCCTTAGGGACCACACCTGGGAGCCTTGAGCTTGGTTGAGCAGCCTGGCATTTTCTACCTGTTCCAGTGGGGACGCTAAGGGCAGGACTTCCAGGGTGCCCAGGTGACCCAGAAAATCCCAGTACATTCACATGCCATGTAAAGAGAAAGTGCTGAGACTTCATTGGGTGGAGAAAAAGGAAAATAAAAAGACAAAACTCCCAAACCACCTTGTCCAGGCCTCAGAACAGTCACCCATGGAGTTGCACGATGTCTTACCTTCTTTAGACCTGCGTGTCCGTAGTAGAGGGAGGAGAATGCCTGCCCGTGTCACACCTGTGCGGTGGAACAACCAGGGGAAGGGGCTTAAATGGACTGGGCAGTTCTGATGTTCAGTAGCCCTAGTTTTTGATCCCCTGGGAGTGGGTCGTTGCTGTGATTTTGGGAATTTCCACTCAATGAACAGTTTGTTGATCATCATTAACTAAGCAGATTCCTAGGGAATATTTCGGTGATGCCAGGCACTGTGCTAGGTTGTAGGAATGAAATGGACAATGGGGTTTCTGGATCATCACATGTACAGGGGTATAGTTCTGTTGTGATGAGCACTTGGAAGTGGAGAGAGGGAAGCAGGAGGGAAGTTTCCTGAGGAAAATGAGGATGAAGGTCTGAAGGATGATTTTAAGAACTCCACAAGTAGTGTAGCAGAGGAAACAGCATGTGCAGAAGGCTTGGGACAGGCGGGAGTGTGATCAGGCCAGGGTGTGGCCAGTGAAGACAGTGTAAGGGGTGGTGGGAAGTCCGGTGTGGAATGAAGTAGAGGCGTAGAGGCAAATAGGAAGCAGCTCACGCGTGCAGGGCACCTTACAGATTCTGTTCTTTTCCCTAAGAGCAATGGAAGTCGTTGATGACTCTGAGAGCGGAGAATGTGAATTTGACACAGGTGGATCCTTTCCACAAAGAGCCTGCCCTGGCCTCCGTGAGCAGATGGAACACCCTGGGGTGGTTCGTCCGTGCTGCCCCCCAAGAGGAAGCCATGGCTCTCTGGCACCTCCTCAGCAGCCCAGTTGTGTTTTCAGTGGGATTAGTACCTGTCCACGTCTCTGCTGATGTGTGTGGCGAAAGTAAGGGAAGAGGATCGTTGTGAGCTTTTGCTCTTTGCTAAGCCTTGGGTGCCTGCATTTGTACTCTCCCCCGTGAACGAGCAGGTGAGAGGTGATAGGGCTCACGGGTAAAGGGTCGAGTTTGATTTTTGGATGGTGAGGTGTGGCAGAGGAAAGTGTTCATTTTTCTTGCCTGAAAAGTACATTATAATGAGAATACATTTTATTTTTAGAAATGTATTTGAAGGAAGAGGGGGGAGATGCTGATTGATTGAACTTTGAACCACTGGTTTACTCACTAGATGCCAGCAGTAGCCAGGGCTGGGTGCGCTGAAGCCAGGAGCTCTGTCTGGGTCTCCCACATGGGTGCTGGGACACAAGCACTTACATCATCATCTGCTGTCTCCAGGATGTGCATTAGCAGGAGGCCGGATTGGAGGTGGTGGTGAGACTTGAACTCAGGCACTCAGATCTAGTATATGGATGTCCCAAGTGGCAGTTTAACCAGCTGTGCCACAAAGACCACCCCACTTTGTTTTATATATATATATATATATTTAATTAGAGAGTGGGGATACCTTTTAACGTTTATAGGAGCAGAGCAAATAACTGAGTGGAGTGTTTGCTTATCTCTCCAAATCGGATGGGTATTTGGAGACCTCTGTCCTATCTATGTTTCTGTTTTTTAAGATTTATTTATTTATTTGAAAGAGTTACACAGAGATGGAGAGGCAGAGAGAGAGAGAGGTCTTCAGTCCACTGGTTTACTCCCCAATTGACTGCAATCGTCAGAGCTGTGCCTATCAGAAGCCAGGAGCCTTCTCCGGGTCTCCCACATCAGTGCAGGGGCCCAAGCACTTGGGCCATCTTCTGCTTTTCCAGGCCACAGCAGAGAGCTGGATCAGAAGTAGAGCAGCCAGGACTCGAACAGGCACCCGTATGGATGATGGCACTGTAGTCAGTGGCTTTACCCGCTATGCCACAGTGCCAGCCCCAACATGGCTCTGTTTAAAGCCTGGGAATGTGAGTGAGGAAGGACCTGAGCCATTTCCTGAGGGCCTGAGACCACATGCATTTCCAGATGTGGTTTTGGTTGAACCACGAGAACTAGGCAGTGCAATGACAGAGGCTGTTTTTAATAGTCAAGGACAATTATAGCCACTGGAATATTGCACATACTTGAGTCCTTAACATCTGAGAGGGGGAAAAGCTGTAATTTTATTATCAGAAATCCTACTCCATCTGTGTTACTCTCTGACTCTCTAGACTCTGGCTGATAGATATTTTTCTTAAGGCTTGCCAAGATCATGAAGTCGATTTCTACTTGGTGGAAAGATTTGGCATCATTATCTGATCCCTTTAAGCAGAAAATGGAATATGTCATACGCTCTAAATCCTTTAGATAAGAAGCATATGGCAAGAGAAATGTCTGCAGTGGCAAAGTAAGCCAGGGTGTAGAAGATGTTTATGGCAGTCAGCTTCTCAGTTGGCCCCAGTGATGCACACTTCCTTGTAGCCTTCCTCCTTTGTAGTACCTTCCCATGTTGAGTTGGGGTGACTTGTGTAACCAATAGATGGTTATAGAAATGCTGGTGTGTGAATTCCATTGCTAGGTGAAAAAAAGGCATTGTTCCTTGCTCCTGGCTTGGTGTTGCATCTCTCTGTGGGAAGCTGCTACCGTGTTGTGAAGTCACTCAGTAGCCTGCAGAAGGACTGTGTCCTTGGGGACTGTTGCTGTGTGGATGTGCTGTCTTGGAAGCAGACCCTCCAGCTCCAGGGAAGCCTTCGGATGCTGACAGCCTTGGCTGGCATCTTCTTTTTTTATTTATTTCTTGGAGAGGGGAAGCTGGAAAGGAAGAGAGAAGGGAGAGTGAGTTCTCCATCTGCTGGCTCACTCCCCAAATACTATAATGGCTGGGGCTGGATGAGGCTGAAACCAGGAGTCAGGAACTCAATCCAGGTCTCCCAGGTAGGTGGCAGAGACTCAATTACTTGAGCCGTCATGGCTGCCTCCCGGGGTCTGCATTAGCACGAAGCTGCAGAGAGGGGCCAGAGCATGGCACTGCACCCAGGCACTCAGATGTGGGAGGCAGGCCAGGCTGAACATCTTGGCCGCAATCTGATGAGAAACCCTGAGCGCCTGAATCCAGTTCATTGTGTCACTCCTAAATTCATTACCCTCCAAATTCTGAGAGCTAGTGCATGGTGGTTCTTTTAGGCTGCTGAGTATTGAAATAGTTTGTTGAGCAGCGATAGATGTCTACTGCAGCATTTTGACTTAGCCTAGGCAGTGAATAGTGTTGTGTTGTGTTTGTGTATCTATTCATTCAACAGATATTTTTGAGTGCTTGTCTATTTGTGGTGCTGGACTTACATAAAAGGATTTAGGCATGTTGTTGGTGGCACATGGATCGCACTGGAAATTCTTAGAGTAGTAAGGAGGTGGCCTCTGAAGTAGATAGATGTGGTTTGGTGAGTTCTGAGTTCTGGAGTAAGTCATGTGTTCATGGTGACCGCACGTTAGGATTCTGGAAATGTGTGTGAGAACAGTTAGAGGGAATGGAAAAATCCTGCCTCAGGCATCACTCAGAAAGAGAACTTGTCTGAGCCAGCAGCATTAGGATAATTTCATGAAAGACAAAATAAAGGGCTAGGTGTCTGACTCCTGGCGTGGATGGAGTCATGCGGTTGTGTCAGCAGCCAGGAGGAGTTGGGGACCGGGAGCAGCGTGATCCTTTACTTGGGAAATTCTAAAGTCATGGCTGGGCCTCACCCTTGGGGGCTACACAGATGCAGGCGAGAAGATGGCCAAGCACACACATTTTTCCTTTTAACATTTGCCTTCTCTCTTTGCTTCTTTTTGTTTTATTTGTTAAAGTTCTGCACATGTTTCTCAAGTGTGTGGTCCAAAGGGAAGAAATACTGCCTGTGTCTGGACGTAGGGAAACTTTGAATCCACTTACAGTTAGGAGGGGAAAAAGGAAAAAAAAAGGCTGGATGCTTCAAAGACTTTGTGGAACCAGTCTGGATATAAAGAAGTCAAGCAAATACATGACAGAGCTCAGCCAAGGTGACATGGAGATGGGTCTGGAGGCACTGGGCTGATGTAGCCCGGGGAGGTTGTTAAAACCTTGTCTTTTCCCAAACCGTCTGCTGTGCTCCAGAGAAAGAGCTGGTTGGATGACAGCACAGGGACGACGTAGCTGGCAAACTGGTTGGAAAACACTGAGTTCTCCATGTCCTCGTAGCAAGAATCAAAGCGTTCTAAATGCTGGAAAATACGCAGACTGGTTGTCTGGTAGAATCCCTATGGGGAAGTCCTTTGAGCCACTTGGGTTCATACCTATGATCCAAACTTGAGCCCAGCATGGGCCAAGTCCAAGGAACAGGGAGCTGTTTTTGCCCTCCTTGTGTCTACCTGGTCGAGGCATTCTGCTTCTGTGTCTCCAAGTGAGTGACCTTGTGTGAAAGATTCCCACGGCTTCTTCTGTACTTGCTTGCTGGGATCCCTGGCCTGGCAGGCCCCTACCTTGCCTGCTCTGCCTCCTTCTACCAGTCCTGTAGGGAACTGTTTCCTTTGCAGGCCCAACTCGGTGTCATTCCCCGGATCTGTGTTAGTGACCCTTCAACCAGCAGCAGATGCCTGAGCTGTGTACCGTGCACTTCCTGCTACTGAACTGGAGAGAGAACGTGGCCGGCAGGTGCTGACCTCTGGGGCTGATTCAGGGCCGGTGGAGAACCGGGGTTAATCATTGACTCTGCTCCCGCGCGGCCACTGGTGTTGACCTTGATGGGACACCGCTGGGAGTTAGTGAGAGCCTGGCCTGGCATTTAACTCTCAGGGTAATGTGGCCCAGAAATGACTTCTTGCTTTGTGGTCAATCCTGTCTCTGCGTTTATGGCTGACATTCATATACATCCGGCCCTGTCCGCCTCCAGCAGTCAGCACTGTGTGCTCACTTTGTTTGGGAGACGGATGTCACATAAGGTCAGGGGCCTGGCTTGTTGCTGTAGGAGGACAAAGGCCGCAGTGATCAGGATGCTCGCTGGGAGAGGCAGCGGAACAACATTTGGGCCTGGTCGGTGTGGCAGGTTAGAAAGCACCCTATCTCCCCGTGCCCCTTTTGTTTTAAACTCACAGCTTCTCTCCTTGTGCGGTTCTGAGTCTTTGACTCTGGTGCTACCAGAGGTTAAATTGGAGCAACTTCCTAGTGTCAAGTCAACAGCCTTGCCCTTTCTAGAAGGCACTTGAACTGGAGGAGGCCCTCTCACTGTCGACACTGCTCCCTCCCTTCCCCGAAATGAAATCCACTCCAGGGCAATGATTGCCTGCTGGTGTGTCTTGCAGAAAGCGGCCTTAAAAGTGCTAACTGCTGAACAGACATAGATTGGCGAGAGGCTCCATGGTGATGCGGGAGGTGGACCCTAACTAATTAGGGAGCTTGCTGTAGTCTGTGTTGGGTGAGCAGGAGGGTTTGCTTATTGATCTCTACAGTAGGAATGTAGTTAATTCCCTGTCGAGAGCTACAGAGTACTGTGGAGATCCGGCTGCCCCAGCCCTCCAGGGAAGCACAAGGACTTGGTTAGAGGTGGTTGCTGGTCTCTTGCTGTTTCCACTACACTGGCTGGCACTTTTATCCAGCTAACAAATATGTGCTCTATAAACACACTTGTACTTTTGAGGGAGGCAGTTGGGTCAAGAAGAGAGTTTGCAGAGATGGGCGTGAAAAACTGAGCCAGGCAGAGAAAGGCAGATGCAGAAAAGAAGGAGCTGGAAGGGAGAGGGCTGGGGACCGACCAGCGCCTGGCTGTGCAAGCAGTCAGCATTATAAATAGGAGCCCTTTGAAGTGTGATGGGAGCAAGGCAGGGCGTGGAGGTAGGAGGGAGCACAGACTGGCAAGGGGAGGACGAGATGCAGGGGAATGAGGTCGGTAGCAAGCAGGGAATGCGGTAACACCCAGAGGAGAAAGAGGAATCAATGGCGGGGGGGGGGGGGGGGGGGGGTTGAGCCAGCAGAAAAAGGAGAAAAGACGGGGCTGAAAAATTCGAGAGAGACAGCAAAGGACAGGTCTCTGTTAACACCACGTGGGACTTCTGCTCCGGGAACTTTGACACATAGTTACCCTTAAGAAGTGTGGCAGCCAGTGTTTCTTTTATTGCAGTGTTAGAAAGATACGGTTATTAGGCCGGCGCCGCGGCTCACTAGGCTAATCCTCCGCCTAGCGGCGCCGGCACACCGGGTTCTAGTCCCGGTCGGGGCGCCGGATTCTGTCCCGGTTGCCCCTCTTCCAGGCCAGCCCTCTGCCGTGGCCAGGGAGTGCAGTGGAGGATGGCCCAGGTGCTTGGGCCCTGCACCCCATGGGAGACCAGGAAAAGCACCTGGCTCCTGGCTCCTGCCATCGGATCAGCGCGGTGCGCCGGCCGCAGCGCGCCGGCCGCGGCGGCCATTGGAGGGTGAACCAACGGCAAAAAGGAAGACCTTTCTCTCTGTCTCTCTCTCTCACTGTCCACTCTGCCTGTCAAAAAAAAAAAAAAAAAAAAAAAAAAGATACGGTTATTAAATCAATGGCTTTTTAAAGTAAAATGTGAAGTGTGAGAAACTCGAAGAGGATACGTGAACCTCTTGTTACTTGAGATGGGCAATTTCTTTGCCTCTTATTTTTAGGGTCTCTGTCCATTGTATTGAGTGTGGGTCTGGACATATGCATTGAATATAATGCTTAAAAGAGTTACAAGTGTTGGCTGGTGCCGCGGCTCACTTGGCTAATCCCCTGCCTGTGGCACTGGCACCCCGGGGTCTAGTCCCAGTTGGGGCGCTGGATTATGTCCTGGTTGCTCCTCTTCCACTCCAGCTCTCTGCTGTGGCCCAGGAAGGCAGTGGAGGATGGCTCAAGTGCTTGGGCCCTGCACCCCATGGGAGACCAGGAGGAAGCACCTGGCTCCTGGCTTTGGATCGGCACAGTGCCGGCTGCAGCAGCCATTTGGGGGGTGAACCAACAGAAGGAAGACCTTTCTCTTTGTCTCTCTCTCTCTCTCTCTCTCAATGTCTAACTCTGCCTGTCAAAAAAAAAAAAAAAAAAGTTACAAGTGCCGTTTATTTGTCTGTGGAACAAAAGAACATAGTTCAGTAAGTTGTAGAAGATAGGGAAGGCATCAGAAAAAGAATTTAAATGACCTACAACCAACCTCTGCGGGTGAAACTAGTATTCTTTTTTTTAAAAAATGTGTTTTTGGAGCTGAGAATTTGACAGCCCTCCGAAGAGAGTGAAGAGAGGATGGGTACACTTGTGCTTCCCTGCTACCTGTCTGTGAACGTGTGGCTTTACTTGGTGGGTGTGCGACCTTGTTGTTCCGACCAGCTGGCTTAGAGACAATTCTCTTCTTCGTGAAACTGACTTTGTTTCATCTTTCACCATAGATTTTTCTGTTACTCTGTTCAAATCATTTCTTGGTGCACAGTAAACTTTACAAAACCTTCTGTTTGCCGGCGCCACGGCTCACTAGGCTAATCCTCCGCCTTGCGGCGCCGGCACACTGGGTTCTAGTCCCGGTCGGGGCGCCGGTTCTGTCCCGGGTACCCCTCTTCCAGGCCAGCTCTCTGCTATGGCCCGGGAGTGCAGTGGAGGATGGCCCAAGTGCTTGGGCCCTGCACCCCATGGGAGACCAGGATAAGTACCTGGCTCCTGGCTCCTGCCATTGGATCAGCGCGGTGCGCCGGCCGCGGCGGCCACTGGAGGGTGAACCAGCGGCAAAGGAAGACCTTTCTCTCTGTCTCTCTCTCTCTCACTGTCCACTCTGCCTGTCAAAAAAAAAAAAAAAAAAAAAAAAAACCTTCTGTTTGTATCCAGACAGTATCAGCTCAACCATACTACTGTATGTTTGCTAATACAGCCAGTAATTGAGAAAGATTTGGGTTCAAAGAAGGAGTGAATATTTTATGGAAGAATTTAAAAACAATTGTCTTACATTAAGGTAATTACAAATTCACAGTTGTAAGAAATAATACAGGTGGACCCCATATGCCTTTTATCCTTTTTCCACTCAGAGTAACATTACGAACTGTAATGCAGTAGCACAATCAGGATACTATTATTGATATAGTCCAGACACAGGACATTTGCAACACCCCTAGGATCCCTCTTGCTGTCCTTTTTTTAAAGTTTATTGGGGTGGCGCTGTGGTGTGGCGGGTAAAGCCACCGCCTGCATTGTTGGCATCCTGTATGGGCCCTGGTTTTTGTCCCAGCCGCTCCACTTCTGATCTAGCTCCCTGCTAATGTGCCTAGGAAAGCAGTGGAGATGGCCCAAGTGCTTGGGCCCCTGCACCCATGTGGGAGACCTGGAAGAAGCTCCTGGCTACTGGCTTTGGATTGGCCCAACTCTGGTTGTTGTAGCCATTTGTAGAGTAAACCAATGGATTGAAGATCTCTTTCTCTCCTTGTCTCTCTCTGGCTCTCTTTGTAGCTCTGCCTTTTAAATGAATCTTTAAAAAAATTATTTACTTGGATGAATTACAGAGAGAACACTTCTACCCACTGGTTCACTCCCCAGATGGCCGCAACAGCCAGGGCTGGGCCAGGCTGAAGCCAGGAGCTTCAGGGTCTCCCATGTGGTTACAGGGGCTGAAGCACTTGGGCCATCCTCTGCTGCTTTCCTAGGTACTAGCAGGGAGCTGGATTGGAAGTAAAGCAGCTGGGGCAAAAAATGGCACCCACTGGGATGCCAGTGTTGCAGGCTGCGACTTACCAGCAATGCCACATTGCTGGCTCCCCTGCTGTTCTTTTGCAGTCACACTCACTTCCTTGTTATCCTTCTTGACCTGCCTTAGCACAAATGCTAATTTGTTCTCCAGTTTTTAGATTGTATCATTTCAAGGATGACATAAAGATATAGATGCAATCATACATTACGTTACCTTTTTGGATTTATTTTTTCCATTATGCATAGTTTTCTGGAGAGTTATTGCAGCTGTTGCATGGATGAAGTCATCCTTTGCTTTTTCTTACTTAAGTTATACCCCGTGGTATGGCTGGACCACTGTTTTTTTTTTTTTAATTTTTTTATTTTTTTACAGGCAGAGTGGATAGTGAGAGAGACAGAGAGAAAGGTCTTCCTTTGCCATTGGTTCACCCTCCAATGGCTGCTGCAGCTGGCGCGCTGCGGCCGGCACACTGTGCTGATCCGATGGCAGGAGCCAGGTGCCTCCTCCTGGTCTCCCATGGGGTGCAGGGCCCAAGCACTCGGGCCATCCTCCACTGCACTCCCTGGCCACAGCAGAGAGCTGGCCTGGAAGAGGGGCAACCGGGACAGAATCCAGCGCCCCGACTGGGTCTAGAACCCGGTGTGCCGGCGCCGCAAGGCGGAGGATTAGCCTATTGAGCCGTGGCACCGGCCGCTACTGTTTATTTAATGACCATTTACCTGGTCAAAGACATCTGAGATGGTGTTAATTTTGTGCTGGTAATTCCCAAATGTGGCCCTTGGTCTGCTCTCTGCCTGGGATGAAACTCCTGGTTCATTTTTCTGATCACCCTCTCCCTTTTATGAAGCCCTCATCTTCCCCTGTATTTCTATGACTCTCTAAATCAATTTTAAATGTTAAAAAAAATTTGTGCTGGTATGAATAAAACTCCTATGAACGTTGGTATACAGACTTTTGTTTCGATTTTTCTGTAGTATAAGTGCAGTTGCTGTTTTGAATGATCGTTACGTGTTGAGTTTTAAAGAAATGGCAGTACTGTTTTACATTGCCATCAGCAGTGTATGAATGATCCAGTTTCTTGATCTTTGCCAGCACTTGGCGTTGTCAATAGTTTTAATTCTTGTCATTCCCTCATAGGTGTTTAGTGAGATACCATTGTGGTTTTAATATGCAGTTTTCTATTGTCTAATGATGAACATCTTTTAGTGTGCTAACTGCATGCATATCTTGTGAAGTGTCTACTCTCTGTCCATCTTCTAATTGCTGAATTTTGAAAATTCTTTATACTTGTATTCTAAATAGAGGATTTTGTGAGATAAGTGGTCTATAAATAAATTCCCTTATTCCTTTTAGTGGAGTCTTTTGAAAAGCAAAATGTCTGTAATTTTGATGAGGTCTAACATACAATTTTCCTTCTATGGATTGTGCTGTTGATACCACATTTAAAAATGCTTTGTCTTCAAAGATTTTTCCCTTTGAAATTTCATTTCTATTTACTTGAGAGAGACAGAAACATACAGAAAGAGAGAGAGAGAGAGATCCTATCCAACTCTCTGGTTCTGTCCCCAAATGGTGGCAAAGGCCAGGACTGGGCCAGGCTGAATCTGGGAGCTAGGAACTCAATCCAGTTTTCCCATGTGGGTGGAAGGGCCTCCATTACTTGAGCCGTCACCTGGCACCTCCAAGAGTGCACATAGGCAGGAAGCTGGAAACAGAACCAGGAGCTGGGGCTGGGAATCAAAGCCACGCACTCCGATACATTTAGGTCATGGGTTTCTTAGACCCATCCTGCTGCTGCTTTTTCTTTTTTTCTGGTTTTTTTTTTTTTAATAAAAATTTTGTAGTTTTAAAATTTTATATTTGCATTCATGACCCATTTCAATTAAATTTTGTAGAAGATGATGTTTAGGTTGAGATTGATTTATTTTGCCTATGAGCATCGATTTGTTGAAAAGGCTGTTTTTCCTACACTGAATTGATTTTGAAACTTTGACAAAGATGAGTTGGCCATATTTGTGTTGATCTATTTCTGGATTCTGTTTCATTGACCTGTGTTACCTGTTCCTCTGCCAATATCACATGGTCTTGATTATGGCCACATAACATCTTTTTTTTTTTTTTTTAAAGATTCTCTTTGAGAGGTAGTTACAGACAGTGAGAGAGAGAGAAAGGTCTTCCTTCCATTGGTTCACTAACAAAATGGCTGCAACGGTTAGAGCTGCACCGATCAGGAGCCAGGAGCTTCTTCCTGGTCTCCCACGTGGGTGCAGGGGCCCAAGGACTTGGGCCATCTTCTACTGCTTTCCCAACCTGCAGCAGAGAGCTGGATTGGAAGAGGAGCAGCCGGGACTAGAACTGGTGCCCATATGGGATGCCAGCACTGCAGGTGGAGGGTTAATTTACTGTGCCATGGCGCTGGCCCCAACATCTTTTTCTTTTCTTTTTTTAAAGATTTATTTATTTATTTGAAAAGCAGAGTTACAGAGAGGCAGAGGGAGAGAGAGAGAAAGAGAGAAGTCTTCTATCTGTGGGTCTATAACCCTAGATGGCCACAGTGGCTAGAACTGAGCCAATTCAGAGCCAGGAGCCAGGAGCTTCCTCCAGGTCATCCATGCTGGTGCAGGGGCCCGAACAATTGGGCCATCTTCCATTGCTTTCCAGGCCATAGCAGAGAGCTGGAGTGAAAGTGGAGCAGCCGGGACTAGAACTGATACCCACATGGGATGTCAGCACTGCAGGTGGCGGCTTTACCCTCTAAACCACAGTGCTGAGCCCTGTATAACATCTTGAAATCCAATAGACAAATTCTTCCCATTTTTTTTCTTCTTCAAAGTTATTCTGATTACTCTGCCTTTTCATACATGTGTTAGACCAGTATTGTCTATAAGTTTTTTGAGATTTTGACAGAAATTATTTTAAATCTACATGTCAGTGTGGGTGGAATTGACATTGTTACTATGTTAATTCTTCCAATCCATGAACATGATATGTTTCTCCATTCATTTAGAACTCTTTTGGTTTATTTCACTTGTGTCAGCATTTGATTTTTTATTGTTGAACATGCGTGTCCTGAACATGTTTTGTTAGGCTTACACCCAAGTGTTAGATTTTTTGTGTATTTGTAACGGTGTTATATTTTAAAATTTCAGTATCCCTGCGTTCATTGCTGGTGTAGAGGTATACAGTTATATGCTGTTATCTATATTTATTTCACATCAGGGCCTCGGTTTTATCTTGTTTACTTAGTGACCTCATTGAACTCTCTCTCTTTGAAGTTTCTGTCTCTGGTAGATTCCTCGGGGTTTTTCTCTGAGGCAGTCATGTTCCTGCAGAGAAGGACAGTTTTTTTTCGTCTCTCTGAGCTGTGTGCTTTGACTTTTCTCCCGAGTTGTGGGCTAGGACATCCAGCACCATGTTGAATAAGAGTGGTGAGAGTAGATGTTTTCCCCTTATTCCCAGTCTTAAAGGGAAAGCACTTGGTCTCTCACCAGCAAGCATAGCATCAGTTGTAGGTCTTTTGTAGTTGCTTGCTACTGAGTTAGTTTCCCTCTCTAGTCTTCTGGGAGTTAGTCTTATTTTAAATCACGAGTGAATGTTGAATATTTGTCAAATGTTCCTTTGCGCTGGTGCTGCGGCTCACTAGGCTAATCCTCCGCCTTGCGGCGCCGGCACACCAGGTTCTAGTCCCAGTCGGGGTGCCGGATTCTGTCCCGGTTGCCCCTCTTCCAGGCCAGCTCTCTGCTGTGGCCAGGGAGTGCAGTGGAGGATGGCCCAAGTACTTGGGCCCTGCACCCCATGGGAGACCAGGATAGGTACCTGGCTCCTGCCTTCGGATCAGCGCGGTGCGCCGGCCATTGGAGGGTGAACCAACGGCAAAAGGAAGACCTTTTTCTCTCTCTCTCTCACTGTCCACTCTGCCTGTCAAATAAATAAATAAATAAAAATGTTCCATTGCATCCCTTTATGATCATGTGATTTATTTTATTAAATCAGCCTGCCATCTGTAGAATGAACTTCATTTGGCCACACAGTGTAATTATTCTGTATAGGGCTGATACTTTGTTATGGATTTTGTGTCTTTGTTCATGAGGGCTGTTGGCCTGCAGTTCATTTTTTCTTTTTTGGGGGAGTATTGTCTGTTTGATTTTTGTATCTGGGTGTGTGTGGACATCATTAAATGAATGGAGAAGTATTTCTTCCTCCTCTATTTTTGGAAGAGGTTGTGTAACATTAGTGTTTTTTGCTTTTCTGAATGCATGCTCAAGTTCTCCAATGAAGCTATCAAGACCTGAAAATTTCTTTTTTGAAAGCTTTAAAATTACAAGTTTCATTTCCTAGTAGTTATGGGATTCTTCAGATGGTCTATTTCATGTTGCCCAAGGTGTGGTAGTTGGCACTTTTTAAGAAATTGGTTCATTTTAATCCTAAGTCGTCAGAGTTAAGTGAGCAGAGTCCTTTGTAGTATTCTCTTCTTACTCTTCGCTGTCTGCAGTGACACAGCCCTTGTTTTGTTCGACATTGCTAATTTACAGTTTACCTGTTTTTCTTTGTCAGTCTTGCCAGAGGTTTGATCTCTTAAAGGAATCAGTGTTTCATTAATTTTTAGAATAGTGTTTATGTTGTCCATTTCATTGGCTTCTGTTTTATCTTGGTTATTTCTTTCCTAATGCTTGTTTTGGTTTTATATTGCTCCCCCTCTTCCAGATTTCTGAGATGGGAGCTAAGATTATTGAATTTACACTTGTCTTTTTTCCTAATATAAACAGTGCTCTATATTTTATTTGTATTTTCATTCAGGTCAGTATATTAGAAGATTTCTTTTTGAAGTTCCCTTTTGAAGCCTTGGTCATTTAGAAGTATATTGTATAATTTCTAAGAATTTGGATATTTTCCTGTTATCTTTCTTTGTTTATTTTTAGTTCAATTTCATTTTGATCAGAGGACACAGTCTTCAGGCTTCAATTCTTTTACATTTGTTTATTTCTTTTAAGGCTCGGGATATGGTTTATCTAAGTATTTCTTTTGTTCTCAAAAAATGCATGTTTTAGTAGAAAGGGTTTTTAAAAATGGTAAATACAGCTCAACCTCAGGGATTAAAATAAATGATTTTTCTTTGTCAGTAGAAACATTGTTACTATAGGAGAAGTCATTTTTAACCATTCCCAGTCTTTTGCTAGCTTTGGCAGCACATATACTAACCATTTCCAGTCTTAGTTATATCATATAAAAATGGGAATAATATCCTTTCTGATGGTTTACAGATCTGGTCATATTTGCAGGTTAAAAATAGGTGTTGGAGGATATGTGAGCTGTCACATTATCTTCCTCTGAGAGTTTTTTTTCCGATTCACATTGTAATTTTTTTAATAGTTACTTTAGTAAAAAAAATTTTTTTTAAAGATTTTTATTTTTTGAGAGGTAGAGTTACAGAGAGGGAGAGACAGAGAAAGGTCTTCCATCTGCTGATTCACTCCCCAAATGGCTGTAATGGCTGGAGCTGAGCCAATCCGAAGCCAAGAGCTTCTTCCAGGTTTCCCACGTGGGTGCAGGGGCCCAAGGACTTGAACCATCTTCTGTGGCTTTCTCAGGCCATAGCATAGAGTTGATTCGGAAGAGGAACGGTGGGGGCACAAACCAGCATCCATATGAGATTCTGGCACTACAGGCAGAGGCTTAGTCCATATGCCACAGCACTGGCTCCAAAAGAAATGATGTTTTAAATTAAACTGGAGAATGGGGACTGGTGCTGTGGCGCAGTGGTTAAAGCCCTGGCCTGCAGTGCCGGCATCCTATATTGGTGCTGGTTCATGTCCCGGCTGCTCCTCTTCCAATCCAGCTCTCTGCTAAGGCCTAGGAGGGCAGTAGAGGATGGCCTAAGCCATTGGGCCCCTTCACCCACGTGGGAGACCCAGAAGAAGCTCCTGACTCCTGGCTTCGGATCGTTGCAGCTCTGGCCGTTGCAGCCATCTGGGGAGTGAACCAGTGGATGGAAGACCTGTCTCCCTATCTCCAATTCTCTCTGTAACTCTTTCAAATAAATAAAATAAATATATTTTTAAAAGATTTTTTTATTTATTTGAAAGTCAGAGTTAACACAGAGAGAGGGAGAGACAGAGAGAAAGGTCTTCCATCTGCTGGTTCACTCCCCAAGTGGCCGCAACGGCTGGAGCTGAGCTGATCTGAAGCCAGGGTCCAGGAGCTTCTTCTAAATCTCCCACGTGGGTGCAGGGTCCCAAGGACTTGGGGCCATCTTCTACTGCTTTCTCAAGCCACAGCAGAGAGCTGGATCGGAAGAGGAGCAGCCGGTACTAAAACCGTCGCCCATATGGGATGCCAGGGCGTTAACCCACTGTGCCACAGCACTGGCCCCAATAAAATACATCTTTAAAAAAACAAAAACAAACAACTGGAGAGTACATCAGAATGTAAGGTAGAAAAAGACGTATTTTGGATGATACGTTTGGCCACGCATTTTTCCCCTTTTACAGTATGTTTGGAAGATGCTTTTAGGTAAACATCTGTGCAGTGGCCCCACACCCTTGAATGGCAGCAGCAAGTCCATTCACTGGATGTTGATCTAAGAGGAGGTGAGCCACCTACCACCTCTTCTGTTGCCCCCGTCTCCCTAAGCTCTGCTGAAGTCCAGCGTTTTCCTCCTGGAGGAGTCGGAGGGTCTGCCAAGGTAAGTCAGCAAGCCCGGCCAGAGGAATTCGGGAATTCCCGAGTGGCTGAGTCAGGGCGCTGCCATCAGAGGCGAGGGTGAGTCAGGCCGGGAGCCCAAGTTGACTCTGGCAGCCTGAGGTGGTGACCTTGTTGAATCAGCCGCCTGCCTTGAGCTCCAGGGCAGCCTAGGCTCAACTGTGCTGAAGCCTGCAACTAATCTCTCCCGGGGCTCAGTTCATAGACGTGGCCAAGGAATTTGGCCCCGGTCAGGCTTCCCAACCTCTCGGTCAGGAAAAGGTGAAGCAAACCTTAGGATCCTGTGACTGCGTTCCTCCCTGTGGCTGTGGGAGCGATGCAGCCGCAGGGGAAAGGAGGGGGAAGGGGTGAGTAAGTAACAGAAGGTGATAAACAGGCCTGGAACGCAAGACCCTCATTGGCTCTTCTGCAAGCACTGTGGACTGTTCCTATCACCAGGTCTGGCTCCTTCTGTCTGCTGTGTCTCTGCTCCTCCTCTCTCTCTCCCCTGGTGTGATTGGAGGGCATGGGTGAGGATGCATTGTCAAGGCTGACCTTCGCTTTTGCACTCAATAGCTGGAAGCCCTGAGAAATCCAGAGGGCCGCTCCAGGAGTGTGAGTGGGCTGATCCCTTCCATTGTGCTTCGCTGAGCCTGTGTTGAGTCCGAGAGGCCTGTGGGACATCCAAGGATGCGTGACTGGCATGAGAGAGAGAGGCTGGGCGGGAGCTGAGTGGCCCCCGTGGGCACCTAGAACAGTTGAATGATCCAAAGGAAGAGGCTGGTTGAAATCTGTCCTAATTGTATATTCATACTGGGAGGAGTATTCCAGAACATCTCACAGGTGTGATAGTAATTGCAGACCTGGCCCTAGCAGCGGTGCCTGAGTTACTGTGGAGAGAATCTACATCTTTGGGCTAGTAGAGTGGGTCAGAATGCATTTTTCTTTTTACAGTGTTTTTAGGAATTCTTAGCGGTTGGTGTTCTTTGATATTGGTAATAATATAAATTCCATCAGTTGTTACCAGATGAATCTGTGCAGATTTTGTTTTTGTGCAGGCTATTTTATATTTTAGAAAAGCACATATTGTGGCTGACATCGTAGTGTAGTGGGTTAAGCCACCGTCTGCAGCACTGGCATCCCAGGTGAGTCGCAATGGCCGGAGCTGAGCCGATTCTAAACCAGGAGCCAGGAGCTTCTTCTGATTCTTCCACGTGGGTGCAGGTGCCCAAGGACTTGGACCATCTTCCGCTGCTTTTTCAGGCCATAGTGGAGAGTTGGCTGGCAAGTGGAGCAGCCAGGACTCAAACCGGCGCCCATATGGGATGCTGGCGCTGCAGGTGGTGGCTTTACCTGCTACGCACAGCACCGGCCCTGAAGAGACCATTCTTATAGTGTTTAGGTGTTTAGCAGCATTTTGTTCTTCTTAAGGTATGTTTTGTAGGCCCCTTACCATCCAAGCTGTTCTTAGACTTTAGATTTGGTGCTGAGGGTTCACTGTTAGGGAATTACCGCATTTATACCATGAGATTGTTTAAAGCAACTGAAATACTTCTAAGTTCAAGATGAGGTTCCTGCTGTCCTAGGTAGGTGAGAGACGATGCGGTAAAATAGACTGTAGTTAGGAAATATTCCAGCACTGCATTCAGTACCTCTTCTGAGGAGTCATCCCTGAGCAGCCTCCTTCCAGGTATCTGCAGATTTTCAACTCTGCTTTGCGTGCAGCCTTACTGATGCTAACTTGGTCACCTGGGGACTTTCTTTCTTTCTTTCTTTCTTTTTTTTTTTTTTTTAATTTTTATTTTTGGACAGTGAGAGAGAAAGAGAGAAAGGTCTTCCTTTGCCGTTGGTTCACCCTCCAATGGCCGCCGCAGCTGGTGCGCTGCGGCCGGCTCACCGCGCTGATCCGATGGCAGGAGCCAGGTACTTCTCCTGGTCTCCCATGGGGTGCAGGGCCCAAGCACTTGGGCCATCCTCCACTGCACTCCTGGGCCACAGCAGAGAGCTGGCCTGGAAGAGGGGCAACCGGGACAGAATCTGGCGCCCTGACCGGGACTAGAACCCGGTGTGCCGGCGCTGCAAGGTGGAGGATTAGCCTAGTGAGCCGCGGTGCCAGCCACCTGGGGACTTTCACTGGTGGACACAGTTTCTCTTTTGTAGATTGGACTTTGAGACATGGGCAACCATAGGTTCTCAGAACAGTGGAGAAAAAGACAATTTTTTTTTAAAGATTTTATTTATTTGCGAAATAGAGTCATAGACAGTGAGAGGGAGAGACAGAGAGAAAGGTCTCTGGCCGCTGGTTCACTCCCCAAATGGCCACAACGGCTGGAGCTGCGCCGATCTGAAGCCAGGAGCCAGGAGCTTCTTCTGGGTCTCCCATGCAGGTGCAGGGGCCCAAACACTTGGGCCATGCTCTACTGCTTTCCTAGGCCACAGCAGAGAGCTGGATTGGAAGAGGAGCAGCCAGAACTAGAACTGGTGTCCATATGGGATGCTACTGCCGCAGGTGGAGGATTAACCTGCGCCACAGCACCAGCCCTGAAAAAGACAAACTTAAGCAACAACAGACAGGTTCCTCAGAATGGCTTTGCTATCGTTGTTGGGAAGCTGTGTGAACCAGGCCTGCTTCCCCTTGCTCTCGCATTTCTCCTGCCAAATGATCTCATACACCTTCTGGTACCGTCTCTGGCATGAAAGTTCTGTGACACTGGTATATTTGGAGATGTTGTCCACATGAGTAGGCTCTGATACTTGGAGACCATGCTCTAAAACTCGACCTGGTAGTGGCAGAATGTGCTGCTGAGAAACACCTATCCAGAGCCTTGGGGGTAAGGCAGACGGCACAGTGGCCAAAGCAAGAGGTTCTTCATGACCGCAGCTGGAAAAAGTTCAGTAACTAAAGTAATGTTGGGTTATGACCTGAAAGGTCAAGTGCACACCCATCCATGGGTTCATACTATGATAATGAGTAATTGGATAAGCAGGTAAATGTGAAAAAGTAGACAGATCTCTGTTAGAGAAGAATTGCACGTAATTGATTTAGATTCTTTGCCCTCAAGTAGGGTAGAGTGTAACTCTCTGCTCCTTAACTGGGAACTGCAGATCCCGGAATGGGTGGGAGGAAAGAGTGATTTGTGTTTTTTAAGTCATTAGGGGAATCCGATGACCCTACCTCACCAGGTGACGAAATCAGTGTTACTGGATGAATCACACTGATAGTATGAGTATGTAGCCTTGGTATGATGAAAATGACACTCTGCCTCTGTGGTCTTCCTTCCCCAACCTGTCACCTCAATCTGAGCATGGGCAACACACCAGAGAAATCCCAGTTAAGACGCAGAAGACAAAATCTCTGTGGAGTCAGCGTTCCTCATGCTGTTGAGGTCGTCAGAGTCAGGGAAAGTTTATGAGGAATTGACGCAGTCAGGAGTTGAGGAAATACAACTGCTAAACATCATGTGGGAATCTGAGTGGGGTTGGGGCAGAAAAAGGGCATCAGGTGAAAACTAAAGAAAACTGAATGAAATATAGACTTTAGTAAGTAATAATTTATCAGTGTTTATTAACTTTGAAAAATGTACTGTATTTTTTTAATATTTATTTATTTGAAAGTTACAGAGGGAGAGGCATGTCATGAGTGCCTGCTGTCACGCAGCTCGACAGAGCTTAAGAGTGACGTGTCAGAGCACGGGGAAGAGAGGAACACACAAGACTGCCTTTCCAGTGAGAGATTTTATTGCTTACACACCAGAGGTTTTTATCACACTACTCATCAGCATGCTCAATGAGGTCAATACACTTATCAGTATCAATATACTTACCAATATACTTATAAGTATACTTATTAGTATACTTAACAGTCCAATTTATAGCTTAACTACTACTTAACTTGCTTACTATAATAACACTTAACTATCAGAATAACACTATTTCCTTTATGGCTAAAGAACTACTGGAATCAATACTATTAATATCAGTATCAATAATACTACTTGAACTTATTCATTAATGCACAGATCACAGTATACAGTGTTAAAGTAACTTTGAGGGCTATCCAATTATAATAGTGTGTGTACAGCAAGGTATCTAACATTATTTTTGGTCATAGGGTCAAAGCATATTTATATTACATTCAGCATGGCTAGTGTCATTTATAAATGCTGCGTTTTTAAGGCTCGCATCACGGTCACTAAAGAGAGTCAGTGTTCAAAGTCCAGAGCTCCACGTCTAGGCAGAGATGGATCTCGGATCAGTCACTTACAGGCAGGAAGTCGTGGGAAGGCTGTCACTCTGGGCAGTGGGCTTGGAGCTCCCAGGTGGACGGCAAGGCCAGGAGTTGAGGTCCTCTGCTGAGCGGCCTGGTCCAGCTTTGCAGTCAGGCCTGGCAGCAGGCTGATAAGGGGTCCAGGCAAGGTGGCGAGGTGGCAGCTCTGCTGGAGTTTTGATCCCGTTGTCGCCTTGTGTCGCTTAGCAAGGGGGCTAGCAAGCTGGCTCTTCAGCTCCAAATGTGTGGAGATCCAGAGGTGCACACGCACTGGGCCCTTGATATGTTATCGGCTGTGCTGTTACCTGCTCCTCGCAGAGTAACGGGCTGCCTCTTCAGCTCCAGATGAGTGGAGATCCAGAGGTTCACACACACCGGGCCATGATCCTCCAGAGGATGGAGAGCGGTGCCAAAGGCTCTCCTTTTATCCTAATTTCCTGGCAGCTCTCCTGCTTGTTCGGTTCAGGTGCTCCCGATCAGTTGTGCTCCCTCTTGGAGTTTCCCGGGGTGCCACGAATCTGTTGTTTGGGACCGGGTGTTTCCAGCTCATTCTCGGGTTGCATCCAATCATCGTGCGTGTAGGAAGGTAACTCAAGGTTACCTTCCTGCTCAAGGTTCACCTCCTGCTGGTCAGGTGAGTGGTGATCTGTGACTCTATTTTTGGGACTCCTATGGGATTCTCCACAAGGCAGGGGCACAAAGTAGTAGACAACTACTTTTTTTTTTTTTTTTTTTTTTTTTTAAGATTTATTTATTTGTTTGAAAGGCAGAGAGAAAGAGAAATCTTCCATCTGCTGGTTCACTCCCCAGATGGCCGCAACAGCCGGAGCTGCGCCAATCCAAAGCCTGGAGATTTTTCTGTCTCCCACATGGGTGCAGGGGTCCAAGCACCTGGGCCATCTTCTACTGCTTTCCCAGGCCACAGCAGAGAGCTGGATTGGAAGTGGAGCAGCCAGGACCTGAACCGGCGCCCATATGGGATGCCAGCACTGCAGGTGGCAGCTTTACTTGCTATACCATAGTGCTGGTCCCAGTTCTGTATTTGTAAGAGGCAATATCGGGGCCGGCACAGCGGCTCACTAAGCTAATCCTCCGCCTGCAGCGCCGGCACCCTGGGTTCTAGTCCAGGTCGGGGCACCGGATTCTGTCCCGGTTGCCCCTCTTCCAGTCCAGTTCTCTGCTGTGGCCAGGGAGTGCAGTGGAGAATGGCCCAAGTCCTTGGGCCCTACACCCACATGGGAGACCAGGAGAAGCACCTGGCTCCTGGCTTCAGATCAGCGCAGTGCACTGGCCGCAGCGGCCATTGGAGTATGAACCAACAGTAAAGGGAGACCTTTCTCTCTGTCTCTCTCTCTCTGTCTCTGTCTCTGTCCACTCTGCCTGTCAAAAAAAAAAAAAAAAAAAGGCAATATAGGGGAAAGTGAGTATAAGGTATATGAACTTGGCATTGTTTTGGCAATTTTCTATAATCTAAAACTATTCTCAAAATAATTTTTATTTAAAAAAATAGACTAATCGATCTGCCTGGTGAAATACTCCAGCACCCAGTTCAGTGCCTCTTCCGCGAAGCCATCCGTGAGCACCCTTCTTGCAGTGGCACCCGTCTTCCACGCTGTACCACTTACACCTGTGTTCTATCACTGGCCCTGCAGGTATCCTACTCTCTTGTTTACCCTGCAAGACTGTTCACTCCTCAGGCATCTTGATGCACAGCCTGGCACAAGAGAAGTGCTCACATGCTTGGTAACTGACAGAATGAAGGAATGAGCACAAGAATGCATGTTTTATGAATTACCACATGTACTCCCTATTGCTGTTTGTGGTCCCTGTACTCCAGGATGCTCAGCTTGTAGCTGATAGGGAGCCTAGTAATAGGATGATGAGCCCACAATGCAGTAAGAGAAGTAAAACTGTGTTGATCCCAAGTAGAATTCAAATGATACTGGGAGGCCAACTGTGCCTCTTCCTTCTCCCCACCAACCTACAGTCTCAAATATTTTAGTGAGAGACTATATGTATTTATATAAGGCTTTTACTTAGTGAAATTCTCAGTAATGATCATTTATTTAAAAAAATTATTTTATTTGAAAGAGAGAGTTAGGGGGAGAGGGGGAGAGAGAGAGAATATCTTCTCTCTGCTGGATCACTCCTGAAATGGCTGCAACAGTCAGGGCTGGGCCAGACCAAAGCCAGAAGCCAAGAGCTTCCAGGTCTCCCCTGTAGAGGCAGGGGTCCAAGCGTTTGGGCCATCTTCTGCTGCTTTTCCCAGGTGCATTAGCAGGGAGCTGGATTGGAAGTGGAGCAGCCAGGACTCAAACTGGTACCCATATGGGATGCTGGCACTGCAGGTGGTGGTTTAACCTACTGTGCCACAGCACTGGCCTCCTCTGTGATGAGAATTTGGAAATGTACACTTGATTCATCAGCTGACGCCTTAGGATTCTCAGACTGATGGAGCCAGAACTTGAACATCTGCCAGTAAGGCAGGAAACTCTTAATTCAGAAAGCTAGAGGATCTGATCCCCTCAGTGGCCCCAGAAATTGAGGCTTGGAAGATAAGATGGGCCTCCCGTGATCGGATTCCTCAGAGACATCCCACACACTGCAGCATTACACTCTAATCCTGATAGCACAGTGCAAAGTTGAAGGGATACTGAGTCCTCATTTGGCAGAGAACTTTCTATGAGCAATAGACTGGCAACTTTGTTCATCCCCTGACATTTTTTGTAGATTGAAATTGAGGCTACTTACAAAAGCACATATAATAAAATACAAAAATATATATTACAAAAGATCACAGATTTATTTGTAAATTTAAGTAAAGTAAATCTTAGGGACAAAATAGAGCCCAGCCATACAGTCCAAAGAGATCCTGATGGTGAGGTAGAGATGGTCACGAGTGAAAGAGGCAACATGATCAATGTCATGATTTTTGTTAAAAATTTTTTGATACAATTTTGTTAAAAACTTTTTGACTTAAAAAAAAGGAAAGCTTTCCCCAAGGATTGTAAAGTTTATCTTGGCATGTAATTTTGGAGGTTATACCCAAATTTATTTGGAAGTTATACCCAAATCTGTTCCCTAACCTGAGGGCAAAAAGTCCCTATGAGCAGAGAGAGGAGGTTGATGCTAACATCCCCATGTACCCACTGTCATCTTTACATGCCCCAGGCTCACATATCATGAGGGAGAAAGCAATCATTGTTCAAGTATGGCACAGTCCCTCCAGTATGGGTGTTTTATTCCCAAATTTTACTTACTTTTTGAGAAATGTGACATTACTACTGTCCTGTGCATAGGATAAGGAAATTTGTCAATTCACTATAGGTGAATATTTGAGAATTTATGATTCTGAAATCTGGCTTGACATCAGGAATGAACAAGGCAAGGAAAGCAAATAGGTTAGAGTAGAATTAATGCTATTAATAGTAGAATAAATGCTATTACTATTAATATAATTAATATTAATGATTTCAAATTTGCAGTAAAGTTAATGGTGATAAAAGTCAATCTCTGATTCTCCTGCTTTACAAGTTCAAGTGAGAGCTGAAGAGAGGGCTGGTCCCTAAAAGCCAGCCAAAGCTGTCACAGTCAGTCACAACCTGCTCTCTTCCTTTTGGCAGGGTGAATAGGCAAAGAGATTGGGGTCATAGTTGATTTGGAAGATGTTTCCTAGTGATGGATCACAGGACTCTAGGTCTTGTATTGTATTCACTCGTTTTTTTCATGACATTAAGGACACCTATGACACAAGACTCACACTTACCAAGTCTGTGGGTGACCCCCAGCAGGCAGAGCCCAGGGATGAAATAGCACACCCAAGACTCCACATGCTCTCAGTGGGCAGAACCAGTGGGTAAAAAGTCAACTTGATTAAATGGAAAAGGGATGAATGACATCTCCTGCTCCCTTTTTCAGGAATTCAGTATATTATGAAGGAACCATGGGTTAGTAAGACTTTGGAATGACCGTACGCTCTGCACTGCGAAAGGAGCATAGATACACTCCTGTGTATGAGTATACCTGTCATCAAGTTTTAGAAACCTCTGAAGTGAATTCAGTGAGATATATTCCTAAATTCTATGCTGTTCTATCAGTGGTCATAATGGGTACTTGGTAACTTCCCATTCTTGGGGGGTATTAATCAAATAGATATTTTTTTGAGCTTCAGTCGCAAGTTTAACATTGGTTTGTATACTGTAGCTAAGATAAGACAAAGTATAGGGTTTTTTTTTTTGGTTTTTTTTTTTTTTTTTTTTTTTTTTTGGACAGGCAGAGTTAGACAGTGAGAGAGACAGAAAGGTTTTCCTTTCGTTGGTTCACCCCCAAAATGGCCGCTACGGCCAGCACGCAGCACTGATCTGAAGCCAGGAGCCAGGTACTTCCTCTTGGTCTCCCATGCGGGTGCAGGGCCCAAGTGCTTGGGCCATCCTCCACTGCCTTCCCAGGCCACAGCAGAGAGCTGGACTGGAAGAGGAGCAACCAGGACAGAATCTGGAGCCCCAACCGGGACTAGAACCCAGGATGCCGGCGCTGCAGGCAGAGGATTAACCTAGTGATCTGCGGCACCAGCCCCCCCCCCCCTTTTTTTTTAAGATTTATTTAATTATTTGAAAGGCAGAGTTACAAGAAGTCAGAGAGTGAATGAGATCTTCCATCTGCTGCTTCATTCCCCAAATGGCCGTAACAGTCTGTACTGGGCCAATCCAAAGTCAAGAGCCAGAAGCTTCTTCTGGGTCTCCCAGGTGGGTGCAGGGTCCAAGTACTTTGGTCATCCTCCGCTGCTTTCCCAGATACATTAGCAGGGAGCTGGATTGGAAGTGGAGCAGCCAGGACTCAAACTAGCACCCATATTGAATACCAGCACTGCAGGCGGTGGCTTTACCCGCTTTGTCACAGCACCAGCCCCAAAGTGCAGATCCTTAAGAGCTCTAGGCTTCTCTCCTAAATATGTGTGTGGTTTAGGGATGAAATCCTATGCTACCATTACTAGTTGCAATTGGGAATATAAAGCTAACAGTCACTTAAAAGGGATAAAACCCTCCCAGGAAAGGAGTATGGCTTCCCAAGACCTTTTTTTATGTGTCTGTTTTCTGGCCATTGAAGAATTACACATTTATAGGTTCATCTAGTGACTTTGTGTTTTCAAGGCCTCGCTGTTGAATTGAGTATTTGTAACTGGATAGTGTGTGAGTGAAAAGGAGGGGTGGAGAAGGATCTGTATTCCCAACTGGAGGCCAAAACCCTGTATTTCGATGGAAACGCAGTGGCGGAGTTCTTTCTTGTCTGCTCATCTCCAGGGCTCTGCCGCAGTTCTGTTGTATCCCTGGATGTGAGAGAGTCCAGTTCTGCCACTGCCCTTTCTCTTAGTCTTTTTTCCTTCACTCTGCACCGGAGTCAGCATTTAACACTTTTCACTTGTGAGCAGCTCATAATAAGCTACTCATATGTGACGAGGCCATTAAAAATAGAAAATGTGAAAGCGTAAAGAGGGGTGGATTTTAGTTTGGGAAAGGACTTCATCCCATAAACTTTCTGTTCTTTCTGTTTGAGGGTAACTGATCCCGAGTCTCCATTTTAGACTAATCACAAGCTGGTGTGGGTGACATGTTCCGCCCCACGACAACTGGATGATGTGTTTCTGTTCGTTCCTGAGCTCCGGCCACTTTGGAAGGAGCACAGAGTTCAGCTGGCATCCCCTCCGGCAGACTTTGGCCAAGGGTGTTCCTGGAAACACGAGTGTCTCAGCCTGGGCTCAGACGCTGGCACGTTTGCCATTCCTCTCAGTGCCTCCGTGTGCTTGGTGTGTAACACTGACCGCACGGCCAGAAGGTAGCTCCTCTTCTCGGCATGCAGTAGCCGTCTCTTTGCTCCTTCTTGGGGGCTTAGCCATTCCTTGAATGACAGGAGCTGTGAAGGGGGTTGCCATCCCCTCTGATAGAAATGGTTAGAAGGCAGGTCTTCTTTATTATTTTCATCCAGGGCCTTCAAAGGGTGGATGAGTAGTTTGTGTAGCTTGGCTGTGTCCTGGGGGGATACCTGGGGGTGTATCCTGTCGTTTCTACAGGAAGTTTTTCCTGTGAAGTCATGGAGATCACTTGCATGTGTGACGCAGAAAGCAGCTGTCAGCAACTCCTTTGCCTGCTGTTGCTGGTGTCCCTGTTTTGTCTGTCGGCTCCTTTGCCACCAGGCCTTCCTGTGAATGCGGGTCTCAGGCCAGATTTCTCTGTTGGGTGACTTTTTGTTACTGTAATGAAGAAGAGGCTTCTTTCTAAAGAAAGGAAGTGTCTGTAGCTCACACTTTTGGAGGTTGAAAGTTCTAGGTTGGGGACCCATTGGTTCGGCCCCTGCTGGGCGCCCGATGACAGTCTGAGATATCACATGGCAGCAGACGGGGAGCACGTGTGTCTGTGTGTCCGTCTTCTCTCGTTCCCATAAAGCCACCAGGATTCAGTCACAGGGCCCCCTCCTGCTGGCCCTATCTAGTCCACGCACACAGTCGGATTAAGTTTCTACTCTTAACATATGACTTTGGGAATTAAACTCTAGTGTGAGTGTGGGGTGGGGTGAGGACTAAGACGGGGTCAGACGGTGGCACCTGTCTGTGGATTGCAAGAGGCAGGGACTCTGGAGCCTCAGCCAGTTTGCCGATTGTAGGGTGCTCTGCCCTCTTGTGGGAATGCCTCCCTTGTGTGTCAAGAATTCTTCATGCTTATTACCTGCTTGTTTCTGCAAAATCGGCCTTGGAGGGAAACCATGAATTTCTGGTTTACACCTGTGGTGGCTCTCAAAATCAGCCTGACTGTGCTTTTGACCTAGGAACACTGCCCAGGAGAGACATAAAGGATGGTAAATATCAGCCTTGAGGACTCTGTCTATTTGGGAAAACAGAAAGATTTGGCCATGCACTGTTGTTGGGATCTGTGTCTTTAAGCATTGGTGAACAGTTTGTGGGTGTGCTTGCAAACACCAAGAAAGGGGGCATCAGACTAATCCGTATTGTCCTGGGAGATGTATGAGGTGGTTTGGATGACAACCAGCACTGTTTGCCCTGATACACGCGGGCTTTAATGAAGAGTTAGTACCCCAGTTTCATTGTCACTTTAGTTCAGGCCATGTAGAAGGTGAGGGAATTGGGAAGGAATCTGTTAGCATATGAAAGCATAACTTTGGAAGCACAGAAAGCAATGAATGGACAAGAAAAATGAAAGCCTATTTCCAAAAGGCCAAGAATGCCTTAGCAATGCAGATCAATGGCACTTGCAAAAGCAAAACTGATAACCAGGAGTGATTGTGCAATGGAGTGCACGAACTCTGGGGAGTAGAGATAAGAGAAATGAGTGAAAGACAAGAGGAGGGAAGTGTGTGTTTGCAGGGAAAAATGTTCACAGGATTGTGCGAAAGCACAGTGGGGGCTGGCGCCATGGCTCAATAGGCTAATCCTCTGCCTCCGGCGCCGGCACCCCGGGTTCTAGACTCAGTCGGGGCACTGGATTCTGTCCCGGTTGCTCCTCTTCCAGGCCAGCTCTCTGCTGTGGCCCGGGAAGGCAGTGGAGGATGGCCCAAGTGCTTGGGCCCTGCACCCGCATGGGAGACCAGGAAAAAGCACCTGGCTCCTGGCTTCAGATCAGCACGGTGTGCCGGCTGGCTGCGGCCATTGGAGGGTGAACCAATGGGAAAAAAAGAAGACCTTTCTCTCTGTCTCTCTCTCGCTGTCCAATCTGCCTGTCAAAAAAAAAAAAAAAAAAAAAAAAGGCACAGTGGGATAGGCTCACAAAGGCAACAGATCTGTTCAATGCAAACAAAGCCCAAAGAGCTTTGTTTTCTTTTTGAAATCATAAAACCAAAATGTGCCTATTTCCAAGAAAATCATTATAATTACCAGGAGAGTGATCTACTGAACAGGCTGAGAGCTTGCTTGACCTGATAATTTGGGTCAAGGCCAGACTTCTAGTCCTGTTCTCTTTTTTGCCAGTTAGAAAGAGAGAGAGACAGAGTTATAGACAGAGACAGAGAGAAAGGTCTTCCTTCCATTGGTTCACTCCCCTAAATGGCCGCTATGGCTGGCGCTGCGCTAATCCAAAGCCAGGAGCCAGATGCTTCCTCCTGGTCTCCCATGCAGGTGCAGGGACCCAAGCACTTGGGCCATCCTTCACTGCCTTCCTCGGCCACAGCAGAGAGCTGAACTGGAAGAGGAACAACTGGGACTATTACCCAATGCCCCGACCGGGACTAGAACCCAGGGTGCCGGCACCGCAGGCGGAGGATTAGCCAAGTGAGCCATGGCACTGGCCTCCAAGTCTGTTTTATTAAAAAATTATCAATGCCATCAAAAAAAACCCAAAACTCAATGGCATTTTAGCTAATTTTTGGCATGTTCTGTGGGCTGTTATAGAGAATATGAGCATGCACCCTGGAAATGGGCATTTAGTCTAGAGGTTAGGATTCCTGCATCTCACATCAGAGGGCTGGATTCCATACCCAGCTCTGGCTCTGTCCATCTTCCTAGCCGTGTAGACCCTCACAGGTAGTAATGATAACTCAAGTAATTGGGTTTCTGTCACCCCAGTGGGAGACCTGGAATGAGTTGCCAGCGTCTGGTTTCAGCCCTGGCCATTGTGGGCATTTAAGGGTGAATCAGCAAATGGGAGCTGTCTCTCATCTGTCAAATAGCAGCAGCAGCAGCATGTGCCCCAGAGTGAGACCCAGTTTGAATCCTGGTTGTATGTTTGGAGCATGGCCCTTAACTAAGCGTGAGTCCCAGCCTCCTCATCAGTGAAATGTGGGTGATAACAGAGGCCACTCCAACAGAGCTTCAGAGAGAGAAAAAGGATGGTACATTCCAGATAGTTGGTAGTGCAGGTTTGGGCACACTGTCCTTGCCAACAGACAGATGCTTTAGGCATCCGAGAAGGGTGAGGGGGTCCAGACTGCACGTGCTGTGTGGACTCTGTGCTTGGCAGCTCTCAGAGCCTTGGGGGGTAGGGGTGGGCAGGTGTACTCCCTGTACAGGCAGCAGGTTAGCAATCAAAACAGAGCAACCATCTCCAAGAATGGCAGGCCCCATATTCGCTCTGTTTGCTGCAACAGGGGTGGTGCTGGCAACAGAAGGCCAAGGAGTGATGTTCCCAGCTGGTGCAGACCCAGGGATCTCCTGGCTGGTCACTGTCACGGAGAGTTCCTGGAGCGTCTGGTGACTTCAAACAAAGGGCACCACGACAGCATCAGTCCAACAGGAAAGAAAGCCTTCGGCAAGAGGGCCTCTTTGTTTGCTCCTGTGTGTGTGTGCACCTTGTCTGCCCTGGCAGGCGGAACTAGATGTTTGCTTTATGGAACAAAGAACAGGCCTGGTTAGATTGGAGTGGGGGCTGGGGGAGGCAAGGGCAGGACGGGGCCGTGGCTCCCAACAGCGTTCTCCTTGGTTAAAACACACAGGGGAGAAGCATCTGTGTGTGTCTCCCAAGGGCAAAAAGAACAAAGACGCACTCACATGCTTTAACTTGGATTCAGCCATGCACAAAGCCAGAGAAAAAGGTCGCAGGTGACCTGACCCTCTTAGAGGGGATGGCTGCTAACCAGAGTGGGATTCAAGAGAGATCTACAGAACAGGGGAGGTTGTGCAGGAGTGGAGAGAGTGGGTGAGCCCAGCACAGGGCAGGCCCTGCACAATCTGCAAGTGGTGGTTCGAATCTCAAGGCCATGCTGAGCCAACCATGTGTGCTGTGCAGCCAAGATGTGCCCCACACGGTGGTGGTGGCTTTGTGTTCCCTCCCGGGAAGCAGCCAGGGCTTGGTGCTCATATTGGCGGGTACCTCTGAGCTCCTGGTGCCCCAGCCTCGTGCTTGAGAGAAGAGCATGGCAGGCCTTCTCGCTGTCCTTGAGGACTGGAGACAAGCATGGCCGAGATGCCAGACAGAAGCAGCCAGAAAACAGAGAGGCCTCGGAGATTCCGTGCCTTGGCTGTGCTTCCTTCTGTGCTTGGTGTCCAGCATTTTGCAGCCTAACCCATCTCTCCCAAGCAGAGTTGAGGCTTCCTCACCTCCCGGTCCCGATTTGGATCTCATGTATTGTATTATGTTGCACTTTCTTTTTTTCACCTCAGGTGCTCATATTTTAGGTGGATGGATGCAGTATATGTATTTTTTCTTAAGTGTTTTCTTGGGGTCAGGTACTATATTAGGCTTCATGAACAAGAATCAACATGTCCTCCAAACATTTACAGTGAGGGCTGGTGCTGTGGAGTAGTAGGTTAAGCCTCCGTCTTCGGTGCCCTATCTGGCTCCCTGCTAACAGCCTGGGAAAGCAGTGGAAGATGGCCCAAGTGCTTGGGCCCCTGTACCAGTGTGGGAGACCTGGAAGAAACCTCTCGCTCCTGGCTTTGACCTTGTCCAGCCCCAGCCCCGGTTGTTGCAGCCATCTGGGGAGTAAACCAGCAGATGGAAGACTTCTCTTTCTAACTCTGTCTTTCAAATAAATCAAATAAATCTTAAAAAAAAAAAAAAAAAGGCATTGGAGCATTGGTAGCCTCACACTCTAGGGCTGAGTGGAGGAGAACTTGGACTTGCAGCAGTGGGAATGGTGAGTCTCTGAGGCTGAGACAGAAGTGCTCGGTGTTTTCCTTCACAGCCTTTCTCCCTGGCGGGCAGCCACTGTCAGCAGCAGAAAGCAGAGGCGCCTCTGAGAAGCAGAAGGGACTGCCTTGGAGCCCTGGGGTGAGAAGGAAGAGCAGGTGTGGTTCAGAGGGGCGTTGCCACGGGCAGGGAGCAGGGGAGCAGGAGGGCTTTGCTTGGCTGAACTGAGAGTGCCTGCTGAGGGCGCTGGGCTGATGTGGAGGCCATCAGGTTCTTGCCCTGGCTGGAATGCCGCTGTGTGGCTCCAGGGCCTCCATTGCTCATTTGGAAAATGAGGGGCTGGAACAAATGCCAGGCCCCCCTTGGCTGGAAATTCCAGCCATCTGAGGGAGCTGAACACTCATTAATTAGGGCAACCATTTATCATGCTAAGCAGAATTTAGTGAAAAATTTGGATTGAGAATGGAACCTTTTTAAAAAAAAAAAAGTGTGGAGTATCCAATTCACACTTTGCTCTGAACTTCAGGCATCTTTTCTAAGGCAGAAAGATAGAGCAAACAGCACCCTAATGAAGGAATCTGCTAATTGGGTACTCAATTTAGGGACAGAAGGTGCTAAACATTTATTTTTATATAAGGTGTTTGGGAGTTGAAAGCATTTTCTCAGAGACGTTGTTATGAATTGGGGCTAGGTTCTCAGGGCAGTGAACAAAAGTGGATTTAACTCATGACACAGCTAAAGTAGTTTGCAGATTATTAAAAATAATATAAATATGTGGTGGGGGGAATAGGTGTGTTTGGTGAATATTAGTGAATATGTTTCTTTTTAATTTGAGAGGCAGGGAGGAAAAGGAGAAAAGAGGGAGAGAGAGAACATGAACTCCCATCTGGTTTACTCCTCAAATGCTGGCATTGGCTAGGACTGGGCAAGACTGAAGCCAGGAGCCAGGAACTCCATCCAGATCTCCCACGTGGGTTTCTGGAGCCCAATTACTCGGGTTATCACCTGCTGCCTTCCAGCGTCTGCTGTCACAGGAGGCCAGAGGCAGGAATGTGTGCCTGGACTCCATCCCAAGTGTTCTGATATGAAATGTGGGCATCTTAATCAGCATCTTACAGTTAGGGCCTACCCTTCCCCTCTTTTTATCAAGAAACCATTCTGCTGGCTTTATAAAGGAACCACAAATCACCGCAGTGGTCATTACTGTTGTTCACCAAACATTGCCGGTACTTCTCCCCTCTAGGCACTGGTAAATCGTGCTTTCCTGTCCCTTCCAAGTCAGGGGTGACCTATGTGACTACCTTTGACCAATGAAATGTGAGAGGGGGTATGTGTCATGTGCCGGTGTCAAACCCAAGTGCTTTAACATGTAACATGTTATGTGGGTGTCCCATCTGACACCTGAACTTGCCTCACTGGGTACTTTTTTTTTTTTTTTTTTTTGACAGGCAGAGTGGACAGTGAGAGAGAGACAGAAAGGTCTTCCTTTTGCCGTTGGTTCACCCTCCAATGGCCGCTGTGGCCGGCGTGCTGCGGCCGGCGCACCGCGCTGATCCGATGGCAGGAGCCAGGTACTTATCCTGGTCTCCGACGGGGTGCAGGGCCCAAGTACTTTGGGCCATCCTCCACTGCACTCCCTGGCCACAGCAGAGAGCTGGCCTGGAAGAGGGGCAACCGGGACAGAATCCAGCGCCCCGACCGGGACTAGAACCCGGTGTGCCGGCGCCGCTAGGCGGAGGATTAGCCTATTGAGCCACTGCGCCAGCCTGGGTACTTTATAATATGCTGGACACTTAGCCTGTATCCAGCTGATTTGGAAGCGTGAGTTGGGGGTGTGCCATGTGCTGAGCACTGGGCCAGGCTGTGCACAGAGTGGGACACAGGCCCTGCCTGGCAGAGCTCAACCACCCAGATGCCAGCCTGCGGGGGTTCTCAGGTCTGGCTGCCCAGGGCTGCACCCTGGCTCCGGGACTTACTAGCTGTGCGACTTCAAGAGATTTAACCTCTCCATGTCTCCATTACATCACTTATGAGGAAAGGATAATACCTAAGGATTAAATGAGATGACCTGTGGGCAGGGCTCAGCAGGGTGCCTGGCACACAGAGCGCTGTGTAGATGCTATTCTGTCTGCCTGGCCCAGGGCGCTTCCTTGGGTGGTGCAGCCAGCAGCTCATCTGGGAACATTAGGTCCATTGTCCAGTTCCCTCTCTAGCATGGGATAGGACGGGATGGTGTGGAGTGGGGTGGGTCTTGGCCATCGAGGGAGACAAAGCGGTGTGGGAGGGGAAAGGAAGCAGAAGGTAAAGATCTGTTGTCGTTTCTCCTCCAAAGTCAACGTGCAATGTGTGAGCCAAGGGGCTGGGGCTAGGGCAAGAGATGACCTCTAGGAGTGTCCGAGGAACGCAAGGAAGCCTGCAGAGGATGGGAGGGAAGGGGAAAAGGGCTGGGCCAGAGAAGGGAGGGGCTGGGGTGGGGACCCAGGAAGAGGTCTGTCCCTTCCCGAGTGGATCCCAGTAACGTCGAAGGATAGCAGGTGTCAGCTCAGCATGAAGACGTGTCTGTGGCTGAGCAGTGAGTGTGGAAGCGATTATTCTGCGAGGCAGCGTGTTTCCTGTCTGTGGGTGGCTGGGTACCTGTCAGGGATTGGGGGGAGGATGCGAGGGAGAAATGGAAATTCAAGAGAGGGTTTGAACTGGGGGCTCTGTAAATGGGGAGGATGGATGACCATACAGGTCTCTTTTACTTGGAGCAATGGCAGCTCTGGTGGGGCAGAGAGGAAATAAGCCGTACTGGCTGTGCAGACACCATCTTGATCATGGTGATGGCCAGGATCTTATAGACTGGTTGACCGCTGTGCTGGTGAGCTTCTCTCTGGTCTGGAGCTATCCATGCGCCCCTTGTGAACCTGTTAAACTCTTGTGGGACTCTGAGCTCTTTATTCAACTTGTGTATTCCTTGAGTGTCGACAGTCCATGGTGGGCACTGACCTGCTTAGCTGGATTTCCTTCTCTGCTGAATTTTATGGCCAGGGAAATGAGACTGCGAGAGGTGATGAGCCTGAGGTCTAATGCAGCTCTAGCAGCCTCCCTGGGAGCAGGATCCTTGCTCCCACGTGGCCTCTGATGTCCTTCCCGTGCCAGCTGCTGTCAGTGCCTGGAGAGCCCCTGGGACGCTGCAGCGCAGTGAGAGCAGTTCGTGAAGCTGTCGCCCAAGGACGCGTTGTTGGAGATGCTTTTAGCGTTTGAGGATCCTGTGGCAAATAGCAGGTTTTCCTAGACAGGAGGTCTGGTACTCCTTGGGGCCTCACTGCAATAGTCAAAGCTGGGGCTGGGAGGGGCTGCCAGGCTCTCTGGAGCCTCAGTGGTAGCCCAGCAGAAGCTCTGTCAAGGGGCCTCTCTCATTCTACCGAGCTGGACCCAGGATGGGCCAGGTCTCTTGAATAAATGCAAGAGGTCACCCCAGGCCGGTGTGGGTATCTCAGGGGTCAGGCTGGCATGCGGGGCCCTCAAAGTCAGAGACCCTTGGCCGAGGCAGTGCTCTGGTCCAGCAAGTGGCAGCAGTAACTTGGTGGGGTGGGGAAGTATGAATCCCGTCAGATGGGGTGTGGAGGGCAGCCTGGAGCCGAAGCAGCAGGCCCCTGGAGGACTGGGCCCTCCCATGCATGGGCCAGGTGCTGCAGCTTATCAGCCCTTGCTTCTGAGGCCTCACGTGAGGAAGGCTAGGTAAACGGCTTAGAGTAGAAGGGATAGACAGGGTATTCCTGCTTATGGAGTGGCTGCCACCTGTGCCTGTTGTGTTGGGTTCACGCCGAGCCCTTGTAACCAACCGGAGAGTAGGTGCAGCCATACTTCCCCTTTTGACAGTGGGAAACAAGAGGCTCTAGTGTTCCAGCTGGTGAGCGACAAGAGCAGGGGGCTAATGATGATGAGGGTCCCTGGAATCCTCTCGTCTCTTAGTCACCCTGCATGCCTGAGCACCTGCTACATCCAATTCCTCCTCACAGTGACCCTATTTGCTAGGCGATATTGTTAAGCAAAGAGTAATTGGCTGGCTTGGCATCACAGCTGGTTGGATACAGAGTCAGAACTTGAACCCAAGTCTGTTCACTTTCCTGGTTACAGTTTCACTTTGGGATGAAGCTGGTGAGGTACTCAAGGTTTTGAATCTATAAGCAGCAGACCTCACTGGTATGTGACAGGCTAGATTAATGCTGTGATAACAGCACCCCCCGCCCCCCATCTCAGTAACTAAGGAAAACTTACTTCTTACACTGCATTTCCAGTGTGGGTGCTGGCAAGGTTGGAAATGGGTTACTTTGCTCATCAGAGTCCCCAGGGGGACCCGATGTCTGTGATGGCTGCAGCAGGGGAAGGGGATGTGGTAAATCACTCACAGGCTCCTCGAGCTTGTACCCGGACATGACGTATGCGGTCTCACGTTTCACGGGCTAAGCTAGTAACACGGCCGCACTTGACTTTCAGGGGACAGGAGCCCAATTTACTTGTGCCTGGAGAGAGAAGAACTGGCAGTGTTGGTGAACAGCAATAAAGACCACCACGGCGATTCATGGGGGCCTTTCCAGTTGGTGCCTGGGATGGCTCCTCTTGAAAACAGATAGATGATGGGCATTTGGGCTCGTGGGTAAGATGCCAGTTAGATAAGTTTGAGTGCCTGGGTTTGATGACTGGCTCCAGCTCTTGACTCCAGCTTCCTGCTAACGCAGATCCTGGGAGGCAGCAGTAATGGTCTGCACATCCAGGCTCCTACCACCCATGTGGAAACCCAGGTTGAGTTGCTGGTTCCTGGCTTTGGCCCCAGCCCAGCCCTGGGCATTGCAGGCATTTGGGAGAACGAAGCAGTGGATAGGAGCTCTGTCTCTGCTCCTCTTCTTTCTCAAATACTAAGAAAAGAAAACTCACAGAAGCAGATGAAGCTGGATCTGGAGTGGCCCTGGGGGAGGTCTTAGCTGAGACTTGGTTCCCTCACCTTTCCTCTTCTGTCTCTCCCAGCTCTCCTAAGGTGGGCGGCGGGTGGAGTGATACTTGTTCTCCATTTGGAAAATGGCGAGTCTGAGTGAGAACTGGACCAACAGCGTGGCCTGGAAACAAGTGGTCCTAGGAGATGGGGACCAGAAAGTCAACACGCCTGCTTTAAGGCTTCTGTCTGCAAGTCTGATTTCCGCCTTATAACTTCTGGGAAGGATGTGGTCATTCCTTCCTGCACACTGTTTGCTTTTGAGAAAGAGGCTAAGGCTTTGACACTGTCACTATTGCTTTTCATTTCTCTTGATCCGTGCAGTGCATGGCTCCATAACACCACCTCTGTCTTTAAGGCAATCAACCTGCAAGTCACAGAAATTATTTCTTGGAGCGAGCAGGTGACCATGCCTGGGTAGGGACATTTCTATTTCTGACCCTGTTTCCTTTGCAGGCCACTTAGAGCTTAGCTGCCTGGCCCAGCATGTTGGCCTACAAGGAAGGGACTAGAGACCCGTGGGATTTGCAGGAGCCCGGGCTACTCAACGCTGTCCCAGGGAATGACCAATCGCTTTGAAGGAGGAAATAAGTGAAGGCCCCTCTTGCTGTGTGTGTGAACTCTGGGGCCTGCAGGAATCAGCCTCAGAACTTGTGAAGATCTTGGCCCAGCCATTTGCCTCCCTGGGCAGCGGCAGGCTGCCTCCTCTTTGTCCAGTCCCTGTTACAATGCACTTGCTCCTGGAGCTGTGGAGATGGGTGGACAAAGGGAGAAGTGGACAGTTTCTACATGGAAATTTGGTCTTGTTTGGGGTCACAAAGAGACACCTGTGAGAATGGTCATGGGGTGGTGAGTTCTTGGTGAAGGTCTTAAATGGCATGGTTTCTAAAAGGAGAGCCAATGCTTTTCACACATGTGGACACACGGGAGCAGCCAATGAGAAAGGGAGGGAGCAGCTTAGCTGAATACCATTCCTGGAAGGAGAGCAGAGAGCTGTGGCCTCTGTGAGGACCTGTGACTTTCTAGAAGGGGCCTTTGGTTTATCTTGGAGGGGTCTCCACACTGCCCCGGGACAGCTTGTTAATCTTCTTTCTTCAAGAATCCCGTTCAACCTGTTGGGCATGTGTGTGCCGACAGCGAGCTGATCTGTAACCATTTGTGAAGCCGTGGTCTGTCTGCCTGTGAGAAGTCACTTAACTGGCAGAGTCCTGGGGCATGGCCCTGCAGGGGAGCAGCCCCTCCCAGCCACCAGCAGCTCTGCATCGGGTGTGTTGAGTTCCGTGCACAGAACTTATACATGCTGGTTCCAAGGTGAGCTTAAACTGTGGCCTTCATGGTGTCTTATAAACATGGTACGAGGCTCTTTTTATCATCTGGAAAGGAAGGAGCATTTTGCAAGATTTTTTTAAGGGGTGATGTTGGAAAAGCAAAAGCGTAATTGCGAGTGAGTGACCCGTGGCTGTGTTTCCGAGAAGCCTCTGTAATGCCGTCTGGGCGAGTGTGCACGCCGAGCTAAAGCCCCCGGCTGGCAGGTGCGATCCTCTCCCCTTCCCTGGCTGACTCGGGGAATGTCTCTGAAGCTGCTGTCCCCCTAGGAAGAACCCAGCAGCAGCCCCCAGAGATCATAAACCCAGAGTTAGATCCAGGTTCGAGTCCTGGTTGTGTGACTTAAGGCATCCCTAGCTTACTCTGTAGCTGCCATCAGTCGAGTTCTCACTCTGGGCCTAAATCACTGCTAGGAGCTGTGTACTCTATAATGCCTCAATTCATACTTTTTAAAAAAGATTTATTTATTTTATTTGAAAGGCAGAGTTACAGAGAGGCAGAGAGGGGAAGATGGGAGAGGAGTGTTCCATCCATTGGTTCACTCCCCAGATGGCTGCAACAGCCAGAGCTGGGCCGTTTTGAAGCCAGGAGCGTCTTCTGGGTCTCTCACGAGGGTGCAGGGGCCCAAGGAATTGGGCCATCTTCCACTGCTTTCCCAGGCCATAGCAGAGAGCTGGATCGGAAATGGAGAAGCCGGGACTTAAGCTAGCACCCCTATGGGATGCTCTCACTGCAGGCGGCAGCTTCACCCGCTACGCCACAGCGCCGGCCCTGGGTTAATTTTTCGAACACTGGGAAAACCGACTTCAGGAAGGAGGAGCAGAGCCAACTGAGGTTTGTTGGCTCTAAGGCCTGAGCTCTTTTTTTCTGCTCTTGTTACTGAGATAACATTCACACAATACAGGCTCCCCCATGTTAACCCCGTTAAAGGGTACAGTGTAGTGGTTTTCATCTGGTCACAGTTCTGGCAGCCAGCACCACTATCGCATTTCAGAATATTTCCATCCTCCCCCCTCCCCCCCATGAAGTCCCTTTCATCTGTATTTCCTGTCGCCCATCCTCTGTCGCCTGCTAACCCATTTTCTCCCTTTAGGGACTTGCCTCGTTAGAACACTTCATACAAACAGAATTACACAGTATGTCAGGGGAGACTATTGAGCATGTTGTCTTTTGGAAAACCATTTGCTTGCTTAGGTACAGAATATTTTTATCACAGGGATTTTTATCCCTACGCTGAGCACGTTGTGTGTGTGTGGTTTAAATGAGAACCTATGTCAGGTGCATTCTGTGAGGAAGTGTGAGGACTTTATCGTCCTAACTCCTCTTGTCTTAGACCAGCGTCCAAGTTACAGGCAACTCAGCAGCACATCTTCCTGCTTTCTTAATTATTTGAAGGGAAGCACTTTAACTCTTTTCACAAGGACATTGTGAAGAAAAGCAAAGAGATTTCTAACCTATACAATCTGAGTTAGTGTAGGAGATTTCTAACCTATACAATCTCTGAGTTAGTGTAGGAAAAAAAAAAAACATGAGTAGTTGTATCTTATTAAATGAGAAAGTATTGGGGCCTCCACTCCGGCCCATCCCTTACGGGCGCCGGTTCAAATCCCATATGCTCCACTTCCGATCCAAATCTGCTTTGGCCTGGGAGAGCAATGGAAGATGCCCAAGTCCCTGGGCCCCTACAGCCGTGTGGGAGACCCAGAAGAAGCTCCTGGCTCCTAGCTTCAGATCAGCCTAGCTCTGGCTGTTGCAGCCAGTTGGGGAGTGAACCAGCAGATGGAAGACCTCCCTCTCTCTCTCTCTCTCTCCCTCCCTCCTTCTCTCTCTCTGCCTCTCTGTAATTCTGCCTTTCAAATAAATACACCTTACAAACACATCAACTTAAAAAAATGAAGATATATATATTTATTATTTATTTATTTTTGGACAGGCAGAGTGGACAGTGAGAGAGAGAGAGAAAGGTCTTCCTTTTCCGTTGGTCACCCCTCAATGGCCGCTGCGGCTGGCACAATGCAGCCGGCACACCACGCTGATCCGAAGCCTGGAGCCAGGTGCTTTTCCTGGTCTCCCATGCGGGTGCAGGGCCCAAGCACTTGGGCCATCCTCCACTGCACTCCCGGGCCACAGCAGAGAGCTGGCCTGGAAGAGGGGCAACCGGGACAGAATCCAGCGCCCCAACTGGGACTAGAACCCGGTGTGCCAGCGTCGCAGGCGTAGGATTAGCCTAGTGAGCCGCGGCGCCGGCCTGACGATATATTTTAGGTAGTTCTGTAAGCAAGAAAATTACCACTAGTGCAGCAACAGAAGATATAAATGAAATCTGCATTAGACGTTATATGTTTAAACTCCTGAGTTATGGAAAATTAGTGGCGGTAGGAAAAGGAGCTTGAAACACGGGGCTCTACCTTAGTGGCAAGGACACCGATGTCAACAGTCTGGCTTAGGTGATGGCGCTTGAAAATAAAACCTAGCCATGATGTGGTAGGAGGAAAGCTTCTAGAAGCTTCGGTGTTTTCCATGACCGCCCAGTTTCTTCCGGTTCATTCTAGAATTCCCGAGTGTTAGAGCTGGCAAGGATGTGGAGATTGCTGGACTGATCCTTCCCAGTTGCAAAGGAGGAAACTGAAGGCGAGCAAGTTCAGTGACTTTTCTGAAGTCATCATAGAGTAAATGATTAGCAGGATCTGTCTATAATCCACATGCAGAGGAAACTGAATGGCGACCTTTATGTTCCTGGCTTTGGAATCTTCCTGAAAATTTGTAGAGTTTTAGCAATGAGCACCCTGTACATCTCTCCTGTGCACTGCTTCCTTGCTTCACTACTTGAGCCATTGCTTGCTGTCACCCAGGTACACATTAGCAGGAAGCTGGATTGGAAGTGGAGCTGGGACTTGAACCTAGGGACTCCGATATGGGATGAGGAAATCGTAAGTGGCACCAAATGCCCACCCCTCCTTTTTGATTGTCTGAATCTCTGAGGGAATGCCTCACCTATCACACTTTCTAGAAGGATGTGAATGGAACTCAGCGGGGTTAAGGGCTTGCAGAGGGCTACCGTGTGAGCTGCCACAGAGCCCGCCGTGACACCTGAACCACCTAGAACCTAATCCCAGGCACTTAGAGTCATACCAAGAAGCATGAAGGTGGGAGGCGAGCTCACAGCTCTGCAGGAAGGTTCTGGGTTGGTGCAGCATCTCATTAGCCCGGACTCCCTTCTCAGAGTGAGCTTTGCACACCTGCATCGTTGGTAGCACCTGGGGACTCGTTAGAAATGCAGGTCATGCCCTGGTCATGCCCTGGACGTCCCAAATCAGAAGGAGCATTTTCACCAGATTCCTGTCATCATTAAAATTGAAGAAGCCTTAGCTTGGAGACCTTAGGCCAGTGAAGTTCACAGGCAAGTTAGGGTAAGGTGGGCTACTTGTGACTGTAAAACACACGCTCTTTCTGTACCTAAAGACTTTCCTCTTGGTCAAGTGAGAGGCAAGCTGAAGACATAACACGGGACTTGGTTTCCCACACACGCAGAGTGAGGAAAGGACTCGTTAATTGGGACCCAGGCCCTCACTGTGCAAATGAAAGTGGAGTAGTCCCCAGCTACGATGCTGAGAAGTCCGCAACCTGGCCACAGCTGAGCTGACCTGGGAGACACGTCGGGTGCCTCTCTGTCCTGCAGCTTCAACACACTGGAGCGTGGGGGTGGCAAACCAGCATTCCACTCCCGGGCCTCCCTGGCCTCCACGCCTCAGCTGTTTTCACTCATTCAGCAAAAAAAGGGAGATAGAAGGGAAACAAAGCCCGCAGAGGCAGAGGCCTTGTTAATTAGTAAAGTCTGCTCTGTTTCTGCACTGGGTCTGCCCGAGCCCGGCCCGGAGGCCCCCCGGCCCTGTGTGGTTGCCAGCCTGTCTGTGGGGTCAGCTCTCTGCCTGACACAGAGCCTGCTGGGCCAGACAGAACACCCAGCCGTGGCCATTTTATGATGCTATTGGGGAGTTTTGTGCTTGTTGTGAACAAAAGCTGCTTCTAGCTCCAGGTGGGCGTTACCTCGGGGAAATGTGCTAGCTTGTACAGCAATGAATGGTGGTGCGTGTCTGGCAAGGACAGGGTAGTGGATGGGATGTAATTGCATTTCCCTCCCCGCCTCCTTTTCAGTCAGTAATTGGAGCATATGGTTAAAAGACAGCTACTTTAAAAGGATCAATTCAGCACTGGAAAACGTGCTGCCTGTCTTTTTAAGGGGATTTTTTTTTTTCTCCTTAGTTGTCATCAGTTTACCTTTGATTAGGAACTGGGACTAAGCTTTTAATGAACTGACCAACCAAGAAACCTGACTAGCCCGCGGAACACGACAGGGCTCCTCTCCTTTGTGCAGAGCAGTTGCTCCGAAAATTTGTTTAGGAAATCTTGATGCTGCCTTTCGAGAAGTCTGGACTTGAATTTTAGTTGGTAAAGCATTTGCAGGTCATGGTCTGAAGCCATGAGTGCCGACTTGGACCCACGCTGTTTGAGGTCCTTGGTTGTTGTAGGGAAACAGATGTAGGTTTAGTTGGCCTAGGAATGGTAATGATAGTTATTGCAAGAGCTGTATTTTTATTTAGTTGTTCACAACAGGGCATGGGGTGGGTAACTTCAGCCCCGTTACAGATGAGGAAGCAGAAACCAAGGCGGTATGAGGCCAGGGAGAGTCGAAGGTTCCAGCAAAAGGCACAGCTGGATTGAATCAGATCTGGGTGGAGACAGGGCCTCAGATCATGCAGTGCTGTTGGACACTCAGTTTTAGAAGTACAAATGAGAATTGCGTTGTTGAGGTGATGTGTGCCTGTGATAACGCACACGGGGCTACGTGTGTGTGAGCTGGGTGGGTGGGAAGGGGACCACTTGGGAAAGTCAGAGTGACAGTGTCCCCTCTTCCCTCGATACCAGCAGCACAGACTCTGTAATATAAACAGAGACATGAAGTGGAATGAAAAATATATGAGATCAAATACATCAGAACGTATGTGCCTTTTTAATGGGAAAGTGTGAGTCTTGGAAGCAGTTCTTCCAAGTCCTCTGGATGGCTCTCGTCACCGCCCCTTGGACTTCTCACCTTGGAGTGGCTGGGCTGGAAGCGCTGGAGAACCACTGTGGTGATAGCAGCTCCTGGGCCATGCGGGCCTTTTCCGCTCCTCCAGCTGTGTGTGCTGAAAAGGAATTGCCCAACTCCAGCGCGCGGCGTGGGAAGGTTGGCGCTCTGCTCTGTTTGTACAGCTGTTCTGGGGCTCGGGCTCCGCCACCTTTCAGGGCCCAGAAGTATCAGTGAAGAGGCTGGGAAAAGGTGTCCAGGGGCAGGAGGAGGTGAGAACATGGCTGAAGGGGTGGGGTTGTCTCCTGGGTGCCTGTAGCCATTGACCATCCGCCTTTGCATAGAAAATGTGTGTTTGTTTTTAAACATTTTAATACAGGGTGAAATTTCTGTGGTTCAAAATGTAAAAATGACAGGAGGGTTTGTGATGGAAAACTTTCCTCTGCTTTGTAAGTCCTTCTTCAGAAGACAGAGTTACCGATCTCTTGTGCAGCCACGTCGGTGCCTGTTGATCCCTCCTCACCTTTCCATTCATTGAGAGATGCGTACTGCTCTGTCCCTTTTCCTCACTTTCTCCTTTTCCCCCCAGTTGTATGGTTGCACTGGATACCTTTGAACCGATGTCACTAATGTCCAAAGGATTGGCATTTTGGGGCCAGTGCTGTGGCGCAGCAGGTTAAAGCCCCAGCCTGCAGTGCCAGCATCCCATATGGGTGCCGGTTCGAGTCCTGGCTGTGCCTCTTCCAATCCAGCTCTCTGCTGTGGCCTGGGAAAGCAGTAGAAGATGGCCCAAGTCCTTGGGCCCCTGCACCCACATGGGAGATCCAGAGGAGGCTTCTGGCTTCGGATCTGCGCAGCTCCGGCCATTGCGGCCATCTGGGGAGTGAACCAGCGGATGGAAGACCTCTGTCTCTCTGTCTCTACCTCTCTCTGTAACTCTTTCAAATAAATAAAAATAAATCCTTAAAAAAAAAAGAAAAAAGGATTGGTATTTTGTTGCTTGGAATCTCTTGCCATAATAGTGCTGCCATTAATAATCTGATTTTTATGTGTCTCATTTTTGGCACCAGTGTAGAACAGTGTGCTAGAAGAGAAGTTGCTGGGTCAAAGGGACTGTCCCTGATCATTTTGGTAGGCCCTACTAAATCCCCTTCCAGGAACTCATCTCTGTTTCCAGCCCTACCAGCAATGGATGAGTCTCCCTGTTTCCTCACATTGCCCACAAACTGTGTTATCAAAACTTTGACCTTGGGTGCCTGGTAGGTGAAAAAAAGATCATCGAGGTTTTAGCAATCCTCCGATTTGGACAAAACAATAGAGAGTAGAATGGTTGTTACTTTTTGCCATTGTGGTGACCTCCTGTGGTGTTTGCCACTTTAGGGGGTGGCAGAAGAATTAGAGTTGGATTTTGTTACTATTTATGACTGCCTGTATGTTTGACTAGTAGTTAAAATACTCAGAACTGGGGAGGGCATTTGGCTCAGCGGTTAGCAATGCTTGGGATGCCTGCAGCAGTGCTGGGGTGGCTGGGTTGGATGCCCAGCTCCTCTTCCTAGTCCAGCTTCCTGCTAATGCAGACACTGCAAAGCAGTGAGTGACGGCTCAGGTGCTTGGGTCCCTGCCACCCACATGGGAGACCTAGGTTGAGTTCCTGGCTTCAGTCTGGTTCAGGCCCAGCGCTTGTAGGCATTTGGGGAGTGAACCAGCAGAGGGGAGGTCTGTCACTCTACCTTTCAAAAAAAATCAAATTCATATATTCCTATTAAAAATAAACATTACGTGGGTGGCATGATATGGCTAAATGGATCAGTAGATCTGTGCGCTCTTAGGTTTCATTCCCATTGGAACATTTTCTCTAATGTTGTTACAATCCAGGGCACAGGAATCAAAGAATCACAGAGACAGACCAGTGGCTTTCGTGTGGCCAGCAGCGTTGGTCCCCGGTGACCTTGTACTTGAGTGGGTCTCTACCATCCCTGGACTTGGTCCTGCTGCCTGAGCTGCATTCACAGACTCACGCACTTGGAAGAGATGATGCGCAGATGGAAGCAGTTCAGGGCTCGGAAGGCCTTGGAGGTCCTCTCCCAGTTTTCTGTTCTCTGGATGGTTGTGAAGAAGAACTTGCATGTAGCACAGGCCGAGCACCCTCATATGAAAATTGGGAAATCTAAAATCTGAACCTTGGAGCATTTTGGATTTGGGATTTTTGAATCAGGGTTGTCTAGCCATAGTCTGCAAGTATTTCAAGATCCGAAACACTTTTGGTCCTCAGCATGTCAGAGAAGGGATACTCAATGTGTTCTTGCCTTGAACAAAGGCTATGATTTTTTTTTTTTTATGCTGAGGACTGCTGCGGTTGTATTATGCAGTTACGAATTCAGGGAAGGAAGTTCTGTGGACTTCGTTTTAAATGGTAAATAGGGTATGTGTGCTGGGGATGGGATGGGAGAGGTTTCTGGATAAATTGGTCAACAGAGGCTTACATTAAAAATATTTGTTAACATGATGTGTTCAACCACACTATGAAGACAGAGAAAAACATCAGTTACAAATAGAACAGGGGCTGGTGCTGTGGCACAGCAGGTTAAAGCCCCAGCCTGCAGTGCCAGCATCCCATATGGGTGCCAGTTTGTGTCCCAGCTGCTCCATTTCTGATCCAGCTCCCTGCTAATGTACCTGGGAAAGCAGCAGAGGATGGCCCAGGTCCTTGGGCCCCTGCACCCACTTGGGAGACCTGGAAAAATTTCCTGGCTTCTGGCTTCAGATTGGCTCAGCTCCAGCCGTTGCAGCCATTTGGGGAGTGAACCAGCAGATAGAAGACCTGTCTCTGTAAGTCTACCTTTCAAATAAACAAATCTTTAAAAAATCATAATAATCAGAACAGGGCTAAGTATCTCAACCTACACAGGCTCCCCTGAAGTCATACTGAGCCTCACCACTGTGGAAATTGGGAGCGGAGGGAACACTTGCCAGCCATACATGGAGTCGTGTGCTCACATACAAAGCTCTAAACACCGCAGTACAGTCCTGGTTCCCTTATCCAGTGTCTCCTGGTGCCCTTAGACCCAAAACAAGGTTAAATCAGGTCTGGTTCTTAGTATCCCCCTTCTTCCTGAGAATCTGGACAAATGTGTGAGTGTTCCTTGTCTCGCCAAAAAGTCCTCTCTTCCTCTCTTAACTCCTCAGCAAGTCCCTGAACACGGAGCAAACACCTCGTCTCTCTCCACCCTTGCTCCTTTGTCTTCTTGGTCTCCCTGTCCCCACTGTCCACTCCCACTTTAAGATTTATTTATTTATTTATTTGAAAGTCAGAATTACAAAGTGAGGAAGAGATGGAGCTTCTACCCACCAGTTCAGTCCCCAAATGGCTGCAGTGGCCAGCACTGGGCCAGGCCAAAGCTGGGAGTCAGGAGCCAGGAACTCCATCTGTGTCTTCCACGTGGGTGCAGGGGCCCAAGCACTTGGGCTGTCCTCTGCTGCTTTACCAGATGCATTAGCTGGGGGCTGGATCTGCAGTGGAGCGGCCGGTACTCCCACCAGCACTCACGTGGGACACTGGTACTACTGACAACAGCTTAACCTACTACGGCACAGTGCCAGCCCCTCCAAGTCTCCCTTGACTTGTAGCTTTTTAAAAACAGTTATAGTCAGGTACAATCCACATAACGTGCAGTTCAGCTGTGGCACGTTACTCCGTGTTGGCACATTGCTATCACTCCCCGCAAAGAACCCTATACTCATGAAGCAGTCACTTCTGTCCCCCTTCCCAGCTCCCTCCCTGTTGCCTCGGGCAACCACTCTGTACTTTCTGTCTCTGTGATTTGCTGATCTAGGCGTTTCATATGAATATCAGTGTGGGATCTGTTGTGGCTGGCTTCTTTGACTTAGCATAATGGTTTCAGGGTTCGTCTGTGTTGTGGCATGCATTGTATTTCCTTTCTGTGCCAAGTAATATTCTGTATGCAGGCAGGGTTATCTTTTTTATTGATGAATTCTTTGTGTATTTTGGATCTGAATCCTTTATCAGAAATATGATTGGAAAATATGTCCTCTTATCATATAGATTGTCTTTTCACTTTTTGGTAGTATCATCTGCAGCCTAAAAGTTGTTTTGAAGATGTCTGATTTACGTATTCTATAGTCACTTGTGCTTGAGGACCCTATCCTTACCCAAGGTCACGTTTACTCCTGTTTCCTCTTAAAGAGTTTTACAGTTTCAGCTCTTGCAGTTGGATCTATGGTGCAGTTGAGTCCCTCGCTGTGTGTACAAGGAAGGGGTCTCACTTTCCTTTTTTGCACGTGGATGTCCAGTTTTCTCAGCACCGCTGTTAAAGCCTGTGCTTTCCTTGTTGACTCAGTATGTAACCCTTGTTGCCAGTCAGTGGTCTGCAAATGTATGGGATTACTTTTGGATTCCCAATTCTATTCCATTGATCTGTATGTCTACCCTTAGGCCGGTACCACCTTGTCTTGGTAATAAACTGTAGCTTTGCATTCTCCTTAATGGGAGGCTTAGGAATGGGCAGTATAGGCTGTTCTCTTTCTTTCCCAGGTGTAATCAGTTCCTGGATTCTTCAGATCCCTCATCAGTATTTCAACCACACTTTGTCTATTGTGTTCATCTTTAGAATGCCTCCTCTTGCAGGTTGCATTAGGAGATGGCATCCACGTGGTCCTGACGCATTCCCGCTGCCTGCCACCTCGCTCTCCGGGCAGTGCCAGCTGTAGCCTCACTGTAACACAGGTGCTTGGCTCCGATGCATCTCTCTGCTGTACTGAATTGAACATTTGGGTTGTGAAAAGATGCTGGGCTTTCTGAAACTCGCTATTTGATAAAGTTCAGGATAATACAGCCTACTGTGCTGGTAAAAGATTTAAAGTTCTTTCCAAAGGGCTATGCAAGCAAGCAAGCAAGCAAATGTAGCAGATCGCTCTCCCAAGTGGGCCATCGCAGGAGCTTTGGAAGCTGTGACTTGCCCTGCCTGAGTCTCTGTTTTCTCGCAGGCAGCTGCGCCGTTTCATGAGCATGAGATGTGCTGACACTGACATCTTTGTGGTAGCAGAAAAATGGAGGACAGGCAAGAGATCTGCCTGAAGAGGGGGAATGCTGCACAGGAACTGCTTATCATCACGTCAGCTTGCTGAACTAAGAATACAAAGCCCACGTGACATGTGCAATTAACAGTCGTCATCCTGCAGTTGATGCATTCCATTCTGTTGTGAATTGTGTGCAGCACAAGGTCATTTTCAGTGGATTCTGCCAGAACTTGCACTATGCACTATATGAAAAGCAACTTTTAATTTCTGTTTTCTCGTGGGCATTGAAAAAAAAAAAAAGAAAAACCCGGTACACAGAAGCTGCCTTTCATCAAGAGTTTCCGTGAAGGGCCCTGCCCCTTGGTAGGGAAGCAGGGCAGTGAACGCATCAGAAGCAAAGGGCTTGGAAGGCGAACTCAGTTCGTCTGAACGCACTTCCCCCTGGGGATCCTGGATGAGCTGCTTAGTCTGGCTAAAGTCCCCGCCTCTTCTTCTCTAAGACGGTGGTAAAAGCAGCACCCACCTCCTAGAGTTGTCAAAAGGCTGAAATCTCATGCAGAGGATCTAACACAGGCAAGGTTGGCAAACTTTTCCTATAATGAGCCAGACAGAAAGTCTTCTGGGTCCCGCGACACCACGGGTCTGTGGCCCCCGCCGCAGCCCCTCAGTGCTACTTCTGCAGCTTAGAAGCAGAACTCACCTAGTGAGCATTGCTGTGTTCTTGAAGCACTTCTTTTCTTTTATTTTTTTTTAACACTTATTTATTTGAAAGTTCAGTTACGTGATGGGGAGGGAAGGGGAGAGACAGAGGTTCTCCATCCTTAGTTCACTCTGCAGATGGCCCCAATGGCCAGGACTGGGCCAGGCTGAACCCAGGAGCGGGGAGCTTCATCTGGGTGTTCCACGTGGGTGGCAGAGTCCCAAACACCTGTACCATCTTTTGCTTTCCCCAGACCATTAGCAGGGAGCTGGATAGGAAGTGGAACAGCCGGGAACTCGAACTGGTGCCCATACGGGATGCCAGCATTGCAGGTGGCGGTCTTGCCCATTATGCCACAACATCGGCCCCAGCACTTCATCTGTGAAGCATGTGGTGGACTGGGTGTGGGCTGCAGGTGTAGTGCAGGGCCTGAAATGTTGTGGGTTTTCATAAGCATCAGCTGTTCTCCCAGCCTGGGGACAGCCCATGAACCCCTGTTTCCCTGTGTTCACTGCGCCATATTCTTAACAGAATGTCGAAGTCCTGGCCAGCCGGAGCAGTGCTTCTGAGCAGAACAAGGTGGGGGCTGAGATGCGTGAGCAGCTGCTGAAGGAGGAGAATGAGAAGCTGCAGGGGCGGATTGGAGAGCTGGAGCGGAGAGCGGCCCAGCTGCAGAGGCACGTCAGTGACCTGAAAGGCGATGAAGCCAAAGCAAAGGACACGCTCCAGAAGTACGAGGTGAGGCTTCGTGGGCCCAGCCTGGGCTCCACGGCAGCCGGTCCATCCTCCCTGAGTGAGTGGTTTCCGAAGCGGGGAGGGGATGCATTGTCGTGAGTTAGTAGGGAAGGGGCAGGACGACTGTGAGTAGCTCCTCTCTGCACGCCCTTTCTTTTCTTCCTCTAGGAATGGTATGAATGGGAGATCTGGGTGAGGGATGAGAAGCAGTGGGAGACACTGGATGGGCCCAGGGTCCTTGCTCACCTTGATATCAGGCAAGATCAGCCTTCTGAGGCTTTGCCAAGGCCTCCAGACACCTCGGCCAGGCCCATTCTCACTCAAGGCTGCTTGTCCTTTTTTTTTTTTTTTTGACAGGCAGAGTGGACAGTGAGAGAGAGAGACAGAGAAAGGTCTTCCATTGCCGCTGGTTCACCCTCCAATGGCCGCCGTGGCCGGTGCGCTGCGGCCGGCGCACCGCGCTGATCCGATGGCAGGAGCCAGGAGCCAGGTGCTTTTCCTGGTCTCCCATGGGGTGCAGGGCCCAAGCACCTGGGCCATCCTCCACTGCACTCCCTGGCCACAGCAGAGGGCTGGCCTGGAAGAGGGGCAACCGGGACAGAATCCGGCGCCCCAACCGGGACTAGAACCCGGTGTGCTGGTGCCGCTAGGTGGAGGATTAGCCTAGTGAGCCGCGGCGCCGGCCAGGCTGCTTGTCCTTTGTTAATATCAGTTGATGTCTTTGAAGGCACACAGGTTTTAGCAAACCAATTACCCAGTTTGCTAGAGCTCTAGAAGTGGGAAGCTGGAAGCAAGAGATGTAAGTGGGTGGCAGAAGAATGGGCAGCTGACAGTGAAAGGGAACACACCCCTTAGCATCACCCTCACAGCTTTTAAAACCCGTGTGTCCCTGGGCCCATTCAGTGCCTGGAGTTTCTGAGTTTCCAAAGGTCAGCCTGGATATTTGTGGGTTTGAAACCCCCCCCTAGGTAATTTGGATGTTCAGACTTGGCTAAGAAGTGGAACTACAGGCAGGCACACATCCAAGCACACAGCTGTTGTGTGTCACCTTGGGCCCATGACAGGTGCATTGCCACCACAGCCATGCTGTGTCCACGGATGTCTCCCGCATCCATTTCACTCCACTGAGTCAGCTTCATAGGCCTAGCACGCGTCCAAGCTCGTCCTAAGCCAGTATTTCCCTGCAGGGACAAGTGCGGCAATTAGAGGAGGCCCTCGCGCATGCCAGGAAGGAAGAAAAAGAAGCCACGTCCGCCAGAAAGACGCTGGAGAATGAACTGACGGATGCCCAGGTAAACACTGTGGGCTGTAGCCACACTCTCTCCTCCAGGAAGCACAAGGAAGCCAAATCAGAGGGACAGGTGGAGGTTGCTGCCAGTCCTGTCCTTGTGTCTTTGATAACTACCCCGGGCTTGGCAGTATTCCTCTAGACCAGCAGTTCTTCACTGGGGACAGGGCGGGGTGGCGACATGTGTGATTGTCACACCGGGCAGATGTTACAGGCATCTAGAGAGTGGAGACTAAAGTTGCTACTGAGCATCCTAGAAAGCACAGGGCTGCCCCACAGCAAAGAATTGCCTGGCCCAGAGGCCAGGGGTGCCAAGGTTGAGAAAGCCTGTTCTGGAAATTAAAGGGCTTGACAGCTTTCCAAAGATAAATAGGAATTGTGGGAGAAGACCAGCACGATGGGTCCCCACGGCAGCGTGGAGTCGGCTTTCTGGCCAAAGCCAATTTCCTTTCTCCTCCAAGCAAATGCACTCCCTAGAGGGCAGTCCTTCCAGGCGGGAATTTGAGGAGCCGGAGGAAGTCACTTCCTTGAAACGAGACAGCCGTCTTTATTCAAAACCAGGGGGCTCTTGGAAGATTCCGTTTTCCCATTTGAAGGTTGGAGAGATCATTGAAGTCCATTCCAGTGAAGAGCCTGCAGCGCAGTTCTAACTTGACCTTGCCCAGTGACTGCCATGTGGTACAGGTGCGCCCTGCCTTTTGCTGTGCTCAGGTTGTAAAGAACCAGCACCCAAGCATCCCTGAGGACTTCCGAGCCAGTGTTGCGGCAAGCTGTCTGACGATTTTCCACTAGAGACCCCTGTGTAGTAGGGAGAGGTGGGAAGAGGCATATTAGAAGTGTTCTGAGCTGAGTTGGGGTTCAGATTTGCAGCTTTCCTTTAAGCACAGAGAATGATCCCCTGAAGTGTAGAGGAGGAGAATTTTCAGTCGCCCTCAGCTTTGAACAGAGAACTTATTTTTGCATAAAGTAGAGCTTCGATTTTTTTTTTTTTTTTCCTGAATCTGATGTCTGACTGCCTTCGCTTTGCGTTTCTTTCTTTGCTACAGACGTGTGGGTTATTTTGTGCGGATGGCAGTTTCACTGTGCTGCTGTGTAAGCCTTGTGATGGCCCAGCTTCTTACGGGTGCGGATTAACATCGTGAGCTAGTCAGAGGAAGAGAGAGAGGAGCAACACATGTGTCCTATAGGGACAAAGCTGTGGCTTCAGGCCGTGGCTGCGCCCAGCACTGGGCACAGCTCTTGGGGCCTCTCCGAAGGCCTCCTTTGGCTGTCCCATCCAGAACATTTGCACGCGTGGAAGCTGCACTGCTCCCACTGGGGATGAATTCTGCGTGTAGGACAGACGAGGGCCTTGAGGCCTGCAGATCTTCATGTCATTCCCAGCCACGCCCACCTCCTGATCTCCAGCTGGGCCCTGGAAATTATCCCAGACGTGTTACTTTTGCTGGGTCCTGGAAATTATCCCAGACGTGTTGCTTTGGCTGGGCCCTGTTTTCCCAGCGGCGAGTGGGAGATGGCGGCAACCGAGAGGAAGCTTAGTCCTTGAGGAAGAGGAAAAAGCAGCTGGCATTTTTTTCCCACAAGCATCTTACATTTCAAAGTCTTTGTGCATTTAGCAATCTACTGCATCCTCTTGTATGATAAATACGTTTCTTTTTGTGGTAGCAGAAGAACTTGGTTGATTTGCATCTGATTTTCTGTGATTCAAACAGAAAGTGCTAGATGGTCATAAAAATGTTATTCTTGTGCCACCCCACCCCCCGCTGCCCTGTTTTTGAAAGGCAGAGAGATACAGATCTTCCATCTGCTGGATCCTTCCCCAAAAGCCTGCAATACCTTGGGCTAAGCTGAAACCAGGGTCCTGGAACTCAGTCTGGGTCTCCCAAGTTCTTGAGCCATCACCTGCTGGAGCCAGGCAGTTCTTTCCTTCAGGGAATTAGGGTTACATGGTCTCCTCCTGCCCCGTTGGACCTCTGTGTATTGACACCGTGCCCAGTGCCTCCACTGTTGCTGGTCTGTCGTATGGCCAGGGGTGTGAGACCAGCTTCCTTCTGATGAAGCCAGTCTTTAAGCCTACAGGCCACTTGCAACTTGGTCATTACTAGTATGACTAATTGGGGCCACACTTAATCATGCAATAAAAGGCTCTGCATCCATCGACAGATTATGGTTTCTAAGCTCAGGGACACCCACTGTGTATCCACCCACTTCATGTCTTAATTCTCCAGCCTGACAAAATTGCCCAGTTTTTGCCCCCACTATTAGCTCATGGGCTTGTGTTGCTAGTCTTGGAAATGGAGTTGCTAGGTTTCTTTTCATGTGAATTTGGGACATGTTTCCTCAGCAGTGACTTACTGGAACGTATTTCTTGAAAAACTGTTGAGAACAGTGCTCCTAAACTGTAGGATATATTAGAATTAACTAGGGGAGGTTTCAAATGCAAATCTGTGGGCAGAACCCTCAGAAAAATCACGATTCCATCAGAAGGGGCTAGAACCTGCATTTTAAGTCAGGAGTCTCCTAGCTAATTAAGTCCTCTGGCTTAAGAAGATCTCAGATCACTTTCAAGGCTGAGCATTTTCAACCACTGAGTTTTTATCAAGAGCTTCATGGTAAACCTGACACTATGCGACAAACCCACCATGAACAAACCCAGATGCAAAATCTACTTTCTGATTTCTCAGATCCTACTACCTAGCAACAGAGGCAAGCATACAGGAGGTATTTTTTAAAAATGGTTTAGAAAAACTGTTCTTTCAGGCAATACATTTTGGAGTAGGGTTCTGGTGCCCCCCTCCCTCCCCAGAGGAGTGAGATGGTGGGGTCTGCAGTGGCCCCCAGAGCAAAGGCTGAAGCAGCAGAAATTCATGAATCATATGGAAGCTGAATGGAGCTGAGGCTGGCTTGTCTGTTAGCCTGCAGCCCTTGGAATTGGGGTCCAAGAGGAGGAGAAAGAGAAGCTGGGGGGATCTCCAGGGGCAGGGACTGAGGTGGACCCTGAAGGTTCTACGGAGAATTAAGGCTGGCGCTCTGTATGTATTGTTTTCAGGAAGTTACTTTTGTGAGATCCACGTTGGTGAGAGTTTTCTCCCACCCAGTGGAACCATACCTCAGTAGTTCTCACACTCCTTCCGCTTACCCTTTGTCTCTGACACCGCGAGATAAACTACCGGCAGAAATCCCGGGGTCTGATCCTGCCTCTGGTGTGTGCCCAGCTGCTGCGGGGCCCACACCTGCTAATTGTTTCTGTGCTGAAATTCTGCTTACCTTCCTTTTGCCACCGTCTTTTCCCCAAGTGCACTTGTTGACCTTGGTTCCCTGCAGTCATTAACTTCAGCAGCCCAGCTGTGTTGGCTGTTTCTCAAAGTGCAGCCAGCACATCAGAGCCCAGGGCCCGGAAGACCTCCACGGGTGGTTTTTTAACTCCTTGTCATGTGGTTGGCAGAACAGAGCTGCTCCTATTTGTGCAAACCAGGAGAGGCCAACGTGATTTGGGAGTGTTCTCAGGATGCCTGAGTTCCTGTATGTCGTCAGCAGCCAATAAACTGTTAAGTGCTATACAAATATAAATCATTGTTCTTAGGCAGGGACACAAGTCCACGTAGGCCTGAAGCAGTTCCTATACAAACCAGTTCAGCCCTCAGGACCTGATAACACTTTGTAGACCATCCAGTCTGTGTGGGTCACGTCCCTCTGTTCTGAACTCTGCCTCTTCTTGATATTCTTAGGCCGATGGTCCTAATACTTAGCCATTTAAAGAAAGCACCCTGGGGCGGGCATTTGGCATAACTGTTAAGATGCCTAATCCCATACGGAGCACCTGGGTTTAAGTCCCAGCTCTGCCTCCGATTCCAGCTGCAGCTAATGTATACCTTGGGTGTCAGTGGCAATGGCTCCAATGCTTGGGTTGCTGCCATCCACGAGTTTCTGGCTCCCAGCTTCAGCCTGGCACACTCCTGGCAGTTGTGGGCATTAAAGGGGCACAGTTGTGGGCATTAAAGGGGCGTCAACCAGTGGGTGGGAGCTGTCTCTGAAATGAATAACTAGGTGAATAACTGTTTCCTAAAACATGTTAAGAAGCCACCATTTTCTTGCTAAGACATTTTAGGGTTTTGTTGTGGAATTGCCTGTTGTTCATATCAAAGACACCTGTTTAGTGACTATGTGCAGTTAGAGCATTGGGAGAACCCGGGAAGATTTGCATCCATGATGGCCGCATTTCGTAGTCAGTACTGGTATTGGTGCTGAGTCACTAAACACCCACACATACTTTGTCTAGGGTCTCTTCAGTTTAACCTTTATTCATCAAGTTCACCAACCTGTGATTTCCAAATTCCTTTTTCTACATATCTGACTCCAGTCCATGGATACTGTGGACCACAACTTCCTTCACCCAAGTGGACTTCTGGTCCATGGGTCAGTATTCTCTTTGTGTACAGATTCATGTTTAGCTGTTTGAAGTGTAGGAACCACCTGCATAGGGAGAAATTCTAGAATATTCGGTGCAATGCTACATACCAGAGGAGATACTTGCCGGGCAGGTTAAGGTTGGTCAGCTGTATAAGGTGACCTCAATTTCAGAGCATGAGCATGCAGATTTCCTTATTTGAAAGTCAGAATTACATGGAGAGAGAGAGAGTGAGTGAGTGAAATCTTTCATCAACTGGTTTATTCCTCAGATGGGTGCCTCAGCCAGGGCAGGGCCAGGCCGAAGCCGGGAGCCAGGAACTTCATCCAGGTCTCCCACAGGGAATGGAAGGCCCTCAAACACTTGGTCTGTCTTCCACTGCTTTTTCCAGGCTCTTAGCAGGACATTGGTTGAAGCAGCGTAGCAGGTGATGGCTTTTTGTATATACCACAACGCCAGCCCCAAACATGCAGATTTTTGGACGAGAGCAGCCATTTGCTGTGTTTGTGTGCTGCCTCATCCTATTTTGCGTCTTCGTTCCTGTGGATGCTTTTGGTTAGGTCACTTTTATGTTTTGGTTTCTGATTTCAGAACCAACAATGCCTTGCGCCTCTGTGATGGCTTTAGTATGATCTTTCCCCTTGTAGCTGACGTCAAGGTCTGATTCCTTTGCGGTGTGGCTGTGCGGTTGACCTGGTAGGTTTGTAACGGCACTGCCCTCTCCCCGCTGTCTGCAGAGGAGCCTGAGTCGGACCACGCAGGAGCAGAAGCAGCTGTCCGAGCAGCTCAAGGACGAGGTGGAGCAGAAGGAGCAGTTACGAAGGCTGAAGAACGACATGGAGAATGAGCGCTGGCATCTGGACAAGACCATCGAGAAGCTGCAGAAGGAGGTGGGGGCGCGGGAGGAGGGGGAGGGTAGAAGGCGGGCACCCCTCTTGGGACCCTTCCCCCTGGAGGGTCTGACAAAAGCTAGGGAAACCTGCTGTTCCAAGCACAGGTGTAGCAGATCCCCCCGAGGCAGCTGTGTGCTTTGGTGAGAATCCCAGAGATGGAGAAACTGATCTGGCAAAAGAAAATGCCAGTACCCTCTGGATGCTGGGCCCTGGACTTCCTCGTAGCAGTAGGCGGGAACAGCCTCGGGTGTGCATGCCCACGTGACCAGGGCTTCCCGAATTGGACTCCGTGCCTCTTGGCATCTCTCGGATTTGTTCTGAAGTGTCAGAGCACAGTGGCTGCTGCTCCTCCTGCTCACCTCCGCCCCGAGACACACAGCCAAGGAAAGCCCCAGCGCTGATGGGCTGTTGGCGTTCCAGAGGTTGACACGAACAGCTGCCCCTTTGTATGTGCCGGTCACTTTTCTAGCTCTTTTGTGTGTAACCAGGATTCTCTCTGTATCCGCGTACCGCTTTAACTCTGAAAGCAGCCGTTTACAGCCGATACCATGGTTTCAGTATTTCTAACAGAGCCACCGCCGAGGCCCGGAGAGGTCGCTTACTGGTGTGTGGCACAGCAAGGGTCTCACCCCAGGACGGGGTCTCGGGCTCCAAGGCTGTGACGTGACGTCCCCCCGGGCTGCTTCCAGTCGGAGGGAACCAGACCCGGACAGCCTGGGGCCAGGGGCTTCGCGCTCTTTGAGCAGCCTGCAGAAGGAGCGGGAGAAGCCCATGGGGACCCGAGCCCAGTGCGCAGGGGGCTCACAGCTGCCTCGCTTCTTGCAGATGGCTGACATCGTCGAGGCATCGCGCACGTCGACGCTGGAGCTCCAGAACCAGCTGGATGAGTACAAGGAGAAAAACCGCAGGGAGCTCGCAGACATGCAAAGGCAGCTGAAGGAGAAAACCCTGGAGGTAGAGAAGTCCCGACTGGCGGCTGTGAAGATGCAGGATGAGGTAACGCCCGGGCAGCCAGGTTCGCCCTTGGTTCTGAGGCGGAGCTGCTTTGCATGCACTTGGGGGTTGGTTGTTTTAGTTTATGAAATCTGAGATCCGGGGTGGGGGAAACAAGCACACGCTCCCATCCACTGGTTTACTGTCCCCCAGAATGGCCGGGGCTGTGTTAGATCTGAAGCCAGGAGCCAGGAATGCAATCCGGGTCTCCCAGTGGGTGGCAGGAACCCAGGTACTTAGCCATCATTACCGCCCCTAGGGTCTGAATTGGCGGGAAGCTGGACTCGGGAGCCAGAGCCAGGAGCTTGAACCTGGGTACTCCGATGTGGGTTGAGTGTGTCTTAAATACTCTCTGGGGGTAGATTTTTAAGACAGACTTTGTGCTTCATCCTTTATTCTTAACTCCCCAGTAGTTACGGGGATAGTGTTGTGAGCCACAAAGGACCGACCAGTTCTGAGGTGCAGTGACACAATTTCATCAGACCTTTTTCTCAGTCCAAAGAAAATCCACCCTGCTCAGTGGTGTGCCCAGATGATACATATGCAGTTATGTTTTCATTTCATCCTAAGTTAGGAATTTTAGCAACTGGCTTTTGTTTTTTTTTTTTTTTTTGCGATTCATTTTTGAAAATAGAGATTTTTATTGGGATCAGAGTGCTAGACAAGAGTTTCAGAGTAACCACAATGGAGATTTTTTTCTTTTTAAAGATTTATGTTTTTGAAAGTCAGAGGTTCACAGAGAGGAGAGGCAGAGAGAGAGAGAGAGAGAGAGAGAGAGGTCTTCCATCCGATGGTTCACTCCCCAGATGGCTGCAATGGCCAGAGCTGCGCCGATACGAAGCCAGGAACCAGGAGCTTCCTTGGGGTCTCCCACGTGGGTGCAGGGGCCCAAGCACTTGGGCCATCTTCTACTGCTTTCCCAGGCCACAGCAGAGAGCTGGGATTGGAAGAGGAGCAGCCAGGACCAGAACTGGTGCCCATATGGGATGCCGGCGTTTCAGGCCAGAGCGTTAACCTGCTGCGCCACAGCACTGGCCCCCACAATGGAGATTTAAAAAAATTCTCAGGAACCTGAGTGCTGAAATGATTCACCTGTATTCTTGGTTTTTATATTTAAGAAAAATAGAACCAGGAAACTTCTGAGTTAGCTTCCTTCAATCTTGACCTCTAGAGAAATGAGAAACATAAAGAGAGCTTTGTTAAATTATTTTAATGGGAAGCTGGATGCTGATTTCTGGCCATGCCTCTTGCCGGCTGCATAACCTTAAGCAGGTGGCCCCCGTTTTCTGAACATCTGTTTCTACATCTTGAAAAACACACAGAATCCTAGTGACTTAATAAATGAGATAACATGTGGGGCTTACGGAGAAGGATTGTTCATCCTGGACACGGATAAATGTTGGGTTCCCTTTCTTTAAAGCTCATTCCCCCCCACCTCCCCCCGTGCCAAGAGCACTAAAATTCCGCAGGAAAACAAATTTTCTTTCAAAAATAAACTTATAATTTCTTTGATGATCAAAAAGAAATATCAAGCATGAGTCAGTGCTGAGACTGTAAAAGAACAATAGATATTTATTATGGACTTCTGAAAACGCCCTGATAACAGATCCTTCTGGCTCAGGGTCAAGAGAGACAAGACTCCAAGTAAGAACTGAAATGAGCAGAGTGACATCACAGCTCTCTTTGACATTAAAAAGAAGAGAAAAAGTTTCCCTTTCTGTTGCCTTGGGCTGGCGAGGTTTTGACATTGGCCAGAGCAGCAATGGACGCCTGGTCTGTTTGGACTTGGAATAACTGCTGTCACAGTGACCCCTCTGAAGTGGTGTGCACTGCTTTCTCTATGACAGTTTTTAGGATAGAATCTTTGGATTGGATGGAAACTTAGGGATTTTCTAGTTAGATAAAGAAGCTGAGGACCACAGACAGTAGCGAAGCCCAAATGGAGACTAGCACTGTTTATAAAGGAGCAACAATTCAAGGAAAGGATTCTCTAGCATGAAAACCAAAGATGGATCTCATAAATTTTCTTTTTTTAAAAATTTATTTGAAAGGCAGAGGCAGAGAGACAGAGAAAGAATCTTCCATCTGCTGGTTCACTCCCCAGATGACCACAATGGCTGGAGCTACACCAATCTGAAGCCAGGAGCTTCTTCCGGGTCTGCCATGTGGGTACAGGGGCCCAAGGACTTGGGCCATCTTCTACTGCTTTCCCAGGCCATAGCCGAGAGCTGGATCGGAAGTGGAGCAGCTGGGACTGGAACCGGCACCCATATGGAATGCCGGCACTGCAGGTGGCGATTTTACATGCTACGCTACAGCGCCAGCCCCCTCATAGATTTTTCTCACTTGGTACAGTCCTATGTGAGATACTATTTCCATTTAAATGGCAGTCCTGGATCATTTTGGAGGTATAAGGTGACTTTAAGAAGTTCATGGAAAATGGAATTAAATTTAAAGATGTTTTAGTGCAAAAATCAAAAAGTTTTAGAAATTGCGGTTTTTTCATAATAAACATTTTCCACAAACTTTTGGAAGACCCAGTACCCTAGACTTAGATGTTGAAGTCATGGAGTTGTTTCAGACAAGTGTATTAATGAGCCAGGGGCATTCTGTTTCCTTGAAAAACTCCAGCTCGGCTTTATTCATTGTCTCTCATATGTTTTGGCTGGGCTGAGTTCACGCTCTCGGTTAGAGCATGCTGTAGTACTTGCCATCTTTGCTTGCAAAGAAATGGGCCTCTTGCCTCTTCTGCTCTTGGTGTGGATCTAGAAGAGTTCTAGAGAAGAGAATCTTTAGAGAATGCAGGCGTAGAGGTGACCACTAATCAGGTGGTTTTTAAGATTTTATTTATTTGAGAGGCAGAGTTTTACAGAGGAGAGACAGAGGTCTTCCAGCCTGGTTCACTCCCCAAATGGCCACAATGGCTGGAACTGAGCCGATCTGAAGCCAGGAGCTTCTTCTGGGTCTCCCACGTGGGTGCAGGGGCCCAGGGACTTGGGCCATCTTCCACTGCTTTCCCAGGCCACAGGAGACTTTTGGATCAGAGGAGCAGCAGATGGGGTTCAAACCCATATGGGATGCCAGTGCCACAGGTGGAGACTTAACCCACTATAGCACAGCAGTGGCCCAAGCTGATTTACTAAGTCCTATTTGGCAATTTTTTTTAAAGATTTATTTATTTTGAAAGGCAGAGTTACACAGAGAAGAGAAGAAGAGGCAGAGAGAGAGAGAGAGAGAGAGAGAGAGAGAGAGAGAGAGAGATGTCTTCCATTTGCTGGTTCACTCCCCAATTGACTGCAACAGCTGGAGTTGTGCCAATCTGTAGCCAGGAGCCAGGAGCTTCTCCAGGTCTTCCCACATGGTTGCAGGGGCCCAAGGACTTGGGCCATCTTCCACTGCTTTCCCTGGCCATTGCAGAGAGCTGGATTGGAAGTAGAGCAGCTGGGACTTGAACCTGTGCCCATATGGGATGCTGGCAATGCAGGCAGTGGCTTTACCTGCTCTGCCAAAGTGCCAGCCCCTGGCAAATGGTGTTTTAACAACCTCAAATGGTTCAGTAGTTGTTTGCTTCCTTTTGATTCAGGATGAGTTGTTCTCATACACTAGATTTATTTTCTTCTGCACATCCTCCTTGAATGCCCTTGTGATGCTGGGCCCTTGCTTGGTGTTAGGGACACACTGGGTGCTGAATGATAAGGCCATGTTGGGTATCTGCATCCTTCGCAACACCAACATGTCCCTCCCAAGAAGGAAGCATGGCTGTGCATTGGCCTCCTAGTCTGACTCTCAAACTCATGTCTCTTGCTGGTATCATCTCATTCGATTCTCATGGTGGCTCTATAAGGTAGGTTTTATAATTGTCCCAATGTTGTACACAAGGAAATGGCGTCATGGAGAGACTTAATGTATGCTTTGCAGTTATGGTGCACCCTCTGTACCCGGTAAATATCTGATTTATCTTGTTCTGTGGGATGACTGTCACTCTGTTTTTATCACAGTTAGCACTGAATCCTGACTCGGCTCTCTTGGAGATGTCATCTTCAAGGCTATGTTGTCATAGAAATGTCAGGGGTTCCTGTTAGTTTCTAAGAAAACATTTCCTAACCTAATGGTCCTACACCAGCCCAACCTGTTGGCCCTTCCCTAATTATCCTGAGACAAATGTCCCAAAATGATGACATTCAATAATAGGGTTTGCCACTGATTTCCATACACTCCCTGTAGCGAGCCCTTGGTATGTTGTGTTCTAAGACTGTGACTCCCCACGTTGCCTTGTGCCTTCTCCAGGAGGGTAGGGTTGGGGAACCGAACAGATAGCCCTGAGCGTCTCCATGTGAGTTCCTCAAACATGTTTAAGAATAACCTGCTGTGTGTGGAGATGGCAAATCCCCCTCTGGAAGATACCAGAGCAGGTGAAAACAGACTTAACTCTCCTAAACTGTTAGTTCAGTGCCACCTTGTGGCTGGAAAAAACACTGTACGTTATGGTCATTGGATCATTTTCTTCTGCAAAGCAGTGGTTTTCAGGGCGTGTTGAGCCTTAAGAGGTAAAGCTGCAGCCTGTGGTGCTGGCATCCCACGTGGGCGCTGGTTTGAGACCCGGCCGCCCCACTTCCAATCCAGCTCCCCGCTAATGCACCTGGGAAAGCAGCAGAGGGTGGCCCAGGGTCTAGGGCCCCTGCATCCATGTGGGGCACGTGGAAGAAGCTCCTGGCTTTGACCTGGCCACTGCAGCAATTTGTGGAGTGAACCAGCAGATGAAGATCTCCGTAATTTCAAATATTTTTTTAAACACTGGTTTTCACCAAATGTAAATGTTGACATTGCTAGACTTTGTATCTGTAGGTTGCTTTGAGGTCATTCACTTAGTTTTTATTTATTCAAATTTTAAACCTCCCTGGTAAAGGTGGGTGATACATTACCCTTCAGGAAACACTTGCTTAGTTGAGGGGCTTGCCAGTGGTTTTGACCATGACTCCTGGTAAAAGCTGTGTCTTGCATTGCACTGCAGTTTCTCCCATACACATGCTCACACTGGAATATCTTGTAAAAGCTTCACGAGGACGTTTGCTCATACTGATTTTTTGTTGTGGTTAATTATAAAATGCTTAGCAAAATCTGTTAAATTGACCTTTTAATGCAGTAAGTTGCTTCTTGTAGCAGGAAGACACTCCCCTTTTCTTTAATGGAAGAGGACACTAAGGCGCAGGAGGGGGTGGGAGTTGCTCAAGGTCTCCTGTGGAGTGGGCACCCCCAGAGCTCCTTGCCTTTGGGCTCAGCCTGTGCTCTTGCTGTCTGCTGTCCGCCCCTGCCCCCGCCCCAGATGCGCCTGATGGAGGAAGAGTTACGGGACTACCAGAGAGCTCAGGACGAAGCACTCACGAAGAGGCAGCTCCTGGAGCAGACGCTGAAAGACCTGGAGTATGAGCTGGAGGCCAAGAGTCACCTCAGGGATGACCGTGGCAGACTGGTGAAGCAGCTGGAGGTCTGTGGGCGGGGGCCCGGCCCCAGGGGGGGAGCCCTGCCTCTCTGCACGCCCTCAGCCTTGGGGAAGGGCTGCGTTTTTATTCCTTTCAACTTCCAGGCCTTAGGAAGGTCATTTCTTGGTGTGGGAAGAAGCTGGTAGTTCATAGTCTTAGAGTATGTCAGTGCTAGAAGGAATGAAGGGGACATCATTTACTCTGAAGTCTTGAAAGGAGATGAGCCTACTCCCCAAGAGGTTAGGTGAGAGGCACAAGCACACAGGTGGTTTACTTCCATTTATGCTTTTGGGCAGAGCTTCCAACTAAAAGGTGAAAAGACTGCCGTGTGTCAGGACAGGGGCTGAGCCGACACCCTAGACCCAAACCAGCTACCTCCTAGGGACCGTCAGCACTCAATTCTACGTACTCCTGTTTCTGGTCCATTTCTCCCAGAGTGTACAGCTTTGCCAGAGCTGGCAACAAACTGTGGCTCAAGTCATTGTTGCACACAGAATCCAGAACACTGTATCAGAAAGAGCTCAGTGTTGTCCTCAGCTGGGGGGGAGGGGGGAGGATGTGGTCACAGGCTGAAGACACAACACACAAGAAGAACCTAAACAAAGGGATAGTCTGAATAGGAACAGTCTGCTGACGATGACAGGAAGAACGTTAAAGCCAGTCCCCAGGAACAACACTGACCTCAAACCAGAACCATGCTGGGACTTACGGGGAGAGACTAAGAGAAAGCCTCAGACTCTTGGGGAGAGGTTAATATTGTCATGGTTTTGATGTCAGACAGGACTCAAGGCCGGGGGGAGAAACTTGAATTCAAAATCAATGGAATTCAACCTTGCAGATAAACAGAAATGACTTTTTCCAGCCTGCAGAGGATTTCGTAAGTGTTTATACCTAGGGACTGATGTTTCAGTGTTGAAGATGTTATTAGATGGGGCCTCCTTCAGAGAGCTGACTAACCTGATTACGGGTTCACTACTCTATTGTAGGCTGGTTGTACATTTTGCTCATGTCGTTATTTTGATCTTTTTAAGGGAGATCAGTTTAAAGCAAGTGGAAATCATCCCAGGTAACTAGAAATGAGTTACTTTAGGGGGCCAGAATGACCTGGTTTCTACAGCCTCATCAATGAGAAGCAGCTTTGGTGTTGGCAGCTCTGGCCTGGGCACCCTGCATGCACCTGCTGGGTTCCGCACAGTGTGGATTTTGTAGAACACACCTTCCTGATGGTGTTGATCAGGTTACCACATTGTCTCCTTCTAGACTATTCTGAGTAAAACCAGCATTTCCTCTGGCTGACTTACAGTCTGGAAGCAGTGGAATAGCTAAGCTTCATTTGCCCCTGTGCAATATTTCAGATAACTTCTCCATTAATTACAAAATGACTCTCCAGGCCCTGCCACTGTGATGCACACTTGAGGGGGGCGGTTCATGCCCCAAGAGGTGGCCGGAAGCACTGTCTTGCTGTGACTGATGTCTTGCTGTTCCCTTGTTAGCATTTCACAAATTAATTCTCGGGACTCAAGAGCTCTCTCAATAATGGGCATTTTCTGTAAACTCAGAAATTCAGGCGGCTGTGGTATGTAAATGGAGCTCAGTGAAATTGACCTTGGAGAAATTGAGACCTACTGAGCAGCTACGAGCCTTTGGTTCAGCACCCAGCTCTGTTCTGAGAGCTCCCAGGCATCCCTGTAGATTTTGACCACTTACAGCCATGTAAGTCATTGATGTGAGTTCTGTGCACTTGCATTTGATGCTTTCCAGAGGCATCTACCATTTGTCAATCAACTCTGGCAACTACAGAAAACAGTATCTGTGTATAAATACTACACGCTCATGCATGCCAGTTGCATTTTAGAGTTTGTGGCTCTGAGCTTACCCAGACATTTGACACATTGGCTGGCGTTGCATGCACAAAGCCTGTATCCCCCCAGTTCTTAAGAGCATGGTTTGTGTTAGAAGTGCCCCTCTTCCCCTTTTTATACACAAAACTAATCTTGCCTTAATACACAATGAGGTTAAATTGGAAGCCAACAAGGAAGACACAATTTGTTATTCTTAGTGATGATGAATTTCACAGTATTGGCCTGCATTGTCTGTGTTAATTCAATGCACAGTACAAGGCGGATGGGATTTTCTACAAGAGAGGCAGGGCAAGGCTGCTGGAAACCATGAGCGGGGGAGAGATACATGGTTCTGAGCATGATAAATTTAGGGAAAAAATGTCTTTAAACAAACCTACCTAACCAAGTTGCTGTTAGAGTTACTGATTTATAGGGAGGACAGTGATTTTAAAGGAGAAATGCTAAAGTGTCATTAGCCTTTAGGTTAGGGGTACTCTTTTTGCTGTGTTTTCTACATGCACAATTTCATGTTATGTTATGAAAGCAAGAAAACGTAGTTCCAAGAGTACCTGCTCCGGGCAGTAGAAGGGGGAGATGACTCGTGTTTCTGAACTCCAGTCACTCTCACGTCTCATTTGCATTTGGGGCAACCCTTGCTGCTAATCCAGATCAGTGTAAGTTACGTGGTGCATGTTTGTGGTCTTTCTCAGGACAAGGTGTCTCAGCTGGAGATGGAGCTGGAAGAGGAAAGGAACAACTCGGATCTGCTGTCCGAGAGGATCACTCGAAGCAGGGAACAGGTACAATACAGTTCTTGAGTGATGGATACACGGTCCTGTGTGGAGAAGCAAATGTGCGAGGTTAAGCCCGAGCATCCAATGAGAGCAAGCAGGGGAAATTCACGTCACGTGGAAAATGACGGCGGGTTGAGTCATCTTCCCGTCATAAGCCACGAGGAAAGAGGGAATAAGGTGGAAGTTGCTAGAAGGGTTATGGGTAACAATCTGTTGGCCATCATAGGCAAAGTGCTTTTGGAGCTGAGACTCTAAGACTTACTGGTTCAACAAGCAATTGTGTGACACTGGTGGCACGTGCCATGGTAGGTGGCAAAACAGCAACTTCCTTTAGGAACTTGCCACTGTAGATGCCTGTGAGGCATTCACAAGATAGCAACCCCACTTCCCAGGGAGAGATTTTTATGGTTTGAAAGTGGTTTCATGTACCTTCCTCCTCCTGACAACAGTGTGAGGCAGTCGGGGAAGTAGAGGACAGAACTAGTTTCCCAGGCTACACGTGGCATCATCCAAAGGTTTTTGCATTTTGCTTCCATTTTTTAATGTAGCACAGGCTCAGCAGTGCTGTGTGTTGTCCTGGGTAGCATGTGGGGTAGGGGGGAGTGGTCATATTCTTCCAGAGTGGGTAACGCTGTTAACTAGTTTCTGTGTCCAGTGCCTATCCCAACCTCTTAATAGGTTACAGTAGGAAGCACTCAAACAGGGATTTGTTCGGAGGAGGGTTGTTCACCAGAACGAGCATGCTACTTTGCTGCTAAGAATGAAAGAAATCACAACCCCAGGTGCCAGTCCCCCCTTCCCTTGGGTTCTGTGGCGTGTTCCAAGGCTGTGCTCGTAGCAAATTTCGGGGGTGGGGGGAGGACAGAGGTGTCGCCCCTCGGACCTGAGCCGCAGAGCGTTAGAGTGGAGCATTCCTGAAAACCGAAAGCCCAGGTGGAGAGCTCAGCCCTAAACCTTCTCTTTGAGGACTGTGCTTTCTGCTGAGAAAATTTACAATCAAAACTATTTTGTTAGGCGTTGTTCCCTGCCCGCCTAAGCTGCCCTATCACCGCCGGGCATTGCAGGATGTGTTAAGAATTCATAATGACAGAGGAAGTGACCATGAATTTGTTTTGCCGATGCTTCTTGTGATTTACACGCAAGAGGAGGCGTGGTGGGAAAGTATGTCGTCCTCTCAGAAACCAGGCGGTTCAAGCAGAGTTTCAGTCCCGTGTCTCATCCTAAAACCCAGACCCAGGCTCAGCAAGCCAGAACGTGGTCGCCCCCAGTGGCTCAGCTCCTGGCCCCAAAGCTCGGAGAACTGGTCACTCTGAAATCTGCTCCCTGAGTTGCTTTTCGTCCTCCCTTTCCCTCTTAAATGAGTCTTTGGATCGTGGGGACTAGAACTGCTCTCTGATGTGGTCACGGTTGAAATATTTCCACTGAGCCCAGAACTGAAAGTCAGTCCAGGGAGGAAGTTAAGGGAACTCGGGTGGCTGTGGGGAGAGCACTGGGATGAGAGTTCCAGCCCCGAGTCCTTTCCCATACCGTGTGGTTCCAGGAAAGTTCTATCTCAGCTCAGTCTCCAGAAATCCATAAAAATGAGCCATTGAGCCAGGAGGTTTTGAAGGTTTTCCTACATTCTGACACTGAAATGCTGTGAGATAATTTTATACACTAAAATGTTGGATTTGCCCTTTAATTTCTCATTTTCTTTCTGAATTATATGCCCCAACAATGAGTTCCACAAACGTCTGTAGCCTCATTCCCTCCCATTAACTCTATTTCCACTTCTTTTCTTTCTTCTTGCTGCGTTCTCTGGTGTTTGTTGTAAATGAAGAAATTGAGTATTGTGTTCACATTGATGTAGAAACTGGTAAAACAAGACTCGTCTCGGACACAGTGGAGTCCTCGGAGCTTCTCAGTTGATCTTTGTGGAAATGGCTTGGCCAACGGATGGAGGATATTGAAGTCCTTTCAGTCCATTTAGGTTAACTGTTAGGGTTAAGTACTTGTCACTTTCTTACTAAAACCAAAATGAGAAAAGGAAAATTTCTAAACCTAGGATGTTTTCTCCTCCCAGCCCCAAATGCTGGCCTTGTGACACCTGTTTAGCAAGGGACTCCTAGGAAACCTCAAATGTCTTGTTAGTTGCCTCCTGACCCTTAGTGTCCGGTTCCCAGACAACTGTGCGAGGTACTCAAAAGGGAAGGCGTGGGAGCTACTGCTGTCTCCATCTTGCTTTCTGTTTCAAGTCTGAGTTCTCCAGGCTGCTCTTCTGAGTCAGGGCTTTCCCCCCAAAACATCTCCCATGCGTTTTCCTAGTCTTAGTGATAGAGCTCAGATGGATAAGCTAGAAAAAAAGGCTTTCCGGCAATGTTAGTGAACAGATGATCCCTCGGACAAAGCCCTCAGAGTTCAAGTCTCCAGGCTTGTCGTGATGGAGGAGGGTTGGAGGTCCAAAGCTACAAGCTGATCGGCCCATGGGAGCTTCAGAGCTGCCCTTGGTCCTCTTGATTCTCCCAGCAATGCTTGCAAACATGATAAATACTTTATGCTTGGCATTGTGATTAAACCACTTTGAGGTTCTGTGATTTGTTCTAGGAGATGGGCTAGACCTAAACAATGGGTAGCGATAAGAAAACTGCAGACACTGAATGCTGAGTGAAGGATTAAAGCAAACAGGGAAAGAGCAGCCTAGCAAGGGTGACCACGGGAGAGGTATTAGAGAAAGGCTGAGCCGGAACCAGCTTTGGTGCAAGGTAAGGTTGAAACCCAGCTCAGAGGAGCACAAATGGAATCCAAGATGCAATGAGTGACAGGAACAAAGGGTGGGAGGTAGGAATGGAATGCAACATTTTGAGGACCAGCCAGTGAACAAGAGGCTCAGGTTTCCATAAGGAGAGGGATATTGGGAGCCACTGAAGGTTGTTGAGCTTAAGAGTGAAGTGTACAGAGTGTTCCAGCAGATGAACATGCAGGAGTGTAGGCTGAGGAATGGGGCGGAGGACACCCGGGGACAGAAGACAGGAAAGAGTTGTGAGGTCAAGCACCCTAACTTTTCCAGACTTTGGGGATTTTTGTTCTTGTGCATTCAATTGCTGATCAATAAATTTCTGGCTCTAAGTTCTAAGGCTCTTTCCCCCCAATCAGTGCTCAGGATAGTATTCTGCTGATTGATGAATTCAGGGATTCAAAGTTGAGAGGAAAAAATTCTCAAATCTTTTGGGAGGTTGGATGGTTTTTTCCAGATCTGGCCAATGAGAAGAATGGATTCAGATTTGGTAAAAATGTATCTCTGCTAAAACAGAGGTGAGGATATAGCCTCACCATTACAGAACGTCTTCTGTAGTAGAGTTGAAGGGAAAATCTATCGAATGGTAAGTATTTCACAGCTTCCAATCTGAAGTCCAGAGAAATCTTTTTTCCTCCCTTTCCTCCATGTATGCCAATTCCCAGCCTTCCTGAGGCGTCTCTGAGCGCTGGACCTGTGCAGTGGGCCTTACGCACTTTCTCACGGGGGAGGCGCTTGCCTGGCTCTGTCAGCTTGTAAGAGGTAGGGCCGCAATTTGTTTCACTCCTGAATTAGACTCTGTAAGGGTCCCAAAGACCCCACAGCCACTCTCAATGCACCTGGTCTTTCTCCCCAACTGAAAAATGTTCTGTTTAAGATGGGTGAGGATACAAGTTGGATCCTCTCCTCTACTGACTGAATGAGCACAGGAGTCCACAGTCGAAGGGGAGCAGCAGCTTGGTGGGATAGAAATGTGCACAGCAGGCTGGTGTTCTGGCTCAGTGGCATTGCCGTGCCATTGCTGGTAGCTGAGTGTGAACAGTTAACAGGGCTGGATTAGGCATGGAGGCCAAGGGACCCAGCCCAGTGGAAAGATGACTCATCCGGCCCAGCCATCTGGCAGGCGGGAGGAAAAATACCAAGTCAAGCTTTGGGCAGCGTCATGGTCTTTCCAGGGGCTGAGCAAAGCTGCCCGTTGCCTTGGCAACTGCAGGATAAATCCCAGTGGATAAAGTTGCAGGCTCCTGCAGTCACGTTCGGGAAGTGTCCTTCCGTGGCCAGCTCACACCTGCTCCTCAGTCAGTACAGGAAAGGGGGTGGGTGGTGAGTATGTGCAACTCCCAGTAAAGCAGACGGTGGAAATAAGTCTCCTTTACAGTCAGCGAGGGAAAGATCAAGGTGGGGTTTCTTCTTCACAGGACCTGATCCCAGTCTCACAACTGCTTCCCAGAAACCCAGTGTGTACAGTTGGTGGGTTGATTTGTAATAGTTTTCCTTCCTTGGGATTACCATCTTCCTACCAGCTAGCAGCGGAAGTTTGCCAGCCTCCTTACTGCCGCCACAATAAACACAGGTGACGGGGTTGAAGATTGCTATTAGCGATCATCAATAACTCTGGCAGATTTCTGGCTCTCTGTCAGCACAAAAGGCAGCTGCTTCTACTCCGGCAACAGGATCTCCCTGCTGGAACCAGCGCAGTCTGAGCCAGTGATTTCTGATCCCAGTTCTCAGGGTTTTAGCCTTCGTTCAATCCAGCTGTGATAGGCTGCTACCTTCAGCTCCTGTTCAGGTTTTTAATTCAGTTGGACAGTTTTGTTTGGCCTGTTTAGCATAATTGAAGGATAAACAGCACTTAATGCACTAGGCTTGACCTAAAGAAATGTTTTCCCAGCTTTAAGTGTAGTTCCCTGGTCCAAAGGAGGAAGCAGACCAACCTGCTACCTCTTCACCTCGCCCTTCCACTTTTTTTTTTTTTTTAATAAAAGTCTGATTTTAACCATTCCCAAGTCTTTGGGCCCAACTATAGGACCATGGCTGCAATTGGCTACACATCGGCTACTTCTGGGCTCATGACAAGATCCATCGTTCCTGGGGGCATCGGCACTGACACCGTGTAGTGTTCCTTTAAGGCTCCACATGGTGGATTTGTTTCAGGATTTACTGTTAGGCTGTTGTTTCTGAAGAATTGAAGGAAGCCTGTGCTGTTTGCCAATAGCCTTGGTTTCCAAAAGACCCAAGAAAAATGGACTGCCTGGTCACAGTAACTTAAGTTTTATGGTTCCATTTTTATTCCTTCCTGTTCTTTACTGATTTATTTTACACTTCTCTTTTAATAGCCATCTTTAGAGGGGACAGGGTGGGGGTATAAGTAATGAGTGTTTTACTTCTTCCCTTGGAGGTCACCACTTGCCCGGGGCTCTCCGGAGAGGTCTTGAACCTGGGAGACTGTAGGGGAAGCTGCCCGGCTCAGGCCTCCTCTTCCCCGCTGCTGGCACTGAGGGAACAAGAGTCGGAGGTGGTGCCACACCCCTCCATGGTGTGCTTTGCTCATTCCACACCGATGCCTCTTCTGGGCTCCAGGGCTTCGCCAGGACTCTGCCTGGTTGTGAGCTTTTGTCTTCACTGGGAGACCCCCGTCCTACAGACTTGCTGCAGGGCAAGAAGAAGTATGATTCTTTAGTCCACAAACCTGGTTAGACTCCCAGAGCTGCCTCCTGCTCACCCAGACTCAGCGAGTTTCTGAACCTCCTCCCTGGGAAATCAGGGTGAGGATCTCTGCCTCAGTGAGCTCCTGAATGGATTAAGGGGCTTGGTGGTCACTCAGTGCCTGGCTCAAGGGGGCTGTGCTCTCCAGACCTGGCTGGGCTCGGTGTAGGTCTTTTGTCACCATGTGGTGGCCTGTGGTCACACACTCTCACCTTGACAGATTGAGCTTTGTCCTGGGGGAAATTTCTGAAGGTTAGTTAGGTGGGGCGGCTCAGGCTGGAGGCAGGTGCAATCACACAATACCCCCAGAGACAGAAGACGTGCCAGGACTTGCTTTGGCTACCTGTCAGGCCAGCAGGCCGTCTCATCCCAGTGCCTCCAAGCCTGCATCCCAGAAATGAGATGAACAGGGTCACGCCCGAGGGAGTGGGCAGAGCCAGGCAGAGAGGCCAGGTGGCCCCTGCTTGTGTGCGTCATTCCTTTCTGTGGCAGTGGAAGTTTAACCTCGTCCTCGGTGCGAGCAGCACAGCTCTGCTGGGGAAGTGCGGCCGCAGCCCTGTGGCCCAGCCGCGGCGCTGACCTCGGTGCACGTGTGAAACCACAGTCAGAGCTGGGCTGTGAGCCTGCATTCGTTACCCTTCGACCCGGTGCTCCTAGAACACTTCCAGGAATGGCTGCGGTGCCCTCTTTGTGACATGTGATCCGGGAGGACTCTCGGACAGAGTGGGAGCAGGGCGTTCTGGGATCTGCCTGCTTCTCCCTTGCATTGCTGGCATTTTTTGCCTGCGGTCTATAAGGACACCCTGTGGAAAACCAGGCTGCCCTCCCGTGTCTTGGTTTTGCTATTATAGCTGGCTTTCCACAGGAGGTCTCCGTGAGTCCTTTGCCCTCAGGTAGTTTAGAGAACAGTGAATGAGCTTAGCGTGGGTTCTCATTCTCCTCTCCCTAGTTATTGCCTAAGGGTCCTGCTGTAAACATTTTCTAAAGATTGACGTAGTGGAGAGGCAGAGTTGGGCAGAGAAAGATGAGAGCAAGCTTCCATCCTCTGGTTTGCTGCCACAATGGCTGCAGCTGGTCCTGGTCAAAGCCAAGAACTCCATTTGGGGTTCTCACAGGGGTGGGCTATGTTTCCTAGCTTTCTCAAGTTGTTAGCAGGGAGCTGGATCAGAAGTGTCCTGAGAGCAGCCTGGATCCTGGCAGACATGGTACTGCTGCTTCTGAGGGTTGTTCTGGGGATACCAGACACGAACAGGTGCAGTCTAAGGAATTTCCTAGGGCTGCGGTCTTACAGTTCTGGAGGCCATACAGTTCTGGAGGCCAGAAATCTGAAATCCATGTGTTGGCAGGGCCAAGCTGCCTTGGAGACCTGCAGGGGACCCCCTCCCCTTCCCCACTTCCAGTGATTTGCTAGTAGCTAGCCTTTGATGGCCCTTGCCTTGTAGGTTCGTCTTCCACTCCTCCATCTTCACGGGTCATCCGCCCTGTGCTTCGGTTGGCACATTCTTGTCTTCCCTCTCGCATTCCATTGTCCTTTTAAAAAATGATTTATTTATTCGAGATGCAGAGAGAGAGGTCTTCCATCAGATGGTTCACTCCCCACACAGCCACAATGGCTGGAGCTGAGCCGACCTGAAGCCAGGAGCTTCTTCTGGGTCTCCCAAATGGGTGCAGGGTCCCAAGCACTTGGGCTATCCTCCACTGCTTTCCCAGACCATAGCAGAGAGCTGGATCAGAAGAGGAGCAGCTGGAACTGGAACAGGGGCCCATAGGGGATACTGGCACTACTGGCGGTGGCTTTACCTGCTATGCCCCTGCACTGGCCCCTCCAATTCCCTTTTTATGAGGACACTTGACCTTTCTTTACACTTACTTATCTCTGTAAAAGTTTCATCTCCAAATGGGGTCACATCAGAAGTCCTGGGGGTGAGGAGGTCAGTGTACCTTTTTAGGGTGATACAGTTCAGCCTGTAACAGCAGGGTGAGCCATGCTGATTATCATTTAGCTTTTTAAAAGGTTTACCTACTGAAAGGCAGAGACACAGAAAGAGGGAGAGACAGATCTTCCATCCACTGGTTCATTCCCCAAAGGGCTCCAAGGGCCAGGGCTGAGCCAAGTCAAAGCCAGGAACTCCATCTGGGCCTCCCCACATGGATTGGGAGAGGTCCAAGTGCTTGGGCCATCTTCTGTTGCTTTCCCAGGCACATTAGCCAGGACTTGGATTGGAAATGGAGCATCCTGGCATCAAAATGGAACTCAGAGAGATTGCTGGCATTGCAAGTGGTGGCTTAACGTGCTGCACCTCAACACCAGCCCCTGTTGACTACTTATCAATATCTTTAAGATGAAAATTATTATCCAAGAACCAGATCCCGTAGCCAAGGGCAGCTGGCAGGAGGGGTCCTGTCGGCCTCCTTCATGGAGAGCAGTTGACTTGTTGTTCCTGGGAACCGTTTTGAGACTACGGGGACAAACCTGTTAACTCTCAGCTTTGCTCTACTCGCTGTAGATGGAGCAGGTGAGGAGTGAGCTACTTCAGGAGAGAGCTGTGCGGCAGGACTTGGAGTGCGACAAGATTTCCCTGGAGAGACAGGTGAGAGCTGCTGGCCCCTGGGCTCCTCCAGGACTTTGGGATAGAAACATCAGAGGGCTGCATTCCAACGTAATGGGCATGAAGAAGAATCAGCACCATCCGTCACCAGTGACTAAGAAAGCTGCCCAGAGCCATTAGTTCTGCTTTCTGTTCATGTCAGTTCTCCTCTGAATATTTGGGAGAGAAGTCAACACAAGCCTGTTTGATGTCCTGGAATCTTAGGACATGCCAGAGATATCATTCAGGCTTCCTGGGAAAGGCGTGAGTGTCTTTTGACTTGTTAGGGCTTGGCTTCAAGAGTTTTCCCTGGCCCACATGTACTCGCAGGCATTGACCCAACCTTGAGCTCCACGTGTGTTCTGCACAGAGCATGGCACACACACAGCCCCTCACAGTGTCTCCATCTGTTTCCAGAACAAGGACTTAAAGAGCCGCATTATCCACCTGGAAGGCTCCTATAGGAGCAGCAAGGATGGGCTGGTGGCGCAGATGGAGGCCCGGATCGCAGAGCTGGAGGAGCGGCTGCAGAGCGAGGAGAGGTGAGCCAGCCCCACTGCGGGACAGCGGCCCTGCAGAGAGCCTGTGTCTGTCCTCTCCTCCCACCCTGCTAACAAGGCCAAGAACATGCAGCCCCCGATCAGTTCATGATTCAAGTTCATGATTTGAGGAAGACAGGCCTGGCTGATCATGGGTGTAGCACGATTACAATATAGAGCCCCCAAATCCATAGCCTTCCTGTGCTTTCCCGTGCCCTAAGGGCCACACCCAGCCTCCTACACTCTTCTGTTCACACCTGAGCAGAGGCCAGGAGGCTGACTCTGCCTTAGGAGCGAGGTACCTGCACACAGAGGTTGGTGTGTTATCTGTCAATGATGGGCCAGGTCCTCCCACAGAGGATGGAGGGGACATGGGCTCAGGGGACCAACACCTCCATTCTCTCTAGAGGATTCTCAAGGTCAGCACCTGGTTGACCTTGACCAGACGCATGGTCCATTGCCTTCCTGGAAGGGGTGTGCTCTTTGTGCTCTCTCAGTAGGACCATTAGCAGGTTGGGCCAGAGCAGCTTAGAACAGACCTACACAGGTGCAACCTGTGACGCTGGCACTGAGAGGGGCCCTCGGTTTCTGCCCCCTACCCCCACCCCGCTTCCAGGGACCGGGCCAGCCTCCAGCTCAGCAACCGGCGGCTGGAGCGGAAAGTGAAGGAGCTGGTGCTGCAGGTGGACGATGAGCACCTGTCACTCACCGACCAAAAGGACCAGGTGAGGGAGCCTCTGAGCGTCTGCCCCGTGGTGGGATTGTGTGTGTGTGTTGGGGTGGGGGGGGGCAGGAGAGAGGTGAGACTTGACCGGGCAGGCATGGGGTTAGGGCGGGCTAATCCCTACCCTTCTCACTTACCCATGCTAAGCACAGAGTGGGGATTTTAATCAAACTTCACACCCCGCGCTTGGCTTTTAAAATGCCAAGTTGTCTTGGAGGTCAGTTCCCGCTTTCCCTGTGGGACTGGCTGCCCCTGTCGTCCATATCTCATTGGCCGGGAGCAAAGCGCTGGCTCCCTGGCCCCTCCACTCTGGGGCTGTTCCCCATCCCAGTCTGCTGGGCCAGCAGCAGCATTAACCTTTCCCAACGCAGCTGAGCCTACGCCTGAAAGCCATGAAGCGACAGGTGGAGGAGGCGGAAGAGGAAATCGACAGACTGGAGAGTTCGAAGAAGAAGCTGCAGCGGGAGCTGGAGGAGCAGATGGACGTGAACGAGCAGCTGCAGGGCCAACTCAGTTCCATGAAGAAGGACCTCAGGTGGGCGCCGGGCTGGGGCCCCAGCTGTTATCCCAGGTCATGGGGGAACCCGGGCTTGGGGTAGGTTTTACCTTGCCCACACCCCCAAGAAGAGGGTGCTGCCTAGACAAGCCTGCTTTTATTTGACTTAGGAAGGAAAGAAGGAGGTAAAGTTTCGTTTTCTACCCTCTTGGGGACTGGGATGTCCCTACGCTGGGTTGAGGAGAGAGCTGCTCTAAAGTTCCCCTGCCCTGGTCCTAGGGTATTTGTATGGGAGGGGGTAGGGGAGTGGCCTAAGATCCAGGGTCCTGCTCATCCATGAAGTTGAGCCCCTCTTGGAGGCTGATGGGCCCTGGGCTGTGAGCTGGCTGCCTGTGTCGTTCTCTTAGAAATGCACAGGAGACTGGCCCCAAGCTCAGCATGTCAGGGGGTACCCCGAATCCCAGTAATTAGAGGGATGATCACATTTCAAAAATACTGCATATAAAAATCTTCAGTTCAGATGGGAACAGCACTAGTACCCCACCAAGCCATCTTGGAGAAAGAAATAGGGTGGGCCAGGCCCAGTATTATTAACTGCAGCTTCCCATGCCCTGATGCTAAAGGAACCGTCAGGTGCAGAGGGGTTAAGTTCAGGTGCTTCTGTGCACTCTGGGGGGTGGACCCTGCATCTAAAGATGAGCCCCGGGCCGGGAGCCAAGCCCTCTACTGTTTCAGCAGGCTCAAGAAGCTGCCCAGTAAGGTGCTGGACGACGTGGATGACGACGACGATGACCTCAGCACCGACGGGGGCAGCCTCTATGAGGCGCCGCTGAGCTACACCTACCCCAAGGACAGCACCCTCACCAGCCAGATCTGAGCCCGCTTCCAGGACCTGCAGTGGCTCTCCTGCCCTACAGGGACTCTGCAGGGAAGGGAGGGAGAGCCTGCGGTGCAGACCCATCGCTGCCTGTAACCCCCAGCCGGCGATGGCGCCTGCCTGCCTGCGGTCTCTGCGTGCTTGAGTGCCCCTTGGATCGTATGCAGGGAGCTACTGCGCTTTCAACGGTCGAGATTCCCAAGGCATCGACCCACCCACCTTCTGGGGTCTTTTGGAAAATGTCATTTGCTAGAAGGAGGCCTGTGTTCTTTACAGCTCCTGCCATCACCACTTACAGCCCCCTCCTGCCACCAGCAAGGGTCCAAGCTGCTAGTGATTACTGAATAGCCATTGTGCCTGGAGGAAGGATGTGTGGGGTGTGCACATTTTAAACCAGAGCCACTCACAGGCTGCTCCTGTTGCATTTGGGAACGTTAGAGAGCCTACGCAGGGTGGCCAGTTTGGTAAGGTTGCACGTCTCTAAGGAGTTACTAGTATTAAGGAGCAGAGATGAGAGCGAGTGAGTAAAAGTAGAATAACTACTTCGGAAGTAAGAGTTGAAAAAAAGGAATTGTCATGACGATGGAGAATAGAAATTCGAGCAGTCTGGGTGAGAACCTGCTGCCTGAGAGAGAGGAGTCACTTCTATCTAGGGGCTGTAGCCATGGCCTTGGTTGCTTGTTTTTTTTTTTTACCTAGACTTTCATTATAATATCTGAATCCCACTAAGATGAATTCCTAGTCACCTATTGCACTTGCTTTGACACAGTGGGATGAGGGAGGAGACGGGACCGGGCTCATGGACTTAGCGGGGGAAGTAGTCACTAAGGTCATAGGGAGACAGTAGGTGAGTAAGGTGTGGGGCCAGGGGTGAAGAGGAACACAAGTTGGTGAAAGTGAAAGCTAGGGGGAGGTATAGGCGTGAGGTGGGTGGAGCAGGAGCTCAGGTTGAAGTCAAGAAAGAGAGGAAAGGATCACAAGCCAGGCCGAGGTGTGGCTGTGCACACTGGAGGGCTGCCTCTGCCTTCCTGCCACCAAGGGACATTGCTGGGACTGGGGATGGGGCAAGGCTTCCTGGCTGCACTGCACAGGGCGACTCTTCGTCACTGCTTACTGTAACAGCCCTCAGAGGTGCCCACAGGCCAGCACCGGGCAGACTGCTCAGTGAAGTGGCCAGGTGAGTGCCCCCAAGCTTCAGCCTAGAGCAGAGGCCCATGGACCAGGGGACTCCAGGATCGCTGTCCCGCACCCCACAGGGTTCAGCTTTTTCTACCTCCAGCCAATCACCGTCCTTGCCTTGGCTCATTTGTTGGGTATGGAGACGTTCCTCCCTTTAACCATTCCTTCACTTAGCAAGTATTTCCTGGGCACCTATGCTGTGTTGGGCACAGCCCTTGACTGATACAGGTAATAAAACAACCTCCCTCCTGGGGCTCAGGGGCTCATAGATAACAACCAAATGGACCCCTTCTCCCTGGGAATGTCCCAAGGCTTACTGGAACTGCAACGTGAGGTCTTTGGGCGCCAGCCCTCCAGGAGTGAGCGTTTTGGTTTGCCCCTCAGCCTGGTGGCCAAAGTGCCCAAGAAAAGAGAAAGGAAGTCCACATTGCACACACCTGTGTCATTATTATAGAAGCAGCCTGGTATGCATTAATGAACGTGCCACCCTACAGTGTCATAGGGCTGGCAATACGTACAGAGGGTTGAGAGGAACACTGGACTGGGCATGGACAGAGGTGTTTCCAATCCCTGCTCATCATCTCCCTACCCCTGACCTGGACAGGGCGCTCTCAAAGGCTGTGCGTTGCCTTGGACAAAAAGAGGATTAGGTCCGAAGGTCCTTTCCCACTGTAACCTATTATTCTTTGATTTTTATTATATATACATATATATATATATATCCTGTTTATTGCTTCAAGAACTAACCCTGCTCATGAGTATTTTCTTTAGCTAGCTTAAAAATGTAAAAGCCAACACGTGGCCAAATGCGGTGCCAAGGAGACAATCATCTCTTTTCTAATTTTCTTTCCTGCTTCTGAGGGTTCTTCTGCTAAGTTGATTGGCTGTGGGGTGTCTGATTGTTCTGGGTGATCACAAGGAACGGATTCTTACTGCAGCTACCTCCATGTAAGTGAATTCCTGGGTAAAGCAAGACTTCCTTTGAATAAACTGTTACCCAGCAAGAATCTCGACTTCCTTGTTTTCTTCAGCCCCTGGCTCTGTGCTCACTAAAGGGGACTGTTAAGGTGGGATCCAGGAATGAGCAGAGAAAGAACTGTGCTGTCCCCACCCTGGAACCATTTCTTAAATAAAGGTTGCAGAGTGGCCAGTGGTGACCCTGAAGGGAATCATTGGCCCTGAGTGTGACCACATTGAGAAATTTAGTTGCCCAGGGGTCAGTGCTGGGCACAGCAGGTTAACGCCCTGGGCACCGGTTCTAGTTCTAGCTGCTCCTCTTCCGATCCAGCTCTCTGCTATGGCCTGCAATAGCAGTAGAGGATGGCCCAAGTCCTTGGGCCCCTGCACCCACGTGGGAGACCCGGAGGAAGCTCCTGGATCCTGGTGCAGCTCCAGCTGTTGCAGCCATCTGGGGAGTGAACCAGTGGATGGAAGACCTCTCTGTCTCTACCTCTCTCTAACTCTTTCAAATAAATCTTGAAAAAAAGAAATCCAGTTGCCCAGTCAGAAGTTGCCAGAGAGGAGGCTCTTTCTCTGTTCATAACAGGCACTCCTTCACTTTCCTACACCTGGTGGGTTCCCCTGTAGCCACTGTGTACACCATCTCTCTCACTCTGACAAAGAATTGCCCTGCCCTGCCCTCCAGAGGCTGAATCCTTGGGTCCTCTCCAGGCCCTCTCTGGCTGGGTTCCACCTGTGGGAGCAGGTGGAAGTCCTTTGTTGCTCCCTAGGAGCTCCAGCTTCCAATGGGTGTGGGTGCCTCTTTTCCTATTCCTCCAGTCCTCAGTGGGGCTGTGGCTGCCTGTGGCTGTTTTTCCCCATGTTCCCAGGCAGCCCTGGGGGGTGGTGGTGGTGGTGGTTCCTGCAACACTGCCAGCCCCCAGAGCAGCTCTTCGTTGAGCTGTTGGAGCCACTGCAGTTGGATGCTGGTTCCTGCCCAGAACTGCGCCATGCACTGGCCCTGGTCAGGGTCAAGAGCCCCCTCTTGCCTCTGTCCTGCAGCTACGGGTTCCCCTCATTGCAGCCGGAGGGAATATCCCAAGTGCAAAGGAGATGCTCTAAGTGTCATAAATCCTCAAAGCTTCTCCATAAGTTGTTTACTTTTTTTTTTTTAATTGTATTTGAAAGGCAGAGAGACAGATGGATTGACCTGCCATCTGCTGCTGACTCACCCCCTAAATGCCCAGAACAGCCAGGGCTGGGCCAGGCCAAAGCAGGGCAGCCGGAACTCAGTCTGCATCTCCCACGTAGGGGACAAGGCCCCAGGTGTGTGAGCCATCACCTACTACCTCCTGGTGCCATTAGCAGGAAGCAGGAAGGAAACCAGGATTTGAGCTCAGGGAACTCTGATATGGGATGAGGCCAACCCAACCCATATACCAAACGCTCACCTCTGTTTTTATATATATATTTAAAAAAATCATTCGAGGCCAAATTTTACCCTATTAGTGAAAGCCAATCATCGTTTGCTTTTGAAACTGCATTTAGGCCTCTAGATTTGGCTCCACGGCCAGGCTGGAGGAAGAGATGCCTTCAGGCACCTGAGGAATGTGCCAGGAGGACCAGAGCCAAAGGGTGGAGTCCCCTGGGCCCGCCGCGCCTTCCCCCACATTCTCCACATTCCACCTTTGACCTTGTGCATGGTTATAGGGAGCCGGGCTTTGCTGCGGACTGTCAGACAGTTTTCTGTTTTAAATTTTCAAATGACAAGGAAAAATGACTCGACAGCAAACTCCCATGAGGAGCTTAACAGCCCTCAATCCAGAAATGCCTGCCTTTGCCGAGGGAGCAGCCCACCTCTGTCCAGCTTTCAGACCGCTCCAACACACAGCACTACAATTCTTCGTAAGTCCATCCACAGAAAGATGGGAGGGTGCGCCCCCTGCTGGATTTACTTAGGCTAGGGCATGCACGTGGCCAGCTCTCAGGGCTGACAGCTATTGTGTGGCTGAGGGTGCAAGTTCTCGATCATACAAACTCTCACTTGGTCTCACCATAGAATGTCAACAACTCTGGTTCCAAAGCTTTGCTGAGTGAACAGCGTTTTAGGAGAAAGGCAGCAATGTTGGCCTCTGGAGAAGGACCCCGAGCCTTGGGAAAGCTCTGTGTTTTGGCATCAGGGTTGCAGATACAACAAGGAGGCAGCAGGTGAGTAGACCCTGCCAGCGTGGGCAGGTGCTGCAGCCAAACGTGTTCTGCATCACTGTCTAGGACTTCAGGAGCTTACAGCATAGTTATAAAAGTGCTGGGTGACGGGGCTGGCACTGTGGCGTAGCAGGTAAAGCCACCGCCGCCTGCAGTGCCGGCATCCCATATGGGCACCTGTTCATGTCTCAGCTGCTCCACTTTCAATCCAGCTGTCTGCTATGGCCTGAGAAAGCAGTGAAAGATGGCCCAAGTCCTTGGGCCCCTGCACTTGCGTGGGAAAGCCGGAAGAAGCTCCTGGCTTCAGATCAGCACAGCTCCAGCCCTTGCCACCAAGTGGGGAGTAAACCAGCAGATAGAAGACCTCTCTCTTTCTCTATAACTCTGCCTTTGAAATAAATAATTTTTAAGTCCTGGGTGTTAAACTAAATGGAAATTAGACCAAGTCCTTCAGATAGGCAGAATGTTCAAAACGTTCATGGAAAATATTATAAAACAGTCATGGATTGAAATCTCTCTTCACACCAAAGCAAGCATCTTAGTTCCATTTCCCTCTGAATTTCTGAAGTCTCCTTGTATTTGTGCCACATCCTACTGCTCTGGTTTCCCTTGGGCATCACCAGCCCTCGGTCTGCAGTCGGTGCCCCCAGTTCTCCCTGAGGCTGCTCAATGGCCAGCATGTACGAGCATCCGCTTACCAGAGGCCAGTCATCGCCTACACCCTTTACCTGTATCGACTCATTGGCCGTGACCCCTCCCCTGGCAGGTTGTGTTGTGACGAGTTCTATAGCCAAGGCAGAGCCGGGCTCACCACCTTGCTAGGAACACATGCAGGGTGTGGGATAATTGGGACTGGAGCCTGGGTCTGGATACAGAGTCAGACTTTGCTGCTTCTTACCAACCTCACGTGCCTGGGTGGACAAAGGTCGTGAATTTGATCCCTGTGTTAGAGGTTCCTGGGGTCTCCTGACCCATCTCTCAGGTCTCCCCTTCACCGGCAGGTTCCTATGAAACTCAACGGCCTGCTGCCTGCCTCCACTCTGAGCACTGCCATCAGAGGCAGGTGGAAATCCAGGCGAACTTGGGAAGCCACAGACCTCACGGGTGTGGCTGGGCACAGACTTTCTGCAGGCTGCCTAACCAAGCTGCCTTTGGTGCCATTAGCTGTTCAGATCTTCTGAGCTCTCCCCTTTTTGTCTTTGGTGTTCCCCAGCCACCATGCTAACCCGAGTTCTCGGAGTGTGGGCCAGGTGGGATGGCCACCATGGGGGGTCTCCAGGGCCTCCCTACCATCTCACAGTATGGAGTAACATGGTATGGGTTACCCACAGTACGGGTAACATCAGCAAGTCCTCAAGTTTGGCTGGTTCTTGGGGAACACTTACCCTCCCAACCCCTAGAGGGCGTTGTACTCCAACCTTCTATACCACGATGACACGGTCATAATCTTGACTACATGGTGCACACTGATCTTACACTGAAACTTGTACCTGCAACCTGACAGACTGGCCCTAAAAGAGCAGCGTCCATGGTCAGTGCTGCGGCTCACTAGGCTAATCCTCCACCTAGCGGCGCCGGCACCCTGGGTTCTAGTCCCGGTCGGGGCGCTGGATTTCGTCCCGGTTGCCCCTCTTCCAGACCAGCTCTCTGCTGTGGCCCGGGAGTGCAGTGGAGGATGGCCCAAGTGCTTGGGCCCTGCACCCCATGGGAGACCAGGAGAAGCACCTGGCTCCTGCCTTTGGATCAGCGCGGTGCGCCGGCTGCAGCACGCCAGCCATGGTGGCCATTGAAGGGGTGAAAGGAAGACCTTTCTCTCTGTCTCTCTCTCTCTCTCTCACTATCCACTCTGCCTGTCAAAAAAAAAAAAAAAAAAAAAAAAAAAAAAAAAAAAAGGCAGCGTCCACTGAGTTCACGGCCAAGCCTTCACCAGAGAATGGATGCTGGACCTGGCAGCTGTGAACCTTCCAGGAGGGGGCAGCAGAGAGAGAGAATCGCCCACTCATTTGTTCAGTCCCCAAATGCCCACAAAGTCTGGGGCAGGGGCAGCCTGAAGCTGAGAGCTTGATCCAGATTGCCCACGTGGTGGCAGGGGTCCCGCTACGTGAGCACCCCCTGCTGCCTCCCAGCATGCACTTTAGCAGATGGACTAGGGAGCAGAGCTGGCGATCGGACCCAGGCACTCGGATATGGGATGTGGGCATTTCAAGCAGTGTTAACTGCCATGTCAAACAATCCATCTCTGTTGAATGTATTTGGAAGTCATATCTTAGTATCTTTCTCTTACTACTCTATACAGTTATGTTTTTGAGACCTTTTTATGTTGATGGAGTTACTTATTTTCTTTTGTTTCATTTGAATTTGTATTTTGGTAAATTTTGCAAGTACAAATCGGCAAATTCAAGTGCTTAAAAGTGATTTTAAGAATATTAGTTGCTTTACATGCCATCCACTTTCTTCTTTTTAAAAATATTTTATTTATTTGAAAGACAGTTACAGAGAGAGGTAGAGACAGAGAGAAGTCTTCCATCTGCTGGCTCACTCCCCAGATGGCCACAATGGCTGGAGCTGTACCCATCCGAATCCAGGAGCCAGGAGCTTCTTCCAAGTCTCCCATGCGGGTGCAGGGGCCCAAGGACTTGGGCCATCCTCCACTGCTTTCCCAGGCCACAGCAGAGGGCTGGATTGGAAGTGGAGCAGCCAGGACTCAAATTGGAACCCATATAGAATGCCAGTACTGCAGGCAGTGGCCCCACCCGCTACACCACAATGCCAGCCCCCAACCCATCCACTTTCAAAAAGGATTTCAGGGACTGGCAATGTGGCATAGTCAGTTAACTTCTACCTGCACTGGCATCCCATGTGGGCACTGGCTCAAGTCCTGGCTGGCTCCACTTCCAATCAAGCTCCCTGCTGTGGCCTGGGAAAGCGGTAGAAGATGGCCCAAATCCTTGGGCCCCTGCACCCATGTGGGAGACCTGGAAGAAGCTCCTGGGTTTGGCCTGGCCCAGCTCTGGCCGTTGTAGCCATTTGGGGAGTGAATCAGTGGATGGAGGATCTTGTCTCTCCCTGTCTGCAGCTCTGCCTCCTAAGTAAATAAACAAATCTTAAATAAATCTTAAAAAAAAAAAAAAAGTATTTCCGTTCTGCTTTAGCTTTGATCCAGTGAAGGGCCAGCATTATGACATGGTGGGTTAAGTCACTGCCTGTGATGCCGGGATCCCATCTGAGAGTCCCAGTTGCTCCACTTCCAATCCAGCTTCCTGCTAATGTGCCTGGCAAAGCAGCAGAAGATGGCCTAAGTGCTTGGGTTCCTGAACCCATGTGGAAGACCTGGAAGAAGCTCCTGGCTCCTGGCTTTGGATAGGCCCAGCTCTGTCTGCTGTGGCCACTTGGGTGGGTGGGGGGATGAATCAGTGGAGGGAGTACCTCTGTCTCTCCATCTCTGACTATAACTCTGCCTCTCAAGTAAGTGAATAAATCTTTAAAAGAAAAATAAACCAAACAAATACAGCTTGGGACTCCTACATGAATATTGGAATGCCCAGGTTTGATTCCTAGCCATGTCTTCTCCATTCCAGTTTCCTGCTAATGTATACTCAGGGATGCTGTGGGTAATGGTACAGGTAGTTGGGTCCTTGTCACCCACGTGGGAGACCTGGATTGAATTTCTGTCCTTCCAAGGAGATGAAGACAAATAAACCTTATAGAAACATAAGAAGGAACTTAAAATGTGGAATATGTAATAAAAAAATGTGTTCATTTTGTGCAAAAATATTTGAAGTCCATGCATACTGGAGGCTTCAAAAAGCTCATGGAAAAATGTGTGCTAGAAAAAAACTATGGCGGCCGGCACCGCGGCTCACTAGGCTAATCCTCCGCCTAGCGGCGCCGGCACACTGGGTTCTAGTCCCGGTCGGGGTGCTGGATTCTTTCCTGGTTGCCCCTCTTCCAGGCCAGCTCTCTGCTGTGGCCAGGGAGTGCAGTGGAGGATGGCCCAAGTGCTTGGGCCCTGCACCCCATGGGAGACCAGGAGAAGCACCTGGCTCCTGCCTTCGGATCAGTGTGGTGCGCCGGCTGCAGCGCGCCAGCCGTGGCAGCCATTGGAGGGTGAACCAATGGCAAAAAGGAAGACCTTTCTCTGTCTCTCACTATCCACTCTGCCTGTCAAAAAAAAAAATAATAATAATAAGTAAATAAAAATAAAAAAATAAAAAAAACCTATGGTTTTCAACATTCTTTTTGCACCAAAATAAACTTTATTTTCTTAGAGGATTTATTTATGTATTTGAAAGGCAGAGTTAGAGAGAGGGAGAGGGAGAGGGAGAAAGAGAATGGGAATCTTCTATCCACTAATTCACTCTCCAAATGGCCGAAATGGCCAGAGCTGGGCCGATCCAAAGCCAGAAGCTAGTAGCTTCTTTCCAGTCTCCCAAGTGGGTGCAGGGACCCAAGGACTTGGACCATCTTCTGTTTTCCCAGGTGCATTAGCAGGGAGAAGGATTGGAAGTGAAGCAATCGGGACTTGAACCGGTGCCCATATGGGATGCTGCCACTGCAGGCAGCGGCTTTACCTGCTATGCCACAATACCAGACCCTAAATTTATATTTTAATTACCATTTTTCAAAAATTTTTAGGTACCCCTATATGTACCCAGTATTGAAGTATCTAATTGTATAAAGCAAAAATTACTGGATCTAAAGGGCGAAAGACTGTAATACAATAATAGCTGGCAACTTTTTTTTTGGACAGGCAGAGTGGACAGTGAGAAAGAGAGACAGAGAGAAAGGTCTTCCTTTGCCATTGGTTCACCCTCCAATGGCCGCCACGGCTGGTGCGCTGCAGCCGCCGCACCACACTGATCCGAAGGCAGGAGCCAGGTGCTTCTCCTGGTCTCCCATGGGGTGCAGGGCCCAAGCACTTGGGCCATCCTCCACTGCACTCCCTGGCCACAGCAGAGAGCTGGCCTGGAAGAGGGGCAACCGGGACAGAATCCGCGCCCTGACCGGGACTAGAACCTGGTGTGCCGGTGCCGCTAGGCGGAGGATTAGCCTAGTGAGCCACGGCGCCAGCCAATAGCTGGCAACTTTCACACTCCACTTTCATCAATGGACACTGCATCCTGATAAAAAGGTAACAAAACAAGCATCAGACTCAGATTATACCACAGAGGCAGCATGAAGGGCAGCTGAGTGAGACACTCCAGTGACTGTCTTCCCAGGGAGACAGCGATTTGAACAGCTATTCATTCACCAACTCACAAGAGCTAAGCAGGCCAGGTGAGAGACCACAGTGCCTCCTTTTAATACAATACAAGAAAGGAACCAGGAAGATTGCAAGAAGGAAGGAGCTATATCTATGTGCTCCCTCCCACGGCTACAAGAAGTCCAATATGGAGAGACTCTGCATCTCTCACTTGAGTCAGGAAGAGAGGGAGAGAGAATGAAGTCCAGACTTTAGACTTGAAACCCAGCACCAGGCTCACTGTGGTGAAACCTAGCACTGGGCAGGGCCACATGTGCCCTGCTCCCAGGTCGACGCCGGCAGACAGAGCCAGACCCTCCTCAGCCCGGCATCCAAAGGTCTGCTTCCACCGCTACCCCTCCCCATCTCTTGGCAGACAACCGAGCCCCTGGGGAGTGGGACAGGAAAATGAGTTCAGGACTTCGTTTTGGAACTCAGGGCTGGGCTAGCTACCATGAGACTTTGCAACAGATAAAGCCCAAAAGCTCCACCCTACACCTAGACCAAGTCCTGGATCTTGCCTGGCATCAGGCAGAGACCGGTACATTGGTGGGATGGATGCATTTTGGCCTTATCACCACTAGCTTCTCACAGGCTTGGTGTGCACCCCTGAGACTGCGAGACCTAGGTGTGGCCCAACCTTATGTCAGCCTGGACAGCCAAGGGACTGCCTTTACCACCTTTCCCCCAACCATAGGCAGACAGCAGGGATTAGGACTCCAGTCACCGGGAAGTAGGACACCGAAGTGAGCACAGGACTATATCATGAAATTCAGTGCCAGGCTAGTAACACACAACACTGGGCAGATCCTAATAGTCTCTAGCTCTAGGACAGTGGCTGCAGAAAGAGCACCTGGACCCATCATAGTTCTAAGCAAGACTTATGGCCCCAATAGATTAGACTTGCATCCCAGCCAGCATCAACTGTGGCTCATTTCAGCAGTCTCAGATCACAAATCTATCTAGCAAGAGACAGCCTGTAACTGTGTAGGCCTTGTCCTACTCCCTCGCTGCACTGGTGTTGATGGGCTCTGAGACACAGGAATGATCTTGTGTTGTAGTTTTGGTGGCCATGAAGCTGTCCATTCCATTTATCCCTCACCCTCACACAGCATAACACAGATAAAGTAATTATTGGGGGCCGGGGGAGAAAATGCAGGCAAGGCGACGCATAGAGACCTGGGAGTGATGCGGTGGGAACCAGCCTCCCACCAGAGTTCAGGCTGCTGCTAGCAGGACGTGGCCTTCTTACTCCACCACTTTGGGCAACTGTGGGGACCTGTGTGCCTTGGTTGGACCTTGGTCCAGTGCCACTGTGCCCCCAGCCACCACAGACCAATGTCCAGTGCTCTCATGACTGTGGACTACCACTGAGGACCATACACCTCTGTTGGGTCTGAGAGGAGTACCCCACCCCTCCCCCGATAGGTGCTGTCATTGAGCATAGTGTTAATGGAAGACAAGGCAACAAAGCCAAAGGAAGTCTACTAAACCAACACTTGACAATACATATTGAGGGAAAAGCTTTTCATTACAATAATAATCTTTTGAAATTGATAGAGACAAATGATACACCAGCTTCACATAGGTCAACACGGGGACACAAGTATTTAAAACAAGGTAATATGGTTTCTTCAAAGAATGCAATAACACTTTAATAACAGACGCCAATGGAAAAGGGATTTATGAAATGCCTGATAAATTCAAAACCATGATTCTAAGGATGCTTAAAGAGACACAACAGAATACACACCTTTTAATGAAATGAAGGAAACAATACATTATGTCAATGAGGATTTCAGCTAAGAGAGATCTTGATGAAGAAGCAAATAGAAATCTTAGAAATTCTGAAGTCAACAAGTCAAATGAAAAGTACAGGGGCCAACGCCATGGTGCAGTAGGTTAATCCTCCACCTGTGATGCCGGCATCCCATATTGGTGCTGGTTCTAGTCCCGGCTGCTCCTCTTCCAATCCCGCTCTCTGCTGTGGCCTAGGAAAGCAGTAGAGGATGGCCCAAGTGTTTGGGCCCCTGCACCTGCATGGGAGACTGGGAAGAAGCACTTGGCTCCTGGCTTTGGATCGGCGCAGCTCTGGCTGTTGCGGCCACTTGGGAATGAACCAACAGAAGGAAGACCTTTCTGCCTCTGCCTCTCACTGTAACTCTACCTCTCAAATAAATGAAGAAAATCTTTAAAAAAAAATAAAAAGAAAAGTGCAGTTGAAAACCTCAACAATGGTCTTGATTCACCAGAAGAAAGAGTATTTGAATTTGAAGCTAGCCCCCCCCCCCCAGTTGGGATATTTAGAAACAGAAAAAAATTAAAAAGAATGAGCAGAGCCTGTGAGACCTCCAGGACACCGTTAAGTAAACAAAGGTTTGATTTCAGGGTAGCCCTGAAGGAGAAGAGAAAGGCATAGAAAACCCTAATCAATGAAATGCTAGGTGAAAACTTCTATCATCTGGAGAAAGACATGGAAATGCAAACACAGGCAGCCCAGAGGGCCCCAAATAGACTGAATAGAAAACATTTGTATTGTGATACATCATAATTGAACTGCCCAAACTACAACACAAGGAGGCAGCAATCACCAAGAGACATCTAAGGGAACTGCCTCTGGATTCAGAGCGGCTGTCTCAGCAGAAAACACACACCATAAGGGAGTGGGATGATAGTCCACGTTCCGAAAGAGAACAAACAAACCTGTCAACCAGAAACAATAACCCAGCAAAGCTAGCCTTTATAGATGAAGGAGAACAAAGATTTTCTAAAACAAGAAAACCTGCAGGAATTCATCACCACCAGACCAAGACCACAAATATGCTCAAAAGAGTCCTGCATCCAGGAGAAAGTGGAAGATAATTATGCATGGAAACATATGAACATAGAACAACACTAGGAGAGCAAATAAGCAGACAACAGGGGATTAGAAATTATTTAAGCCTTATCAGTTCAGGAAGTCACCAAACCACAAGGATGAGCAAGAAAGGAAAAAACAGCAGATTTTAAAAATGGAATAAAATTGATTGTCAGAAATAATTCTTTACTTACCAGTACTAACCTTGAATATAAATGGATTAAAGATACAGATTGGGGCTGATGCTGTGGCTCACTAGGCTAATTATCTGCCTGCGGTGCCAGCACCCTGGGTTCTAGTCCCAGTTGGGGCGCCAGATTCTGTCCTGGTTGCTCCTCTTCCAGTCCAGCTCTCTGCTGTGGCCCAAGAAGACAGTGGAGGATGGCCCAGGTCCTTGGGCCCTGCACCCACATGGGAGACCGGGAGAAGCACCTGGCTCCTGGCTTCGGATCAGCGCAGCGCGCCAGCTGTAGCAGCCATTTGGGGGTGAACCAACGGAAGGAAGACCTTTCTGTCTTTCTCTCACTGTCTAACTCTGCCTGTCAAAAAAAATAAAATAAAGATTCAGATCGGCTAAATGGATAAAAATCAAGACCCAACTACATGCTGTATACTAGAAATTTGCCTCACCACTAAAAACATACACAGATTGAAAGTGAAAGGATAGAACAAGATATTCCATGCAACAGAAACAAAAATTGAGGAGTAGCTATACTCATTCAGACAAAATAGACTTTCAGATAAACAGTGTAAAAGGCAACCCAAGATGGCTGAATAATGAGAAGCCATGTCTCAGCCACGGAAACACCCAGAAAACAAAGCAAGGACCATGCTCTTAGGGGACTGATGGGAATTTTCACTTACAAAATGATGGAAGAGCAGAGACTCCAAGGCTGTGTGATAGAGAAGCCACAGCCACCAAAGCATCTGCCACTGGCTGGGGTACATGACCTTGCTAGGAAAAGGTGACAAGATGGCGCCACAGGATGATTTCACAGTCCACTCTGACTTCAAGTCCAGCCTAAGGAACCGAGTGACTATTTTTCTCCCAAAGGGAGGGGGCACATTACCTCCCTCTCTCCCCCCTCAAAGTTCCAGACTCAATTCGCTGCGGTACAGCCACTGCTGAACTCTGTTCTGACTTAGGGGACAGCCAGCAGTCCCACTGTGACCAAAAACCACCAGAACCAGAGTCAGGGTGCTTTCCAGGGTGGAAAGCAGGCCCCCTGAACCCTTAAACTATGGGATTTAGGGGGATATGCCCTGGAGGTGTGCTCACTCACTGTTTGATCCAGAGGGTTTTCCCTCAGCTTCTTGGGGCTAGGACCAGAAGTGGCTCATAAAAAACCCAAGAGGACCAGACCTGAGGAAGTTCCCCCTGCACCTCCTATCTTACAATGCTGAGAGCCCAGGACATAAGCACAAGCATCACTCTTGCATGCCATGTGGGAACTGTGGGCAGCACTGGGACTGTTGAATTGCTATTACAATCTCTGGCATAACCTGTACTCTCTTGCGGTAATCTGGAGAGCTCTGTTTGCATTGCTCTACTTCAGGTAGGTGGCTACTACCATTCCCAATACAACTGGCTCTCACCTTGGGAAACCTGGGTAACAACCCCTAAATCTTGCAGTACCAAGAATGTGATAATTGGTACTAATTTCCTCAGACAAATTGGAATCTTCCTCATGGGACCTGGGGAAGTACCTGCCTGCATTCCACCTTTCTGGACTCATACCTACAAGTGCAAAATCTCCAATATATCTTGTTACCTTGTAGAACTTGAACACCTCCTCTGGTTCTGGGATTAGGGTTTCTAGTACTCTCAGCCCCAGTACCATCATACTCTCCCACGAGGCCCTAGGGATGTTCCCATCCATATCACACAGTCCTAGACACACAGCAATTGATACCACAAGCCCCAGCATCATTCAGTATTGCCCAGTGGGCTAAGAGGATGTCCCTCTGCACCAAGAATGAGGCTCTGCTTATCAAAAAGCCTAGCGTGATTGACACCCTACTGTTGGGATTGAAGATACACACCCTAGGAAGCCCTCATCTACTTCAAGGTTGTGCTTCTACCTCCATGCAATGTTGCAGACCAGAGAAATGTGACATTGATTAAAACTAAAGAAATCATTGAGATTACACTTCTGGGCTAACCTAGAACCAATGCCAAAGCAACAAGCCTGCGATACCCTGCATCTCATCACAAAATACCTTCTTTTCCAACAAAACATACTGCACAAAGAAGGGACTTAGACCAGATGCACAGATGCCAATGTAAGGACACAGAAACCATGAAAGAAGGTAGTCTGGAACCTCCAGAAGAACACAATAGTTCTCCAGAAATAGATCTTGAGCTGAGGGAAATCTATGAAATGTCCAAAATAGAATTCAGAATAATGACCACAGGGAGACTCAATGTCATGCAGGAGAAGACAGACAGATGATGGGAGGAAATGAGGCAGACAGTAAGTAACATGGATGAGGAATTTGCTAAGAGGACAGAAGTCATTAAAAAGAACTAAATAGAAATGTTGGAACTGAAATCTTTACAATGAAATAAAAATATAATTGAGAGCTTCAACAGACTAGGTCAAACAGAGGATAGAATTTCTGATCTAGAGGATAAGACTTTTGAAATAATGAAACAATAAAAAAGAATTACAAAGAATGAACAAATACTACACAACATTTGGAATTCTATTAAGCAACCAAATATTTATATTATAAGGAGTCTTGAAGGAGAAGAGAAAAAAGTGACTGAGAACCTACTAAATGAAGTAGTATCTGAAAATTTCCCAAGTCTTTAAAGAGATATTGACACCAGTTGCCCTTCTTCCAGGCCAGCTCTCTGCTGTGGCCCAGGAGTGCAGTGGAGGATGGCCCAAGTGCTCGGGTCCTGCACCCCATGGGAGACCAAGATAAGCACCTGGCTCCTGCCATTGGATCAGCGCGGTGCACCGGCCGCAGCACGCCGGCAGCGCCGGCCATTGGAGGGTGAACCAATGGCAAAAGGAAGACCTTTCTCTCTGTCCCTGTCTACTCTGCCTGTCAAAAAAAAAAAAAAAAAAAAAAAAAAAAAAAAAAAAAAAAAGAGAGAGAGAGAGAGAGAGAGAGATATTGACATATAGGTACCAGAAGCTCAAAGTGCCCCAAGTCGACTCAACCAAAAAAGACTGTCTACAAAGTGTACTGTAGTCAAATTATCAGAAGTTAAGGACAAATTGAGAATCCTAAAGACAGTAAGATAAAAACACCAAGTTATATATGGAGGAAAAACGATTAAACTAACAACAGATTTCTCAGTAGCAACTGTACAGGCCAGAAGAGAATGGGATGATAAATTTAAGTTCTGAAAAGACAAAGAAAATTCCAACTGCAAATATTTTATCTAGCAAAGTTATCCGTTAGAAGTGAAGGAGCCGGCGCCGCGGCTCACTAGGCTAATCCTCCACCTTGCGGTGCTGGCACACCGGGTTCTAGTCCCGGTTGGGGCGCTGGATTCTGTCCCGGTTGCCCCTCTTCCAGGCCAGCTCTCTGCTGTGGCCAGGGAGTGCAGTGGAGGATGGCCCAAGTGCTTGGGCCCTGCACCCCATGGGAGACCAGGATAAGTACCTGGCTCCTGCCATTGGATCAGTGCGGTGTGCTGGCTGCGGTGGCCATTGGAGGGTGAACCAACGGCAAAAGAAGACCTTTCTCTCTGTCTCTCTCTCTCACTGTCCACTCTGCCTGTCAAAAAAAAAAAAAAAAAAAAAAACTGAAATTGAGGGAAGGCTTCCCAGCTCATTGTATGAGGTGAGCATGATCCTGATACCAAAGCCAGATAAGGATAAAAACAAAAAGAAAACTGTAAACCAAGCTCTCTGATAAACATAGTTGTAAAAATCCTCAATAAAATACTACAAAGAATCCAACAGTACATAAGTTTATATTCCATGGTCAAGTGAGATTTATCTCAGGGATGCAGGAATGCTATAATATGTCAACCAATAAAGATAATAAATCATATCACCAGAATGAAGGATAGCAATCAAATGATCACCTGAATAGGTGCTGAAAAAGTGTTTAATAACATTTCAACATCCTTTTGGGGAAAAAAAGTCCAGCAAACTAGCTATAGAAAGAATATACATTAGGAGGAAATAATTAAAATTAAAGAAAAGTGAGGCCAAAAAATTACAAAACATAAGTGAATGAAGGGCTTTTTTTTCTTTGAAGATTTATTTGAAAGGCAGAGTTACAGACAGGCAGAGGCAGAGAGGTAGAGAGAGAGAAAGAGGTCTTCCATCTGCTGGTTCATTCCCCAAATGGCCACAATAGCTGGAGCTGGGCCAATCCGAAGCCGGGAAACTGGAGCTTCTTCCAGGTCTCCCACCCAGGTTTAGGGGCCCACGGACTTGGGCCATCTTATACTGCCCTCCCAGGCCATAGCAGAGAGCTAGATCAGAAGTGGAGCAGCTAGGACTTGAACTGGCACCCTTAAGGGATGCTGGTGCCAAAGGCAGTATCTTTACCTGCTATGCAACAGTATTTTGAAAAAATAAACAAAATTGATACACTATTTACTTAACTAAGTAAAAAAAAAAGAGGGAGAAGGCCCAAATCAATAAAATCAGAGATGAAAAAGGAAATGTAGTAATAGACACCACAGTAATAAAAAGAATAATCAGAAATTACTACAAAGAGCTGTATGCCAACAAATTGGGAAACCTAGATGAAATGGATAGATTCCTGGATGCATACAATCTACCAAAATTGAGTCATGAAGACAGAAAACCTAAACAGACCAATAACCAAGACAGAAATTGAATCAGTAAAAGATCCAACAAAGAAAAGCCCAGGACAGGGCAGCTTCACCATGGAATTCTACCACACATTTAATGAAGAACTAACTCCAATTCTTCTCAAGCTATTCAAAACAACTGAAAGGGAATCCTGCATCACCTTAATTCCTAAACCAGAAAAAGATACACTAGAGAAGGAGAACTATAGACCAATATCCCTGATGAACACAGATGTAAAAATCCTCAGCAAAACATTAGCTAACTGAATCAAACAACACATCAGAAAGATCATTCACCCAGACCAAGCGGGATTTATCCCCAATATGCAGGGTTTGTTCAACATTCTCAAATCAATAAATGTGATGCATCACTTAAACTGAAGAACAAAAACCATATGATTATCATCTCAAATAGATGCAGAGAAAGCATTTGATATAATACAATATCCTTTCATGACGACAACCTTTCAAGCAAATTGGGTATAGAAGGAACATTCTTCAACACAATCAAGGCACTTTATGACAAACCCACGGCCAACATCCTATTGAATGGGGAAAAGCTGGAAGCATTTCCGCTAAGATCTAGAAACAAGACAAGAAAGGATGCCCACTGTCACCATTTCTATTCAGTATAGTCCTGGAAGTTTTAGCCAGAGCCATTAGGCAAGTAAATCAATCCAACTCTCTCCACTTTTACCTGCTCATATATGGATGCATGCAAATTTATATCTGTTCCTCTCTATGTATATATGTATGTATGAATGAATGGTGACTACATGAGAATTCTTATTAAAGTTCTATAATGAAAAAGAAAAAAGAATATGCATCAACTTAACAGAGGCTATATTTGACTGTTACATGAAAGTACTAAAGAAAGTACATGAAAGTACTAAAAAAAAACATCAGGAAAATGCTTTAAGATGTCAATATAGGCTATTCATTTTATAAGACTTTAAGAACGGGGCTGGCGCTATGGCATAGCTGGTAAAGCTGCTGCCTGCAGTGTCAGCATCCCACATAATCACCGGTTATAGTCCTGGCTGCTTCATTTCTAAAGCCAGCTTACTGCTATGGCCTGGGAAAGCAGCAGAAGATGGCCCAAGTCCTGGGGCCCCGGAAACTGCGTGGGAGACCCAGAAGAAGCCCCTGGCTCCTCGCTTTGGATCAGCACAGCTCCAGCTGTTGTGGTCATTGGGGGGAATGAAGCAGCAGATGGAAGACCTCTCTCTCTCTGCCTCTGCCTCTCTAACTCTGCCTTTCAAATAAATATTAAAAAAGAAAACATTGTCAAAGATGCATATTGTTCATTTAGATTTCCTTAAAATCATGGAAATATGAAACTATTACGGTTCTTGTTATCATGAAGCCAAAACAAGTCTACAGATGAAGTGCAAAATCAATTATGAAAGCAATGGAACTCAAATGCACATTAACATGCAGGCCAAAGATAATGTTACTGAAACTGTCACCCCCTGTGCTAGAACAGAAACCACTGGAGCACAGGTCCTTGTCACCTTGTACACAGAGATGCTGCAATTTCCTACAACCTTTTTATAACTTTTTTCTAAAAAAGATTTTATATATTTGAGAGGTAGGTTTACAGACAGTGAGAGGGAAAGAGAGAAAGGTCTTCCTTCCATTGGTTCACTCCCCAAATGACCGCAACGGCTGGAGCTGTTCTGATCTGAAGCCAAGAGCTTCTTCTGGGTCTCCCATGTGGGTGCAGTGGCCCAAGGCCTTTGGCCATCTTCTACTGCTTTCCCAGGTCATAGCAGAGAGCTGGATTGGAAGAGGAGCAGCCGGGACTAGAACCAGCACCCACATGCGATGCGGCCACTGCAGGCATGGATTAACCTACTGCGCCACAGTACCAGCCCCAACTTTTTATATCTGAATGATCATGAAACCTTCACCTGTACTGGCCGTCATCATAGCACTGAGTCTTCACATGGTGTGAAGATGTGGTTTGTGGTTTTCCTACCTCAGTTCTTTCTAGTAGTTCATGATCATGTACACTAATATAGAATATAATTGTGTGTGTGTGTTTTCTCTCTGGATAAGTTTCAAATAAATCATCTGTAAAAGATTTATTTATTTGAAAGGCAGAGAGTTACAGAGAGAGAGAGTTACAGAGAGAGAGAGTTACAGAGAGAGAGAGAGAGAGAGAGAGAGAGAGAGAGAGAGAGAGAGGCAGGGAGACAGGGAGAGAGAGAAAGAGAGAATATCTTCCATCTGCTGGTTCATTCCCCAAATGGGAGCCTGGAGCTTCTTCCAGGTCTCCCACACAAGTGTAGGGTCCCAAGGACTTGGGTTTTCTTTTACTGCTTTCCCAGGCCATAGCAGAGAGCTGGTTCAGCAATGGAGCATTCAGGACTGAAATCAGTGCCCATAGAGGATGCTGGCACTGCAGGTGGCGGCTTTACCTGCTACACCACAGCACCAGCCCCCTAAATAAATGTTTTAAAAGAAAGAAAGAAAGGTATCAAAACCATACTCCCAAAACAATATATATGGGGCTGGCACTACGGCGCAGTGGATTAAAGCCCTGGCCTGAAGCGCAGGCATCCCATATGGGCACTGGTTCTAGTCCTGGCTGCTCCTCTCCAATCCAGCTTTCTGCTATGGCCTGGGAAAGCAGCAGAAGATGGCCCAAGTCCTTGGGTCCCTGCACCCATGTGGGAGGCCTGGAAAAAACTCCTGGCTTCCTATCAGCACAGCTCCAGTTGTTGCAGCCATCTAGGGAGTGAAGCAGGGATGGAAGACTTCTCTCTCTATTTCTACTTCTCTTTGTAACTCTTTCAAGTAAATAAAATCATAAAAAAAAAAAAAAAGAAAGCAAACAGGGGCTGGCATGTGGCATAGAGTAAGCTGCCACCTGCAGTGCCAGTATCTCTTATGGGTGCTGGTTCCAGTCCCGGCTGCTCCACTTTCGATCCAGCTCCCTGCTATGGCCTCGGAAAACAGTAGAAGATGGCCTAAATGCTTGGGCCCCTCTCACCCGTGTGAGAGACCCAGAAGAAGCTCCTGGCCCCTGGCTCCGGATGGGTTCGGCCCAGGCCATTGTGGCTATTTGGAGAGTGAACCAGAAGATGCAAGACATCTCTCTCTGCCTCTGCCACTCTAACTCCGCTTTCAAATAAATAGACCTTAAAAAAAGAAGTACTTGTACGGCAACAGAAACAATCTATAATATGAAGAAACAACCCAGAACGGGGGAAATATTTGCAAATTATTCATCTGACAGGATTAATATCCAGAATATATAAGGAACTCAAAAAAAAAAAAACAAACTCAACCACAGTAACAAAAAGTAAATAATCTGGTTAAGAAATGGGTAACAGGTCTTAATAGATATTTCTCAAATGAGGAAATACAAATAATCAACAATTATTGGAAAATAGGCTCAAATCTACTGACCATCCATGAAAAGCAAATGAAAATTACAATGAGATATCATCTCTAGTTAGAATGACCATTATGAAAAAGAAAATTACTAATGGTATTAAGTATGTGGAGAAAACGAAGAGCATTACACACTGTTATTAAGTATGTGAATTAGTGTGGCCATCATGGAGAACAATATGGAGGTTCCTAAAAAGAGAAACTGCACGTAGATCTAACATATGACCCGGGTATCACACTTCTGTGTATGTATCCAAAGGAAATTAAATAAGTTTATCATAGAGATGCCTGCACTCCTGTGTTCATTGAAGCACTAATCACAATAGCCAGTGTGGAAAATCAACCCAGAAGCCCACTGATGGATGAGTGGTAATGAAGATATGCTGTGTATACACACACACACACACACACACACACACACACACAATGGAATGTTACTGAGCCATAGAGGTTTGAAATTCTAACATTTTCAGCAAAATGGCTGGAGCTGGAGATCATTATGTTTATTGAAATAAGCCAGGCACTTAAAGACAAGTCCCACCTATTCTCTTTAATTTGTGGTAGTTTCATAAGCTGACCTGAATTTAGCACAGTGACTATAAGAGATGACAAGGATAGGTTGTGAAACAATAGAAAGATTTTGGATAATGAGTACCTAAGCACAGATAAGTCAGTCCTAAATTCCACAGTATGCTGAGGCAACTATGTTTCACAACAATGTAGCATATGTTCCATGAAGAACTAGCAGAGAGGTGCTCATAGGCTCCAAATATAAAGCAATGGAAATGCTAATAACTAATTTGATCACATGTATGTATGTTTTGAAGTATTACACTGTACCTCATAACAGTGTATAAGCATTGTACTATTACATGTTAGTCAAGAAGAAAAAGAAAAGTCACGAACAAGCTATTCAAAACCAAAAGCTATACTACAGGGGCCAGTGTTGTGCTGCAACAGTTTAAACTGCCTCCTGTGATGCTGGCAGCCCATATGGGTGCCCGTTTGAGCCCTGGCTGCTCCACTTCTGATCCAACTCCCCGCTACAGCGCCTTGGGAGCAGTGGAAGATGGCCTAAGTGTTTGGGCTCTTACCACTCATGTGGGAGACTTGACTGGAGTTCCAGACATATGGCGTTGGCCTGGCCCAGCCCTGATGGTTGTGGCCATTTAGGGACTGACCAACAGGTGGGCAATTCCCCTCTGTGTGACTCTAATTCTGCCTTCCAAATAAATAAAAAAAAATTATACTACAGACTGAATAGACTTTTTTTTTAAAAAAAAACATTTATTTATTTGAAAGAGTTACAGAGAGAGGTAGAGACAGAGAGAGAGGTCTTCCATCTGCTGGTTCACTCCTCAGATGGCCGCAATGGCCAGAGCTGCACCAATCCGAAGCCAGGAGTCAGGAGCTTTTTCCAGGTCTCCCATGTGGGTGCAGGGGTCCAAGGACTTGGGCCACCTTCCACTGCCCTCCCAGGCCATAGCAGAGAGCTGGATCGGAAGAGGAGCAGCTGGACTAAAACTGGCATCCATATGGGATGCTGGCACTTCAGGCCAGGGCTTTAACCCACTGTGCCACAGCGTCACTCCCTGAATAGACTTTTTAGAAAAAGATTTATTGATTTGGAAGGCAGAGTTACAGAGAGGCAGAGGCAGAGAGATGTCTTCCATCTGCTATCACTCCTCAAATGGCTGCAACGGCCAGAGCTGTGGTGATCTCAAGCTGGGATCCAGGAGCTTCTTCCTGGTCTCCTACATGGGTGCAGGACCCAAGGACTTGGTCCATCTTCTACTGCTTTCCCAGGTCATAGCAGAGAGCTGGATCAGAAGTGGAGGAGCCAAGACTCAAACCAGCGCCCATATGGGATGCCGGCACTGAGGGTGGCGGCTTTACCTGCTACGCCACAGCACTCCCCCCCACCCCTGAATAGACTTAAGGCACTTAGAGAACATTCATCCAATAGCTGTAGAGTTGACATTCTTAGTACACAAAACATTCTCTGAAATAGACCTTATGTTTGGCCATGAAACAAGTCTCAACCAATTCTAAAAGAATCAAAGTCATATCATATATCTTCCACGACCACAATGGAATAAAGCTAAAATCAAATACAAAAAGAATTTTAGAAACAGTAAAAATACTGGGGCCAGCACTGTGGTGTAGTAGGCTAAGCCACCGCCTGCAGTGCCGGCATCCCATATGGGCAGCGGTTTGTATCCCATTTGCACCACTTCTGATCCAGCACCCAGCTATGGCTTGGGAAAATAGTGGCAGATGACCCCTGCACCCAAATGGGGGACCTGGAAGAAGCTCCAGGCTCTTGGCTTCAGATTGGCCCAGCTCCGGCTGTTATAGCCATTTGGGGAGTGAACCAGTGGATGGAAGACCTCTCTGTGCCTCTCTCTCTGTAACTTTGCCTCTCAAATAATTTTTTTTAAAAAAATGCATAAAAAAGTAGTAAAAATACATAGAAATTAAACATACTATAGCATTACCATTAGGTCAATGAAGACATCAAAAAATAAATTTAAAAATGTCTTGAAGCAAATGAAAATGAAAACAGCATACCAAAATCTGTCGAATACAGCAAAAGCAGTACTTAAAATTAAAAGTTGATAGCAATACGTGTCTACATAAAACAAATCACTTAAAATAACCTAGCCATGCAACTTAAGAAACTAGGAAAAAAAAAAAAAGAAACCAAATTCACAATCATTAGAGGGAAATAAACCATAAAGATTAAAGCAGAAATAAATGAAATAGAGTAAAAACAAATAAACCAACAAAATATAAATAAAGTTGCTTTTTTTCCCCAAAGATACACAAAAGTAGCGAATCTTTTCTAAGACAGTAAAAGAGAAAAGACCCAATAAAATCAACAGATTATAAAGGAAACAATATAACTAATAGCACAGAAATGGAAAGGATCTCTAGGGGTTACTATTAACAACTATATGCCAACAAGTTGGCAAACCTTGAGGAAATACATAAATTGACGGATACGTCTAACCTATGGAATTTGAATTTGGACCATGAAGATGTAGAAAAGCTGAGTAGGCCAATAATGAGCTACTAGATGGACAGTAACAATAGACCTTTCCACCAATGAAAAGCCCAGGACTGAATAGCTTCACTGTTGAACTTTACAAATCTAAAGAAAAACTACTACCAATTTGTCAGAGTATTCAAAACAATTCAGAATCCTTTCAAACTCATTCCATGCCAACAATAAGATCAAAATCCAACCATATAACAACAACAAAAGAAAACTGCAGACCAACCTCCCTGATGGACATACATACAAAAACTTTCAAAAAAAATACTAGCAAATGGATTCTAACATAAAGAGATTATGTACCATGATAAAGTGGGATTTATTCCAGGGATGCAAAGCTGTTTCAACATTCACAAATTAATAAAGTATAACAGCTCATCAACAGAGTGAACAACAAAACTGTATGACCATGTCAATGTATGCAGAAAAGACATTCATCAAAACTCAACATCCTTCATGACAAGAACTTTAAACAAACTAGGTAAGGAAGAAATAGATCTGTGCACAATAAGAGGTATGACAAACTCATAGCCCATGTCATGCCAAAGGAGGAAAAAGCTGAAAGTGTTTCCTCCAAGATCTCGAACAAAAGAATATCTGCTTTCACCACTCCTGTTTAACATAGCATTGGACATCTGACCCAAAGCAGTTAGACATTAGAAAGAAAGAATAGGGGCTGGCACTATGGCATGGGGTGTGCTGGCACCCATATGGGCACCAGTGTCAGTCCTGACCACTCTGCTTCTGATCCAGCTCTCTGCTATGGCCTGGAAAAGCAGAAGATGCCCCAAGTGCTTGGGCCCCTGTATCTGCATGGGAGATCTGGAAGAAGCTCCTGGCTTCGAATCAGCCCGGCTCTGGCTGTCATGGCCATTTAAGGAAGTGAACCAGCAGGAGGATTGCTCCCTCTGCCTCTCTGTAACTCTGCCTTTAAAATAAACAAATAATTCTAAACAATAAAAAAACAGAAAGAATATCCAAATTGGGAAAGAAGGAGTTAAATTATTTTTGTTTGCAGATGACATGTTGAAAACTCTATCAAGGACACTGAAAGACAGTTGGAATGGATAAATTCAGTAAAGTTATAAGATGCAAAAATCAACATTCAAAAATTAGCATTTTATGCAACAACATTTAACCAGCTGGAAAGAAAATCAAGAAAGCATAACAATTACAATAGCTACAAAATAAAAATACCTGCTAATCATGTCAAGGAAAGGAAAGACATCTACTGTGAGAATTAGGAAATGCAGATGCACATTACAGAGAACACACACACACCCAGAGAGACACCCATGCTCATGGACTGAAGAACATTTTCAAAGATTCCTTACTACCCAAAGCAATCTACAGATTCAATGCAATCACCATCAAAATGCCAATGACATTCTTTACAGAATTTGAAATAGAATCACAAAATTCATGTAGAACCATACAAGACTCAGAATAGCCAATACAACCTTTTGTGGGAAAACTACTGGAACATCACAATACTGGATTTCAACACATTCTACAAAACTGTAGTAATCATAACAGAAACTGACATACCAACCATCATGGACAGTGGTGGGACAGAATGGAAAAATCAGAAATAAACCCACTCATGTACATGCAGGCAACCGATTTGACAAAGGCACAAAGAATATACATTTAGAGAAAAGACAGTCCCTTTGATAAGGAATGGTGGAGGGGTCGGCATTGTGGCATAGCAGATAAAGCCACCCCCTGTGACACTGATATCCCAGGTGGACACTGGTTCGATTCCTGGCTGCTCCATTTCTGATCCAGCTCACTGGGAAAAACAGCAGAATATGGTCCAAGTGTTTGAGACTTTGCCATTCACATAGGAGATCTGGATGAAGCTTCTGCCTCCTGGATTTGGCCTGGCTCAACTCTAGCCATTGTGGCCATCTGGGGAGGGAACCGGTGGATGGAAGATCTCTATTTCTCTAACTCTGAATTTGAAATAAATCTTTAAAAATATATGATACTGGAAAAATTGACAATCTCTGTTAGAAAAATGAAACTAGACCCTCTCCCCATACCTCTTACCCTATACAAAAGTCAGCCTCAAATATGTTAAAGATGTAAATGTAAGACATAAAAACATGAAACTATTAGCCGGCGCCGTGGCTCAATAGGCTAATCCTCCACCTTGCGGCGCCGGCACACCGGGTTCTAGTCCCGGTTGGGGCGCCGGATTCTGTCCCGGTTGCCCCTCTTCCAGGCCAGCTCTCTGCTATGGCCAGGGAGTGCAGTGGAGGATGGCCCAGGTGCTTGGGCCCTGCACCCCATGGGAGACCAGGAAAAGCACCTGGATCCTGGCTCCTGCCATCGGATCAGCGCAGTGCGCCGGCTGCAGCGGCGGCCATTGGAGGGTGAACCAACGGCAAAGGAAGACCTTTCTCTCTCTGTCTGTCTCTCTCACTGTCCACTCTGCCTGTCAAAAATAAAAAATAAAAAAAAAATTTAAAAAAAATTTTAAAAACATGAAACTATTGGGGCCGGTCCTGTAGTAGGTAAATCCACCACCCGCAATGCCGGCATCCCACATGGCGCTGGTTGGAGTCCCAGCTACTCCACTTCCAATCCAGCTCTCTGCTACGGCCTGGGGAAGCAGTAGAAGATGGTCCAAGTGCTTGGGCCTTTGCACCCATGTGGGAGACCCAGAAAAAGCCCCTGGCTCCTGGCTTCAGATAGGCACAGCTCTGGCCCTTGCGGCCACCTAGGGATTGAACCAGCGGATGGAAGACCTCTCTTTCTCTGTCTCTCTGTAACTCTGCCTATCAAATAATTAAAAAAAAAAAATCCATGTAACTACTAAAAGAAAACAAACACACACTTCAAAATACTGGTATTTTGGGATATGATCTCAAAGGCATGCACAACAAAGGTACAATGAGAGAAATGAGATTGTATCAAACACAGAAGCTTCTGCATAGCCAAAGAAACAATAGACTAAGAAGACAAGAATGGGAGAAAATATTTGCAAGCTATAATTTGACGAAGGGTTAACATCCAGACTATATAAGGAACTCAAATAGCCAAAAAAATCACAACCTAATTTAAAAATGAGCAAATGATTGGAATAAACATTTCTCAAAAGAATATAGAAATAGCCAACAAATACATGAAAAAATGTTCAACATCGATAATCACCAGGGAAATACAAATCAAAACCACAAGGTATCATCTCAACAGAGAATGACTATTACCAAAAAAACCAAAAATGCTGACAAGGATGCAGAGAAAGGATAGCTGTTACGTACCATAGGTGGGAATACAGATTAATACCTCCATTATGGAAAATGCTAAGGACATTCTTTAAAAATCTAAAATAGATCCAGCATACATTCTGTCAATATCACAACTAGGTATATATCCAAAGGAAAAGAAATCATATCAAATGTGCATGTCCATGACCACCACAGCACTCTTCATAATAGTTAAAATGTTGGGTCGAGCCAGATGTTCACTGATAGACGTATCAAGAACATGTGATGTGATGTGGTATGGCACGTATGTATGTATATATGAATACATATGTATATATGTATGAATATACACATACACAATGGACTATTACAGAGCTGTGGAAGGATTAAATCTTGTCACTTGAAGCAACATGGGTAGAACTAGAAGGTGTGAAGTGAAAAGCCCGGCACAGAAAGAAAAATAACACAGTTGACTTGTGGGTACTTAAAAGAGCTGATTATAGAGGGGTGGAGGATACAGTAGAGTTTATTAGAGGCTACAAAGGATGGCTGGTGAGGGGACAGCTAGAGGGTGGATAACGGATGCCTCACAGAGAGCAAGGTAGTTCTGATGTTACACAGCACAAGTAGTTATAGCCCACAAGTAACTATGCATCTCCAAATAACAAGAAAAGAAAATGAAGATGCCCAAACAATAGGATAATGTTTGAGGGGATGAAATGCAAAATGATGTTGATTTGATCATTATACTTTATATACCTGTATAAAATTACAGTCTACGTATGTCAATTAAAATGTAATTTAAAAATTTATTCTAAATTCCCTTCCTAAAACACTAAATATTTGTAGCTTTATTCTATATTTTGAATTAATTGCTTTGGCTCCATGACCAGAAGTGGATTACTAGGGTATCCAGTGAAAAGTTTAAAATCTCTCTCAGGAGCCGGCGCCGCGGCTCACTAGGCTAATCTTCCGCCTAGCGGCGCCGGCACACCGGGTTCTAGTCCCGGTCGGGGCGCCGGATTCTGTCCCAGTTGCCCCTCTTCCAGGCCAGCTCTCTGCTGTGGCCCAGGAGTGCAGTGGAGGATGGCCCAAGTGCTTGGGCCCTGCACCCCATGGGGAGACCAGGAAAAGCACCTGGCTCCTGGCTCCTGCCATCGGATCAGCGCGGTGCGCCGGCCGTGGCGGCCATTGGAGGGTGAACCAAAGGCAAAGGAAGACCTTTCTCTCTGTCTCTCTCTCTCACTGTCCACTCTGCCTGTCAAAAAAAAAATTAAAAATCTCTCTCAGGGTTAACAAATTGCTTTCTTGAATGATCTACCAATTAGCATAGATGCCAAAAATACATAAATCTGGCAGTTTTTATGAAAAAGATAATCTGATTTACCTTTTAGCTTTATTTTCATTATATTTGAAGAGGAGAGAGATCTTCCATCTGCTGGGTCACCTTCCAAATGTCTAACAGCTGGGGTTAGGCAGGGCAAAGCCTGGGGCCAGGAACTCAATCCGGGTCTCCCACATGGGCGACAAGGACCCAAATACTTGAACTATTACCTCCTGCCTCCCAGGATGTGCATTGGCAAGAAGCTCAATTAGAAGTGGAGCCGGGAGGCTGGTGCTGTGGCGTAGCAGGTAAAGCCACCGCCTGCAGTGCCAACATCCCAAATGGGTGCCAGTTCAGGTCCTGGCTGCTTCACTTCCGATCCAGCTCTCTGCTATGGCCTGGGAAAGCAGAAGACGGCCCAAGTGCTTGGGCCCCTGCACCTGTGTGGGAGACCTGGAAGAAGATCCTGGCTCCTGGCTTCAGATCGGCACAGCTCCAGCTGTTGTGGTCAATTTGGGAGTGAACCAGTGGATGGAAAACCTCTCTCTCTCTCTAACTCTCTCTCTCTCTGTAACTCTTTCAAGTAAATAAATCTTAAAAGAGGAGCCAGGACCCTCACCCAGGCAATATAATATGGAAAGTGGGCACTGCAAGAGGGGGCATCTTGGGGCCGGCGCTGTGATGCAGCAGGTTAACGCCCTGGCCTGAAGCGCTGGCATCCCATATGGGCGCTGGTTCTAGTCCCAGCTGCTCTTCTTCCAATCCAGCTCTCTGCTATGCCCTGGGATAGCAGAAGATAGTCCAAGACCTTGGGCCCCTGCACCCGTGTGGGAGACCCAGAAGAGGCTCCTGGCTTCGGATCGGCGCAGCTCCAACCGTTGTGGCCAATTGGGGAGTGAACCAGCGGATGGAAGACCTCTCTCTCTCTCTGCCTCTCTTCTCTCTGTGTAACTCTGACTTTCAAATAAATAAATCTTTAAAAAAAAAAAAAAAAGAGAGGAGGCATCTTAACTCCTGCACCTGACAGCTGCCCCAAATGTGGCAGTTTCTCCACTTCCCTCTGCCAATCTCTTCCTGAATAACTGACCAAATCTCTTTCATCAGGGTAATCTCCTTCTATTATTACTGAGGCTTATGTAAAATATGTCCCCTTGTGATTTGTGTATTTTTGCCCTTTTAATAAAAAAGACTTTATTTACTTATTTGAAAGGCAGAGTTAGAGAGAGGCAGAGACAGGGGGAGGGAGCTCTTCCATCTGCTGGCTCACTTGCCACATTGGCCGTGCCGCTCACGTGGGTACAGGAACCCTAGCACGTGGTCCAGCTTCTGCTGCTCTCCCAGGCACATCAGCAGGGAGCTGGATCACAAGTCCAACAGCTGGGACTTGAACTGGCACCTGTACGAGACGCTGGTGCTGGCTGAACCCACTGTGCCTCACTTCCAGCCTCTCCTTTGATTTTTATCTATGAACTCGAGTACATTTTTAAAGTGGCATTTAATTTAAAAAAATGCAGAGCCCAATACAGTAACACTGAAAAATAATCCTTCATTTTCACTCATTTCTCTAGTCTCTACCCAGAAGCAAAGTTTTTTCTTCCAAGCCAGACTTTTTAAGATTTATTTATTTTTATTTGTAAGGTAGAGAGGGGAAGGGGAAGAGGTCTTCCATCCGCTGATTCACTCCCCAAATGGCCACAATGGCCGGAGCTGGACCAATCCAAAACCATGAGCTTCTTCTGGGTCTCCTATGTGGGTACAGGGGTCCAAGGACTTGGGTCATCCACACTGCTTTCCCGGATGCATTAGCAGGTAGCTGAATCAGAAATAGAACGGGCTTGCACTGTGGCGTAGCAGGCTAAGCCTCTGCCTGCAGTGCTGGCATCCCATATGGGCACTGGTTCCAGTCCCAGCGACTCCTCTTCTGATCCAGCTCTCTGCTTATGGCCTGGGAAAGCAATGGAAGATGGCCCAAGTCCTTGGGACTCTGCACCAATGTGGCAGACCCGGAAAATCTCCTAGCACCTGGCTTCAGACCGGCCCAGCTCCAGCCATTGTGGCAATCTGGGGAGTGAACCAGAGAAAGGAAGATTTTTCTCTCTGTTTCTCCCTCTCACTGTCTGTAACTCTACCTCTCAAATAAATAAATCTTGAAGATAAAAAAGAAACAGCCGGGACTCGAACCAGTGCCCATATAGGATGCTGGTATTGCACATGGTGGCTTTGCCCACTACGCCATAGCGCTGGCCCCTCAAGCCAGATGCTGGTGTGTCTCACTGGACATATTCACAGAAGAGTAAATGAGGCCACTTGAGGGATTCGTGCAAGACGGCAAGTGTGGGCTCCAGGAACTCTGTTTTCCGGGCTGACTCCTTTCACACCCTGAGTTCCTTGCAGGGCCCCCTACCTACCCCACAATGCAGGAAATCCACCTTGGTCACCAGGTGGGCTGTACGCCAGGATTCCAACCAGGGTCCTGGGACTCAGGGGCAAGGGATGGTGTACTGCAGCAGGGCTGTCTACAAAGTGTGGTTGCCCCAGTCACTGTGGTGTCAAAGGCAGGAGAGAGCTCCTACCCGAGAGGGCAAGGTCTGTCTAAAGAGGCCCAGGCCTTGCCAGGGGAGCACCCCACATCCTTGTCTGGGGCATGTCGTGGAGCCCGAGAGTGTCATCAAGTCCCAGGCAGCCGCGGTGGCAGCTCAGGCTGCGTGGAGAACTGTCTGTCCCCACTGGCTCCAGTGCTCCTGCTCCCTGTCTTGGCAGTCTTGCTGTTCTCACATGGTTTTCTCCGGGAGTCGGGTCCCTTCCTCCCTGACTTCCCACTGCCTTGCACGTTCTCTTTCAAGGGCATCTTTGGCCTCAGTTCCAGCATCAGAGCCAGTGCATCGCTTTCATAGGAGGTCCACGTGTTCAAACCCGCAAACATGGAGGACAGGGTCCACTGGGCCACGTGGGCTGGGAGGAGAGAGGACACAGGACCAACTCCATCTTCCTGAGATGGCAATGGGAGATTACCACCAAGGGTTCAGGGTCTATGGGAGGCACCATTCTTAATTGTGTTAGGGGTCGGTGCTGTGGCGCAGCTGGTTAATGCCCTGGCCTGAAGTGCCAGCATCCCGTATGGGCGCCAGTTCTAGTCCCAGCTGTTCCACTTCTGATCCAGCTCTCTGCTCTGGCCCGGGAAAGCAATACAAGATGGCCCAAGTCCTTGGGCCCCTGCACCACATGGGAGACCTGGAGGAAGCTCCTGGCTCCGGCACAGCTCCGGCCGTTGCAGCCATCTGGGGAGTAAACCAGCAGATGGAAGACCTCTCTCTGTAACTCTTTCAAATAAATAGAAAATTTTTTTAAAAATTGTGTTAGTGGAGGTTTCAGGGGTGGAGTTTTCTGGGGGCTCCTGGGTTTTCCGGTGGACTGTTAAGGGGCCAGCAGGCTGATAAGACAAAAGGCTTCAAGGTCTAACAGTTGCAGTAGCCAGCAGGGGGCGCAACAGGCCTCACTGATCAGTGGCAGGGTCCTAAGGACAGGTTTGTCTTCCCAGCCTTGCCCAGGTCATCTGTGGTTCCCATGATACCCTTATTTCAATTTTCCTGACATTTGCATTGCAATGATTTTAACCCCAACATTTGGTGTAAACAGATTTTAGGATAGATCGAAGGTACTCATTTATATCTTTCAAAGAGCATTTTTTCACCTACCCTGTGCTGACCTACACTCAACTGAATCCCTGGACACAAAGGGATCATAAACTCCCACTAAGAGCTGAAAAGCCAAGTTCATAGTCTGATACAGTATAAAAGAGGTACAGGTGAAGGGTGAAGGCAGTTCAGAATGGCAACAGTTAGCATTGACTGGGTCCATCAGGGAAGACATTCTGGAGGAAATGGTAACCGAGAGGCTGTTCAAACGTGTATGATATTTAGAGTTTTTAATTTTGAAACCTTCATCTTACAGATGGCTGCATCTGAGCGGTGGAAACAGTAGAGCAAGCACAAGATGGCTGTACTCAGAATCAGTCGACTGTATTGGACTCTAGGACAAATGAAACCCAAATAGGATTGGAGGTGAAACTGGAAGATGGGTTTGGAGCCATCATTTGGAGGGCCTTGAGTGCCACACCCGGCAACAGTAGAGGTCTGTGGGCAAGACACACACCGTGAAGCAGAAAAGTGGGCTTTTGCTTTTGCCCCTTCCGGTCCTTTCTGAGAAGGAGATGAGTCATTGTTTTAAAGTGGCAGGTGCTTTTCAGTTCTCATAAAAGCTATGATCCTTGATCAAATAAGGGAAACTATTTCTCCCATTGAGAAATCTGATGTCTGTTTCATGTTTCCCAAGGGGCAAATTATTACTAAGTCTAAATCAGTGCTTCTCCAATTTGCATATGCATCAGGATAATCTTAAGGGCTTGTTAAAACCTGCCGGCCCCACTGCTAGAGTTCCTTAGGTAGGCAAGAACTTCCTGCTGGTCCAGAGACCATGCTGAGAAACCTCCTGATTCAACTTCCTACCTGGCCTTTCTCAGTACATCCACTGGGTGGCAGAGAGAGCACCCCAGGCGTCACATAGTGGCCAAACCTGGAGACCTCAGGCTGCTTAGGTGAGATCTTTACTACCAAATGATAGTGCAAACCAACCACAGCATCAACCTCTTTAAAACCCAAGAATGCATCATAGAACAGTGGGATGGGTAACTTGGATCTCCTTCTAAGAGCCCCAACTTGCAGCCCCAATCCAGACACTCCCCACCTGGCTCCCAGAACTCCTCAAGTCCCTGCAACAGGAGGAGAACAGACTGGCTAGTTCTCACCATCACTCACAGCAAGGATTGTTTGAGTCGAATGGGGAAGTTACAGGTGAGATTTTCCAAAGCCAGAGAGGACATAACTAAGCACTGTTTAGAGCAGGTCCAGTCTGTCTAGAAGCAGCTAGAAGCTAGGAACTAGGAATAGCATAGATCCACTTCCTTAAGGAAATATTTTAAGTGTGGGCTTTGGGAGGTTGTGAAGATTATGATGTTGGGGGCCGGCACTGTAGCACAGCAGGTCAAGCTGCCACCTGCAGTGCCGGCATCCCATATGGGTGCCGGTTCAAGTCCTGGCTGCTCCATTTCCAATCCAGCTCTCCGCTATAGCCCGAGTCCTTAGGCTCTTGCACCCACATGGGAGACCTGGAGGAAGCTCTTGGTGGCTCCTGGCTTTGGATCAGTGCAGCTCTGGCTGCTGAGGCCATCTGGGCAATGAACCAACGGATAAAGCACCTCACTCCTTCCTACCCAGCCCCACCTTTTAAATAAAATAAATAAAAAAAGATTATGGTGTTCAAATATTTTGGGGGAGGTGAAGATTGGCTGATTTTTAAGTTCTGAAAGTTCTACTAGTGAACTATGGACTACTGGGTTTTGGAGTAAAGGTCTCATGTGAACAATGAGGTGGAGAATTAGAGATTGGAAAGGGAGTTATGGAGCACAGAATGGGTGGGCTAGCCGCTGGCCATGGGGTCTTTGTGATGTCCACAAGCCAGCTCTCACAGCACACTGCCCGCTGGGTGGTCTCAGCAGACAGCAGCCCTGACTGGGATGTGATCCTGCAGTATCCCGAGTGAGACACCCTCCAGCTGTCCGCAGTGCCTGCTCCACTACTCAGGGGTTGTCCCTGGAAGCAGCCTCAAGGCCACTTGTGGGGCTGAAGTCTTCCCCCCAGTTCCTGTCCTCGTTAACTAGCAGGAGGGTTGCTTTAGACTTTGCTTTTGAGTCCTGTTTCAGTCCCCATTCCCAGCTCCCGTCCTTCACAGAGCCTGCTTCCAGTTTCATTGGGTGCGCCCTCTTGTGTTCGGTCTTAGAATTTCAGGACTGAACATGGCCTTAGAAGTGACCATCTCTGCTCTGCCTCCTGGGGCTGTGTGGCCCTAGTCAGGTCTTCTCCCTTTGCTGCCAGAAGCTCTTTGTTCAATGTTATTATGCCCCATTCTAGTTCTTTCTTCTCTAGAATAACATCCTATTTCAATTACATGTTTGACATGGTTTTAAGTTAATTCCACACTCCCACCTGTAGCCTACTCTAGTCAATCATTGCCATCCATGGAAATAAAGGGTCCCCTAGGAGCCAAGCCTCTGAGGTGTCATAGCAGGTGTCTACTGAGCTCCCGTCACCCTCTCGCTGGGCTGCCATCACTGCCCTCACAGGTGGCTTTGAGATTACTGCCCAAGTGTCTCTCCATGGTACAGCGGGACTTCCTTGAGGGAAAGAACTTGACTTCCCCTTCCTCTCCTACGTACAGCACAGCTCCTGTCAGGAGGCTCTTTGTATTTGCTGAATGAACCAGAAACTGTGAGGGAACTTTGAAAGGTTTGAGGGAACTGGAACTAAAAGAAAAGAAAAAAACATTCTTTCTCACCATAAACCTCTGGGCTTTTCTCCTCACAGGATGGATTTAATGATTTTAGGACATCATGTGACAATCTTTCATCTCTGGAAGAATTCAAATTCCAAAGTCGAAGGATCTATGGTTAATTTGTTATTCCTTGAAAACGACTACACCCCGTTGCAGTCAAAAGATGACATATGGTTACCTTTAATCAGCAGAGGGTCAAAAACATTCTCCACTAAACATTTTCTTTTCCATGGTAGTGTTTTCCCTGCTTCTTTCTAATCTCTTCTGCTTATATTTATTCTCTTTCGTTATAGGCTTAAGATGCCAGTTATTTTTAACCTTGTTAAGGTACTTAATAGCAATAGAATTTTCTAATATTTTAAAGCATTATTTTATAAAAATATGGCTGAATATCTAATGTTTTGAACATTATAAATTCTTTAAAATTCAATTTAGATTATTCTATAATGTATATCAAGTACACTAAATATTATACATAATATTTCCTTTGGTATTTGGCACTATTTAGGATATTATTCCAAAATTGTAATTATTTTGTCAGAAGGTATGAATGTTTTTTGCATTCAGTTGAAATTTTTATTTACAGAAATACTTTGTACCCATCTTAAAAGGTACAGATAAGGTATCAATAAGGAAATTCACCATTTGTTTCACTATTCATAAAGAACTATTGTTAATATTTTCATGTATATTTGGCCTTTCTTCTCTATATGCATGTTTATTTACAAAGTTTGGAATCATACAAGCATTCTCTAAAAAAGTCACAGAAAATTGAATTAGAAGTGTTTTTTGGAAGCTACTAGTAGATTATCCAAGATGGCCAAATAGAGGTGCCCAGTGTTAGTCTCCTCCAGAGAGATGAACCAAAACAACTCAATAACTGCATTTTGAGGTGAGTGCTGAAGGCAGACACTGGAACTCGGCAACTGAGACAAGGGAACCCTGTAGTTCAGGGACCTGGAATGGTGGCATGGAGAGAGGAACAAAGTGCACCACAGCCTATGAGCCCAGCCCTGCGGGTGGAGTGGAGCTTGTAAAGCAGGAGAAAGAGTAAATGGGGAGCCTCAACAAAGCCAATCTCCAGGGATGCTAGACACCAATCATCTTGGAGAGGGGAGGGGTGCGCAGTCATCACAGGCTCGGAGCCCAGCAGTGGCAGCTGCCTGCCGAACCCACGGGAGCTTTGCTTCTACAGAACTCTCATCTTCTCCCTCCCAGCACCACAGCAAGGCTGCAGCAGTGTGATGCCATTTTGACAAAGAAATCACCATTGGAATCCTAACTCCTTAAGAGATAGAAACTCTGCATATTCCCATCCCTGGAATATCAGACGTTCCACTACTCCACATACAAAAAAGGCAGCATCCCACAAACATAACTAGACCAGCAGCAATAGCAACTTCATCACCTTAGCCTAAAGCAGGTCTTGATTTATATGGATCATGACTCAAAAAGTAGGGTAGGACCTATTCCTAGAACCTTAGAAATGGTGGGTGGGGAGGGGCCTGCCATTGTAGATTTGAGCCTGTCCCCATGTTCCCTTTTTCCCCATACAAAAATGTATACTGCCATGGATTTGAGCTCTACTACAGTTCCATTCCTGAGCCTACCTTGCCTTTGGTGGATATACATAGCCAAGGATGTCTTTTCTGGACTGCTCCTGGCACTTCCAACACCTTTGCCACTGCCACTGGTACATGCCCATCACTGCTGGTACATATAGGAGTACCCCATGACCCTGCCACTTCTGCCATCACTTACCATCCCACTGAAACTAAAGCCAGTGTGGTCTACCAAACTTACCCTCAAAGATACCACCTCAGGAAAAAGCCTTCAATTCATGAAAGCTACATTTTCAAAGAAATACACAATAGGTATGCTAGATATGCAGATATGAACATAGGGACACAAGAACTGTAAAAAAGCAAGGTAATATTATGGCCCAAAAGGAATACAATAATGCTCTAGTATCAGACTACAAAGAAAGATTGAGGCTGGCACCCTGGGGTTCTAGTCCCGGTTGCCCCTCTTCCAGGCCAGCTCTCTGCTGTGGCCCGGGAGTGCAGTGGAGGATGGCCCAAGTGCTTGGACCTTGCACCCACATTGAGAAACCAGGAGAAGCACCTGGCTCCTGGCTTCGGATCAGCGTGGTGCACTGGCCATTGGAGGGTGAACCAATGGTAAAGGAAGTCCTTTCTCTGTCTCTCTCTCTCTCTCTCACTGTCCACTCTGCCCGTCAAAAAAAAAAAAAAAAAAAAAAAAAACAAAAAAAAAAAAAACACAAAAACAAAAAAACCCAAAAAAACAAAAAACACAAAAAACAAAACAAAACAAAAACAAAAAAACAAAAAAGATTGAGAAATGTCAGAGAAAGAATTAAGAATAATGATACTACAAAAGATACAAAAGAGTGAAGCAAAATTACAAAGTCAATGTATGACATGAGAAATTCAGCAAAGATATGTTCAAAAAGAACAAAATGTCAATTTTGTAATGAAGAACTCAGTAAGTCCAATAAAATAGATTTTAAAAATACAATAAAAAAGAAAAAAAGACAGTCTTCAATACTTTTTATGGCACCATTAGATGAACAAATACTCAAATTTTGGGAATCCCTGAGAAGGATTAGAGCTATAAAGTCATAGAAAACCTATTCAATGAAAAAATAGGTGGGGGCCAGTGCTGTGGCTTAGCAGGTAAGGTGCCACCTGCAGCATTGGCAACCCATGTGGGTACTGGTTCTAGTCCTGGGTGCTCCTCATCCGATCCAGCTGTCTGCTATAGCTTGGGAAAGCAGTAGAGGATGGCTTAAGTCCTTGGGCCCCTGCAACCGTGTGGGAGACCCAGAGGGAGATCCAGGCTCCTGGCTTTGGATTGGCAAAGCTTTGGCCATTGCAGGCACTTGGAGAGTGAACCAGAGGATGGAAGACCTCTCCTTCTCTCTTACTCTACCTCTGCCTTTCCATAATTCTGCCTTTCAAAAAAATAAAATAAATCTTTAAAAAAAAGAAAAGTAAGTGAAAACTTCCCACATCTAGAGGAAGATATGGACATCCAAGTATAGGAGGCCAATAGGACCCCAAATACACATGAACAGAAAATATTCCCATTTTAACACATCATAGTCAAGTTCTCAAAAACACAGCATAAAGAGTGAAATCTAAAATCTACAAGAGAAAAGTGCCAAGTCATCTTTAAGGGAACTTCCATTAGCCTAACAGCAGACTTTTCAGCAGAAACCTTGTTAGCGAAGATGGTGGAATGGTATGCTGTATTACAACTTTTTTATTATTTGATAGATAGAGTTAGACAGCAAGAGAGAGAGACAGAGAGAAAGGTCTTCCTTCCGTTGGTTCACCACCCAAATGGCCGCCACGGCAGAGCTACGCCGATCCAAAGCCAGGAGCTGGGTGCTTCCTCCAGTCTCCCAATGCAATTGCAGGGGCCCAAGCACTTGGGCCATCCTCCACTGCCCTCCCGAGCCACAGCAGAGAGCTGGACTGGAAGAGGAGCAACCGAGACTAGAACCAGTGCCCCAGGCAGAGGGTTAACCAAGTGAGCCACGGCGCCGGCCCCCATATTACAACTTCTGAAGCAAAAAAATGCCAACAAAGAATACTTCAGAGAAGCTGTCTTTCAGAAGTGAATGAGAAATAGACTTTCCAAGACAAACAAGAACAGAAGGAATTCATCACAAGACCTGCCTTACAAAAGATACTTAAGGGAGTTCTATATAGACACAAAGATAGATAAGTACCAAACTGAAAACATTAAAATATAAAATCCATTAGAAAAAGACATTCAAAATAAGAAATTAAAAATGATAGGACTAAATATTATATCAGTGATAACTTTGAATGTAATTGGACTAAATCCCCCAATTCAAAGACTAGATAAAAAAGACCCAACAGTATGTTGTCTAAGGAACTCATTTCACTAGTAGGCATAAGCACACTGAAAATCAAAGAAATAATATTCCATTCAAACAGAAACCAAAAGCAAGCTTAAATACCTGCACATATAAAAAACAAAATAATTTTAAGACAAATACCATAAAAGACAAAGGTCACTATAAAATGATCAAAGTTCAAATCAACAAGATAGGCCTATATAAATGTAAATGCACCTATTGCCAAAGCACTCAATTTTATAAAACAAATATTATTAGCCCAAAGGGAGAGATAAACTGCAATAACAGTAGAGAATCTCAACAGCCAACCTTCCTCAATGAGCAGTTCATCCCGATTCAAAAAAAAGTGTATCAACAAAAATTGAAGCTAAATTACATTATAGACTACATGGACCTAGCAGACACTTACTATACATTTTATTCAAAAGCTATAGAATATATATCCTTTTCATCTTCTAGAAAATGGAACAAAAGAGACCTGGAATGGTAGCATGAACAGAGGAACAAAGTGCACCACAACCTATTACCCCAGCCCTGTGGCTGGTGGGGAGTTCGTAAAGCAAGAGAAAGAGTAAATGGAACACTTCCTAGAAGAGACCACAAAATTAGGCCACAAAACAAGACTCAAAAATTTAAACAATTGAAGTAACATCGTAAGTCCAAAGATGGCAGTATAGCAACAGGACAATACAAGTCACGCAGGACAAAATAGATAGTTTAAAAAGGAGAGAAGATACACGCCAGAGACAGAGCCATTGGAAATTCTCAACAGGAAGCCCAGGAGAGCAACAGAGACTGGGCAGATCCACACCAAAAGAGCAAATAAGAAAGGGAAGGGGCGGAGGTTCGGAATGGGGAGGTTGGTGCCAGCACCCAGCGGACCACGTGAGACAGGAAATCGTGGGTCCATGGAGGTATAAATAGCAGCAGAAAGGAGAGCTTGGTGAACTGCTTTTGAAATTCCATGCTGGAAAAAAGGAGGTATAGAGGAACAAAACGGAGAGGTAGGGCAACCCCTGCCCACCTCCCTGCTCCTCTTCTCCCTAGCTGGACCTGTAGCTGGCAGGGAGAAGCCATCTTGTTTGTTTACATTTTTAAATGTGACTAGGGGACTGCCACCTTTGCCTCCCAGACACATGCCCATCAACTGCAGGGACCACCTCACCATACCCCTCCCCCCGCCCCAGGAATGAGGACCACAACATTTCAGAAGAATTTCTTCCCCACCATGTAAGCTGTACAACAAGGAGAAGTCCTGATATCAAAAACTCAAGCCCATTGCATCCACCATTGAGAAGTGAGCCAGGCTACGGTAGGCGGGGCTCCATGCACTGGAGCTCAGAGCTCATAGCTGCCTCCACCACAATTAATCAGTGAGCCAGGCTCCAGTAGGTGGGGCTCTGTGCTTCCACATGCACTGCACAGACACATAGCAGCTCTTAACAGGGGAAACCTCACCACAAGACAACCTCCATAGATAAGAGGTGCAGTTCATTAAGCAGGGCGATACAACCCTGAACACACTGGACACTAACACAGTGGAATCCCAAAACTGTGAGGAAAAGGGCGGGCCACACCAACAGAAGTGAACAGCCTCCTCTAACCAAACAAAACAAAACAAAACAAAAACAAAACAAAACAACAGAGGAAAGCTACAAAGTCCCATGGGGGACTTATATTGGATAGCCCCTCCACCCTGGAATACTAAACAGAGCTCCCAGGCCAGATCCAGCACACACACACCTCTTGGTACTCACTAAGAGTATAGATGTCCCACTAAATCACAAAGACACAAAATAAAGAGAAAAGCAACCAGACAAAAAAAAAAAAAAAAAAAAAAAAAAAAAAAAAAAAGGAAAAATCCCAAATAAGAATAAGGAAGACATTATGAGCTCCTCACAGGAACACTCCAACACTTCAATAACACTTCAACTCTTCTCATCAGAAACTCTACAGGCAAGGAGAGAATGATGAGATATGCTCCAAGTCCTAAGAAAAAACTGTCAACCCAGAATACTGTACCCTACAAAGTTCGCACTTATGAATGGAGAAATAAAGATCCTCCACAATGAACAAGAATTGAAAGAATTTGTAACTACCACCAAGCCCTACAAAAGACGCTCAAGGATGTGCTGCACACAGAAACACAGAAAAAAGATCACTACAAAAGATGAACACAGAAGTGACCCAGTATAAGTACAAAGCTAATCCAAAGTAAAAAATTAGGTCTATTAATGGAAACATGGCAGGGAAAAGTTGATATTTAACAATAGTCACTTTGAATGTAAATGGTCTCAACTCTCCAGTTAAAAGACAGACTGGGTGAATGGATTAAAAAAGTCCATCTATTTGTCGCCTACGAGAAACACATCTTATAAAGATGTATGGAGACTCAAAGTGAAAGGATGGAAAAAGATAATCCATGCTAACAGAAACTAAAAAAGAGCTGCTGTAGCCATCCCAAATTAATAAAATTAGAGATAAAAATGGAAATGTAACAACATATACCACAGAAATAAAAACAATCATCAGAAATTACTACAAAGAGCTATATGCCAACAAACTAGGAAACCTACAAGAAATGGATAGATTCCTGGAGACATACAACCTACTAAATTGAGCCTTGAAGACATAGAAAACCTAAACAGACCCATTACTAGGACAGAGATTGAGTCAGTAATAAAAGCACTCCCCTCAAAAAGCCCAGGCCCGGATGGCTTAACTGCTGAATTCTGCCAGACATTTAAAAGAGCTACCTCCAATTCTTTATAAGTTATTCAAAACAATTGAAAGGGAGGGAATTCTCCCAATTTTTTTTATGAATCCATCATCACCTCAGTTCCAAAATCCAGAAAAGATACAGAGAGAAAGAGAACTACAGACCAATTTCCCTGATGAACACAGATGCAAAAATCCTCAACAAATTTCACATCAGAAAGATCATTCACCTGGACCAAGAGGGATTTATCCTGGATATGCAGGGATGTTTGAACATTTGCAAATCTATATGATACATCACATTCATCAACTGAAGAATAAAAACCAAATTATTATCTCAATAGATAGAAAAAGCATTTGATAAAATACAACACCCTTTCATGATGAAAACTCTAAGCAAATTGGGTATGGAAGGAACATTCCTCAACACAATCAAGGCAATTTATGAAAAACCCATGGCCAGCATCCTATTGAATGGAGAAAAGTTGGAGGCATTCCTATTGTGATCCGGAACCAGACAAGGATGCCCACTCTCATCATTGCTATTCACTATAGTCCTAGAAGTTTCAGCCAGAGCCATTAGGCAAGAAAAAGAAATAAGAGGCATACAAATTGGGAAAGAGGAAGTCAAGCTATCACTATTTTCAGATGCATGATTCTATATATAGTAGATCCAAAAGACTCCACCAAGAGACTACTGTTACTCAGAGTTTCATAAAAAGTCTCAGAATATAAAATCAACACACAAAAATCAACAGCCTTTGTATACACAGACATTGCCACAGCTGAGAAAGAACTTCTAAGATAAACCCCATTTACAGTAGCTACAAAAAATCAAATACCTTGGAATAAATTTAACTGAGGATGTCGAAGACTTCTACAAGGAGAACTATAAAACATTAAAGAAAGAAATAGAAGATAGAAAATAATGGAGGGGCCGGTGCTGTGGTGCAGTGGGTTAAAGCCCTGGCCTGAAGCCCCGGCATCCCATAGGGGACCTGTTCTAGTCCTGGCTGCTCCACTTCTGATCCAGCTCTCTGCTATGGCCTGGGAAAGCAGTACAAGATGGCCCAAGTCCTTAGGCCCCTGCACCCATGTGGGAGACCTGGAAGAAGCTCCTGGCTCCAGATTGTCGCAGCTCCAGCCATTGTGGCCATCCAAGGAATGAACCATCGGATGGAAGATCTCTCTCTGTCTCTACTTCTCTATATAACTCTGTCTTTCAAATAAATAAAATAAACCTTAAAAAAATGCAAAAATTCTTTCATTTTGTTAATGGATTGGAAGAATCAATATCAAAATGTCCATTCTTCTGAAAGCAACTTACAGTTTCAAAGCAATAGCAAAATACCAAAGACATTCTTCTCAAATCTAGAAAAAATGCTGCAATTCATATGGAAACACAGGCAACCCCGAATAGCTAAAGCAATAAATACAAAGCTGGAGGCATCATAATACCCAAATTCAAGATATACTACAAGATAGTTATAATCAAAACAGCCTGGTACTGGTACAAAAACAAATGAATAGACCAATGGAATCTAATAGAAATGCCAGAAGTCAATCCAAGCATCTACAACTTAAATTTGACCAAGGAGATGGAACCAATCCCTAGAGCAAGGACAGTCTCTTCAACAAATGGTGCTGGGAAAACTGGATGTCCACATGCAGAAGAGTGAAACAGGACCCTACCTTACACCTTACACAAAAATCCAGTCAAAATGGATTAAAGACCTAAATCTACAACCTGATCCAATTATTAGAGAACACTGGGGAAACCCTGCAAGAGATTGGCACAGGCAAAGAGTTCTTGGAAAAGACCCCAGAGGCAAAGGCAATCAAAGGCAAAATTCACAAATGGAATTACATCAAATTGAGAAGGTTCTGTACTGCTGAAGAAACATTCAGGAAAGTGAAGAGGTTAAATTCTGAAGACAGAAGACAGAATGGGAGAAATTATCTGTAAACTATGCAACTGATAAAGGATTAATAACCAGAATATATAAAGAGACCAAGAAACTCCACAACATGGCCGGCGCTGCGGCTCAATAGGCTAATCCTCTGCTTGAGGCGCCAGCACACCGGGTTCTAGTCCTGGTCAGGGTGCCAGATTCTGTCCCAGTCGCTCCTCTTCCTGTCCAACTCTCTGCTGTGGCCCGGGAGTGCAGTGAAGGATGGCCCAAGTCTTCGGGCCCTGCACCCACATGGGAGACCAGGAGAAGCACCTGGCTCCTGGCTTTGGATCAGCACAGTGCACTGGCCACAGCGGCCATTGTGGGGTGAACCAATGGAAAAGGAAGACCTTTCTCTCTGTCTCTTTCTGTCTACTCTGCCTGTCAAAAAAAAAAAAAAAAAAGCCAACTCCACAACAATAAAACAACCTAGTTAGGAAATGGGCCAAGGACTTAGACATTTTTCAAAAGAGGAAATCCGAATGGCCAGACACATGAAAAAATGCTCAGGATCACTAGCCATCAGGGAAATGAAAATCAAAATGACAATGAGGTTTCACCTCACCCCAGTTAGAATGGCTGTCATACAAAAATCAACAAACAACAAATGCTGGCAAGGATGTGGGGAAAAAGGTTCCCTAATCCACTGTTGGTGGGAATGTAAACTGGTAAAACCACTATGGAAGACAGTTTGGAAATACCTCAGGAATCTGAATATAGACCTAACATACGACCCAGCCACCCCACTCCCAAAGTTTACCCAAGAGAAATGAAATCAGCAAATCAAAGAGTTATCTGCATCCCCATGTTTATTTTAGCTCAATTCACAATAGCTAAGACATGGAATCAACCTAAATGTCGCATAAAGAAAGTATGGGATACTTTATGGAGTACAACACAATGGTAAAAGTAATGCAATCTATCATTTGCAACAAAATGGATGAATCTGGAAAACATAATACATAGTGAAATAAGCCAGTTCCCAGGGAGACAAATACTACATGTTCTCCCCAATCTGCGATAACTAATAGAGCACCAAAAGGAAATCTGTAGAAGTTAAACTGACACTTTGAGAAGCAATGACTTGAACAGTCCTTGTCTTGACTGTCAAGGACCAGGTTTCCTTTCTCTTATTCATTCTATTTGTTGATCTCTTTACTTAACAGAGTTAATCATATGTATATAAAGTCAACTGAAAATAGCTCTCAGTAAAAAAAATAAGAGTGGGAATAAGGAGGAGGAGGAAGTTTATAACTGTGAAGCTATATTGTTCTGCATACATTCCTATAGACTTACTTCTAAGGGAACACTTCAAAAACTTGCCATGGGACCCCAAATCCCATTAAGTTGGGTGGTAAAAATTTTATCTTAAGTGTTAAAGTTAGATAGGATTAAGTGTTAAAGGGATCATATACATAACAGGGTCTGGTAATAATAGAATTAAAAAGGAGATAATGTTCCAACATGGGAAGCAGGCCATACAGCAGACTCAGAATGGCAATCACTCTAAACAGGACTCTGACCTCAAAGTCATCCCTTAAGGCATTCTGGTCAGGTTCACCCATGAGAGCATTTCAGGCATGGAAAGCCAAGACATTGTGGCAAAAAAAAAAAAATCTACTTGAAGGACCTCTATGAGTGAGACCCCAATGGAAAGAAGTGGCCATCAAAGAAGGATGTACTTTTCTCTGAAGGGAGGAGAGAACTTCCACTTTGCTTATGGCCTTGTCTAAATACTGATGGAGACTATGGATTCAAAAGGCTTCATAGCCATGGCAGCTCATGTCCACAGCCTCGGGGAGTCACGGACATCATAAATAAGAATGTCAATTGTTAATTAACAGGAGTCACTGTGCACTTACTTTCCATGCAGGACCTCTGTCCTCAATGAGTTGTATTATGAGAATGAACTGTAAAACTTGTTCTCACAGTTTTCTTGTGTGTGTGTGCAAATCATTGAAATCTTAGTGTAGAGTTGTCTTCTGTGTATAAAGTTAATTGAAAATTAATCTTAATAGAGAATGGAACAGGAAGTGGGAGAGAGAGGAGGAGGTGGAGGGTGGGAGTGGAGACAGGAGGGTGAGTAAGGTGAGAAGAATCACTATATTTATAAAGTTGTACTTATGATTTTTATACTAATTAAAAGTGTCAGAGAAAAAAATAATATCATGTACTTTTCTGACCACAATGGAATAAAATTAGAAAATAAAAGATTGGGGCTGGTGCTGTGGCATAGCAGGTTAACGCCCTGCCCTGAAGCACTGGCCCATATGGGCACTGGTTCAAGACCTGCCTGCTCCTCTTCTGATCCAACTCTCTGCTATGGCCTGGGAAAGCAGTAGAAGATGGCCCAAGTCCTTGGGCTCCTGCACACAAGTGGGAGACCTGGAAGAAGCTCCTGTCTTCAGATCGGCACAGCTCTGACCGTTGTGGCCAATTGGGGAATGAATCATGGGATGGAAAACATCTCTCTCTGCCTCTCCTCTGTGTAACTCTGACTTTCAAATAAATAAATAAATCTTTTTTAAAAAGGAAAATAAAAGATTAAGAATTAGATAAATACATGGAAACATGCTTTTAAATTTCCATGAAACAAATGAAAGTAAAACATAAAAACTTACATGAAAAAAGTACTGAGAAGTAATTTTATATCAATATGGTCTATAAAAGATATTAAAAACCCACAGGGGCCGGTGCTGAGGCTCACTTGGTTAATCCTCCGCCTGTGTCGCCGGCATCCCATATGGGCACCGGGTTCTAGTCGTGGTTGCTCCTCTTCCAGTCCAGCTCTCTGCTGTGGCCCGGGAAGGCAGTGGAGGATGGCCCAAGGCCTTGGGCCCTGCACCCACATCAGAGACCAGGAAGAAGTACCTGGCTCCTGGCTTCGAATCGGCGTAGCTCTGGCCATTGCGGCCATTTGGGGGGGTGAACCAACGGAAGGAAGACCTTTCTCTCTACCTGTCAAAAAAAACAAAAAAACAAAAAACAAAGAAACCCACAATGATGCATATCAAGAACTTAGAAAAAAAAGAACCAAACCCAAAAGAAGGGAAACAAATAGCTAACAGCAGAAAAAATTATACTAATAATTTATAAAATATAAACTAAGTTTTGAAAAATCAATAAACTTAGCTAGATTAAAATTTCTAGTACTTTTAAAAGTAATGTTCATGGGCCGGCGCCGCGGCTCAATAGGCTAATCCTCCACCTAGCGGCACCGGCACACCGGGTTCTAGTCCCAGTCGGGGTGTCGGATTCTGTCCCGGTTGCCCCTCTTCCAGGCCAGCTCTCTGCCGTGGCCAGGGAGTGCAGTGGAGGATGGCCCAAGTGCTTGGGCCCTGCACCCCATGGGAGACCAGGAGAAGCACCTGGCTCCTGCCTTCGGATCAGCACGGTGCGCCAGCGGTAGTGCGCCAGCCGTGGTGGCCATTGGAGGGTGAACCAAGGGCAAAAGGAAGACCTTTCTCTCTCTCTCACTATCCACTCTGCCTGTCAAAAAAAAAAAAGTAATGTTCATGAGAGTGGACTTTATTTTATGCCAATAAATTAGAAAACCCAGAAGTAGTAAATTTGTGGATATATATATAAATAAAAATCTATCAAAATTGAACCATGAAGTCATAAAAACCTACAGACGAGTAAGATATATGATTGGATTAGCATTAGAAAAATCTAACAATGAAAGGTACATGACTAGACGGCTACACTGTTGAATTCTTCCAAACTTTTAATAAGTTTGTGTTCTTTATTAAACAATTTGAAAAGTTTCAAAGGGTTGGAACCCTTCCAAAGTAATTCTATGATATCAGCATTACCTTGATTCCAAAATCAGATAAGCACTAAAAAAACAACAAAATTATGGGCCAATATCTGTAATCAATGTAGATACAAAATTTATAAATAAAATACTATCTAACATTTCAAAAAAAACTGACAATGATCAAGTAGGATTTACCCCAAGGGGATGGCTCAACACATACAAATCAGTAAATGTAATAGATCACATGAACAGGATGATTAGAAACACATGATCATCTTAATAGATGGAGAAAAGGCATTTGATAAAATTCAACACTATTCATGATAAAAAATCCAAACAAATTATGTATAGAGGAAATACACCTCAACATAATAAAGACTACATGTGACAAATCCACAGTTCACATCATTTTGAATGGGGAAAAGCTGAAATATTTCTTGCTAAGCTCTGAAAATAAGATGTCTACTTGCACCACTGTATTCAGTGTAGTACTGTAGTACTGGAATGTTTAATCGGAGCAATTAGGAAAGAAAGAAATGAAGGGCATACAAATAGGAAAAGAAATAAAATTATCTGTTTGCAAATTCTATATAGAGAAAATAACTGAATGACTCCACCAAAAGACTATTAGAACTGATAGATGAATTCAGTGAAGTTGCAGAATACAAGATCAACACACAAAAGTCAATAGTTTTTATACACATCAACGATGAATTTGCTGAGAAATAATGAGAGCAATACCATTCACAATAGGTTTACCAATGTGGCTATCTCGTCCTGGATCTCTCTACCAAAAACACCTTGGAATAGATTTAACCAAGGATATAAAAGATCCCTACAATGAAAGTTACAAAACACTAATGAATGAAATTGGAGAAGACACATCAAAAATATGCAAAGACCCCTCATATTCTTAGACTGAAAGAATTAACGTTATTAAAATGTTTATACTACCCAAAGTGATTTACCAACTCGATGCAACCCCCATCAAAACACCAACAGTATTCTTCAAAGAACTGGTAAAAAATTCTATATGAGACAATAAAAGACTCTGGATAGCCAAAGTAATACTGAATAAAAATAACAAAGCTGGAAGCCTCCTAATAGCAGATCAAGGATATTGCAGAGTATTGTAGCCAAAACAGCATGGTACTGACCTACAGACTCAGACTAATAGAACAGAATAGAGATCCCAGAAATGAATCCACATGTACATAACCAACTATTTTTCTTTATAAAGGAACCAAAAAATACATTGGAGAAAGAACAGTCTCTTCAATAAGTGACCCAAGGAAAACTGGATATCCATAAGCCAAAAACTCAATCTTGACACCTCTCCCTAAACTATACAAAAATTGATTAAAGAATTAAATTTAAGACCATAAATTATGAAAACTTCTAGAGAAAACCATAGGGATGAACACTGCAAGACAATGATAAATGCAAAGGATTTTTGTATAAGACTCCGAGAGTACAGATAGCAAAGGCAAAGTAGGCAAATGGGACTGATTCAACACAGAAGTTTTGCACAGCAAAAGCCGTAATCAATGGCGTGAAGAGACAACTGATAGGATGGGGAAAATACATGTAAACGACTCATCTGTCAATGGATTAACATCCAGAATACAGAAGGAACCCAAAAAAATTAACAAAAACACCCAACGATCCAGTTAGGAAATAGGCAAAGTATAGGAGTAGACATTTTTGCAAAGAAGAAACAAACTGCTGGGGCTGGCACTGTGGCATAGGTTAAACCTCTGCCTGCAGTTCTGGCACCCCAATGGGCACCGGTTCAAGTCCTGATATTCTACTTCCCATCTGGTTCCCTGCTAATGCTCCTGGGAAAGTGGTGGGAGATGGCCCAAGTGCTTGGGTCCCTGCACCCATGTGGGAGACCCAGAAGAAGCTCCTGGCTCCTGGCTTTGGATCGGCTCAGCTCCAGCCATTGTGGCCATTTGGGCAGTGAACCAGTGGATGGAAAACCCCTCTCTCTCTGTAGCTCTGGCCTTTCAAATAAAATAATTTTTTAAAAATACAAACTGTGAACAAATACATGAAAAAGTACTCAGCATCAGTAGACCTCAGGGAAATGAAAAACAAAACCACAAGAGAACAACCAGAGATCATCTCTCTCCAGTTAGGATGACTTTTATCAAAGTGATGTGTAATGCTGGTGAGGATATGGAAAGGGAACCCTGTACATCGTTGGGGGGGATGCTAATTAGTATAGCCATTCTGGAGGACAGTGTGAAGTTTCCTCAAAAAACTAAAAATGAATGTGTCATATGGCCCAGCTCTCCCACTTCTGGGCATATGTTTGAAGGAAATGAAATCAGCATGTGGAAGAAGGGTCTACACTCCCATGTTTGTTCCCAATGGCCAAGGTATAGAATCAATCTATGAGTCTATTGATAGATGAATGGATAAAGAAAATATGGTATACATACACGACAGAATATTATTCAACCATGAAAAATAGAAACCTCGACATTTGCAGTAAAATGGTTGGAACTGGAGATTATTTTAAGTGAAGTAATCCATAGAAAGACAAATAATGTATGTTCTCCCTCACGTGTGGATGTCTAAAAAAATGCCAATCTGAACTTAGAGTAGCAAGTCCCAGAGGCTGGGAAGGATGGGGAGAGGAGGGATAGCAGACGATTTGATAACAGCCACCAAAGCACAGTTAGATTTCACAAGTTCCAATGTTCCATAGCACAGTGGGAGGACTACAGTTCACAGTAACGTATTACACATGGTCTGAAGAACTGGAAGAGAGAAGCTGGTAGATACTCAACATAAAGGAAAGATAAGGAGCTGGAAAGTCTACCTGTCTCATTTGATCATTCTATGCTGTGTATGTGTATTGAAATATTGCACTGTAACCCACAAAATGCACAAATATTATAGAAGTATTTTTTCTTTTTCTTTCTTTCTTTCTTTTTTTTTTTTTTTGACAGGCAGAGTGGACAGTGAGAGAGAGAGACAGAGAGAAAGGTCTTCCTTTGCCGTTGGTTCACCCTCCAATGGCCACCGCGGCTGGTGCACAGAGCTGATGCGAAGGCAGGAACCAGGTGCTTCTCCTGGTCTCCCATGGGGTGCAGGGCCCAAGCATTTGGGCCATCTTCCACTGCACTCCCTGGCCACAGCAGAGAGCTGGCCTGGAAGAGGGGAAACCGGGACAGAATCCAGTGCCCTGACCGGGACTAGAACCCGGGGTGCCGGCGCTGCAGGTGGAGGATTAGCCTAGTGAGCCGCAACACCGGCCTAGAAGTATTTTTAACAACTTTAATAATTTCTTTGGGTGAAAAAATTGAAATCCACACATGAGGGATCTTTAAAATTTTCATAGGAAATTACGAAAAAGCTAGCATGGATTTCAAAATTTTCTACATCAAAATAAACCTATCTTTAAACTCCATCTTGCACGAAACTAAGTTTTCTCATATTATTTACACTATTACACATCCTAATTTTCAAGTTATCATAAATATCTTCAGGTACAAAGATGGATTTCCTCAACACAATTTTAACAGCCGCTCTGTATTCCATGAAGTAATAGTTAACATTTATTTTGTGATGACTGTACACTAGGCGGTATTCTAGACATTCTATGTACCTAAGCTCTTATAATTCTTTGACCAACCCTATGATATATATTAATATCTATTAGGTACTATAGAGAAAAGTTCATACTAGGGATTATTAAATAACTTACCTAACTATGAGTATATCATAAACATATGAGTCAATAGCCTATGAAAGGACACTTCATTTCTGCCATCCTAAGGGATGTTGCTACCATTTAACATTTGTTGATCTCTGGCTATATTCTAGGTGTTTTGCTAGGACCTGTGGCTAGGGGCAAACAGCTGGAGGTAGGCTGGACCAGATAGAGTCCTGGCAGGGACTAGGTTTTCTCTGTTCCATTTCCTCACGTGCCTGAGGAGGACGGCTCAGTGCTGGGATAACAGCACCTGACTCCATGGGGTTCTCTCTCCTCTAATAAAAGCATACCTCCTGGCGCCCCTCCCTATATACCTGCCAGGGTTGGACTGGGTAGAGTTCGCCTTCTTCCTTCATCAATCAGACAAGCAAATTCAGAGCTGTAAGCTGGGGGGCTGGTCCTGCTGTGCATTTTATGCTGTGTCTTCACCAACAGTGCAAATGCCAAGGCAGCATTCATGACAGAGAAAGGAAAATGTCCTTGGCTGCTTAAAACACAGTGGTCTTCCCAGTCAGGTTATTCCAACCAGCTCAACCCACACCCCTTGTCACAGGCTATTTGCTGATGTACATTTAGTACATGGGGGAAAAGGCTAAGGCCCTCCTGGGTTCCAGGTAGATAAAGATATTATAAAAAGAAAATACACACAAAAAAATCTTATCTAAAGATCTAATTCACATACCATCTTAATCATTCATTTTAAGTATACAGTTTTTTCAAAGATTTTATTTATTTGAAAGGCAGTTACATAGAGGCAGCAGCAGAGGTGCAGAGACAGACAGAGGGAGAGACAGAGAGGTCTGCCATCTGCTGGCTCACCCACAAGATGGCTGCAACAGCTGTAGCTGCACCAATCAGAAGCCAGGAGCTTCCTCCAGGTTTCCTATGTGGTTGCAGGGGCCCAAGGACTTGGGCCACCTTCTACTGCTTTCCCAGGCCACGGCAGAGAGCTGGATCGGAAGTGGAGCAGTCAGGATTCAAACTGGCGCCTGTATGGGATGCCAGCACTGCAGGTGGCAGCTTTACTCGCCATGTCACAGTGCTGGCCCCCATATAAATTTATGAGGTTCCATACATTTGTTTTTAATAGAGTTGCACAAGCATCACTCCTTTCTAATTTCAGAGTATTTCCAACACTATCATAACAAAGTCAGTCATCAGTCACTATTTTATTTGAAATTTTATTTGAAATTCAGAGTTACATAGAGGCAGAGGCAGAGGCAGAGAGAGAGAGAGATCTTCCATGTGCTGGCTCACTCCCCAATTGTCCACAATAGTCAGAGTTGCACTGATCAAAGCCAGGAGCTTCCTCCGGGTCTCCCATGAGGGTGCAGGGACCCAGGGACTTGGGCCATCTTCTACTGCTTTCCCAGGCCATAGCAGAGAGCTGGATCAGAAGTGGAGCAGCTGGGACTGGAACCGGTGCCCATATGGGATGCTGGCACTACAGGCGGCAGCTTTACTCACTATGCCAGTGCTGGCCCCCCATATGTATTTTTAAAGATTTACTTATTTATTTGAAAGAGGGAGACAGAATTCTTCCATCCTCTGGTGCACTCCCTGAATAGCCGCAATGGCTGGAGGCGGGCTGATCTGAAGTCGGGAACCAGGAGTTTCCTTCTGGTTTCCCACATGGGTACAGGGGCCCAAGCACTTGGGCCATCTTCCACTGCCTCCCCAGACACATTGGCAGGGAGCTGCGTTGCAACTGGAGCAACTAGGTCTGGAACTGGTGCCCATATGGGATGCTGGTGCCTCAGGTAACAGCTTTACCTGCTTTGCCACAGTGCCAGGTCCCCAACATATTCTTAAAATTTTGGGGGTATGGAGAAATGCTACCTCTCAAACAATTGCTCCCACTATTTGTTAGAGTTATTGGCAGCTTTTCCAGGAGAGGAACTAGAAGCTTAGAGACTTCAACTAGCTCACCAAAACAGAGTTCAGCTTTTGGTTAAACATGGCCAATGGAATATACTTGTCCATCCCTGCTTCTTCCCGAAATCCCAGTAAGGAGACACTGAAGTCATTTTTTAAAAAGTCTTAAAGCATTAATAAAAGAGAAGTAAACAGGGGCCGGTGCTGTGGTGCAGTAGGTTAATCCTCCACCTGCGTCGCAGGCATCCCATGTGGCTGCTCCTCTTTCAGTACAGCTCTCTACTGTGGCCTGAGAGAGCAGTGGCGGATGGCCCAAGTGCTTGGGCCCTGCACCCGCATGGAGGACCAGGAGGAAGCACCTGGCTCCTGGCTTTGGATCGGCGCAGCTCTAGTCATTGCGGCCATTTGGGGAGTGAACCAGCAGACGCAAGACCTTTCTCTGTCTCTCCCTCTCACTATCTGCAACTCTACCTCTCAAAAATCTTTAAAGAAAAAAAGAGCGAAGTAAACAGCTGCACTAAACTCTGAGCAGTTGGAAAGAGAAGCCAATGTGAGTTTAATGAACTAGAGAATGGTGTAACCTACAGAGTGGGGTGAAGCTTGAAGTGGGCAGAGTTCTCTGAAAACAGGGTGCAGGTAGAATACAAGACAGGGTTTGCTCTAAGTATATGAAGCAATTCAGTCACCCTGGATACTCTCCCTCATGCTAGCAGGAGATTAGCATTTATTCCCTGGAGCTGCTGGCCTTGGACAAGTGGCATAGCTGAAGATGACCAGCTCAAGCCCAGACCATAAAGGTGCCAGTGTCTAAGTGTTCAGGTAGTTTTCCTCTGATGCATCCCATCACTTAAGGGCCCTGCCAACACTCTAGCTGCTGCCCAAAGCTATCTCTTGCCTCACTTTAATAGAAAACTTTTATTTAATAAATACAAATTTCCCAAGTACAACTTTTGGATTATAGCAGTTCTTCCCCCCATACCCAACCTCTCAACCTCCAAACCATCCCACCTTCTACTCCATCTCCCATCCCATTCTTCATTAAGTTTCATTTTTTTTTCATTTTTAATTATCTTTATATACAGAAGATCAACTTAGTATATACTAAGTAAAGATTTCAACAGATTGCACCCACACAGACACACAAAGTATAAAGTACTGTTTGAAGACTAGTTTTACTATTAATTCTCATAGTACAACACATTAAGGACAGAGATCCCACATGGGCAGTAAGTGCACAGTGACTCCTGTTGTTGATTTAACAATTGACACTCTTGTTTATGATGTCAGTGATCACTCGATTGCCTCACTCTCAAATAGGAGCTGGTATCTCAGGGTCATCAGGCTCTTGAGAGAAACCACTAAAGACAGAGACAAAAGCAGAGGGGACTCTCCAAGATGGCCAAGTAGAGGTGCCCAGTGTTCTCTTCCTTCATAGAGAAGAACCAAATCAAGTAAATCACTGGGTTTTGAGGCAAGTACCCGAGGGAGTGAACTGGAATTCAGCAAGGGAGCCATGGGACACCGAGAGAGGACAGCAGCATAAAGAAGGAACAAAGTTCATGGTGCCCCAGCCCCACAGCCAGAGCCAGTCCCCACTGCGGAGGAAAGGGTAAACGGAAGAGTCCCAGCAGGGCCCATCTCCAAAGATGCTGTGCTCCCATGATCCTAGCAAGGGATTCAGTTGTCAGAGGCTTGGAGCTCAGTGAGAGGACCTGCCGAGGTTACACATGCTGGCTTTGCTTCCGAGAAGGAACTCACGTTGTCTCCCCCATCCCCCCCATCCCCAGTCTCCAGCACAGGCTGGGGCAGTGTGGTACCATCTTGAGAAAGGAGCCACTGATAGCATCCTACTTGCCGAGGGGAGAGAAGTCCCCAGATATCCTAAATCCCAGTGCCTCAGACGTTCCAAAAAGAGACTGCAGTCTCGTGAACCCAACACCAGAGCCAGCAGTGTAAGTGTGACCCTATTACCTTAGCCCAAGCAGTACCCTAGAGCAGCGGGGACAGGTGGCTCAGCACAGCAGGATGGGCGCTGTCCCCAGGACCTAAGTAACAAGGGTGCTTGCCCTGCTGCCTAGGGACCATGCCCCCACACTCCCTTCCTCCTCAGAGGCAGTGCACCTGCTTCAGGAAAGCACAGGCCCCCACCTGGCACCGGTACTGCTGTTCCTAGCCCTGCCTCTGCTTTGGGTGGTATACACAGTCATGCAGGCAGCTGCATTTATGCACCACTGCCATAGCTCTTGCTGCAGAGAGCCACTGACACCCATCAGACTCTGCACTACAGAGAATCTGTTCTTGTCTCTGTTGCTGCCTTGAGGGGTACAAAGAGCATGTACCTCACCCCCACTTTGGGCTGGCACTGCCATGGCTCTGTTTCTGCCCCTGACTCTGGTTTGATTGGCACAGAAAGCCATGCATCCCTGCCAGACCTCAGGCCAATGTTGCTGTGACTCTGTTCCTGCACCCCACCCCTGCTTTAGTTGTGTGGACAGCCACTCATGCCTGCCAGACATTGGGCCAGCGATGCCAGACTCTACTTCCAATCACACCACCTCATTGGTTACTGGGGACAGCACCCACACACATACCTGCCAGCAGACTTTGGACCTATACTCCTGTGACTCAGGCTCCTGCGACCTGGACCCCACCAGGATTTGGAGGAGCCCCTCCTCCCCCATGCTCCTGCCATTGACTACAGCGGAAGAAGATATAAGGAGTCTATACTAAGTATTCAACTGGAAATAAAGCTTAAATAGCCCACCAAAGCAATACCTGAAGGCATGGCTTCAGTAAAGAGCTTTATACCATGAAAGCCACCCTTATAATAAAGACATCCAATTCACCAAATGCACAAATATTGGTGTAGGGGCCAAGAAATATGAAAACGCAAGGCAATATGATGCTTCCAAAGAAACACAGTAACACTTCAGTATCAGACTCTGAAGAGGAGATTCATGAAATCATGATCAAGAATTCAAAAGAACGATTATAAGGGTACCCAAAGAGACACAAAGGAATACAGGCAGTTAATGTAATTATAGTCAGTAAAAAGATCTTAAAGAAGCAAACAGTTGAAATCTTCAATAAGACTTAATTGGGGAAAAGGATTTTCTGAACTTTGGGGCAGGTCTTTGAAATATCCCAGTCAGACAAACCAACAAAAACCAGAAACAGGAAGAAAAGGACTAAGAAATGAAAAAGAGTGAAGACAGGCAGAGATCTTAAGGTAATCGTTAATAATAAATCTTTGAATACTGGGAATCCCGGAACACCAGGACAAAGAGTAAAGGCAATGTTCAACAAAGTAACTGAAAATTTCCCATAGTGTCCAAAATAAGGACATTCAAGTACAGGAGGCGCAAAGGACCCCAAGTACATGACCAGAAAAGATCCTTCCTGCTTCACACAGAGAGTCAATCAGAAGACTGCACAAATAACATTCCAAAAACTGCAAGAGAAAAGCACCAAGTCACATTGAAGGAAACTCCCCCCACCCCCGTGGATGATCAGCAAAGCTCTCAACAGTAACTCTCCAGGCCAGAGGTAATGGAGGACACATAGCACATTCCACCTGCTCTCAGAGAACTGTCCCCAGCAAACCAAGAGCACTTTCCCAAGCAAAGCTGTCCTTCATAAGTGAAGGAGGCTGGCGCCGCAGCTCACTAGGCTAATCCTCCGCCTGTGGTGCCGGCACCCTGGGTTCTAGTCCCGGACGGGGCACCGGATTCTGTCCCGGTTACCCCTCTTCTGTCCAGCTCTCTGCTGTGGCCCGGGAAGGCAGTGGAGGATGGTCCAAGTACTTGGGCCCTGCACCCGCATGGGAGACCAGGAGGAAGCACCTGGCTCCTGGCTTTGGATTGGCGCAGCACGCCAGCCGCAACGTGCCAGCCGTAGCGGCCACTTGGGGAATGAACCAATGGAAAAAGGAAGACCTTTCTCTTTCTCTCTCTTTCACTAACTCTGCCTGTCCAAAAAAAAAAAAAAAAAAAAAAAAGTGAAGGAGAAATGAGGACTTCCTAAGAATATAAAAAACTAAAGGAATTCGGCACGACCAAAGCAGGCTTACTAAAAGATACTTAAGAGTTTAAGAGTGAGAGTCCTACATCCAGAAGCAAAAGAAACATTACCATCATGAAAACATGAAACCCATTTTGCAAAGAGAACAGATTCAACATAGTTCATAGGTACAATTTTAAAAAAAAAAAAATTTGAAAGTTAGAGTTAGAGAGAGAGAGAATCTTTCATCCGCTGGTTCACTCCCCAATTGGCCACATGGTCGGAGCTGTGGCAATATGAAGTCAGGAGCTAGAAGTTTCTTCCGGGTCTCCCACCTGGGTGCAGGGGCCCAAGCACTTGGGCCATCTTCCACTGCTTTCCCAGGCCACAGCAGAGAGCTGGATTGGAAGTGGAGCTGCTAGGACTCATATGGGATGCCAGCACTGCAGGCAGCAGCTTTACCCGCTACGCCACAGTGCTGGCCCCAGATACAATTCTGATATGATGATATTCCCTACCTCCCTCCTACCCTTTGCCTCCAGTATGACAATGTGAAGCAAACAAAGCATCAGGAAAAAATAAGAGCGAATGCACAAAAGACAAATATAAATGATTTAAACCTTAACAATAAAGGAAACCAAACCACCAAGATGAGCAGAGAAAGAACAAAAGGATAATCAACCAAGAAAAATCAACAAAGCAGCAGGACTAAATTTTACTTATGATAATACAATAATTTACTTGAAAGTAAACAGACAAAATTCCCCAATTAGAAGACTCAGATTTGCAGTGCAATTGTGGAGTAGTGGGTTAAGTTGTTGCCTTCAACACCAGCATCCCCAATTTGAGTCCCAGTTGCTTCACTTGCTATCCAGCTCCATGATAATGGCATGGAAAAAGCAGAAGATGGACCATGTTTTTGAGCCCCTGCCATCCACATGGGAGACGTGGAAGAAGTGCCCACCTTCAGCTTGGCCCAGCCCAGGCCATTGCAACCACCTGGGGAGTGAACGAGTGGATGGAAGATTGCCCACTCTCTAACTCTGACTTTCAAATAAATTTTAAAGAGAAGATTCAGATGGACTAAATGAATGAAAAACAAGACCCAGTGATAAGGCTGGCTCTGTGGCATAGTGGGTTAAGCCTCCACCTGTGGTTCCAGAATCCCATATGGGCGCCAGGTTCTAGTCCCAGATGCTCCTCTTCTGATCCAACTCTCCGCTATGGCCAGGGAAAGCAGTAGAGGATGGCCCAAGTCCTTGGGCCCCTGTACCCGTGTAGGAGACCTGGAAGAAGCTCCTGGATCCTGGCTTTGGACTGGCTCAGCTCTGGCCATTATGGCCACCTGGGGAATGAACCAGCGGATGGAAGCCCTTTCTCTGAGAGTTAGAGTTATAGAGAGGCAGAGACAAAAAAAATAAACTCTTCAAAACAAAAAGACCCAATGGCATGCTGCCTGTAAGAAACTCATTTCAACACTAAAGGCACACAGAGATTGAAAGTGAAAGGCTGGAAAAATATATTCTATGCTAACAGGAAGCAAAGGTAAGCAAACTTTAAGATAAACATCCATGAAAAGGGGCCGGCGCTGTAGCGCAGCGGGTTATGCCCTGGCCTGGGGTACCAGCATCCCATATGGACGCTGGTTCTAGTCCCAGCTGCTCCACTTCCGATCCAGTTCTCTGCTATGGCCTGGGAAAGCAGTAGAAGATGGCCCAAGTCCTTGGGCCTCTGCACCCACGTGGGAGACCCTGAAGAAGCTCCTGGCTCTTGGCTTTGGATCAGCACAGTTCGTCGTTGTGGTCAATTGGGGAGTGAACCACCAAGTGGAAGACCTCTCTCTCTCTACTTCTGTTAGCTCTGACTTTCAAATAAATAGATAAACCTTTAAAAAAAAATCCATGAAAAGAGAAACAAGGTCTCTATATAATGGTCAAGGGATAAGTCAGTAAGAATAGTGCAACAGTAATTGCCGGGGACCACAGGGGCGCCACCTCGGCACTCTTGCTCCGAGATAGGAACATGACTGCATCCCTTGGGAGGCCAGGGTGCTGCCCATATCTTGAGGAGAGAGAAGAAAACATTGTACCTGCATTCCTCCGAAGGCCAAGGATGCTGCCAACAGTCCCCTCGTGTCTCCTTAGGTCGTGGGAAGGCTCACAGCACAGAGGCCTTGGAGGTCTCGTTTCAGGATAACAGGTGAGAGTCTGTTTATCACACAAGATGTTCCTGCCCTCCTTGTGAGATACACCCTCATGCACACCACCACATGGTTGAAATTGTGCCGATGGAACAAATATACACCTGCTGGTGCAGCAAGGCAGCACCTTAGCTGAAGGCAATAAAAGCTGCCTGGAGAGGCAAAGAGATGTTCTCTCTCCACCCTGGAGAGGCTCCCTCCGCCCCCGCTTTTCCAGAACCGCATCTTCATTTTTATTCATTCATTCCGTCCCCTCGTCACCCTGGAGAAGTTGCTGAGCAGGACTCGGAATGTAACGCGTATGTGTGTCTAATGCCAAAGCACTCAGGTTGATAAAGCAGACATTTGATCTAGTGAGAGAGACAAGCTCCAACACATTAATAGTGGAGGACTTCAACACCTCATTGTCATCCAGGAAAACAAAATAAACTAAAGAAACACCAGAGCTAAACTACATAATAAACCATAAGGACTTAGACATTTATAGAGCGTTTCCTCCAACAGCTGCCAAAGATTTTTTTTTTTTTTTTTTTGACAGGCAGAGTTAGACAGTGAGAGAGAGAGAGAGAAAAGTCTTCCTTCCACTGGTTCACCCCACAAATGGCCGCCACGGCCGGCGCGCTGCGCCAATGCAAAGCCAGGATCCAAGTGCTTCCTCCTGGTCTCCCATGCGGGTACAGGGCCCAAGCACTATGGACCATCCTCCACTGCCTTCCTGGGCCACAGCAGAGAGCTGGACTGGAAGAGGAGCAACCAGGACAGAACCGTCGCCCTGACCGGTACTAGAACCCGGTGTGCCGGTGCCGCAGGTGGAGGATTAGCCAAGTGAGCCGTGGCGCCGGCCCAGGTATTCTTTTCATTAGCAAATGGAACATTGTCTAGGCCCCCAAATAAGCCTCAACAAGTTCAATAAATCAAAATCACTTTCCAGCTGGCGCCATGGCTCACTAGGCTAATCCTCTGTGTGTGGCGCCAGCACCCCGGGTTCTAGTCCTGGTCGGGGTGCCGGATTCTGTCCCGGCTGCTCCTCTTCCAGTCCAACTCTCTGCTGTGGCCTGGGAAGGCAGTGCAGGATGGCCTAGGTCCTTGGGCCCTGCACCTGCGTGGCAGACCAGGAGGAAGCACCTGGCTCCTGGCTTCGGATTGGCGCAGCTGCAGCCGTAGCAGCCACTTGGGGAGTGAACCAACGGAAAAAGGAAGACCTTTCTCTCTACCTCTCTCTAACTCTGCCTGTCAAAAAAAAAAAAAAAATCACTTTCCTGACCACAGTGAAATAAAACAGGGACACAAAAACAAAAAGAAACGTTAAGAGTCTACAAATACATGGAGAATCAACAACATGCTTCCGAATGAACAATGGGTCACTCAAGGTATCAATTGGGAAAATGAAAATTTTCATGAAACAAGTGAAAAATGGGAACAGAACATACCAAAATTTAAGGTACAATAAAAGCACTATCAAGAAGTCTATTGCAAAAAATCTCTTCATAAAAAAATAGACTTCAAGTGAACAGCTTAGTTATACACTACTATGACCTAGGAAAGAATAACTAGGGGCCGGAGCTGTGGCGTAGCAGGTGGAGCCGCCACCTGCAGTGCCGGTATCCCATTTGGGCACTGGTTTGAGACCTGACTGCTTCACTTCCGATCCAGCTCTCTGTTATGGCCTGGGAAAGTGGAAGATGGCCCAAGTCCTTGGGCCCCTGCACCTGTGTGGGAGACCCATCGGAAAGCTCCTGGCTCGGATCGGCACAGCTCCAGCCATTGCAGCTAACTGGGGAGTGAACCAGAGGATGGAAGATCTCTCCTTCTCTTTCTCTGCTTCTCCTCTCTGTATAACTCTGACTTTCAAATAAATAAATAAATAAAGCAACCAAACTCAAAGGTCATAGAAGGGAAAAATAATAATAGAAAAAGAAATAGACTAAAAACATACAGAAGGTCAATGAAACAAAGAACTGGATTTTTGAAAAGATGAACACCCTTTTAGATAAAAAAAAAAAAAAAAGAAAAAAGAAAAAAGAGGAGGGCTATAAAATAATCAGAGGGCCCAGCATTGTGGCATAACAGGTAAAGCCACCACCTGCAACACCGGCATTCCATGTGATATGGGCACTGGTTTGAAACCTGGCTGTTACACTTCTGATGCAGCTCCCTGCTTCTGGCCTGGGAAAGTGGAAGATGGTCCTTGTGTCTGGGCCCCTGTTGCTCACATGGGAGAACTGGAAGGAGCTCTTGGCTCCTGTCTCCAGCCTGGCCCAGTTCTGGATGTTGCGGCCATTAGGGGAGTGAACCAGAGGATGGAAGATCATTCTCTCTGCCTCTCCCTCTGACTTTCAAATCAATAAAGTAAAATCTTTTCTAAAAAGTTTAAAAATTAGAGATAAGGAATAAGATACTACAACTGATACCACAGAAATACCAAGGATCATTAGGGACTATTATGAACAATTCTTGCTAACAAACTAGAAAACCTAGAGGAAATGAATAAATTTCTGGACACCTATGATCTACCAAAAGCCAACCACAAAGACACGAAGTACCTGAGGAGACCAACGCAAATAATGAGATTTAATTAATACTAAGAAGTCTCCCAATAAAAATGATTAGAACTAGATAGCCACACTGTTAGTTCTTTTCTAAAAGTTTAGTGAACTTAATACCAATTCCTCTCAAACTATTCCAAAAAGTTGAAAGAGAGGGAACCCTTTCAAACTCATTCCATGAGGCCAGCATTACCTTGTTTCTAAAAAACAAGGATACAACAACAAAAACTCTAGCTCAACATGATGAGCATAGATTCAAAAATTCAACAAAACGTTTGCAAACCAAATCCACAGCACATAGAAAAAGATCATTTTCCATAATTAAGTGGGATATATCCCAAAGATGAAGGGCTGGTTCCAAAGATGGAAATCAATACATACAGAACAGAAGGAAGGAAAAAATATAATCAAATAGTTGTTGAAAAAGTATGATAAAATTCAATATCAATCCATATAAAAATCCTGAAGAAATTTGGTGTATAAAGAACATCTCAATATAATATAGAGGCTATATATGATAACCCAGTCAATATCATATTGAATGGTAAAAGCTGAAAGCATTTCCACTAAGATAAGGGACAAGGATGTTCACTCTGATTGCCCTTATTCAATAAGGTTCCAGAAGTTTTAGCTAGGACAATTAGGAAAAAGGCATACAAATAAGAAAGGAGAAAAATCCAATTATTCCCCTTAATATTATACATAGAAAAACCTAAAGACTCCACCAAAAAGATTAGAACTGATAAACAGATTCAGTAAAGTTGCAGGATATAAAATCAACACAGAGAAATAAGTAACATGGATTGGGGCTGTGGCATAGTGGGTGAAGCCATCACCTGCAGTGCTGGCATCCCATATCGGTGCCGGTTTGGGGCCCGGCTGCTTCACTTCAGATCCAGCTCTCTGCTATAGCCTGAGAAAGCAGTAGATGGCAGCCCAGGTCCTTGGGCCCCAGCATCCGTGTGGAGAACCCAGAGGAAGCTCCTGATCAGTCCAGCTCTGGTTGTTGTAGTCATCTGGGGAGTGAACCAACAAATGGAGGCTCTCTCTCTCTCTCTCTCTCTCCCCCTCTCCTTCTCCCTAACTCTGCCTTTCAAATAAGTAAGTTTTTTTTTTAAAAAAAGTATATTTCCATACACCATCTATGAACTCACTGAGAAAAAAATTGTAAGAACAATCCCATTCACAGTAGCTTAAAAAAAAAAAAAAACCCAGGAATAAATTAAATCAAGTATATAAAAGACTTCTATACTGAAAATTACAGGACACTGAAGGAAATTGAAGACACGAAATTCCCACCTTAAAGAATTGGAAGAGTACAATTAACATGCCCATACCACTCAAAGTGATTTACAGGTTTAATACAACTCCCGTCAAAATGCCAATGACATTCTTCACAAATGAAAACAGCTCTCAGAGTTATATGGAAACACAAATTACTCTGAACAGCTAAGGCATTCTTTAACAGAAAGAGCAAAGCTGGAAGCCTCCAAAAGCCTTATGGCATTCCTTAGGATATGGCACCCAAAACATTGTGGTTCTGGCATGAAAACAGACTCATAGACCAATGGAACTGAAAGAGATCCTAGAAATGAACCTACACACCTACAGCCAGCCAGTTTTATGTAAATTCATATAGTGGAGCAAGGACAGTCTCTTTCATGGTGTGAGGAAAACTGGGTATCTGTGTGCAAAAGATTAAAACACACCTTGGCCGGCGCCGCAGCTCACTAGGCTAATCCTCCGCCTGCGGCGCCGGCACCCCGGGTTCTAATCCCGGTCAGGGCGCCAGTTCTGTCCTGGTTGCTCCTCTTCCAGTCCAGCTCTCTGCTGTGGCCCGGGAAGGCAGTAGAGGATGGCCCAAGTGCTTGGGCCCTGCATGTGCATGGGAGACCAGGAGAAGCACCTGGCTCTTGGCTTTGGATCGGCGCAGTGCGCCGGCTGCAGCAGCCATTTGTGGGGTGAACCAGTGGAAGGAAGACCTTTCTCTCGGTCTCTCTCTCTAATTCTGCCTGTCAAAAAAAACAAACGAAACAAACAAAAAACACACCTCCCACCCTATACAAAAAAAAAAATCAACTCAAAAGGGATCAGAAACCTAAACCTAAAATCTGAAACTATGAAACTTGAGCAAAAAACAGGGGAAGCACTTCAAGACCACGATATAGGTCAAGATTGTTTTGGCAAAGATTTCAAAAGCACTGGCATCAAAACAAAAGGGATCAAGTTGTATCAAACTAAGCAGCTTTGGAACAGCAAAGGAAACAGGAAATATTTGCAAACTGTTCATCAGAAAGGGATTAATATCCAGAGTTATAAGGAACTCAGAAAACAACCAGAGGTTTGAAGACCTTTCTCTCTCTCTTCCATGTGGCTCTACCTCTCAAATAAAATCTTAAAAATAAAAAACCCCCAAATAACAAATGCTTGTGAGGATATATGGAAAAGGGAACCTTACATACTATTAGTGGAAGTGCAAATTAGTGCATTCAGTAAGGAGAACGGTATACTGGTGTGTTCAAAAAACATGATCCAGTTATTTCGCTTCTGCGTATTTAGCTGAAGGAAATGAAATTAGCTCATTGTGGAGAAACCTTCCCTCCCATGTTAACTTCACTACTATTCACAACAGCCAAGATGGGGAAATCCCCTTGGGTGTCCATTAATGGGGGGATGGATAAAGAAAATGTGGCATACATATGAAGAGTGGAATATTACTAAACCTTGAAAACTAACGTTATTTGCAGCAAATCGGATGGAACTGGAAGTCATATGTTAGGTGAAATAAGCCAGACAGAAGAAACAAACACTGAATGTTCCCTCCTGCATGTCAAAGGAAAACAAAGGGTTGATCTGGGGCCAGCATTGTGGGTTAAGTCTAGGCCTGCTATGCCCGCATCCCATATGGGTGCTGGTTCAAGTCCCAGCTACTCCTCTTCTAATCCAGATCCCTGCTGATGTACCTGGGAAAGCTACAGAAGATGACCAAGAGTTTGGGCCCCTGCACCCACATGGGAGACCTGGAAGAAGCTCCTGGCTCCTGGCTCCAGCCTGGCCCAGCTCAGGCCATTGTGGCCATTTGGGGAAGTCAACCAGTAGATGGAGGATCTCTTTGTTTCTCCCTCTCTCTCTGTAACTCCACCTTTCAAGATTTATTTGAATGAGAGAGAGAGAGAGAGAGAGAGAGAGGTCTTCCGACTGCTGGGTCACTCCCCAAATGGCTGCAACTGCTGGAGCTGAGCTGATCCAAAGCCAGGAGCAAGAGCTTCTTCCAGGTCTCCCACGTGGGTATAGGGGCCCAAGCACTTGGCCATCCTCCACTGCCTTCCCAGGTACATCGGCAGGGAGCTGGATCAGAAGTAGAACAGCAAGGACTCTAATCAGTGCCCATAGGATATGCCAATACTGCAGGCAGGGGCTTTACCCACTGCACCACAGCTCTGGCCCCTGTAACTCTGCCTTTCAGACAAATATTTATTTATTTTTCTACAGGCAGAGTGGACAGTGAGAGAGAGTGACAGAAAGGTCTTCCTTTTCCGTTGGTTCACCCCACAATGGCCGCTGCAGCCGGTGCACCGCACTGATCCGAAGCCAGGAGCAAGGTGCTTCCTCCTGGTCTCCCATGCGGGTGCAGGGTCCAAGTACTTGGGCCATCCTCCACTGCCTTCCCGGGCCACAGCAGAGAGCTGGACTGGAAGAGGGGCAACTGGGACAGAATCCAGCGCCCCGACCAGGACTAGAACCCAGGGTGCCAGCGCTGCAGGCGGAGGATTAGCCTAGTGAGCCACGATGCTGGCCAAATCTTTTTTTTAAAAGGTTGATCTCACTTTAGAAAACTAATGACTAGAGACTGGGGTAGAGTGGGAAGGGAATAGAGAAAGGTTGTATAAACAGTAGCAAAACACTATATAGAAGCTGTGGGTTCTAGTGTTCGAGAGCACAGTGCGGCGACTCCAGTACACAGTAATTTACTGCATACTACGTGAAGAACTGGAGGAGAGGAACTGGTGGGCTCCATACACGGAACAAGGGTGGGGAGGTAGAGCTACAGACAGCCCGATTGGATCAGTTTATATTGCAATTGTCTGTTGACCCATTTCCTTGTGCATAACAAAGGTGTGCAAGTATTACCTGTTAACAAAAACATTACAAACAGAAAAGCAGGAAAGAACAACATAGGAAGAAACAGGCAGTCTAGGAAACAGAAGCAAAGAACCACTACTGCACCAACTGCAAAGCCCTAGGATTGACCCTCAGAATGCATCCCGTAACAGAAGCTTTATAAGGGAACATTCCAAGAGCAAACTAATCCTTGGAACATCAATGTTTTCAAGAAAAATTACATTCAAAAGTTTGAAACTGAAGTTAATTAAGGAATTTGCCCAGATAATTGAATAAAGACAATATAAATAAGATGGAAAACATAAAATTACAGGATAAGTGCAGCAGGGCTAACATCCAAAAAACAGGACTTCTGAAGAAGAAATAGAGGACAAAGATCTAACTCAAGAAATTTCTCTATATCTAAAAGACATGAGCATTTAAAAGAAAAAGTTCGGCAGAATGCCAGGTACAAGTAGATAGACAGCAATGCATGCGATCATGAAACTTTAGACAAGCTAGAGACAACATTTTCAGAAATGCAAAGTCCTGAAAACTTTAATTCCTCTCTACCCTGGAGATGTTCCTTCAAAGTGAGGAATTATGCAGGAAAATTGTAAGGCGGGTGATCCACACCAAGAAACATACCCAGAGAATCCCCAGGCTGATGGTAGGGGGAGCCCCGGGATGGCACCATGGGGCGGCCTAGACAATGAGCTTGCCAGGAGGTAGGGCTAGGGCTGCCTCCAGGAGGAACATACCCTTCATACCTGACCAGATAAGCTTGGCTGTGCTCTGACATTGCCTGCTTTGAAGGAAAGCGAATGGTGAATTAATAAGTACATAGCAAGCTAAGTAAAGAAAAGGTTATGTTTGTTAGCCCCAGGAAAAAGAAAGTTATCTAGGAAAGAAAATATTACTATGTAGTGCACTTCATGCCCTCACATGGTCGTAGGGTAACTCCTGAATATTGATTTAACCAAAATCATAAAATAGCTCTATTTGGAGCATGGGGGAAGCGAAGTAGGCAGAGAAATTGACGAGACTAAAACCTCACCTTCCATTGGATCTAAAAGTTAAACAAAATCTAGAAAAAAGCCATATACATGTATTTTCATGGTGAGATTCTGCTGGGGGCATAGTCTTGTCCAAACTTCAGTTTGACTAGATGTTCTATTTTAGATGCCTGGCCTAAGAATCCTTCCTTCTTCACTCCCTTCAATGAGTACATAGTGAGTACCCTCCTCAACTTAATAGGCACAGGGAAGAAGGTGGATTGGAACCAATCTGCAAAAACAAAAAGGGATTAGTTCTATCCTGGCTGTGAGGGACCTCACAATCAAATAAGGGAACTAAGTGTGCAGTGCACAGACCCGTGAGGGTGAGGGCAGATGGACACAACAGCTCAATTGCCATGTATGGACCCAGTAAAGGGATGTACAGAGGAAAGAGTTTAATACTGGCTGGGATGGGGGTCAGTTAGGGAAGACTTGATGGGCAGCTTGTGTCTCACAGGAAGAAAGACAGAGCCCTGAATATGAAAGAGAGGGACCCAGAGGCAAGAGCCCAGTGCTGCCAACAGACAATCCAGTGGGGGTTTGGGGGTGGTGTCAATCCTTCTCTGCCATTCTTCCTCGAATGGCCTTGCACTGTGACTTAAGACCCCCAGAAATGCCAACAGGATGTGGGGACAAAGTTTAGTGACTCCCCAGCCCAGAGCTAAAGCCACAGGCTTCTGTCTGTCTTAAGGATTGTGCTCCAGGACCTCTGGGAGAGGTGGGGCTGCTAAGCTCAGCTGGGTGCAACCATCTGGAACACACTGAGATCATTTTAAGTGACAAGGAGAATTTGTCCTATGGTTGGAGGGATGTGTCACAGAGCCCAGGGGCAGGGAACTTGAACCACAGACTAGGGTCTAAGGAATCTGGGAGGTTCATTCTCCCCATTGCTTCTCTGTGCTCACCTACCTGTGTCAGCTTTGTTCTGCTGAATCAAAGTGCATTTCTGAAAAATCTCTGCATGAATTTCAAAATTTTCTGCACTAAAATTTATCTTTGAATTCCATCTTCCCATAAACTTTTTAAAGTACCCTAGTATAATGAGATAGTGAGATAATGTGGATGAAGGTTTTTTTTTTTTTTGATAGGCAGAGTGGACAGAGAGAGAGACAGAGAGAGAAAGGTCTTCCTTTGCCGTTGGTTCACCCTCCAATGGCCGCCGCTGCAGCCGGCGCACCGCGCTGATCCGATGGCAGGAGCCAGGATCCAGGTGCTTTTTCCTGGTCTCCCATGGGGTGCAGGGCCCAAGCACCTGGGCCATCCTCCACTGCACTCCCTGGCCATAGCAGAGGGCTGGCCTGGAAGAGGGGCAACCGGGACAGAATCCGGCGCCCCGACCGGGACTAGAACCCGGTGTGCCGGCGCCGCAAGGTGGAGGATTAGCCTATTGAGCCACGGCGCCGGCAAGGATGAAGGTTTTTATAGTACTGAGTGTCCATAGACACTCAGCAACTGTTAGTTATTATTGAATGATTCCTTTCACCTGCATTCTTACTTTGGCCATCGGGACTACTCAGTGAGTCAGAGAATCAGATGGACCCACTAAGTGACAAGGTCAAGTTCCTTCCTCCTCCACTCGCCTTCCCCATGGCCTGGTAATCACTGAACATGAGTGGGGGTAAATGTTTTGTCCACCAATAGGTGTGTCACTGTCTTTTTTGGAAATGACTTTGAACTACAACTCAGACACCATTCTATTAGCCATTTAAGTGTACCATTCAATGTTTTATGCATTCAATAGTTTTAAAACATTATCATGACTGTAAAAAAAAAGCAGTCCTGCACTGTCTAGTAGTCATTCTCCACTTTCCAACAAGTGCTGCCAGACCTAGGTAACCACTAATATTTTTCTTTGGCTCTGCCCATTCTGGACATTTCATATGAACTGAGCCATATAATGTGTAGTCTTTTGTGAGTGCATTATTTTCATTTAACATGTTTTTAAGTCCATCCAAGTTGTAAGATGCAGCCATACTTTTTTTTTTATGACTGAATGTTGTGCCACTGTGTGAATAACATGCTAGATTTTGCTTACTCATTTATTAGTTGATGGGCACTCGGTTTTACTTTTTGGCTATTATCAACATTGCTGCTATGAGCATTTATTTACAAGTTTTTGGGGTGGACCTATGTTTTCAGATTGCTTGACAGCACTGAACATAGAAGTTGAATTTCTGGGTCCTATGTTAAGTCTACTTTTAATCTTTTGAGGAACAGATAGGCTGTTTTCCAAAGTGGTTGCACCATTTTACACTCTCACCAGCATCACAGGAGGTTTCCGATTTCTCTAAATCTTGTCAAATTTATTATGATCTCCTTGATTATAACCATCCTAGTGTAAAGGTAATTTTCTCGTGGCTTGGAACGGCATATCCCTGACAACCTGCAATGCTGAGCAGTATGGCAAGCATTTCATACATCACTTAATTATCTACTGAGTCTCCATTGTAGAATTTCTACTGTGATTATTCCAGATATTTTCCAGACTTCAAAATGTTTCAACTCCTCTTATCTACTGATCCCCAGAGATCTCTCCTCTGCTATTCTAGAATACCTTCCCCCATTCATTAAGTCGTCATCAACTACTGCACATATTCATGCCAGGGATATACAGGTACAGTGAGTAAGCCATCTTCATAGTCTGGCGAGGCCACTTATAGTCTCATTTCATAGGACTTCTCTGCTTAAATTGCTCCAGTGGCTTCTCATGTCTTTGGGATGTAACAATGGAAAATTTATGGCAACCACGAAAAACATGTGTATACCAGAGTATTAGGCTAGCCTGGCCACCTTCTTACCTATTCTCCCCACCTGACTCTCTCTGCTGCTCTCTTAACTACAAATGAGTAATTCCTTTTTACAAGTTTTAAATTTGTATTAATAAAAGAGAATGTATTTCATAGATTACAATTCTAAGAAGATGACCATAATTTTTTATTATCACTTGATAGAGTTGGACAGTGAGAGGGAGAGACAGGGAGAAAGTCTTTCTTCTGTTGGCTCAGCCCCCAAATGGCTGCCACTGCAGAGCTACACTGATCTGAAGCCAGGATCCAGGTGCCTCCTCCTGGTCTCCCATGCAGGTGCAGGGGCCCAAGCACTTGGGCCATCCTCCACTGCCTTCCTGGGCCACAACAGAGAACTGGACTGGAAGAGGAGCAATCGGGGCTAGAACCCGGTGTCTATATGGGATGCTGGTGCCACAAGCGGAGGATTAACCAAATGAGCCATGGGGCCGGCCCGACTGTAATTTTTTAAAAGTTTTATTTCAAATTCAGAAAGTTACACGGAAGGGGAGGGGGAAAGGAGGGGGAGAGCCCAATATGGGGATGGACCCAATAAAGGGATGTACAGAGGAAAGAGTTTAATAATACTGGCTGGGGCGGGGGTCTGTGAGGGAAGACTTGATGGGCAGCTTGGGCCATCTTCTCTTCCCAGGCCATAGCAAAGAGCTGGATCAGAGTGGAGCAGCTGGGACTAGAACCAGTGCCCATATGGGGTGCCGGTGCTGCAGGTGGTGGCTTTACCCCCTACACCACATCACTGGCCCCCGTGAGTAATTCTTTCATACAGCCCTGCACCTCTTCCTCCTTCCCCCTTTCCAAACTGTGGTATTTTCCAGAGTACATGATTCCATGCATCCTTGCATTTCCTGCAATTCTAGGCCAACACTCCTCCATGGCACATGGGAGACACTCAATAAATGGATATCTACTGAATCAGTAAACACAGGACTGGCTAACTGAACAAATGCAGCCAAGCAGCTCTGCAAAATTGTGCAATTTACTTTTTGTTGGTTGAAGTTTGGCTGCCTTCTGATCCTCATGGCAAACCGTGCAACCAGAGTGACATACTGAGCCAGCTGAACTGAGGAGGGGGGCTGCTTGTAGTCAAAGTAGAACAAACTATTTCTGTAAGGAATTTTAACTCATGGCATGGTTGCACTTTGTAGGGTTTTAATGAAAAGAACAGTATGCAAGACAACTTCAGAAAGTCTGGGGGGGGGGGGGGGGGGGGACCTGTGCGGTGGCGTAGTAGGCTAAGCCTCTGCCTGTGGCACTGGCATCCCATATGCGCGACAGTATCCTGGCTGTTCCTCTTCCAATTCGGCTCTCTTGTGGCCTGGGGAAGCAGCAGAGGATGACCCCAGTGCTTGGGCCCCTGCACCCACATGGGAGACCCAGAGGAAGCTCTTAGCTCCTGGCTTTGGATCGTCCCAGCTCCAGCTGTTGCAGCCATTTGGAGAGGGAACCAGTGCATGGAAGACCTTTCTCTGTCTCTCCCTCTCTAACTCTACCTCTCAAATAAATAAAATCTTAAAAAAAAGGGGGGGGGAGCAAATGGAATTCAAAGGAATTTATTTTGGTGCAAAAAAATGTTGAAGCCATGCCTGCTCTTTCATAGCATGCATTTTCACGGACTTAATGAGGCCCTTCACATAACACGAATTGCCTACAATCTGAACCTAGCTGTGTCAAACAGAATCACGTTCGCGAAGCCCGTGCTGACATTTTCAAGGAAGCTGGAGCGTCAGCAGCGCCCAGTCACTGCCTGCTTTCCCCTTTTCCCCTCACTTAGGCAGGACAAGGGTCTCTCTCCACCCAGGGCAGGAAAGAGCTTCCCTCCTGGACAGTTTTGTTGAGGGAGGGGATGGAGGGGGCGGAAGTGGGCTTGCAGTGGGATTTCCGGCTCAGCCCTGTGGGAGACAGGATGCAGGCGAGCCGAGTGCTCCAGCCCCTCTGCTGCTTCCTATGTTCTGCAGCATATATGGGGGCCCATACGATGATACCGCGATAAATGCATTGTCCTGCAATCTAAACTGGAGGGGGAGGAAATGCCTGGCATTTATGATACGTCTGCCTGCTTATTCACTGAGAGTATTGTTTAGGGCACATAATAAACACGGTGGAGATAGTTTGAGATGCGTGAGAAGATAATGTCCCAGTGAAGGGCTAGGGCTGCACAGGACACAGACTCACAGTCAAGGCTAAGCTTGTCCCCTCAAACTTCCCTCCCTCCCATTCCAGAACCTTCTCATGTGTTTCTAGTCTGACTGCCACCCCCTGGCCTCTGACCTCACCCCCACCCACTTCCCTCCAACCAGAGCAAACAGCCCATGGTTCCTGGAGATGCTCACTCATGGTGCTGGCTACCCACGGCGTCTTTCTCCCTTGCCCCTTCCTGAACCTGAATAACCACCTTTGTCAAACAGATCAATAAGAAAGGCTACAAGAGAGCCTCTTTGCTCTTCTCCTTGACAGGGACTTACCATTGCTAGCTGTCTTACTCACATCACTCACTTAACCCTCACAACCCTAAAAGCCAGTGATAATGACCACTTTCCCCATTCTATAGATTGGGAAACTGAGGATCAGGGAAAGAATTTGATTACTCTCATCCATGGGATTTGAACTTAGCCCGATTCAGAGATCTCACTCTTATTTAGTATATTCCATTTCCTTCCTGCTATTGGCCAGGTACCAATCCAGCCCTGCCTTGGAGGAGTTTGAAACATGATGAAATGCTAGGAGAAGAGGGGGCTGGGGGAGGAAAAGGCAGGTTGCTCAGCAAAGGTATCAGCCAAGGCAGAGACAAGAGCTTAAGCAAAGGCACCATGGTGGATGCTGTGGTATGCCGCCCACATCTCTCTTTCTGCATTGTATGGAATGGTGGATGCCAATGGCTCACATGAATTGCCCTTGGCTGCAAGTGTGGGTGATCCTGTACCTGACGGGGAGTTTGCCTGCCTTGCACATGCAGGAGTTTGAGAGGGCATGGCGCCACTACGCCTCCCGGGAAGGATCCCATGAGCTGACTGCTGGCAGGCACCGGGAGCCCCAGGCCCCCATCCCCCCACCCCATTAAAGGGCTCTGTAATTGCCAATCAAGTAAACAGCTCCTGGGTGTGGCCCAGGCCCATTAGGACCACCTGGAAAGCTATCCTAGCTATGTGACCTTGAAGCTAATTGGAGAAGCATAGTGGCACCAATATCGGTTCTATCCTATAGAATTAGTGTTGCCCTGAATTAGTTACACCCCTTCTGCCTGCCCTTTAAAAAGTGTGCATGGTTATTAATAAAGCAGACATGTTCACTGGAACTTGTCTCCAGTGCTTCCTGTGGAAGAACACCGTTCCCCACCATCCCGGCAATGTGCGGGCCTCGCGAGTGGAGCCCTTGTGGAAAGAGTTGCCTTGCCAAGTGTTAGGTCCCCTCTCCAGAGCAAGTCCAAATTCAAGGACTGGTCAGTAGGTGAGTGGGCATAAAGGCTTAGCCCCTTTGCTTCAGTTGCAGACAACTCACAAAGGCCAGCCATCTAGCTCCAGAGCTCCTGTGGAATTGGTCAAGGCACCTTGTGTGACTGCATCACAGTCAGCTCCTCCCTCCGGGGCAGGGGTGTCACCAGGGAGCACGCCCCGAAACCCACCTGCACACAAGTCCCTACTCCAGAGTCCATGTCCCAGGGGCCCAACCTAAGACAAGCATGCAGGCACATAGAATGTACCAGGAAGTGAAAATAATCTAAGACGGTCCAGGGTATAGGATGTAGGCTGTGTACAGGTAGCTCCTCTTTCATTCTCATCCACACACCTTATAAATGCCCTGGCCTGCACAGAGGCGTGACCTATCATAAACTGCTTAAGATTTAGAGGAAATGACAGCCAATAACCCGAGTAAACGGCAATGAAAAAAATTCTTGGGGATCATATGTTTATCAATGCTTTTGGCATGTCATAGTGAAAAAGGCAGTCTTAAAAAACATCCAGGCCAAAGTCCCTCCAGGGAACGTGTAGAAGGACAAAGCCCCAGAGAAGTGAATTGGCCTCAGGTGATCACAAACACTGCCAGGGCCTCCCCAGAACCCAGGTTTCCTGGCCTCCATTCATGAGTCTCCTTGGTAGGTGTATGCCCCATGTCTAGCCAGAACTGTAAACCTAAGCCTTTGATGGCACTGCTAAACTCTGTCCTTGCACAGGGGCTTGTCCTTAGTCCTGCAAATATGCTCCCCAGACAGAGCACCTCCCGGCGCCCCCCAAAGCCTCTGGCAATCCCCCACGTGGCTCTGCACCAAAACAGCCTGCTTTGCTGGTAACAGGCACGTCAAGGCTCCCGTTATGCCAGAGCCCTCTCACTTCCCCTGCTCACCACCAGATCAAACCCAGCTGCTTTCCCCAAGCATCGAGGCGAATGTGGAAGCATAGACATCATGACTGGCTCTACTCTCTCCACTCCAGCGCCTGTTCAGTGCTTAGTGCTGGCTATGGCTAGGGAGGTGGTTGCTCCTCTGCACCCCGCTCCCCATGTAGTGAGACACCTCCCTTCTCTTGCAGAGAGGGTTACCAAGTAAGCCAGGTGCTGGTTGGCACATGTGGTTTGACAGTTGATGATCCTTTGTCCTTTAACCTGATATGAGGGACTCCAAGCCCATCTGTTTGCAGCAGCTGCCGTACTCAGTGCCGGTAGTCATGCCTAAAGCTGAGACTTTGTCCCTCCATTTGGCCCTCTCTCTGTTCTTGACAATTATTAACCCACATAGGCAGACTTGCATTGATGTCTCTCCTCGGAGTAGGCACCGTGATTGTCCTTTCCCCGTTACAATAACTCACTACCACAGACTGTGCAAATGTTAAAGAAAAAGGTTAATGGTGACTCACGTTTCTGAAGGTTCAAAGTCAATGGGCTGCATCTGGTGATGGTCTTCTTGCTGGCAGAGTCCTGAAGCGGCACAGGACGCCACGTGAGTCAAGCCACAGAGCGCGGAGTGTGATGGGCTCGTCCCTTATAAAGCCACCAGGATCCAGTCTGTGCTGATGATCTGATCCAGTGCTAATCAGCTCCCAAAGCCCCTACCTGTGGACGCTCTAGCGAGATTTTCCACCCTCTTCACACCTCTCAATGGGAATGGGAATTAAATTTCAACATGAGCTTTCAGAGGGGACAAGCCAGTCAAACCTGAGCAGGCAGATTCCCGGAAAAGCCGCCAAAGCAACATTTCCCCAGCTGGGCTGTTTTGTCAGCTTTCTAACAAGCACTCCATGGGTGGGCCAGGGAGGGTCCTGTGCTCAGAGAAGCCAGAAGCTGCGGAAACACTAAATGGTTACTCTTCTTTGAAAGATGCCCTTTGCTCTTTAGGGTGAAAATTCCTATCTTAAACTTCCCTGCTTATGGCCAGCGCCACGGCTCACTAGGCTAATCCTCTGCCTGCGGCGCCGGCACCCCAGGTTCTAGTCCCAGCTCCTCTTCCAGTCCAGCTCTCTGCTGTGGCCTGGGAGTGCAGTGGAAGTTGGCCCAAGTGCTTGGGCCCTGCACCCGCATGGGAGACCAGGAGGAAGCGTCTGGCTCCTGGCTTCGGATCAGTGCGGTGCACTGGCCGCAGCGGCCATTGAGGGGGGTGAACCAACAGAAAAAGGAAGACTTTTCTGTCTCTCTCTCTCACTGTCCACTGTGCCTGTCAAAAAAACGAAAAAAAAAAAAAAAAAACTTCGTTTACCTATGACTTTGATTTATTTGACTAGAGAAACTTTTTTTTTTAATGGAGTCTGTGAACTTTGGAGGGATTTCATTGCCCGTCTTTCTCATTTGCCCTTGTTCAATGGCTGAACTTTCTATCTTTCTGAAAGTGTCCCTTCTTCACACCAGGGTCTGGGCCTTGCTACTAGGGCTTTGCTCCCTGCTCTGATCTGGCAGTCGGGCTTTGGCCCTCACTTTGGGCCTGAAGTCCTCCAGCTCCCGGCATCCGTCTTACCCGGTACATCTGTGGATTCTCTGTCGCTGGGTTCAGTCCACCTGTTAGCACCCACAGCTGTTTATTCTTAAACTCCCTGTTCCTGGTTGATGCTGTAGGGCTGTGACCCAGGAGGGCTTAAATACTTACCTCCCATTTCCCAGCTAAGCTCAGTCTTCTTATCAGCTTCTGCAGCTGGGGCAGATCCTGGGGTCCCTGCCTCAGACTCTGGCCCCTTCCCATCTGCCCCATGTGGCCATGAGTGAGTGGAGCATCAAGGAGGAAAGAAGGGGCCTTGAAGGGAGCCCACAGTGAAGTGGTGGCAGCTGAGCGCACCAAGGGGCTGCCAGGACCGCTCTGTGCGGAAGCAGAGAGTGTGTGTATCGGGACCCCGACCCGTGCAGCCTCCCAGCTCTTCTCCTCTGCCCACCTCTGCCAGGTGGCTGGAGTTAAGCAGGGTTGGGGGTTGGCACCAGGGGCTGATGACTGCCTCTGGGCCACACAGATGTCTGACTTGCTGAATAAGTAGTCTGTGACATCAAGAGCCCACTCACAATTGAGGAGGGTGACAGAGACCTGGGGACCAGTGTGTGCAGTCAGGGGTTAGGTGTCACAGCTCAGTTGAAGGAGTGATAATTTGTCCCTTGTTTTTAGTGCTGTAGATGTTTCCCCTCACTCCTCCGTCTTTCCCAAGCCTCTCTGTTCCCTTGCCCTGCCTTATTGAGAGATTGATTATTATTATTATTATTATCATTATTCTCGAAGGGGAGAACCTGAGATGGCCTGGTGCAGAGAAAGAGGCAGAAATAGCCCAGTGAGGGCAAGGTGGGGGCGAAATTTTGGAAATGTATTTTTCAAGTCTGATGGGTAATGAAGCCCTTGCCGTCTCCTAGCCAGAGGTGCTGGGCTCTTGGATGGACTGCTGTGACCATGTGCTATAGTACTGGGGCCACGGCACAAGACCGCTCATATATTCTGGGCTGATTTACCGAACGTCTCCTCTGTGCCAGGTGCTGTTGTAGATTCTGGTTTCTGTGGGGAGCAATCCGGACTAGACTAAGTTACTCGAATTAAGACTTATTCTATGCATCTGCTCTCCCACAATATGGCGCTGGGAGAGAAGTAAACAGCTTCTACCCAGCTGCCTCTCACCAACTTGACAAGCTGCAGGAGCTGCTCCTGATTGGAGGAGAGCAGCGTACTCGGCGTGTGGGCAGCCGAGTTGGGATTGGCGGAGGAGGACTATAAAGGAGGAGAGAAACGGCATGCACGAGGAACATCTATGGGGAACATCCAAGGGAACCCGTGCAGCCCCCGAGAAGAGTCGGCCGGCGATGTGCCGCTCCCCTGCGGAAGTGGGGAATGTGGCCAGGGGGAACCGCCCTTCCACGGAGGTGGAAGGGACAGTAGCCAACCCGGGAAGAACCAGCAGCAAACCCGGGGAGGGCCGAGCAGACGAAAGAACAGCGCAGGGGCCTGGTGTCGTTCCTCCACGAAGAGGGGGAGCGACAGTTTCAGAGAGAACTTGGATGTAGGAGACCTCGATACCAACACTGTCCACAAGACTTAGGCTTTTATCTGAAGCGTTGTGAAGTCACCGCTGGCCAGTGTGGATTTGGAAGGGTCACTGTGGCCTCTGTGTTGTGAACAGACTATGAGGGGCAACAGCTGAAGCAGGTAGGCCAGTTAGGAGGCCCTTTCAAACATTCAGGGGAGAGGTCATAGTCATTTAAACTCTGGTGATGAAAAGGACTTAGGGGCCGGCGCCGCGGCTCACTAGGCTAATCCTCCGCCTTGCGGCGCCAGCACACCAGGTTCTAGTCCCGGTGGGGGCGCTGGATTCTGTCCCGGTTGTCCCTCTTCCAGGTCAGCTCTCTGCTGTGGCCAGGGAGTGCAGTGGAGGATGGCCCAAGTGCTCGGGCCCTGCACCCCATGGGAGACCAGGATAAGTACCTGGCTCCTGCCATTGGATCAGCGCGGTGCGCCGACTGCAGCGCACCGGCCGCGGCAGCCATTGGAGGGTGAACCAATGGCAAAGGAAGACCTTTCTCTCTGTCTCTCTCACTGTCCACTCTGCCTGTCAAAAAAAAAAAAAGGACTTAGACTCTGGACGTCTTTGAAAATGACCAGACAGAGGGAAACGTAGGCTATGAAGATAGGGCAAGAAAATAATAACTCCACGGATTTTGGTCTGAGCTATTAGAAAACAGGAGTCCTGGGGCCAGCATCATGGCATAGCAGATAAAGCCACTACCTGCGATGCTGGCATCCCACATGGCTAATGACTTGTAACCCGGCTGCTCTACTTCCGATCCAACTCCCTGCTAATGCACCTGGGAAAGCAATGGAAGATGGCCTGAGTACTTGGGCTCCTGCATCCATGAAGGAGACCTGGAAGAAACTCCTGGTTCCTGGCTTCCATCTGGCCCAGCTCTGGCTGTTGCAGCCATTTGAGGAGTAAAAGCAGCAGATGAAAGATCTCTCTCAATCTCTCTCTCTCTCTGTCTTTCCCTCTCTCTCTGTAACTTTGCTGTTCAAATAAATAAACAAATCTTTAAAAGCAAATCCTTATGAGCTGAGCTGAGAAAAAATGGTGGTAGGAACGAGGTATTTTGGGGACAAGTGAATCTTGTACAAAAATGAGTCTCTAGACCAGTGCCGAGGTTCAATAGGCTAATCCTTTGCCTGCAGCACTGGCACACCGGGTTCTAGTCCCTGTGAGGGTGCCGGATTCTGTCCCAGTTGCTCCTCTTCCAGGCCAGCTCTCTGCTGTGGCCCGGGAAGGCAGTGGAGGATGGCCCAAGTGCTTGGGTCCTGCACCCGCATGGGAGACCAGGAGGAAGCACCTGGCTCCTGGCTTCAGATCAGTGCAGCGCACCAGCCGTAGCAGCCATTTGGGGAGTGAACCAACGGAAGGAAGACCTTTCTCTGTCTCTCTCTCACTGTCTAACTCTGCCTGTCAAAAAAAAAAAAAAAAAAAAAAGTCTCCCACATATGAGGCATGACCACCATAGGTTCATATGGCTCTGTGTGGATTAGAAGTGGCGTCTCTTCCTCTAGTGGACACAGTCCCGTGCGGGGGGGCACAGCTTGAAATGGGACATTGTGTCCGCATGAAGCCTTTGTGCCGTGGTCAGTCTTCACAGTCACATGCAGAGGCCCTACCTGAAGTGACCCTGGCTGATCAGAAGGACTCCTGACAGCAGGAATGGGGCCGGATAGGTACTTGCGGTACTTGCAGCCAAGTAAATTGAACTTAAAGAAAAATAGTTCATATCTCATTTTTGTTCATATCTCATTTTTGTTAATCAACAGCTTGCCTGGCAGCTGCAAGGAAGCCTGTTTGTAAGAGTTCATTAGGCATAGAGGCAGAAAAATAATGTGAAGGGCTATTATTGTCTCTAGGACTTAAAAAGAGTGCTCTCTTGTTTTGAAGTTAGACAAGCTCCCTCTTACATGCTGAGAGCAGATAAGTTCTCTATATCAATCTCGCTTAATAGAGCGAATTAAATCAACAAAAAGAACAGCTTTGTTTTCTTCCAGATGTCTTATATTAACACTGATAAGGGACAGCCATTATTTTTTCTTTGAAGAAATTGTTCCAAATCTAAGGGCGTGCTCTGTCTTCTGTGACAACTCAATGGTATGGAGAAGATAAGCAGGCAATTCATGGTTTTCTTTGGGAGGGGTTTCATGTTTGTTGAAGGCTATGGCATCTTGTTTATATTTTATGATCTCATTCGAGTCTCAAAACTGCCGGAGGAGGTGCTGCTGGTGTGTCTTCCATTTTACAGCTGCGAAGATGAAGATGTGGAGGGTGGAAATAACTTTCCCGAGGTCCTCTAGAGAACATGTGGCAGAGCCTAAATGGAGAGCCGATTTACATTAGTTCTAAACTTCGTCCTCTCTGTCAAACGGTGTTTGTCGCGCTGACACCTTGGGTGTGAGACCTACAGTTCCAGAACCCCAGAACCTCAAGGTCACAGACGTCTGGATTTTGAAGGGAATAACTGCATCTACTTTATGCTCTTGCCCGCGCCTGATATCTGGGTCTTCTCTAGTTGTCCTACATGAGATGTCCCCACCGACATCTCCAGCTTGGTCCTAGTGCTAATACTGGATGGTGGCATAAGAAAAAATTGGGTGAAATGATTAGAATATATGTTTTTGGGAGTTATTCCAGATCTGTTGAATCAGGATGTCTGTGGGTCAGGATCCAAAATGTACTGCTATTAAGTCCCCTGATGGCTTGGGTATACAGTATGGTTTGGTCATTCCTGGTAGGTAGAGCCACATTCCAGTGATGGAGCAATGCACTGCCTATTCTCAAGTGAGCCGCACCCATCATCTATCCTTTCCAGTGTCTTTCCTTTATTCCTTCTCCTGGGCTAACTCTGGCTTTAAAGTTATTCCTCCTCCCTTCAGAGAAAAGCAGAGCTTTTTTTTGATGGCCCCTTCTTTCCCCTGGGGTCTCATTCACAGAGATCCTTCATGTAGGATCCCCCCACCCCTTTATTTTGTGACAGTGTCTTGGCTTTCCATTTCTGTAAGACTCTCATGGGCTTTTCAACAAGACCAGAATGCCTTAAGGGTGATCACTGAAGTCATGCATAAGAGTGTTAATTGTTAAATTAACACAGGAGTCACTGTGCACTTACTCCCCATGCAGGGCCTCTGTTTTTAATGAGTTGTATTATGAGAATTAGCTGTAAAACTTGTTCTCAAACAGTTCTTTATACTTTGTGTATGTGTGTGTGTGTGGGGGGTGAAAATTGTTGAAATCTTAGTATAGAGTTGGTATTCTGTATATAAAGTTAATTAAAGGGGCCGGTGCTGTGGCACAGTGGGTAAAGCCACCACCTGCAGTGCAGGCATCCCACGTGGGCACTAGTTCTAGTCCCAGCTGCTCCACTTCCAATCCAGCTATCTTTTGTGGCCTGGGAAAGTAGAGGAAGATGACCCAAGCCCTTGGGCCCCTGCACCTGCGTGGGAGACCCAGAAGAGGCTCCTGGCTCCTGGCTTTGGATCTGCATAGCTCTGGCCATTGTGGCCAACTGGGGAGTGAGCCAGCAGATGGAAAACCTCTCTCTCTCTCTCTCTCTCTCTCTCTCTCTGCCTTTCCTTCTCCCTTTGTGTAACCCTTTCAAATAAATAATTCTTTTTTAAAAAAAGTTCATTAAAAACAAAACGTAATGAAGAATTGGTTGGGAGAGGGATTAGGAGGTGGGATGGGAGTGGGTGTGAGAGGGCAGGTATCAGGGGAAGAACCACTATATTCCTGAAGTTGTACTTATGAAATTTGTATTCATTAAATAAAAGGTTTCTTAAAAAAAGTTATTGCTTATATTGCATTGAACTCCATCTCCTGGAAGTGTTTAGTTAGCAGTCCCAGTCCTACACAGAGCAAGTTTAACCTCTGCCACAGAGAGAGCCATATAAGAACTGAAGTCACCAACCATGTCCCTCAGTCTTTCCTGCAACAATATTCCTGGTTCTGTCACCCACATTTGTTATTTAGTGTCAAGTTCAATCCCGACTGCATCACGTTCTTCTGAAGCTATTTGGGTGTTCCATGTTCCTTTTAAACCATGCTATCCAGAGTGGAAACCCACTTTCCAGGCAAGTTGGGGCCAGCACCACACAGTAGGCTGTGTAAGGCTTTTTGGTTCCTGACTCTGCCTTCTTCTGAATGTAACTTGAAATTAGACAAGAAGTTCTGGGTCACAGAAGTACAGACTTCTAGGGAGCTACTCACCAAACTGCATTGTCCAGGTATTTTCAGCACATGCTGCTGATAGCTGGGTCTCCCAAGTCCTTCACTGTGCTATTTTTTTTTTTTTTTGACAGATGGAGTGGACAGTGAGAGAGAGAGAGAGAGACAGAGAGAAAGGTCTTCCTTTTCCATTGGTTCACCCCTCAATGGCCGCTACAGCTGGTGTGCTGTGGCTGGCACACTGTGCTGATCCGAAGCCAGGAGCCAGGTGCTTCTCCTGGTCTCCCATGCAGGTGCAGGGCCCAGCAGAGAGCCTGTCTTCACTCTTTTTCATTTCTTCGTCCTTTTCTTCTTGTTTCTGGTTTTTGTTTGTCTGACTGGGGTATTTCCAAGACCTGCCCTGAAGTTCAGAAAATGCTTTCTTTTCCCCAATTAAGTCTTTTTTTTTTTTTTTTTTTTTTTTTTTTTGGACAGGCAGAGTTACAGAGAGACAGAGAGAAAGGTCTTCCTTCCGTTGGTTCACCCCCCAAATGGCCGCTACAGCTGGTGCACTGCACCAATCCGAAGCCAGGAGCCAGGTGCTTCCTCCTGGTCTCCCATGCGGGTGCAGGGCCCAAGGACCTGGGCCATCCTCCACTGCCCTCCCAGGTCACAGCAGAGAACTGGACTGGAAGAGGAGGAACCGGGACAGAATCCAGCGCCCTGACCAGGACTAGAACCTGGGGTGCCGGCGCCGCAGGCGGAGAATTAGCCTAGTGAGCCATGGCACCAGCACACTGTGCTATTTTTAAAACAGGATTTATTTAATTATTTTAAGGAACGGGGGGTGGGGGGAGAAAGAGAGAGAGAGAGAGAGAGAGGGAGATGTCTTCTATCCACTAGTTCACTCTCCAAATGGCCACAACAGCTGGAGCTGGTCCAGGCTGAAGCTAAGAGCTCGGAGCACCATCTGGGTCTCCCACTCGGGTGGCCAGGGCCCCAGTACACAGGCCATCTTCTGTTGCTTTCCTAGGTATGTTCACAGGGTGCTGGATTGGAAGTGGAGCAGCCAGGACTCAAACCGGGATGCAAGCATCACAGGTGGGAGCTTAGTTCACTGTGCCACAACACTGGCCCCAAACACTGTGCCAGTTTGGACTCTGAACCTGAGGTTAGAACCGTAGGTTTATTCCTGACATACTTCCTCTTGCCAGGTTCTGCTTCTTGCTTCAGTCTCTTGAGTTGTTTGGATCATGCTTCCTGCAACAGTAGATGGTGGGTTCTTTTCTGATTTTTCCCAGATTGTCCGTATCTACAGTTGTGTACCACACTCTGGAGGCAACACAGTGGTTTATGATTATCACTGTTCAAGAGATTTTACTCTGAGTAGTGATATATTACACATTGGGATTTACACTGATATTCAGATTCATATATAGATACATAGATCTAGTGGACACGGTGCCCATACAATTCTTGGCCTCCTTTTCCCTGCTGTACATCTGTTCCCTGGCTTTTGTGTCCTTTGTTGCTAGTCGTAGCTGTATCCTGCAGAGGATTATCCACAGGCCATATATCTCCCTTGTCCCACCTGAGAGTTCATGTACTCCTCTTCCTCCATCCCCAAACCCAGGAAAGCTTAGCCAATGACTGGCTGGGAGTAGGGAAGCCCCAGTTTTTTCACTTTGGAGCCAAACTATCTATCAGGTGCAAAAATTTACACTCCAGAGCTGCCCATGGGATCGGCTGAATCTGGAACTTGACCTAAGCTTGTGCTCTTGCTTGCTTCCTCCCATTCCTGGTGTTTGCCGGGAGCATCTCCTTTATGATCCACCTACACATGAGACCAGGGCTTGGAGTCTGCTTCTGGGAGAAGCTGACCTAAGGTGAAGGCCATGGCATAAACAGAGGGAGCGGATGTGCTACATGAATCTGCAGGCATCAACTTAATCGAGCTTTTTATTTTTTAAAACAAAAAGGTAAAGCTTTTCCCCTTTGTCATGATCTATTTCCCTTTTGGTATAGATTCAAATATAGTTATGACTCAGTTTAATTTCATCCAAATGGGACTGACTGATCACTCAATGGCTTTTGGGGCAAATCTCCTACATCACTCAAGGAAGCACACGGCTCCAAAAGGAGATACGCTTTGCATCATACTACTCAGCCAGCTTCCTAATTCCTTTTAAATTTCTCACCTGATGGCTCCCTTTATTTTGTTATTATTTTTTGGCAGTGGGGACAAGATTGCTTCCTCTTAAAGTCTTTTGGATGTCTTCTTAAGAAAATGAGCACATAAGGTTTCCACTTCGCATCCAAAGGTTTCCTGCTGCAAGCTCCTAGTAGCAGCCACTTGGAAAAGTTGGAAAAATGCCTTCTTCAAGGTTTTGAGATTTGTCTATTTGTGTCTCATGCAGAGAGAAGCTCCAAAGCTCGGAAAATAATCATGCACCCTTTTTAGATTTTATTTATTTATTTGAGAGGTAGAGTTACACACACACACACACACACACACACACACACACACTGAGAGAGAGAGAGAGAGAGAAAGGTCTTCCTTCCATTGGTTCACTCCCCAAATGGCTGCAATGGCCGGAACCACGCTGATCTGAAACCAGGAGCCAGAGGCTTCTTCCTGGTCTCCCATGCGGGTGCAAGGGCCCAAGCATCTTCTACTGCTTTCCCAGGCCACAGCAGAGAGCTGGATTGGAAGAGGAGCAGCCAGGACTAGAACTGGTGCCCATATGGGATGCCGGCACCGCAGAGGATTAACCTACTGCGCCAAGGCACTGGCACCTCGTGCATCCTTTACTTCATTCATTTTCTTGGCCTGTTCCCCTTTTATAGAGGTATTTGTCAGCTGTTTGCAAAGGCAATCTGCAGTTCACAAACGTTCCCCAGCTTATAGCTGGTCGCTGAGTTCTGTTGATTTTCCATCTTGTGAATCTGTCTCCTTCTTTGCTCTGCATTGCCACTGACTCTGAGTTCGGAGCTTTATGTTGAATCAACATGACTTCTGTCTGCTTCAAAGTATTCACCGTAGTCTCTGCCTTCCATTTGTCTACATGCCTCTCTCTGCTGCCTGCCAACTTTCTTGATGCAAATCTGATTACATCACTGCCCTGCTCACCAACCCTCAATAACTCATTACCTGAAGTCAGGTCTCAACTGGATTCAAGGTCCTTTGCTATCAAACCCCATCCTGCTTTGTCTCTGGTCATTCCCTCCTGCCCTGCAGTTCAAGTTCAACTGGTGCATGTGCACTGCCCAGACTCTGACCCAGTGGTTTCTGTTGGTTCTTCAGTCTGGAATGCCCTTAGCTTTTCCTTCTTTTTCACTGGGGTCAGCTCCCTCACCACTTTCCCAGGGAGGCCTTTCCTGTTAGCATCAGTAGCTTCTACTCTGCCCACCACAGGGCTTTGGAATACGCCTCTGGTCTGGTCCCTATCTCAATAGACGAGGTGAATGGGCAAGTACACAGACTCTGAAGCCATCTTGCTTAGCTCCACCACTTATTAGTGTTGATTCCATGGGCAAGTCACTTCACCTCCCTGCCACTCCATTTCTACATCTGAAAAATGGACATAATAGTACCTGCTTCACTGAGTTGCTTGCTCATTGAGTTGTTAAACATGTTGGTGCATTTTAAGGTTTTGGACAGAGTAATTGCTAGCATTGCATTTGCTAAGTGCACATCTCTCTTCCCTGCCTGACCCCTGGAAAGTAGGGGCTATCTCATTTGTGCCTGTGTTCCCAGGGCCTTGTGAATGATAGGTGCTTGGCACATATTTGTTCAATGAATTGGCTTATTATGACTCTGCCAGTTGCTCATTTTTCCATCGGGTTCACTGTGTGAGCCAGAAGAATTATTTTCAGTGAGCTTATATTCCCCAAGGTGGGTGAGCAGCAGGTTCCAGCCCCTGCGTCTAGACAGATTTAGAAACAGTGGATCTGGGAGATCTGGCCAGGGTATTGGGTTCCTCTCCGCCTTCTTTCCTTATCTCGAGGCCCTGTTCTATGCTTCTCAGACACCCCATGAATGTGGGTATTTCTTGTCCTGCTCTATCTAAAGGTGCTCTGTAATTTAACACTTTGACCTTGGGTTGGAAATGTGTCCTTTCTTCATTGTGGAAGTTTGGTCTGCACGGCATTCAGAACAGGAGAGTCAGCCAGGACTTTGGGATGTTGTCACAAGTGAATGGAAGAGGAAGAAAGGGAGGCATCAGAGACGTCAGAGTGAAGAGGGCACAAAGTGTCAGGCAGGCTGGCCCTGCTTGGGTTCACCTATGCTGTGCCCTTGTCCAGTGATCCAATTCCTGATTGTTTCCGCTGAGAAACAGTAACAGTGTCTGCGGCTCAGGACTTGGCCAGAGAAATAGGTCCCATCACAAGCTCCTCAACTGAAGACGCTGACAGAGTGTGAACAGAGTCTAGGCAGAAAGCAAGAAAGAGAACTTGGAAAGCAGAGATCTGGAGGGTTTGAACGAGAATTTTAGGAACCAGGATGGGAGAAGGAGGTGTCATTTAGTAATTAGTTTTGAGATAAATGGAGGGAATTTATACAGGCATCTAGAATTTTCTGCATACCTGGACTTCAGCAGAGAAATTTAGTAGATGGGAAACAATGGCAGCCAAGACACTGTTGTCTAATCCTGTTCGCTCCAGCCCTCCTTCATCTCGGGCCTGGAGTCGGCCGGGCATGCGGATGGGGAGCGTGGTGACCTTCTACACCAAAACCCCAGGTTTGCCCCTCTCACTTCTGTCCTCTTCCCGACTGTGGTCTGCAGAGCCTGGGGGCTCCTGGCTGGGGCTGAAGTTCTCAGTCTGATTTCTCTTTTGAAAAGAGGCAATCCGTCTTTTGTATAGCTTCTTCTCCTGGCACTCAAATAGAAACCTGTGACTGTCATTTATTTTTGACGTTTTCCTCTTCATTCTAGATCCACCTTCCCATTGATTTCCCAGTCCTACGTGTCTTTCCATTTCCCTTCTTTCTCACTTTCTGAAGGCTCCCACTTGGCCTTCTTTCAGTTTCTTATGACCTCAGCCCTCTAGTGTTGGCCTGGTAGGGAGGCGCTGAGGCCTAAGCCCAATCCTGGCATCTGCTCCATCACCACCCATGGTCCTTTGAGACAGTCAACTGTGGGGAACTGTCCTGGTTGGAACAATCCTGGGACTGTGACTGCTTCGACTAGCACTTGCTTGAAGACCAAGATCCACCCTAGAAGCTCAGCTGGCAAGGATCTCAGGTTCTGTTTTGCACGATCATGAGCTGAAATCTTGTTCTATAAGAACATTGCTTCATTCATTCAACATATACTGTGCACTTACCACATGCCAATTACCTGGTCTACAGATTGGGCAAGCAAAGGTGTAAACACCACTGTTCTTCCACAGAACTTAGAAGCTGGTGAGCAACCTACTGCTTTTTAAATGAACTACTACACAGTGTGAAAGTACGGTATTAGCAAAATGAGAGAAACTTGGGTGGATGGAGGAAAAATGGATGCATGGGGCATCCTCCCTCTCAAAGTGCTGCCTCCATCGCCATGGGTCACTTGCTCGTCGCCATGATATAAATAAACATTGATGATGCCAGGTTAATTTGACCACATCTGAACAACAGCGCACTTCCTTTCTCCTTGGGGCAATATAACAAAACAACAATAATCAGTAGCTTTGTTCCACTGAGGTACCCAAGCAGAGGTCTGCTACCGTGGTGGCTTTTAATACATTTTGCCCCCTTTTAACTGAAAGGCAGACTCAGTTTTTGTTGTGTTGGGTGTTTTTTGTTTTTTTTTTCTTCTCTCCCAAGAGTAAGTAGAAGGGGAAGAGGAGGACTAGGTGGCTGGCCCTTGTCATTCACGTGCTAACCTAGGGCACATGGTGTTAGTGTCCTTAGCATTCACCTTGTGGGGTCCTTGTGAGAACTGGGTGAGGAATGTACACAGAGCACACGGGACCCAGGCACAGCTGTGGGGAGAATGATACAGAACCGCCTATGGCTTTGGGAAAGTCACTTAGAGCCACCGGCCTCCATCTCCTCACCTGCCAAAGCACCACATTTCACAGGATCCCTTGGAATTCTGTTCAGCACCATTCCTTTTGCATCTTCCCTCTTGGCCTCACTCTGGGAGTTCAGGAGGAAGCAGGAGAGGCACACCCACTGGGTCCCAAGAACTGCTGGGGCTATGAGCAGGAGCACCCAGGACAGGGGGTCCAGGAGAGCGCAGTGGGGAGGCAGTGTTTGACCAGGACTTTGAGGAACCAGGTAGGCTGTGTCTCACCTTGCACCCAGGACAAAGACCCAGCTAAGCACACCGTATTGTTCATGACCCAACCTCCTGTCCTTTGGCTCCTTCTCCAATATTTGCCCCTTGCACAGGGATATTTCGACTTTCTTAAAAAATACACATACCTTCCCTTGCCTCACTCCCGTTTTTGCACATAACAGCTCTTTTGGCCTGGCACTGTGTCCTCCCTCTGCCAGGGGGGTGCAGGGTAGACAAGCAAGGCCCTCCTCCCCAACTGGGTCAGACTAGGGGTTCCCTCGCTGGCTTTGCTACCTAGCAGATGGCGGAGCTGTTGCTGTGTTACTCAATTCCTCGGTGAGTCAATGTTCTCATCTGTAAAATGGGGATAATAATGATGCCCACCTCAAAGGGTGGCTGTGAGGATTAAATGACGTCATGACTGCCAGGTGCTGGACAGCCAGGCCCCACGGTAATCACTGAATAAACAATAGGAGCAGTTGTGACGGCCTCTGTGTCCGCCTTACTCGGACTTGCATTTCAGGTCTTAGCTTCGTCATCACTTCCTCTCGGAGCCCCTTTCTGGCTGTCAGGCTACGTGTGGTCTCCCACGGCACATAGTATCTCTTCTCAGCACCTGCACCTGCTGTTGCAGGCTGTCCCCACCAGACTGCAAACACCTGAAGGACAGGGGGCCGGTTGATTGTGCTGGCTGTTGGGAGGGACTTATGATAGGCACTCAATAAATACTCAATGAGTGACAAGGGTGAAGGTCCCAGTGACCCCCACCCCGCCGGGGGGGCGGCAGAGAGTGCTGGGGAAGCCGGGGGAGGGAGTGGGCGGTCAGCAGCGGGCCGCGAGGCTGAAGTAGGCAGGCGGACTCCGACTCTGCAGGCGACACAGGGACCTTGAGTCTCCTGCGCGTCTAGGGCCGCTTCCCGCCCCGGGACTGACCCTGGGGGCGGCGCAGCGCTGTGGGCGGGGACGTCGCTTCACTCTGCGTCCCGGGAAGAAAATGCAGCAGGACGGGTCCGGCCGACGCGCTCGGCCCCGCCCCGGCCCCGCCCCTGGCCCCGCCCCCGCCCGCTCCCGCTCCCGCCGCGCAGCAGCCGGAGCCGCAAGTGGCCCGCGCTGGCCCCCACGCAGGGCGGGTCCCGCACGCTTATTCTGCCCGGGAGGAGCGCCCTGCCCAGCCCGCCGCCGACAGCCGCTGCGGGATGCTGCGCTCCACGTCCACCGTCACCCTGCTCTCGGGCAGCGGCTCCAGGGCGCCCGGGACGCCCAGCAGGAGGGTGAGTGGCTGGGGTCGGGGAACCACCGCCGCCCCATTCCTCCATCTGGAGGGCTCTGGGGATGGCGACGCGCGGGAGCTGACCCCTGGCCCCGACGCTTCCCCCTGGGCCCAACTTTCCAGTTCTGTCACAGCTTGGGGTCACCATCTTCGCTCTGCACACCTCATGGCCGCCCCAACTGCTGGAGGGCTAGGATTTAGGGATTTTCTGGAGTTCCCAGAGACTTCCTCCCCTTCCTGCCTCCTCTGTCAAGCCAGGTTTATAAGGTGCAGGGGCGGTATTTCTGCAGAGACCCAAAAGTAATGAGTGTATTTAAACGCTAAACTTTGTTGCTATCGTTGGTGATTCCGGAGTGAGTTTAGCCAAGGTGGGTGCCCACTTTTCAAACTCGCAGGAGCACGGTAGTGTGAGATGTGGGACTATGCAGAGCACTTTCTGATTTGAATCCTGGCACACTGGCAGCAGCCTCAGCTCTGAAAGCCCTGGGCCCCTCCCCAGGGAAGTTTCCCCGTGGAGATACTGGTGCTCTGCAGTCTTAGTAGTGTCTCTGTCCATCTCTCCCGATGCTCTGTGAAGAAATGTTCGGCAGGTGCAAGTTACCTCTTTCATAGTCCCCATTTCTTCCCAGATCAGCACCTCCGAGTATATTGTTCGGGACTTGATGTGTGGCTGTCTCAGTTCTCCCGTTTATCCTGATGTTCCATACTTACCACTTGGCACCTCTTTACAAGGACTGAGACTGTAGTGATGAGTCCCCCCCTCCCCCGCACCAGGGGGGTCAACACGTGATTAGGCCAATCCGAAGCCAGGAGCCAGGTGCTTCCTCCTGGTCTCCCATGCAGGTGCAGGGTCCAAGTACTTGGACCATCCTCCACTGCCCTCCCGGGCCACAGCAGAGAGCTGGACTGGAAGAGGAGCAATCAGGACTAGAACCCGGCGCCCATATGGGATGTCGGCACCACAGGCGGAGGATTAACCAAGTGAGCCACAGCGCTGGCCCCAGACAAACTTCTTTGCTTTTCCATTCAGGACCTCAGCCAAGGGATGGTGGTTCCCTTATAACTTATCTTTATTTAGCTCTGGAAGAAAGGCGTGGGTTCTGGGGTGTGTTGTGTTTGTACACGTCAGACACTTAAGGTCAGGAGGACTCTAGTTGTCCCTGTTAGCTTCCCAGAGCAAGATCCCTGTTATGTCCAAGGGGTTTCCAACCGCAGGCCCGGCCCAACTCCAAGATGGGCATTTTCCTTTTTTTTTTTTTTTTTATGGAAATTTTTCTGTGCTGGAACACAGTAGCCATTGAGAAAGAATGAAGTCACTGAAAAGCTGGCCCTAAACCTACACAGGGTACGCGTGTGACCAGATTGCATGAACTTCTCTGGGTTACTGTCCAGATGGAGCGACTGGTTGGGGTGCGAGGGTGAGACTGTGGGTGGACACCCATGTGCCTAGTACACCAGATAACTTTTATGAGGATTTATTTCTCAAATATTTACTTTCGAGGTTTATTTTTAGTTACAGGTGCTTTGGTGTCTGGCACATCGTGACATGCTTTTGCAAAGGCCCTACCTTCTGAATAAGACAGGGGAGGTGCTTTGGACTGTGGCCCTCAGAGCTCTGAATCACGCCGTGCGTGGCCGTCCTGGGCGCATTCACGCTTGCTCTGGGAAGAAATAGCTGAAGGTCGTAGGATTCTCCTTGTTTATAGGGTTTCCAATGCTGCTTGGGACTGGCAGATGTCGTAGGTTGTGTGTGTGTGTGTGTGTGTGTGTGCATTCTGGAGATGGATTGGAGGGAAGCTGAGATTTATCAATTGGTTAGTTGATTTATTAGATATTTGTAGTTCTGTGTGGTGGATGTCTGGGCCTTGGGGCTTCCTCTGCCTTTGGAGGTTGACGTTGACGTTGTCGTAGATTTCCATTGCGTGGAGTGGTGATTGTTCTAATGGGCCAGGGAGTGAAATCTAGAGGAAAGATCTTTCCGCTGCATGTGAGAAAGGGCTCTGGGCTGTAGGGGATGTTGAGTTTAGCTCTGCAGGGTGAGCTGGAGTTCACAGGGTGATTGCCATTGGGATGCTGAAAGTAAATGTCATTTGTCTGAATACTATATGTCAGCCATTAAAAGTATATTTCGGCTGGCGCTGCGGCTCACTAGGCTAATCCTCCACCTTGCGGCGCCGGCACACCACATTCTAGTCCCGGTCGGGGCGCTGGATTCTGTCCCAGTTGCCCCTCTTCCAGGCCAGCTCTCTGCTGTGGCCAGGGAGTGCAGTGGGAGGATGGCCCAAGTGCTTGGGCCCTGCACCCACATGGGAGACCAGGATAAGTACCTGGCTCCTGCCATCAGATCAGCGCGGTGCGCCAGCTGCAGCGCGCCGGCTGCTGCGGTCATTGGAGGGTGAACCAACGGCAAAGGAAGACCTTTCTCTCTGTCTCTCTCTCTCACTGTCCACTTTGCCTGTCAAAAAAAAAAAAAAAGTATATTTCTGTTTCATCCAAAGTGCTTCTCAAATTAGGGGCTATCCTTGTCCACATGTTCAAGCCAACCAGACATGGTGGTGACGGCGGACGCTGAGCAGGGAGTTCTCTGAGTCAGCGGCCAAGGACAGTGTGGCTGAGCAGACTGTCACCAGCTGGCCTTTGTTCAATGGCTGCCACCTGCAGTTTGTACTTCCTTCTTATCTGAAATCATTTCTCAAGGGGAAAAAAACAGGTGGGAGGGTAATTTCTGTAAGCTGATAAACAAAGCTCTGAGAGGCATTATGGGTGCCAACCAGCAGGAGTTGTGAAATTAAAAAAAAAAATCCTCTGCTTTCCAACCAGTTGTGCACTAAAAATAGTTTTATCTATGGCAACAGCAGGAAGATAAATTGGCTGCAGAATAGCCACGGCCAGAATGATGACCTTGGGGACTGGGGGAAACAATTTTTAAAATATTGACTTAGCTTCATGATTTTGATTTTGTAAACATGAGTCAATCTTGCTGAATGAGCCTTTGAAAGGAAAGGTCAAACGTGTGGCCAGGTTTGGGGGGAAGGCACGTGTTGCTTTGTGCAGTTGAGTATTTTTGGCTAAGCTGTTCAGCTAGGATGGTATGGGATGCTAGACCTGTCAAGAGTTTTCTCCCAGCACCATGCTCTGTAGATAACAAAGCCGCTGGCTGGGGTGGCTGGTATCGTGGCTGCTCAGTGGTACATAAACAAAACAAAGCCTAACAAGGCCACAGGATGGGGTCATTTCCTAGCCTGCCTTTACTGGTATTTTGTTCTGTTTGCCAGGGTCTTCTGCTAAATAAACAAGAACAGGCCTGCCAGTCTTCCTTCCCTGGCCAGTGCTCCACCCTCCCCACATCTGTGACTGTGCCATTGGTGCAAAATAAGGAATTCTCCCGAGGTGGCTTGTGAAGGGGTCTGGCAGGTGTTTACCTCACTTCCTCTTCCTAGTAGATAGAAACATCTGTGCACATAAGCGCTGAGGAAGGCACGCAGGATGTTGTGGGACCTCGGCATCTCGTGGAAGGAAGCCGGCTGCAGCATCCCTCAGGGGAGGGGGCCGGAAAACAGGCCTGCTTCTCAGCAGGGCCCTGTGGAGCCAGCCCCCGACAGGTCAGGTTGTGGGCTTAGCCAAAGAGCCTCGGCCACTGAAAAAAATAATGACAGTTGTAGGCTCAAAAATAAATAATGAATAAAATGTCCCAGACTCTACTGTTGTTCTGTCTTGCTGTGATCCATGCAGATGAACAGACCTGAGTTCTCAGAACTCCTAAGGGATCCTGATTTCTAAAGAAAGCGTGGATGTCCTGCAGAGGGTGTGGATTGTGACTTTGACCTGTTCCTCATCTCCAGGGCACTGAGGATGGGCAATACATGAGGTTCCTATTGTGTTTTTCTATATGATAAATACTGGGCTCGCATGTCTCAACAAGAGAAGGCTACAGTACCATCCGGCTTCTGCTAACTTGCGAAACCCTTTCAGGTCTGTAAATCTCAAAAGTTGACAGCCCATTGAATACAAGGAGCTGTGGACCCAGAGCAGTCTAACTAGAGACCTGTTGGAATGACTCAAGCTAAGATGCTTTCAGCCATTGCACGTGCTATGGTCTTAAAAATTGTACTAGTACTTTTCCATCACACTGGAGTAATACAGCAGTGTTGACCTCTTTCCCTCTTTAGATGAGTGATGTTCCCTAAATGCCAATCACTGCTGATGCTTATTCATTGTTTAAGACCAGAGCAATCTTGCTAAAATGCAAAACCCAGTCACTTGCCTCCTCTACTTTCAGGACATCCTCGCCACGCCAGGAAAACTCCTTAGTTTATCATCCAGGCCCTTGCCTGTTCTGTTCCGTCTCCCTCTATGCTCTTCTGAGATACTCCAGATGACTTGCCATTCCTTGGGTTTCCAATGCCTTGCCTCGTTGACTTTTTCTGCACTTCTCCTATAATGAGGGTCATCTCCTCCAAGAAGTCTGCCCTGAACACTCCTTCCTGTGTTCTCCCAGAAGCCTGTGCCCCCCTCTCCCCATTGCTTGTGTCACCTGTGATTAACTACTTGAGGAGAAGGTTTAGAGACCCTCTCACCCAAGCCTGGTGGGATAGGTGCTTGAAATGAGGAGTCTCACCAGGGTTCAAAAGAAGCCACACCGAGCTTTGGATGGACAAATGGGAAAACAGGAAGCCACTTGGAATGGAGCCATCTCATCACCTATGGGCAGGAAACAGGTGACAAATGGTTGGGAAAGCTGCCGCAGGTGAGGAGACTGACACTTCTGGGAAGGGCTCCAAATGTTCCACTTGTCTCATCCTGTTGCACAGTTAAGGCAGTGGTTCTCAGCCCTGGTCCCACGTAGAGTCGCTGGGAAGCTTTGAATAGCCAAGCCAAGGCCGATTCCCTGAGAGCATCTGAAAGAGTAGTATCAGGATGCTTCCCAGGTAGGTGCAGCCGGAGATGAGCACGCTTTCTTAAGCACTGCTCCCCCCTGACACTCTTAGGACATTGCTCTGGAAAGATTCCTTGGGGGCCTTGTGGGAAACAGGGCAAGGTCATGGTAGGAGCAGGGCCAGAGTCAGACTGCTCCAACTCACACTGCTATCTTTGTGTGCCTTCATCCACCTGTTTCCTCTCTGGATCCTGACATTTCGGGCATGTGGCGTGCTTTGTGCAGGAGTGAGCCAGAGAGCAGGGAGGAGGGGCGTGGTTACTCTTCTCCTATTCATGAATTTTGCTTGGAAACAGCCTCAGCATGGGACAGAGGGGCTCCAGGACACTTATACCACCTGGAACAAGAGTCCAAGGATGGAGATCTGAGGACGGCCAGCTCCTACCCCTAGAACAAACCTCGCCCTGGCTTGTTTTGGGTGCCTCTGAGCTAGGATTGTTTTTTTTTGTTTGTTTGTTTTTTGTTTTTGTTTTTGTTTTTACACAGGCCTGCAAATGCTGAATATTTACGCCCTGGCCCTCTACAGAAAAATTTTGCCCCACCCTGATGTAGATAATCAGAGTGCAAGTTCACGGCCACAGGAGCTCAGAGACCTAATCTAGATGGGTCATGCTCCACTCCCCACACAACCTGGCCTACAATCTGCTGATTTGATTCTTCTGCTGATCAGAGTGTGTGTGTGGTCTGCCTCCTGGCCACACCCACAGGGAGGGGCTGCACCTCCTGTTCCTAGGGAATGCTGGGCAGTGACCTGCAGTCACCAAGCTGAGCAGGCCTGAGAGATATGTAAATACATTTGGTTAATTTCCTTAGGGAAATCCATGTTTCTAAACCAATAAGCAAATCCCTGTCACCTCCCTGGGTCATCTTCTTCTCTCCTTTTTTTTATTTAATAAATGTAAATTTACAAAGTACAACTTTTGCATTGTGTGGCTTTTTCCCCAGTAACCTCCCTCCCACCCGCAGCCATCCCCTCTCCTTCTCCCTCTCCCATTTCACTCTTCATCAGGATTCATTTTCAATTATCTTTATATACACTCCGGCCTCAGAATCAACCTTGGGGAATTTGGATCTCGCTAAAAGGCCCACGAGAGTCTCACAGGCATGGAAAGCCACGACACTGTGGCAAAAATGACCTGAATGAAAGATCTCGGTGAATGAGACCCCAGCAGAAAGAACAGGCCATCAAAGAAGGAGGCACCTTTCTCTGAAGGGAGGAAGGAACCTCCACTGTGATACGGCCTTGACTAAATAAGTCCTCTCCTTTTTATTTGAGGTGGATGTTTTTCCCTTGAGTGAGCCCAGGTGCAGAAGCTCAGAGCATGATGGATGTGGATCCCCGGGTGCTCCCAAGGTGAGAGGCCCAGACCCCTTGCTTCCACAGAGGGGTCAGAAAGGAGGCCCTGGGAGCCCGCTGAATTCCCTGGGTGCCCTGGTTGTGCCCTTTCTTGGAGAGGAAGCCTGAGTGCTATCCATAGCTCTCAGGGGGCTTGGGTTGAAGAAAGTGGAAGATATAATAGGGAGTTTCAGGTATAATCTGCTTGCTTTGTTTCAGTTCAACCTACATGACATTTGTGAAGCAAGCACTCCTTACGTGTTGAGACTCTGCCAAGCACCACGAGGCTGTTCAGTGCGGGGGACATAGGAGGTGCTCAGTAACCGTCAGTTGAGTCAGTATTGAAAGGAACTTGGATTTCAATGGTTCTCCATTGTTTTCTCATTAGAACACGTGCTTCTGCACCCTAGAATTTGGCACCTGCCTACGTGTTCCTTTTCGTCTCCTATTCTAGCTTGGGCTGCAGGTCCTCTTAGGATTCTCTGAACACACCAGCATCTGTACCTCTGGCCTGCTTGGCCTGCCTTGCTCGGTAGTTGTCTATGTTACCATGGAGACGATAGCTTCTCCAACCTCACTGTCCTGCAGAGTCCTTGGTGCCCTTCTATACTTAGCTCGGATGTCATCTCTAGGAGCCTTATCATCCAGTCCCAGCTCTAATTAAGATTGGCGTCCCCTTCCTGATAATAAAGAACTCAGAGGACTTAATACATGCCAGAAAACTTGCACTGTTATACATAGTAGCTGATTTAATCCCAAGGAGATACAGTACCATTGGTTCTGCTGCACAACCAAGGTAGCTGAAACACTGACAATCAGGTAGTTTTCTGAAGGCTTCATGCTAGTAGATGTACAGTGTCCCTCAGAATTTATGGAGATTGGTTCCAGGACCCATGGTGGACACCAAATCTGGGGATGCTCAAGCCCTTTATATAAAATGGTATAATCTTTGTGTAGCACCTATGGACATCTGCCCGTATACTTTAAGCCATCTCTAGATTATTTACATTACCAAATAAAATGTAAATGCTACGTAAACAGTTGTCCTGCTGTGTTGTTTAGAGAAAAAAATCTGTACTTTAGTACGAATGCAACTTTTTATTCTAAATCTACATGTGTGTGGGTGTATTCTTATATATATATATATATATATATTTAAAGGTGTATTTTATTTATTTGAAAGAGTGACAGGGAGAGGGAGAGACAGAGAGAAAGAGATCTACCACCCACTGGTTCAATCTGCAAAGGGCTACAAAGCCTGGGACTGAGCCACGAGTAATGCAGGAGCCTGGAACTCTCTCTAGGTCTCTCAGCTGGATGGCAGGGACCCAAGTACTTGGGCCACCTTCCGCTGCTTGCCCAGCTGCATTAACAGGGAGTTGGATCAGAAGTGGGAGCAGCCAGGACTCAAACCAGTGCTCTGATATGGAATGCTGGTGCCACAGGTGGCAGCTTAACCTGCTGTGTCATAATGCTGGCCCCTTGAATATATCTTTAAAAATTTTTGAGAGAGAGTTCCAAACCATTGGATCACTTTCCAAAAGCCTGCAATAGCCATGGCTGGGCCAGGCTGAAGCCTGGAGTCAGGAACTCAATCCCATTCTCCTACGTTGGTGGCGGGGACCAAATCCTTAAATCATCATGTGCCTTCTAGGATGCGTCTTAGCAGGAAGAAGCTGGAATTGGGGGTGGAGCCAGAACTGAAGCCCAGGTATTCCAGTATGAGATATGGGCATCCCAAGTGGCATCGTAACTGCTAGGCCAAGCACCTGCCCCTTTTTCTGAATATTTTTGATCCACAGTTTGCTGAATCCACAGATGAGGAGCTTATGTGGACTGACTGTATTGGAAACCAGGAAGTGTAGTTCCACTAGGCTTTAGCTACAAGCTACCCTGCCTCTCAGGGGCCTTGCATTGGTTATGCTAAGGGTCTCTGATTGCCTTGTTTGGGTATGGTTCTAGAGTGTGAGTTCCTGGGGGGCACAGCCATTTCTTTGTCATCAAGGTACCCTCATGGTCCTTTACATGTAGTGGGTGCTTAGTAGCTGAGTAATGAGTTTTGCTGAGTCCAGCTTCCTGCTCTGATCCACTCGAAAGGATGCTTGCTTGCAGGGATGGCTGGTCCAATAGCTGTAGCAGTCAGGGTAAGTGAGATGCCCTTCTCTGCATTGTTCAGAGCACGAGGGCTGAGCCAGCCGTGGAAACCCACTGAAAAAAAAGTGCCTTACCTAACTCTTAGGTGCTTCCCAGCCTGGGGTGGCTCTGGGTATTATATATCTAATTTTCAGGAAGCCATGGTGATCGGCATCATAACGCTCAGAGATAAGCTATGGGGCCTTGATGTCACATGGGGAGAATTTCCCATGGGAAGATTGCTGAAGGTGATTCATAGAGGGAAGTGCACTCTGTGGGGTCAATGTGATAGGTGAGTTCAGGGGTTCCTTTCCATAGTGCTTCCGTAGGAACTCAGAGAACCTTCCAGACCTTGTCTAGTATGTCCTCTTTGCTGCTCCCAAAGCAGACTGTCTCTTTCTGACACATTCTTATTCTTCATTTTTGCCATTGCCACTATATTGTTATATTAATTTAAAAACTAACATATACTTGAAACAGTTGCAGACAACACAGAAATTCCAGAGATAAATGCCATCAATAGTTGGTTGTGTTTCCTTGATAATATTTTTCCCTTAATCTGCACAAATTATCAGGATGTTCAGAGCAAAAGCAGAATTTTGCACATTTTGTTCTGTAATTTGTTTTCTCTGCTATAATGATCCCTGTGGCCATCTTGGCAGGAGGGAGTGTGATTCTATTTCATGCTGGGTTTCCATTGCTCCTGGACAGCTGGCCCATCCGTGGATAGGCTCCTTCGTGCTCCTTTGTGTCTCCATCAAAGCCCCTCTCTTGCCTAAGACAGGACCTTAATGCAACTGCCAAACAACCTTGGAGTCAAATGTTTTATTTCATAAGTTCAGTTTAGTTTATTTTTAAAAAAGATTTCATTTTATTTGCGAGGTAGAGTTTACACATAGAGAGAGAAAGAGACAGAGAGAAAAGTCTTCCATCCACTGGTTCACTCCTGAAATGGCCACAACAGCCGGAGCTGGGCCTATCCAAAGCCAGGAGCCAGGAGCTTCTTCCAGGTCTCCCATGTGGGTGCAGGGACCCAAGGACTTGAGCCATCCTCTACTGCTTTCCCAGGCCATAGCAGAGAGCTGGATCGGAAGTGGAGCAGCCAGGTCTCGAACTGGCTCTCATATGAGATACTGACACTGTAGATGATGGCTTTACCTACTATGCCACAGCGCGCTACCCCCCCCCCCCCATTTTATTTTTTTAAAAAAAGTCTTATTTATTTGAAAGGTAGAGTTATAGAGGGAGGCAGAGGTAGAGTTAGAGATACGGGGTTAGAAGGGATGAGACAGAGATAGATCTCCCATGCACAGGATCCTCCATCCCAGATGCCTAGCAACAGCCTGGCAGTTTGCATTTATCCATTTACCTGTCGTGGACATTTGGGTGTTTCCACCTTTTGCCTAGTATGAATAATGCTGCTGTGAATACAGACTTTTCTTTCTAAGCTTTGCAATTAAACGTGTACATGTCTGCTGTAGAAAAATTGAATTGTTAACTTGAAAACATCCTTTCACCCCAGTCACCTGAAATCTCACCATTGTAGAGATAATCGCTGTGTGTCTTTTGGCACCTGGCCTTCCGGGTGTGTTTTGGTCGGCACTTGTGAAGTGAGATCATTGAATGGAATATGGGCATTTAAGAGAGATTTGAGTTCTCTGAAGTCCTCGGTTGTTCTCTCGTTTGGGGCAGCAGACTCTGCAGGGCCAGGCACGGGCTGGTCTCCTCGTTGTTCCTCTCCTGATTGGTACAGTGGCTCCCATGGCCTGGTGGGAGGAACAGGCTGTGCGAAGCTCAAGGTCACTTGGCCCCTTCTTCCTGACCGATGGTTGCTAACCTGCTTCTCCTGTCCACCTCTTGCAGGCAAATGTCTGTAGGCTGCGGCTGACTGTGCCCCCCGAGAGTCCGGTTCCTGAGCAAAGTGAAAAGAAGATTGAGAGAAAAGAGCAGGTGAGAGATCTCGAGGCAGGGCTGTAACCTGCTGTTCCTGCAGCCCCTGGCTGGGCCGCTCACGATGCTGACGCTCGGCAGCTCTGCCCCCTCCACCTTCCCACTGCCTCTCCTCTCTCCCCCGCAGTCCCTCGGCCCTCCCCAGCTGGCTCTGCCAGTGCCGTGTTCCTGCTCCTGTTTCCTGGTGAACACTGTGGCTCTGTGTTGCCTCAAGGCTGCAGGGACACTGGCCTTAGTAACAGGTGCAGGGGACTGTGGTTTTTCCTGAAATAGACCCATGTGGTGGAGTCAAAGGGCCCTTTGTGAGCCGCCTTTGCGCCAAGAGCCTGTCTCAGGTGCTCGGGGCAGAAGGCGGGGCAAGCGGGAGAAGTGCAGCAGGTAGCCCAGGGCTGGAGAAAGGGCACCTTCTTGGCCTGAGGTAGGAGTTTAGCAAACACTTTGTGCCTGCTCCGGTACTAAGTGCTGGGGAGATAAGGCTGCCTTTGCTTTAGGGGAGTTTGCGGATTTTCAGGTAAGGCAGGCGTGTAAATAAACAGTGGTGACATGATATTTTGAGTGCTGGGATCCATTGATACAGGAAGGGCTCTGAGAGCCCAGAAAGGACATCATTGACTGCTTGGGAGGTGACAGTGAACCAGAGGCTTCAAGGATAAACTGCAGCGCCTGCCTACCTCTAGGCCTGTGGTCCTGGCCTAGTCATTTTACTTATTCACCAACAATTATGGGGCACCTGCTGTATTCTGGGCAGTATTTTAGATACTAGCAGTGTAGTAGTGAACAAAGCAGTATGTACACACACACACACATACACATGCAGTTCCATGGAATTTATTCTAGTGGGACAAGAATGAAAATGAACAAAATAATTAAGTTTATTTTATAGAGTTTAGGCGGTAGTAAGTGCTAATGGAGACAAATAAACGAAGAGGAGGAGAGAACCAGGGAACAAGGGAGTCAGCAGTACTTTTTTCTTGTACATGTGTTTTATATGAATATGAAATAAAGTGGTTGAATATAGATTTCATAGTAAACTTTCATACATGGAATCATGAGATAGCAATTTAAAAAGTTTTTTTATTTTTTTATTTGAAAGACAGTTACAGAGAGGGGGGAGAGAGAGAGAGATCTTCCATCTGCTGATTCATTCCCTAAATGGCTGTGATGGCTGCAGCTGAGTCTATCTGAAGCCAGGAGCCAGGAGCTTCTTCTGGTCTCCCATATGGGTGCAGGGACCCAAGCACTTGGGCCATCTTCCACTGCTTTCCCAAGCACATTAGCAGGGAGCTGGATCAGAAGTAAAACAGCGGGAACTCAAACTGGCACCCATATGGGATGCAGGCACTACAGGCTGGGGCTTTAACCTGCTGAGCCATAGCGCCAGCCCCATGAGATAGAAATTTCTTTGGAGTTAACCAATCATGTTCTCAGCCGTAAATAAAAGAAGCGTCTCATTGACCAGTAAGTGGTTGGTACTATCCCTGTGTTTTCTGTAAACCTGTGTCTCCTTCCCTCCTCTTACGCCCTTTGTCTTCCCACTTTCTCAACAAATGATGCTGTTGCAAATGATGAATGTCAGGGAAAGGAAGTAGTGAGGAAGGAAAATGGAATTGTGATTAGGAAGGTGGGTGAAGGTAAACTTGCTGATCTACTTGAGAAGAGAAGATCCAAAAGTAGTCCAGGAGAATGGCTCCACCCAGGCTGGAGCAGCAAAGCATCATGGTAGGCCTGGGGGACCTGGCCAGAAGGCCGGACAGTGGTACCGAGACAAGTGGGGTCAGAGCAAAGAACGAGGAGCCTGGTTTGGAGGACTCTCACTGGTCAGAGTAACAACTTGAGCATTGAAATAAAGGTGACAGTAATGGGTTATAACACACTAAATAATAGTAATAATAATAATAATAATAATATTCCATGTGTATATAATCAGAGAGTGGAGGAAAGGGAAGGCTCTTCTTCTATTTTTTTCCCCAAAGATTTATTTATTTATTTGAAAGGAAGAGTTACATAGAAAGAGAGAAGTGGAAGACACACACAGAGAGAGAGAGAGAGAGAGAGAGAGAGAGAGATATCTTCCATCCATAGTTCATTCCCCAAAAGCCCACAGTGACTGGGGCCAGGCCAGACTGGCTTCATCCAGGTCTCCCACATGGGTGCAGGGGCCCAGATACTTGGAATATCTTTTGCTGTTTTTTTCCAGGCCATTAGCAGGGAGCTTGACTGAAATTGGAGCAGCTGGGACTCGAACCAGTGCCCACGTGGGATGCTATTTGGCTCCAAGGGAAGGCTCTACTTTATAGAATGCCAGCTAATTAATTTATAAAAAAGTAAAGTTTTAAATTTATTTTTATTTATTTGAAGGGCAAAAGGGATGAGAGAGAGAGAGAGAGATCTTCCTTCCATTGGTTCACTCCCCAAATGCATGCCTGTAAGAGCTGGGGCTGAGGGCTGATGCTGTGGCATAGCGGGTAAGCTGCCACCTGCAATGCCGGCATTTCATATGGGCGCCGGTTCGAGACCCGGCTGCTCTATTTCCAATCCAGCTTTCTGCTATGGTCTGGAGAAGCAGTGGAAGATGGCCCAAGTCCTTGGGCCCCTGCATCCATGTGGAAGATCCAGAGAAAGCTCCTGGCTCCTGGCTTCAGATTGGCACAGCTCTGGCCATTGCAGCCATCTGGAGAGTGAACCAGCAGATGGAAGACCTCTCTCTCTCTCTCTCTCTCTCTCTCTCTCTACCTCTCCTTCTCTCTCTGTGTAACTCTGACTTTCAAATAAATAAATAAATCTTAACAAAAATAAAGTAAGAGCTAGGGCTAGGCTAAACTAAAGCAGGAACTTAATTCAATCCAGGGTTTCTATGTGGGTAATAGGGACCTAACTGCTTGAACTGTCCACCTGCTGCTTCCAAGGATTAGCAGAAAGCTAGAGCTGGAAGCAGACCAAGGACTTGAACCCAGGTACTCCAAAATGGGATGCAAACATCCCAACCGGTTTTTTAACTGATATGCCAAATGCCTGTCCTTAATTTAGAAAATTTATTTTGTGCCTGCCAGATAGGCTTATCAGTGGATGCAAAACTAGTTAGCAAAAGGTTATCATGGAGTATTAGGAAATACATATGGTCTCCAAGTATCACTTCAGCAGTCTGTGTATGGATTCTGAAGGGACAGTGTAGCTTACAGTGCAGCAGTCTGGCTGCCAGCATTTCATCAAGTGATGCAGACGAACATCATGCACCTGGGGCAGCCCAGTGCTCTGGGGCTGCTGAGGTGATGTGATGAAGTAGCACACAGTGTCTCTTGTGTACCATGCATGCACACTTGTTCAGTTGTATCTATTAACAAACATCCAGAAGGCGGGATATTCTACCAAAAAATGGGCTTAACCCCCTAAGCAAATTCAATGTTATTTTCTTTTATTTAATAAATTTAAATTTCGAAAGTACAACTTTTGGATTATAGTGGTTTGTCCACCCATAACCTCCCTCCCACCCGCAAACCATCCCATCTCCTACTCCCTCTCCCATCCTATTCTTCATTAAGATTCATTTTTAATTATCTTTATATACAGAAGATCAACTTAGTATATATGAAGTAAAGATTTCAACAGTTTGCACCCACACAGACACACAAAGTATAAAGTACAGTTTGAAGACTAGTTTTATTATTAATTCGCATAGTACAACACATTAAGGACAGAAATCCTACATGGGGAACAAGTGCACAGTGACTCCCATTGTTGATTTAACAATTGACACTCTTATTTATGATGTCAGTAATCACCCGAGGCTCTTGTCATGAGCTGCCAAAGCTATGGAAGCTTCTTGGTTCACAAACTTCGACCTTATTTAGACAAGGCCATGTTCAAAGTGGAAGTTCTCTCCTCCCTTCAGAGAAAGGTACCTCCCTCTTTGATGGCCTGTTGTTTCCACTGGGATCTCACTCACAGAGATCTTTCATTTGGGTCATTTTTTTGCCACAGTGTCTTGGCTTTCCATGCCTGAGAAACTCTCAAGGGCTTTTTAGCTGGATCCGCATGCCTTAAGGGCTGATTCTGAGGCCAGAGTGCTGTTTAGGGCATCTGCCATTCTATGAGTCTGCTGTGTAACCCACTTCCCATGTTGGATTGCTCTCTACTTTTTTAATTTTATCAGTTATTATTAGCAGACACTGATCTTGTTTATGTGATCCTTTTGACACTTAATCCTATCATTATGATCAATTATGAACTTAAACTAATCACTCTGACTAGTAAGATGGCATTGGTTCACTGTTATTTTCTTAAAAAAATAAGAAAATCTCTTGTAGATGGAGACCAAGTATTATATTTAATGAGTGGACCTTGATTAGGTCTTGAGTCAAAAGTATCTATAAAAGACACATGGGATAACTGTATAGTTTTGAATATGGGCTTATCTTATTTATTATGCAATGAAGGTTAATTTTCTTCTGATAATGGTATTATGGTCATAGTTGAGCTATTCTTTCTTTTTTTAAAAAAAAGTATTTTATTTATTTTAAAGACAGAATTACAGAGAGAGTTAGAGCCAGAGAGAGAAAGGTCTTCCATTCTGCTGGTTCACTCCCCAAATGACTGAAATGGCCAGAGCTGAGCTGATCTGAAGCCAGGAGCCAAGAGTTTCTTCTGGGTCTCCCATGAGGGTGCAGGGGCCCAAGGACTTGAATCATCCTCCACTGCTTTCCCAGGCCATAGAAGAGAGCTGGATCAGAAGTGGAGTAGCCGGGACCCGAACCAGTGCCCATATGGGATGCTGGCACTGCAGGCTGGGGCTTTGATCCAATGTGCCACAGCACCAGCCCCGAACTATTCTTTCTACTTTTCTGGAGCTTTGAGTATTCTCCAGAGAAAATGTTTATAAGTAAAATCTTCAGGGAGAGTGGGAATGGTCAGGCTTTGGCCACTGGATCTCTGTTGATGGCCAGGAGCAAGTGGTGTCCTCTGGTGTGTGTGTGTGTCTTTTTATGCCTTATGCTCCTCTCCCTGTCCCTTTTTGAGCTGTTTGGCTTGGTTTGAGAAGTGGGCCTGCACTGTGTGTAGGAGCACATAGTTGCTTAGGACACTTTTTGAAAAGGACCCCAGGCTGGCGCCGCAGGCACACCGGGTTCTAGTCCCGGTCGGGGCGCTGGATTCTGTCCCGGTTGCTCCTCTTGCAGTCCAGCTCTGCTGTGGCCCGGGAGTGCAGTGGAGGATGGCCCAAGTGCTTGGGCCCTGCACCTGCATGGGAGACCAGGAGGAAGCACCTGGCTCCTGGCTTCGGATCAACGCAGTGCGCCGGCCGCAGCGCACCGGCCACAGCGACCATTGGAGGGTGAACCAATGGCAAAGGAAGATCTTTGTCTCTGTCTCTCTCTCTCACTGTCCACTCTGCATGTCAAAAGAAAATTAAAAAAAGAAAGAAAGAAAGAAAAGGGCCCCTAAGTGCAGCAAGCAACAGGCAGTAGGCATGACAATGACAGAGCGACTGGGGAATGTGGTCTGTAGTAGCCCCACGCTGGGTGCTGGGAAGTGTTTCTGAGCACTGAAACCAGGAAGGGAGAGGCCTGTGTAGGGCCTGTCACTGCTGAAGAAGAAGCAGGTATTCCCAGAAGAGAGGTTCCTGTGTTTAGCTAGGCCCAGTGGATGGTGTGCTGATTTGCCTTTTTTTTTTTTTTTTTTTTTTTTTAAGAGAGGCAGAGTTACAGACAGAGAGAGGGAGAGACAGAGAAAGAGAGGTCTTCCATCTGCTGGTTCACTCTCAGATGGTCACAACAGCTGGAGCTAGGCCAATCGGAAGCCAGGAGATAGGACCCAGGAGCCAGGAGCTTCTTCCTAGTCTCCTGTAGGGTGCAGGGGCCCAAGCACAGGGGCCATCTTCTACTGCTTTCCCAGGCCATAGCAGAGAGCTGGGTCAGAAGTGGAGCAGCTGGGACTTGAACCAGCACTCATACAGGATGCTGCATGGCAGGCAGATGCTTAACCTCCTATGCCACAGTGCGAGTCCCTGCTTAGCTGTCTTAAACAGTGCTTTTCAAACTTGTTAATGCAGTAGGATGATCCCTCCCACACCTTTTAAAGGATCAAAATGTGTACTGAGCCCTCTTCCGTAAACCAGGTGAAAGTGGCGGTGGTGGAGACCATGGTCCTTCCAGTCTTCCTTCCCTCCTCCACCCCCAGGGAGCCTGTGTGTCCCTGAGAACTCCAGGGCTCTGAGGAGCACAGGAGAGAAACCGGCGGGGTAGAGGATGCACCATGATACCTCTGACCCTGTTGGACCAGGTGTGTAGTGGAAGTGGCTCCCGCAGCACGTTGGTGACTCACGGCACAAGAACTGGGGTAGAGAGGAGGAGGGTGGGGTTGTGTATTTCCCCAGGACTGAAGTCCTCTGGGTGGGGGAAGCCCTTGGTAACAATGAGGCTGTTCTGGGTCATTTCATCACTGTGTACTGGCCAGGTTCCTGAGCCTGAGTCACTGGGAACCAGAGGCCACGCACCAGCAGGGGTGTTCTGGAAGGACCACTTCCTGTGATGTGGTTTCAGAGTGGCTGTCCCTCTCCGGGACCCACAAAATCACAAGGCACCAGAAACTCTGGATGACCTTCCCTGGTCAGATGACTCAGGGGCCTGTGGGGTGCAAAGGCAGGAGCATCTCCGGACTTCCAGGGCCCTGTTAGAGCTACAGCTGGCTGAGGGCAGGCCAAGGCCTCTGATGCTCTCTTGGAAGACATTTAACCTGTTTAGAGGAAGTGGGATGGCCTGGGGCAGCTGGCCATGCACAAATGCCACCAGCAGTCAGCCATTCTTCTGTCAACTCTTGGCGATCGCCCGAGAGAGGAGTCACTCACATTGGGAGTGTGTCACAGATGCTGTATTCTGCCCAGCTCCGCAAAGCCATGCTTGGAGGCTGTTTCAGGCAATTAAAACTGAGTCGGCGTCTTTTCATGGAGTTGTGGATTCCTGGCGTGTGGTTGGGAGGCTGCCAGCCCCTAAGGCGGATGCCCCGGCTGCCTGTCTCTTTGAGTTCTCTTTAAGAGATGTCAGCTGGCCGGCGCCGCGGCTCACTAGGCTAATCCTCCGCCTGGAGCCGCAGGCACACCGGGTTCTAGTCCCGGTCGGGGCGCTGGATTCTGTCCCGGTTGCCCCTCTTCCAGGCCAGCTCTCTGCTGTGGCCAGGGAGTGCAGTGGAGGATGGCCCAAGTACTTGGGTCCTGCACCCCATGGAAGACCAGGATAAGTACCTGGCTCCTGCCATCGGATCAGCGCGGTGCGCCGGCTGCAGTGCACCAGCCGCTGGCGGCCATTGGAGGGTGAACCAATGGCAAAAGAAGACCTTTGTCTCTGTCTCTCTCTCTCACTGTCCACTCTGCCTGTCAAAAAAAAAAAAAAAAAAAAAAAAAAAAAAAAGATGTCAGCAGCCCTGTGACTGCTTTCTGCAGGGCACAGGTGAGCGCTTGGGTTGGGCTTCCACATTTTAGAGCAGGCGTAATAATGCCTGGTGGCAAAGAATGCGTGAGCTACTCTACGCCAGGGGCCCCCTGCAGTGCGTGACTGTAGTATGGTTTGGGGAGGCAACGACTAACTGCCAGCTCTCTTGCCTTTGCAGGCCGAGCCCAGCGGCCCTTGACCTTCACTGCTCTCCATTTCCTGACACTGCCTGTCCTGCTTTTCTCCCATTCTTTTTGGCTGTGCCTTCTGCATCCTTTTCAACGTCATTCTGTCCTTCTGCCCCGTAAATCTGAGTGTCTTTCTGTGGGTATACTGGGCCCTTGCCTTGTCTCTCTGCACTGACCTAACCTCCAAGCACTCACCCTAAAATGGCTTGGGTCTGGCCTCTCCAGGGCGGGTGCACGCACACATGTCAGCTCTGTCCCCTGAGCCTGTCCTCATGTTGCCTTTGCTGATTTTCCATGTTATTTTTATATGCCAGAATGCTGGTCTTTTATTGGCGGATTGTCATTATTTTAGTATTAACAACTATGAAATCTGGATCATTTATGTGAAGTGATACCCAGAAAGTCCTGAGCGGCCTTAAAATGTGGAATGGGACAAAGGCACACACGTGTAGAAATGTTTTGAACATGTCCTTCTGCTGTTGAAGAGACCCGTAAGGCCCATGTAACATGCCTATTTCCTGGTTGCCATTGAGAAAGAGTATCTTTTCTTGGGTTTAGTCACCATATATATTTCCCCGGAGCCATTTTGGGTCCCATACACTTCCAGGGGACCTGATGGAGGCATTTTGGATATGGGGCTGTGGTCATTAGGCAGGACAGGAGGAGGTGAGGTGATTAGAGGTAGAAGGGGCAGAAGAATGGGAGAGGCAGATGCCTGCTCCCAGTTCCATGCCCTTCCCCGGGAGTCTGCCACCTGTTCCCTGAGCAGATTCCTGGGCTGTCCCTCTCCTCTTATTTCCCCCAGAGCTTAATGCTTGCTTGCTCAGAGCCTGGGCTCTCCTCTGGGATCATTTATTTTTCCTGGGACCTTCTCCCTCAAATAATCCACCCAAGTCCTAGGCTTCAGCCCTCTGTCATGTGAACTGGAAAATTAGGACAAGGTGTATAAGATGGTATTTCTCCTTTTGAGTAAAAGAACTATTTTGTTCCCACCAAATAAATGCCAAGATGTTGGTGATTGTTTCGATCTAGTGTGGCACTGCTGGTTGGGATGTGGGACTCAGACCTACGGGGCAGGTTCTCTCTGCGATCTCAACACATCTAAAACCAACTCAGTAATATGTCCCTCCCTTTTTCACAAATTGGTTGCTCTGCCTGCACCGGATAAGTCCACTCGTTGCTTCTTAGACGTGAGACACCTGTTTCCTCCTCAGGGCCCTTGCTGAGGCCCTAACCCATGTCTGGAGCCCCTTCCCGCTTCCTCTCAGTTTATCCAAGACATCTGTGTCCTTGCAGTCTCCACAGAGGCTCACTTCTCCTCTGAGACCTTCCCAGACAGTCTTGTGATTTGCTTTACCCCTCCCTAAAAATCCAGGATAGCCATGCTGCACCCCCTCCTTACTTGATACCTAGCCACCTGCTCCTAAGAACCCCACATGTCTGGTTTGTATTTCTGTGAAATTTGCATGTAACATTCACTTGGGCATAGGCACATGCCTACAGAATTGAGGCAATGTCATTTTAGTCTGTCTCCTCAAGGTCCAGCTCCTTGCCCTGCACTTAGTAGGTGCAAGAATGAGTGTTGATTATGCTGGCAGAGTTTTGCGTTAGTTTCCTAGACCTCCCATAACAAAGCTGCAGAAACCAGATGGCTTATACAATAGAAGTGCATTCCCTACCAGAGCTGGAGGCCAAAGGACTGGGATTCAGCTGTTGGCTGGGCTGTGTTCCTTCTGAAACTGAATGTTAGAATTAAAATCCATAGGAGAGGCCGGCACCGCGGCTTACTAAGCTAATCCTCCGCCTTGCGGTGCCGGCACACCGGGTTCTAGTCCCGGTCGGGGCGCCGGATTCTGTCCCGGTTGCCCCTCTTCCAGGCCAGCTCTCTGCTGTGGCCCGGGAGTGCAGTGGAGGATGGCCCAAGTGCTTGGGCCCTGCACCCCATGGGAGACCAGGAGAAGTACCTGGCTCCTGCCATCGGATCAGCGCGGTGCGCCGGCTGCAGCGCGCCAGCCACGGCCATTGGAGGGTGAACCAATGGCAAAGGAAGACCTTTCTCTGTCTCTCTCTCTCACTGTCCACTCTGCCTGTCAAAAAAAAAAAAAAAAAAAAATCCATAGGAGACAATTGCAAAGTTAGGGACCCAAGAACGTTATGAATGCATGCATCCACATTCCTATCCAAATCTATATGCAGCATTTCTAGGCACAGGTACCTGTGCGTACATACACACACACACTCACACACACACGCATACAGAGAAATAAAGGACAGAACCAACACCAGTGATTGCAGATTTATCACGATGAATCAGGGACTGACTGGACTGTTGAATTTCAGGGAATCTGGTCTGAACAGATTCTGAGTCCTTCTGATGGCAAAGTTCTTTGCAAATTGACAAAATATCTTTTTTTTTTTTTTGAAAGAGTTAGACAGTGAGAGAGAGAGAGAGACAGAGAGAAAGGTCTTTCTTCTGTTGGTTCACCCCCAAATGGGCCGGCGCGCTGCGCTGATCCGAAGCCAGGAGCCAGGTGCTTCTCCTGGTCTCCCATGCGGGTGCAGGGCCCAAGCACTTGGGCCATCCTCCACTGCACTCCCGGGCCACAGCAGAGAGCTGGACTGGAAGGGGGGCAGCCGGGACAAAATCCGGTGCCCCAACCGGGGCTAGAACCCGGGGTGCCAGCGCCGCGGAGGATTAGCCTAGTGAGCTGTGGCTCCGGCCAACAAAAAATCTGGAAGCAGACAATATATTAAGTGTTTTTCACATCCTAGCATTGCAGGCATCCTTCACGGACCTGTTGCTTTTAGAGAAACTCTACATCTCTGAGAACATACAGTATCCTCTTTTGGGCATGGATGCAGAGTTGGGAACTTGCAGAGCCTAGTAAAAGGTTTAAAAGAAGGAATCCCTTGCCATCAGCGTTTATAGTCCCTTTTCCTCAAGCAACCCTGGGTGCATAAGCCTGCTGCGTTCTCTTCCTTGGCGGGACTGTTTATACAACATCTCACGCTGTTGCCAGGATGGGGTTTGCTGCCATGATTCACAGCCTGTGACGGGGGCTGGGCTGCCCCGGGATAGCCTGCTGGACTATGCTCCTCGGAGATAACAGCCCTGGGAGGAGGGAAGAGGCTTGGGGCTCTAGTCCGGGCTCTGTCACCAGCCACAGTGTGGCTGGGGCAGTTAAGGCACCTTCAGGAGCTTTGTTTTCCTCTTGGAGCAGATGGAAATGTTGGGCTAGAGCCAGTGTTTTCCAAGCATTTCTGTAGCTGTAGAACTCTGTTCAAACTGGGACACGGAGGAGCCACTGGGAAGCCGGTGAAAGTGCATTGGCTGTGGTTTAAAGTAAGACCAGGGCTGGCCCAGCCTCCCTGGGAAAATTGTTTGCACACCCTCTGTGCTATACAACTCTTTTCAATTTCTAACCTTCTGAGAGTTTGTAGCTCTCTCCCTATGAACAGAAACCAAGGCCATTTTGCTGTCAGAACAGATTTGATGGCTGTGAAAAAAGACCCAAGAAGAGAGGACTGGTCAGAGAGACAGAATCCTTCAGTGGACATGTGGAGTTTTGTAGGGACCCAGACTCTCAGAAATGCTGAGAAACCGTGCCTCCACGACTTGGAACTGCCGTATCTGCTGGCATGCCCAGCAGTACACTGGGGTATTTGGTGTTTCTCTGTGTGTCCCTTAGGCTGCCTCCTGAAGCTGGGGGCACCGTCCCCTGAGGCTGCTCAGGACTGTGGAGCTCAGTGAGGTAGATATCTCTGTGGCCAGCAGATAGCTAACTCGGGTCTGTGACTGGCTGCGTTGCCATGGGAACGTGGACTTGCCGGCCTTCTCCTATCAGTGAAAGTCTGATAGGATACTTCCGTTTTATCAGTCCAGGTGTGTACTATGCCCCTAGGTTCTAGAAAAATACTTCCTATTTTTGTTTTCTCCCAGATAGTCTTCCCTTTGGCCTGAAGCAGCTCCTGGCTGCCTAGAAGCTGTGAGGCAGTGTCTTGAAGGAGTGGTCTCCTGTTGGGACATCATCATTAGAACTGTCCCTGGCTTCAGGAATGGGTGCTTGGCTAGGTTGTTTTTTTTAACCCCCTTCCTCTTTGGAGCATTTAAGATGATCAGTCTTTGAGCAGGGATTCATTGAGAAAGTATTCCCTATTCAGTCTGTGAGAAAAAAATAACCAGTATTTTACTTATTTATTTATTTTTTAAAAGATTTTATTTATTTATTTGAGAGGAAGAGTTAGACAGTGAGAGGGAGAGACAGAGAGAAAGGCCTTCCTTCCGTTGGCTCACTCTCCAGATGGCTGCAACAGCCGGAGCTGCACCGATCCGAAGCCAGGAGCCAGGTGGTTCCTCCCAGTCTCCCATGCAGGTGCAGGGGCCCAAGGACTTGGGCCATCCTCCACTGCCTTCCCAGGCCACAGCAGAGAGCTGGGTTGGAAGAGGGCCAGCCGGGACTAGAACCAGCACCCACATGGGATGCTGGTGCTGCAGGCGGAGGCTACTGCGCCATGGCGCTGGCCCCAAATAACCAGTATTTTAATGAATCAAAGGTTTTCATTTCTCTGAGGATATGAGGCTGCCCACCTGCTCGCTGTTTCTCTTCCGGGTTCTGGAAAAGCCCTTTTGGGCTCAGCCGTAACGTTCCTTTCTGTCACAAGAAGGCAAAACAGTGTCAGATGTGAGACAAATGATTTGCTGAGTTGGACATACAGGTCAGACAGGCCTGCACACATTCCTGATGGAACTGGCCCCTGCCTGCTGCCTGGATGGGACGTCCTATGGCCAACACTTGTGGTCCCAGCTCGCCTGCTCCCTCTGGCTGGAGAGAAGAGGTCTCGCACAAGAACTTTTATAAATAACTCATCTTCTGCTTTGCAAGTTATTCAGCTCATGTCATGGCCCTCCTAAGTTATATTGGCAGCTTGAGCACATGGCCAGCTGCCTGTCCTGGCCTCTGGGGCTGGGGCTGGTGGTGGCAATCCTTCATGTCAGTTTTCATTTATGTTAAGCTGTGTCTCTGTTGCTATCTCCTAAGGGGTCTTATTGACCGAAAGATTTTTCATCCTTTGCAGAAATTGATTTCTAGTGTCTAGGAGAACCAGCTATTCCAAATATCCTGACATAGCCTCAATTCACCTGTTTGCCTTCCTAGTAAATGTGTTTAGTGAGCATCTATTTATGCTGAGTCTCTAGATAGCAGTGGGTGTGGCAGACACAGTCCCTGCCTTTGCAGAAGTTATTGCATTGTCATAAGCTATGTTCTGATTTAAGATTTAGAAAATATGATTCTCTATCTTTGGCCTTACTAACCCGAACTCACCAATGACCAGTAAATCCTGTATAGCAGGAATTTGTCCTGGGTCACTTTTACATAGTTTCTTTTTCTTTCTGAGTTCCCAAGATGCTTGCTGCTAAGTCCATCTTCAGGGAGAACAGCCATAGTATGCACCTGCAGGTAAATTGTAAGCTATAGATACTCACAGGAAGCATTAAGCAGAGAGAGTGTCTGTATGTGCTATCGATTGGCTGTGCCTGCTGTTAATTCTGGTATATTTCACGTTGGGATTATGGAATGCCCCTTTTTTTTTTTTTTTTTTTTGACAGAGTTAGACAGTGAGAGAGTAAGAGAGAGACAGAAAGAAAGGTCTTCCTTCCATTGGTTCACCCCCTAAATGGCCGCTACGGCTGGTGTGCTGCACGGATCTGAAACCAGGAGCCAGGTGCTTCCTCCTGGTCTCCCATTGGGTGCAGGGCCCAAGCACTTGGGCCATCCTCCACTGCACTCCCGAGCTACAGCAGAGAGCTGGACTGGAAGAGGAGCAACCGGGACAGAACCGGCGCCCCAACTGGAACTTGAACCCAGAGTACCAGCGCTGCAGGTGGAGGATTAGCCTAGTGAGCTGCGGCACCGGCCGGAATGCCCTTTCAATTGGTTGTTTTCTTTTTGCTCCTTTGGTAATACCTTTCTTTTTATTACAACATTTATTATGGCTTTTGTTTTCAAAGGACATTTTTAAAAAAGATTTATTTATTTATTTATTTGAAAGAGTTACACGGAGGAGAGGCAGAGAGAGAAAGAGAGAGAGAGAGAGGGAGAGAGAAAGGTCTTCCATCCACTGGTTCACTCCCCAAATGGCTGCAATGGCCGGCACTGCACCAATCCTAAGCCAGGAGCCAGGAGCTTCTTCTGGACCTCCCACATGGGTTCAGGAGCGCAAGGACTTGGGCCATCTTCTACTGCTTTCTTAGACCATAGCAGAGAGCTGGATTGGAAGTAGAGCAGTCGGGTTTTGAACCAACGCTCATATGGGATGCGGGCATTTCAGGCCAGGGCGTTAACCTGCTGCGCCATAGCACCGGCCCCTCAAAGGAGATTTTTGTCTATTTTTATTTCATGCCCAGGAGACTTTTTAGTAGAGTGTGTGTGTGGGTTTACTTGGATTTTTTTTTTAACACCAAGAAGCATTATAAAGAGGTTTTAAAACCCAATTTTACTGGGACAGGTGTTATAGCACGGTGGGCTAAGTGTCTGCCTCCTTGCAATGCTGGCATCCCATATCAGAGTGCTAGTGAAGTCCTGGCTACTCCGCTTCTGATACAGCTTCTGCTTTTGCATCCTGGGAGGTAGTAGATGATGGCCCAAGTACTTGGGTCCCTGCTACTCATGTGGGAGCCCCAGATGGAATTCTAGGCTTTAGCCTGGGTCCAGTTCTGGATGTTGTGGGCATTTAGGGAGTCAGCCAGTGGATGAAAGATCTGTTTCTTTGCCACTCCCTTTCTCTCTACCACTTCACCTTTCAAATAAATGAATAACTAAATAAATAAGTATTTTTCATAAAAATCATTTATATTATGGAGAGTTTCAAGTGTATGCAAAATGATACTTACTGTGTAACGACTCATTGACTCATTGATCCTTTGTGCAGCTACAGTGACCTTCAGCTCCTGGCCAGTCCTGTCTTGTTATGCCTGCACCCCCGGTTCCTCCACCATGTATATATAAATGAATAAATAAATTCCATCATAAGTATTTCAGCATATTTCTCTCAAGAGTAAAGACCATATCTCAGTGTTATCACAATGCTTTTATCATGTGTAAAGTTTAATATTTATCTCACAGGGAGATATTTTTAAGGGACACAGGAGGATTAAAAATTCAGACATACATACATTACCAACTATATCAGCTTTTTACATTTTTTTCCGAATTCTCTAATTTTGGACCCCAAGCACACTTATATTTTGTAAAGATGATAGCAATGCCTGCTCCTTTGCAGTCTTCCAGATGTACTTCTTGTGAGTGTGTGGACATCAGCTGTGTTTCCTTCCACCCAAGAGGAGCAAAGGGTGTTCTGCAGAGTGTGTAAGGTCAGACTTACAGACTCTCAGGAATTTGCTAGAGCCTCATCTAACTTCTGACGCTCCTTACGCATTCACACATAGTTATTGAGACTGTCATTGCGAGTCCGTTGTGCTGAGATGCCGGGGGTTACAGTAGAATAGCAACAGGCAGGCCCTAACGTGGTGCTCATAGTGGACAGGGGAGCAGGCCTCACGTATGCGGGATGTGAATAATCCCTCGGTCATGCGGGGTGTGCTATGGAGGTGGTGTGAAGGGCGAGGGGCATGGTCTTCAGTGAGGGACAGTTCAGCCTGGCAGCGCAGGTGGAGGGGCCAGCCTGTGTGAGTGCCCGCAGGCCTCAAGGGGGCTGGCCGCCAGAAGAGCAGAGTGGGGGCAGCGTGGCTGTGGTGGGACTGGGGGTGTGGGGGAACCTGGAGAAGAGCCCCCTTGTCATCTTGGGTCTGTCTTTTCCAAATGGCCCCAGGACCCAAGGCCTGGGTTCAGCTCCCCTGCCCCCTTTAGACTCTGGGATGCCACTGGGAGATACAAGTCCCTGACTCTTAGCTAGTTTGGATGCATCATAGTTAGAGAAAGACGTTGGATTTGCAAAGACATAGACACTTGAATACTACCATTTTGGAAGAACTAGTACTATTTACATAGTGGGAATATTGTGAGAAGTAATAAATTACATAATGAAATCACTAGACAGTAAAGGTTTCCCTCTCCTCTTTCTTCATAACTGTTCCTTTCCTTTCTCTGCTGGAGCCGAGCAGCTGGTGCAGCTGCCCAGGAGTCCTGTCCTTGTGGAGTGCTCCCTGCTCCTGAGCGCAGTCCAGGGCCGGGCCTTTCCCTGGAGGTCTTCTATCTACATCATGAGATTTTAACAGTGTTCAGTCTTAGCTTTTAAAAAATTAATTTATTGATTTGAAAGGTAGAGTTCCAGGGAGAGGGGGTGAGAGTGAGATTTTCCATTTGCCGGTTTACTCCCCAAATGGTCACAACAGCTAGGGCTGGGCCAGGCCAAAACCAAGAGCCTTGAACTCCATGGTCTTTCATGTGGGTGCCAGGGGCCCAAGCACTTGAGCTATCTTCTGCTGCCTTCCCAGGCACATTAGCAAGGAGCTAGATTGGAAGTTGAGCAGTTGGGACTCGAACCTGCACTCATGTGGAATGCTGGCATCACAGGGGGTGGTTTAACCCACTGTGCCACAACCCTGGCCCCAGCTTTTTATTTTTTTTAATGGAAATGCAAATTATCCATTCAAAAATAATATTGGATTTTTTTTTAATGTAAGGCAGAGTCAGAGAGAGAGAGAGAGAGAGAGAGAGAGAGAGAGATTTTCCATCCACTGGATCACTCTCCAAATGGCCTTAACAGCTGGAGCTGAAGCCAGAGGCCAGGAGCCTCATATGGGTTTCCCTCATAGGTGCAGGGACCCAAGGACTTGGGCCATCTTCCACTGCTTTCTCAAGTACATTAGTAGGGATCTGGATTGGAAGCAGAGTAGCCGGGACTCCAACTGGTGCCCACATGCCATGCCGGTGTCACAGGCAGTGGCTTTACCCACTACACTGTAACACTGGCCCTCAATACTGGATCTTTAACAAAAAAAAAGGTTTAAATTCAAAGTACAAAAGAGTATAAAGGAGAAGGTGCATGTCGCTCCCCCTCTTCGTGGAGGAACGACACAGGACCCTGCGCTGTTCTTTCGTCCGCTCGGCCCTCCCCGGGTTTGCTGCTGGTTCTTCCCGGGTTGGCTACTATCCCTTCCACCTCCGTGGAAGGGCAGTTCCCCCTGGCCACATTCCCCACTTCCGCAGGGGAGCGGCACACCGCCGGCCGGCTCTCTCGGGGGCTGCACAGGTGTTCCCCTTAGATGTTCCTGGTGAATGCCGTCTCTCTCCTCCTTTATAGTCCTCCTCCACCAATCCTAACTCGGCTGCCCACACGCCGAGTACGCTGCTCTCCTCCAATCAGGAGTAGGTCCTACAGTTTATTGGTTGAACTGGAGGCAGCTGCACGGAAGCTGTTTACTTCTCTCCCAGCGCCATATTGTGGGAGAGCAGATGCATAGAATAAGTCTTAATTCCAGTAACTCAGTCTAGTCCGGATTGCTCCCCACAGGTGCATATCATTTTATTGAGAAAACTCTCATTAAAGGTTTGGATTCTACCTTTCTGGATGTTTTACACACACAAGTGAATATTCTTAGAATAAAAAAATGAAAATACAAAATACACTGTTTATCATTTAGTGTCTCTGGACTATCTGCTCATGTGTACGACTTTGAGATCCGAGACCTTGTGGGCAGTGTTCCAGTGGCCTTGGCCTTGTTTGTGTCTTCCTCCCTCATTCCCTGGCCTGGCCTGGGAGGAGGAGTCTCTGTGTTCAGACACCTACTTTTCTGTGCAAACCAGTCTACCTCAGATAGCCTTGCTTGCAGAAAAGCATTTCACCAAAGCCTGTGGTCATTAGCTTGTTTTTCAGGAATTGGGTGGAGTCCGGGACTGAAAGAGCGTGCTTTTGTTTCCTGGTATGTGCAGTTTCAAAGGAGCTTTTCCTCTTCCTAATTATATGTCTAGTAAAATTGGTAATAATTTAATGCCCACTTGTCATTCCATCAAGGACTATGTAACAGCCCAGCCACCTAAAGTTAGGAACACATTTCAGGGGTGGGATCGTTGCTTGTGGGACCCAGGTGTAAGGGATACAAGAGGAAGCATATACCGGAAACAATACCACGTCCCGAACCCAACTGTGTGCAGAAGGGTGGGAAGCGATGAATGTGTTTTCTTCCTTTTTCAAAAGCTGTCATTGTCAAAAACAAACAATACAGAAGAGGTTAATGAGAAAAGTGAGAGTTGCCACATTGCCAGCACTCTGGTTGTCTCCTCCTTGAAGGGCCCTACTGTTAATGACTTGTCTTGTATCTTTCTAGAATTTTCTTTGATTTTACAAACTTTGAATATTTGGTGTGAATCAAAGTACTTCTGTTTTGCCATAAGTTGTGCTTTTTGAAATGCAAATTTTTTATGCTAAAAAGTTTTTTAGTCAACATATGGGACACACAAAGATGTTTGAAAGGTTGGTGTGAGGACAGAGTTGCTGGTGTGGAATCTGGGCTTCCGTGCTATGGAGTTGTCAAGGTTTCAGTGTTGGCCCCAGGGAAGAGCAGGAGCAGGTGGATTTGTCTATGAAGTCTCAAATCTTGGTCTTGGTTTTTCTCTTGCCTCTGTCCCTTCCATGTCATGGAGGCCCTTATCCTGTCACCTATCCCTAGCAAAAGCTATAATACGGGGAGATGTACTTAACACTTGAATCTGGATATGTGGCCATGAACGAACCACTTAACCTGTCTGAACTCAGTTTTCTTGGCTGTGAAGTGAAGAGGACAATTGCTGTGCCCCAGAGTGGTTGTGAGCATTAAGTGTGCTAAGGAACATTCCTACCTTACAGGAAGTGCTCAACAAATCTTAATTTCCCCTTTTCTTACTACCTGGGCTTTCAGTCTATAAAGCGGTATTACAATTTGGGCACGTTGCCCTTTCTCAAAGGGATATTTATTTCAACAATCATCAAGGCTTTAAGTGAAGGAATTAAGGATCAGCCGGCAGTCCCAGGAAGATTCTTTCAGACAGAAGTCACGCTGTCTCTGCCTGATGTTTCTGGAAGATTTCATGAATCATCACAGCGAGATGTGTACTGGTTCCCCCTGCTTTGCTCAGAATGTGACCTTAGGCTCAGCTCTGCTCTCAGAGGACAGTTTGGCTGTCAGATGATTGCCAACCTCAACCTCATGCATTTCAGGCCACATGTTGGGTTATGAGGTTGAAGCCATACACAGGAGTTGAGCTAAGGGGGAACAGCATTACCAAGAGTAGGAAGTTTCAAGCACTTGCTTTTGTTATCAGGGATCACGCGATTCCTTCTGGCACCTTTGTGAGAACCGGAAAAGGGTGCCTCCTTTGGAGAGATGGGACCCCACAGATGGGCCACGAGGTAGGGGAGAAGTCCTAGATGGACAAAAGGAGGGAGGCCACATGCTAGGAGCAACTTGGTAAGTGGTGGCCAGGAGGGACTTCTGCTCCCCTCTGTCCCTGCTGCCAGGTGCTCAGTGCAGGGTACAACCTACATAATCGTACTCATTGGGCCCATTATCAGGTTGTTTTCATGAACGCTAAAGAGTCATTATTGTTTTTCTTTTTGCCACTTACTTTTAGCCTCCTGACCTAAGCAATGCAGAACCTACCAGGAAACTTCCTCAGGGAGTCGTTTATGGTGTGGTGCGAAGATCCGATCCAAATCAGCAGAAGGAAATGGTGGTGTACGGCTGGTCCACCAATCAGCTGAAAGAAGAGATGAACTACATCAAGGATGTGAGTGATTTCAGGATTTTTGATTTCTGGCTTATATATTTTTTTGCAGCATTTAAGGAGGTGGAGTTGGAAGCATTGGTGTGAGATAATAAGGTTTTCTGAAAGAATTCTTAGGATTAGCATTTTGGATGGAATTATTTCTGTGTGTCTTCATGGTAATGTTAAATAGTCAGATGTAATTCTGTAATGAGGGATGAACCTCTGTGGATGGACATTCGGGAGAGCACCGACTTTTCTTCTTCTGTGTATGCTATGGAGTCTCTAAAGTGGTTTTGCTTATTACATTGGACATACCAGATATATACATTTAGGCACCTATAACATGTGGATGCTTTTGGTTGTAAGTCACAGAAAAGACAACTCAAATTTATGTCACGTGGTGATGAGTCTGGAGGTAGTTGGGTCCCAGTCAGGGTGTGTCTAGGCTCTAGTTCTAGTTCTCTGTGTTTCTACTGACTCAGACTGGCGGCATCATCTGAAAATGTGTAGTGTTTGGAGGAAGAGATGAGGCTACATCTCTGGTTATTTCTTGGAATGCCCTTTCCTGCACACATTAGATTGCCCCTTGTGTCATATTGGCCAGAGCTGAGTCACATGCCCAGTTCCAAACTCAACACTGACAAGGGGATTAGGAAGACTATGGCTGGTTCAGACCAGTCAGTTGGATTGATATGAATGCCGGGAAGCCAACCGCAGTAGACACCCAACCTAAACCACTTAGTGTCATTTCTTTGTAATGTTGTATTTCTTATCTTTTAAATTATATGTTCTGTTGGGAAAATTTGGGAAACCCAAAAATGTATAAAGAAGAAGACAAAATTATCCATAACTTCATTCGGTAAGAACAGCATTTCGGAACATTTTCTTTCTTTCTTTCTTTCTTTTCTTTTTTTTTTTTTTTTTACAGAGTTAGACAGTGAGAGAGAGACAGAGAGAAGGTCTTCCTTCTGTTGGTTCACCACCCTAATGGCCACCACGGCCAGCGCACTGTGCTGATCCGAAGCCAGGAGCCAGGTGCTTCCTCCTGGTCTCCCATGCGGGTGCAGGGAGGCCCAAGCACTTGGGCCATCCTCCACTGCCTTCCCGGGCCACAGCAGAGAGCTGGACAGGAAGAGGAACAACTGGGACCAGAACCGGTGCCCCAACCGGGACTAAAACCTGGAGTACCGGCGCTGCAGGTGGAGGATTAGCCTAGTGAGCCACAGTGCTGGCCAGAACATTTTCTTTAAATATTAAAATATTTTATTTTCATTGCCGGCGCCGTGGCTCAATAGGCTAATCCTCCACCTTGCGGCGCCGGCACACCGGGTTCTAGTCCCGGTTGGGGCGCCGGATTCTGTCCCGGTTGCCCCTCTTCCAGGCCAGCTCTCTGCTATGGCCAGGGAGTGCAGTGGAGGATGGCCCAGGTGCTTGGGCCCTGCACCCCATGGGAGACCAGGAAAAGCACCTGGATCCTGGCTCCTGCCATCGGATCAGCGCGGTGCGCCGGCTGCAGCGGCGGCCATTGGAGGGTGATCCAACGGCAAAGGAAGACCTTTCTCTCTCTGTCTCTCTCTCTCACTGTCCACTCTGCCTGTCAAAAAAAAAATATTTTATTTTCATCTTATTTGGAAGAGAGACAGACTGAGAAAGACTGATGAAAAGAGATCTTCCACTCTTTGGTTCACTCCCCAAATGCCTATAACAGCTAGGGCTGGGCTAAGCCAAAGCTGGGGCTAGGCACTCTGATATGGGTCATAGGCACCCCAAGTGGCAGTGAAACAGCTGTGCCATATGCCTCCCGTAATCTTTTTATGTGCCTGCCTGTCTACCTTTCTATAATTATTTTTGTTCCACTGTTGTCCCCCTGCATTGACCAGTGCCACTATTGCCCAAACCTGACTGATTTGGTGAAAGAGGAAATGAGCTGCCCTGACATTGATGGGCCCCAGAGATGGACCTGTGGCTTAGAAAGTGCTTGTGAGAAGCCGGGCAGAATGGGGAAGGAGAAGGCACCGAGGCCTGGGAGCTCATAGTCCTTGCTTCCAGGCCCAGCTCTGTCCAGCATGGGCCAGCACTCACTTATGTCCTCCCTAGGCTTCTGTTTTCTCATGTGTAGATTGTGGGACAGGGAAAGCTCTGATCCTCAGGCCAAAGCCTCCAGCTCCGTGTTCCCTGATTTATTGGGGGGTTTATGGATAAGATGCAGAGTCAGCTTACCCATAAACTATTGTATGAGCAGTAAAAGAACATTTCTTCTCAAAAATTAATAGAAATAATAATAATAAAAATAATAAATAATAATAATTGCCTAGCAGAAAATATGAGGAAAAGCCAGAAAGCATCATACACACTTATACGCGCAGAATGGGTTTGACAACCACCCAACATTATCCTACCTCCCAAAGGTAATTTCTAGTCATCCACACTGTTCTGTTCCTTTATTTTCCTGTCAAGAATAGCTCAGACACCCAGATTTCCTGCATATTTTAAAAAAGAGTTATTTATTTGAAAGACAGAGTGATGGCGGCGGCGGGGGGGGGGGGCGTGGGTGAGAGAGAAAGAGAGAGAGAGAAAGATCTTCTTCCTGCTGGTTCACTTCCCAAATGGCTACAATATCCAGAACCGGGCCAAGAACTCCATCTGGGTCTCCCCTGTAGGTGGCAGGAGCTCATGTAATTGAGCCATCGTCTCTGATGCTTAGCAGGTGCATTTGCAGGCAGCTGGATCCAAAGCAGAACAGCCAGGTCTTGCAGCACCACTCCAATATGGGATGCAGGAGTTGCAAGCAGAGGCTCAGCCTGCCACACCGCGGTGCCCGCCCCAGACTTTTCTCATTTAAATGCTTCAAATAGAACGGTATTGCTTCAGAGGTGAACCTTCTAAGCAGAGTCCAGAGCTTTCAGTTGCCTAAGAGAACGATACCAGGTTTAGGCGGAACCGAGCACAGATGACACGTGCCCAAGCTGCAGGGCTGGTTCTGACCTGGAATTGCCGACATCGCTGTAATCTGCAACTTGAAATTAATTTCCAGGTTCCTCCTTCTAAAGCTGCCTTCAGATCCCTCCCTGGCGTGGTCATTCCTCAGTGTGTTTATGAGTTTGTTTACTCTTTGTCCCTGATGAGAGACGCTCTGGGCCTGTTGACTTCCTGCAGCGTTTGCCAGCGGGACCAACACCCAGCTCGAGACTGCACCGCTCCCACTGATGAGCCATGCAGCGATAGGCTCAGGGCCATAAATGAAAGCCATTCTGCCTGCCTAGAGGAGAGATAAATCATTGTAGTTATTTATAGCAGAAAGTAGACTCTATCGTTAGAATCCATCTGGGCAAGGCTTGGGATCTTGTCTGCCAGTCTCTACCCATGTCTATTACCATGACAAATATGCGGTCTAATTTAAAACAGTGTGTTCCCATGCAAATCCACCTCCATCCTTAAGTCTCCCGAATGTTGTGCCCTAAACAATCGCAGTCTAATGAAGTTGCTGCCTTTCAGCACTTCCTAAAATAGAAACTCTGAAGTGCACCTGCAGAAAACTCTTGAGACTTCCTGTGCTCTTGGAGGATTCCTTTGTCCCTCGTAGGGCACCCGAAGAAGCAACTGTTTGTAAGGTTTTTTGTTTTATTGAAAAAAATTTAAGGCCCTGTTACTCTTCTGAGTGGTTGGTACCACAGGGTTTGTGTCAACAAGTGTTTGGGGATCACCTTCCTTTTTGTGGTGGTGTAGAGTGTTGGTGACTAGTAAAGACTCTAACATTTGCAGGCTCTCTGGGGCTCATAATTTCCTGCTTTGTGTTCCAGACTTTTAGTAGTTCTGTGGTGGCTGGAGTAGAGATAGGGAAAGTTAGGTGTTGCCTTTTGCATTTTGGCTTTTGTGGTCCCCTTGGCCATGTGTTTATAGAGTCCTCTTGTTAAAAAATTTCCCCTTATAAAACTACACGATGAGAAAAGGGGAAAGTTGACCAAATGTGGTTTGAGGGTGATAGGAATTTCAAGAAACCATTTTTTTCTTCTTTATCATTTGATAATCAATATTTATTAATAATTATAATAATTTATAATTATATATAAGGTTATTATTATTTTGATAATCCCTTGGTTTATAACTGGATGGAAGGAGTGATCATTTCTCTTCATTTTCTAAATATCTTGTTCATAAGATTACTTTTTGTGGGTCCTTCTCTCATTAGAGTTTCTTAAAAGTTTTGGAGCTCTTGCATGAAAATGTTACAGTTTAATCTCTAACCAGCATCTTTGTGGCCTGCAGGTGAGAGCCACTTTGGAAAAAGTAAGGAAGCGGATGTATGGAGACTATGATGAAATGCGACAGAAGATCCGACAGCTCACGCGGGAACTCTCAGTAAGTCCCGCGTCACTGGTGGGGGAGACCTGGAGGATGGCAGAGCTCTGAGCTTCCTGTTGGGGCCTGCTTTCTAACAGATCATATTTTCATTGAACTGAAGGAGTGTTATTGCAGGATGAAGTTTATTATTTAAACTAAAATTTTGGTGGCAAGAGTAATATGAAAGCATTCCCATTAAAGTCTATTCCTAAGAATTTCTTCTACAGATACACTCTCACATGCTTTATTATAGCATTGTTTATAATAGTAAAAATATTAGAATCCGAATGTCATTGAAAAGGGGAAAGTAAAATAAATTGTATGGGGCTACTTCAAGAAGTCTGGGGAAATGGAATTAAAAGATAAGCTAATTATGGTGCAAAAAATTTTGAAATCCATGCATACAAGGAAGTCTTCAAAAAGTTTATGAAAAATGTGTATTATGAAAAAAACTATACATGGATTCCCAAAATTTTTGGCACTAAAATAGACTTATTTTTAATTCTACTTTTTGTGAACTTTTTACAATACCCTCATAATCTCTACAATATAATACACACAGTTATAAATGAAAAGAAAAACACAAATAAGCCCTTCAGAGAAATATGGAAATATTTCAGAGATGTAGCATAGTTGCTAGAAGGATCATTCAGAAAGTAATTAGGAGCCAGCACTGTGGCATAGCAGATAAAGCTGCCTCCAGTAGTGCCGGCATCCCATATGGATGCCAGTTTGACTCCTGGCTGCTCCACTTCCGATCCAGCTCCCTGATAATGGCTTGAGAAAGCAGTGGAAGATGGCCCACGTGTTTGGGCTCCTGCACCTACGTGGAAGAACTGCATGAAACTCCTGGCTCCTGGCTTCAGCCTGGCCCAACCCTGGCTGTTGCGGCCATTTAGGGTGTGAACCAGCAGATGTAGGACCTCTCTCTATCTCTGCGTCTTGCTCTCTGTAATTCTACCTCTCAAATAAATAAATACATCTTTAAAAAAGTAATTAGTAGTAGTTCCTAGTTGGGAGACAGGGGTGCACTGCTTGGTTATCAATCAGAAGGGACAGGAGTCAAAGGGAGATTTTAGTGTGTACCTTTTACATTTTCTAAATGCTTGTACCATGTGAGTATAGTACCTATTCAAAAATGTAAGAAACATAACCAGGGCTGGTGTTGTAGCGTAGTGTGTGAAGCTGCAGTGTGCAATGCATCCCATGTGGGTGCCAGTTCAAGTCCTGGCTGCTCCATTGGTGATCCAGCTCCCTGCTAATGCACCTGTGAAAGCAGCAGAGGATGGTACAAGTGCTTGGGCCCTTACACCCACATGAGAGACCATGATGAAGCTCCTGGCTCTTAGCGTTGGTCTGTCCCAGCCCTGGCCATTGTGGCGTTTGGGGGCGTGAACTAGCAGATAGAACATCTCTGTGAGTCTCTCTCCCTCTCTCTGTATAACTCTGTTAAAAAAAAAATACTTCCTCTAGTGTAACCAAGTTCATGCTTGTGGCATTAAAAAAATCTGTTATTCTTCCCAAAGATAAAAGTCCATGCATACAACACACTATATGACTGTATGACATACTTTCTGCGAGGGCCAAAAGCTGCTGGCAAGAGGAGCAGTTGTAACAGTCACGCTGCACGGTTCCATTTGTGGCTGGATAGTGAGATTATCTGCTGAAGGAAGACCTAGTGCCTTGGTTACAGGAATGCCGGCATCTAAGCATATCTACCCAGCCCATTCTCAGTATCATGTAGGGGGACTTTTGTGCAGTTCTTGCCTATTCATGGAAATTCACTGGGCCATCCACTGGCAGACACAGATGACGGTTCTCAAAGCCAAAGGGTGAGGTTGTTTGCAATAGATGCATATACAAGACTCTACCCCTTGCTGTCCATCACCATCTCCTACGTGTCCTCATTTTCTCAAGCTCGAACCCTCCCCAGAACCCCACCTCTCTGCCCACAGTCTCTCCTTTCTCTAGGCCATCACACTCTCTGCAGGCAAATTAAGATCGCTAATCTGCTACTCTGTAAACATGCGGCTGGACAAAAGCATGTCACTGGCTCTTGGTCAGGGCCTGCTGTTCCAACTCCCCCGCTCCCCATTGTGCACTTCCTGCTCTGTTGTGTGGCTTCCTGTGGCTGCCATAGGCCACACCAAGGCCCACCCCTGAGCCTTGCTGGGAACCCCTACCTCGAGTTCTCCTGCCCCCCCCCCCCCCCCCCCGCCTCTCTGTATTCAGTCCTCGTTAAGGTCTAGCTTAAGTGTGGCCTCTGATGGAACTTTTTCAAGCATGTTAAACACACACACCCGACAAAGACAGCCACAAAACAACTCTTAAGAATGGAGTGAATTCAAAGTACATTCTTTCTGGAGCAAATAGAAAGAGCAAGATGACAAAAGACATTTTGCTAGCTGGATTCAGGTTCCAGCTTGCCACTTGTGAGCTGTTTGTGTGCAAACCACTCAGCCTCTCTGATTCTGTTTCTTCCCTGAAAAGAGCAGTGTTTGAGTTCTGTACAGTGTTCTTGAGGCTCTGTGCTACAGGGTCGAGGAATGAATGATGCTCTGTGGGTGGATGTGTAAATACAAGGGTACTTAAGGAAGTTTCTGGAAAAGTGGAATTGTAAACAAAATGTATTTGGGTGCAAAAAAATCCATGTGTATTTTTTCATAAATGCATTTTTTCATGAACTTTCAAAAAACGTTTATTTTCATTGACCTGAAAGGCAGAGTGACAACACATACACACAGACGAATAGAGGCAGAGAGAGAGAGAGAGATCTTTAATCCACTGGTTCACTCCTCAAATGCCTGCAACAGCCAGGGCTGAGCCAGGCTGAAGCTAGGAGTCTGGAACTCCATGGGGGTCTCCCATGTGGTTAGCATGGGCCCAGGCCCTTGAGCCAACACTGCAGCCTCCCAGGAGCTGGATTGGAAGTGGGGCAGCCATGATTCGGCGTGGCACTCAGGGATGGGATGTGGGCATCCCTATCAGGACTCACTAACAGCACCACGATGCCTGGCTCTCCGTGAACTTTTTGAAGATGCCTCACATGTATGGATTTCAAAAAGTTTTTCACCGAAGGAAACATCTTTTCGTTCCATTTCCCACATTCTGAAGTGCCTTCATAGGATCCTAAGGAAGAGTATTCTTCCCTTTCTACTCTCTCTCATGCAGATGTTGACTTTTCTTTTAAAGTTTATTATTGAGATGGATTTGGCTACTATCAGAAGAAAGTTCCAGGCAAGTGAAGATTGTTGTATGTGTGGAGTGGTTTTGTGTGACTTTCTCCTCCATCTGTGCAGGTTTCCCAAGCTCAGCAGGACTACCTAGAGAATCACATCCAAGCCCAGTCATCAGCTCTGGATAGTTTTAATGCCATGAACTCAGCCTTGGCGTCGGACTCCATTGGTCTGCAGGTATTTATCAGCTCATGGTTGGGTGGGGCCCCTTCTGTTATAGAGCAGCCAAGCTTAGTTATGAGTAGGCCCTGTTCCTCTGGAGAGAAGTGAGTCACATAATATCCTCAGCTCATTATTCAGAGTCCTTTTAGCATAGCCATGGTAGAGACCACGAAGGAAGTTGGAGGAAGAATTCTCAAGCTGCGACTACACCTTTGTTTATGTTTATTAAATGGGGGCTCAGGTCCTGAGTTCAGTGCTGGAGATGTCACTTGTTCCACCAGCTTTATGAGGAATCCTAAGTGCCAAGCCTCAAACAGCACACTGCGGCCCCTTTTCCCTGTAGCTCAAGTATTACAGGAAAGCCCCCAACACACACACACACACACACACACACACAAGACAGACTTAACCCAAGGCAGTCTGCACTCATTCATAGCAAGCATGTCCCAAAGGCTTGCAGCGTGTGCTTTCTTAAAGTAGAAAGGAGTTTGCATGAGAAAGAATCTGATGTGTTCCAAAGAATGTCTGGTAGTAGCAGAGAGCAAAGCAGAAGGACCCGCGATCCTCCTTTTGTGAAAATGTGTGTCGTCAGACCAGTGCGAGAGAATGTTCTCGTGATGAATTTGATTCTTGGAACTAACCTTTCACATGCTTTCCATTCTTGTCCTTTCCTACTGCACATGCAAATAAACTTGAAAATGTTCAAAACAAAGCATTATGTTCCCTGGAAATGTTTCCCTTGGCTTTTGTGTCTAAATATAGAAACAATAGTTTTTGCCTCTCCTCCAACTTCATTTGCTGTTTTAACACTCCTCTTAAAAGTTCCACAAACAATTTCAAATTCTTTCTGGTCCTATATAAATAATTTACGGGATAAACAAACACATTTTCACGTTGGGATTCTCCATATCCCCTAGAAGCTCGCGTTCTCTGACAGCAGCAGATACAGCATTGGTAGCAACAACAAAGCTCAGCTACTGTCCAACAGTGGGCCTGGGTGGGGCCCGTGTTTGGGTTTGCTGGGATGCCCATTTCAGGGGGCGCCTCTGAGCCCCACTGTTTCCTGGCTGTCTTTTGTGTGTGCCAGTTTTCCCCTGGCCTCAGGCCAAGCCCCACTTTGGGTCTGGCAAATTCAGTAGCCTTTGTTTTCCCTTCCTCCTGCCAGCAAGGGGACTTGCCAGGGCTCCCTCTCCTTCCCTTCAGTATCTTCTCTCTCCCAGCCAGCCCAGAAGGGCGCTACCTGACCTGGGTTCAGACTTGGTTGGTCTCTGTACTGTGTTTCTGGTGTTTCTTCTTAGGACGACAACAACAACAACAAATACTTGCAAGTATTTTCTGGGGAATTCTTGCCTTTTTTTTTTTTTTTTTTTTGCCATCTGATTGATATTTTGGGCATTTATTTGAGAGATCTACTGTTAGAGTAAGGTCAGCCCCAACACAGGAACCCTGGTTGGTTTCTAGTTAATGTTCAGAATCTTACTCATGGGCAGCAAAGGAGCCATATAAAACTAAAAGATTAAACCATTGTTACAAAAAGAGAGAGAGAGAGAGAGAGAGAGAGAGAGAGATGGAGAGAGAAGTTTCCGTTTCATAGTCAGGAAGGTGGTGGTAGTTGGCTTCTTATTTGTGAAAGATCCCAGCCTCTTCCTCTTGCTCATTCTGCCTGCTGTCATTATTATCAAGGGTGAGACCAGGGCCTAGGTTAGATTTCATAGAACGTAGGAGCTAGAACTGTTGAGATGATCTCCAGTCTCTTTGTTTTATGGATGAACAAATTGAGACCAACAGAGAGACATGACATGCACAAGGCGTAGAACTAGTGGAAGAGCCAGGATCAGAAGCCTCCTGGCCTCTTGGTGCAGATTGTAGGTTTTTGTGTAGTTGTGGGATTTAGTTCCTGTAAAGGCGGTGGGGCTCAGCGAGGGGAGTGGTAAGGCCAGGGGATTGCTAAAGCCCTCTTGACGTTCAGATGTTCTGTGATTCCATGTTTCCAAATGGCTTCAGCATTTCCTGTAATTCCTGATAACTTCCATTAGAAGTTCTCTTTCCTGATTCAAAAAGATTCAGGAAGAAGAGGTTTGTTACTGTCCCAAGGGGAAGCTGCAGAGCTGGGGAGGCTTCAGATGGATCATTCAACAAAGAGGACAAAGGTGTGAGAAATGTCACCACCAGAGTTTGCGGATCTTCTGATCTGAGGTTGTTGATTAACCTGAGGATGCGTGGAGGGTACCACAACCCAGTGTCTGACGGCAGGAGTTCTCGAAGCCATTTCTCTCTGAGCAAAGTTAGCCAGATAGAAACTGAAGCCGTAAATAGCAACACAATTTGTTTAAATATTCCTGCTTCAGTGGGTGGCCTGGAGCAATAGTTATCATGCTTTTGATAGATGTTAGACCTGTATCAAATGCTATCCCATGGTGCTTTTTTTGTCACTATCCTCTCTGCCTACGGGGGGAAGCTGAGACATTTGCAGGCATTGGCATAGCCTCAGCCTGGTTGTCACTATCCTGACAGGCGATCTGGAAGTACAGACGTGACAGCTCTTTTCATAAAAAAGGGAGCTATCTCCATCCTATAAAACTCATATTTCATTGTGGGAATATGAAAAATACAGAAAAAAGAAAAAATAATTATCCATAAACCTATCCAACAGTGAAAGCTGTTATTTGCATTTTCTCCTTAGTCTTTCCTGTCTCTGTACATAAATATGTATTTGAACCAGTGTGTAGCCATACTTTTCAAAATAGAATTGTACTATGCTATTTTTCCACATGAAACAATGTGTTAGTAACAATTTTCCTTGGAAAAAGTACATTTCTCTCCATTTCTGTCCACCCTAAGTGGTATTGGCAGCGGCTTTGGGACACAATGGGGAGGCTCCCTGGCCCATCAGAGTATAGGGTGGCAGACCTCTTGACCATGGGAGGCCCTGGGTCCTCACATCTCCTGCAGAGGCATAAGACAAAGATGTCCCAGTGCTTGACTCCAGAGGCCTTGCTTTTGTGCGCCACTAGATCTCGTTTGGTTTTTATTTGCCTCCAAACAGAAAACCCTCGTGGATGTTACTTTGGAAAATAGCAACATTAAGGATCAGATTCGAAATTTGCAGCAGACGTATGACGCATCTGTGGAGAAGCTACGGGAGAAGCAGAGGCAGTTAGAGGCGGCGCAAGTGGAAAATCAGCTGCTAAAAATGAAGGTAAGGAGGTGGAGTCGAGATTCCCTGCAAACCTTCTTCTCTTCCCTTTGCCTCTCTCTTCCCATCCTCTACTCTTTCATTTCCTTCTCTCCATTCTCCTCTTCATTAGATTTTCACACCCCACAGGGCTTTGTCTTGAAGGCAAGAGGAGGTACCTGTGTCCCAGCTGTCCATAAACATCTTCGCTGGGCACTACTCCCTAGGCTCCCGGTGGCCTCAAAGGCTGCTTAGCAGGCAATCGGGCTGCCCACAGGTGTGGGCCTTCAGAAGTTTTGGGGATATAGCCCTGTGCTGTTGAGATTTTTCTTTGAGCTCCAGAGATCTTCCTGTCTGACTTAACAAAACAGAGGTAAGGGACACACAGTTCAGTGGCACTTGGACTCTGGTCTCCCCAGGAACAAAAGCAGTGGTGGCTGAGGACTCTAGGGAACATCTCTCTTGCCCAGCAGGCTGTGCAGATTCCTGTGCTGGGCCCCCTAGCGCCCTGGAGGTGTTAGTGCTGTCCCCACATTTGAAATGTGGACAGATTTCCTGCCCAGGGACAGGGGACCCATGAATGGCTCATGGACGACTTTCAAAACATTATTTCCCAAGTGTATTCTTTTTTTTTAACCTAAGTCTGTAGTTTTAAAATTGTTCATTGCAGGCCTATGTTATAATTTATAATTTATAGCATAATTTATTGCTCAGACCAGAATATGACAGGGAAGGAAAGGTGGTGATTTAAGTAGGGAAACAAGCTGGGAGCTGTGGTCCTTCTCACTATGGGTTTCAGACAGGCTAGATGGAGAGGAAGGGTTGCCGTGCTGCACACACTCTGTTGCTACCCCATAAGGGTTCAGCCTTCACCGTCTGCAAGCCCTTCACACAAACACCCTGGGAGTGGGGGAAGGAACCAGACAGCCACAGGATAGGTCAGCTCCTCTTTTAGCCTGGTGATTCAGATGTCCACGTCTCACACTGGAGAACCTGTGTGTGCGTCCCAGCTCCAGCTCCCAGTTCCAGCTTCCTGCTAATGCAGATCCCGAGAGGCAACAGTGGTGGCTGAAGTAGCTGGGTACCTGTCACCCATGTGGGAGACCTGGACTGCATTCCTGTCTTTAACTTTGGCCCAGCCCTGGCTGTTGCAGACATTTAGTAGAGTAGACCAGCAGAAGGAAACTCATTCTGTGTGTCTGCCTCTCAAATTAAAAAAAAAAAAATACTTTGGGAGAAACAAAGGTTTATGGTTATAAGTCTGAGATTGTAGATTTAAATATTTTTTTCAGCTTAGAAGCTTTATCCAGTTGTCCATTCCATAAATACTTACTGAGAGTCTGCTATTTGTGTCTATCTTGTACATTGCTAGTGGGTGCAATGGTTCTTATCAGACTTTGGGGCATCAGTAAGCAGCCTGGCAGCCTGGCTGCTTCCCTGAGTCCAGGCTCTAAGTTTAGCCTATAGTTGTCTCTTAAAGAGACTGATGTTTGTTTTCAATCTGACCAGAAGAGCTAAAGGTTTTCCCCTATTATTCCTCTTTTTTTTTTTTTTTTTTTTTACAGGCAGAGTGAACAGTGAGAGAGAGAGAGACAGAGAGAAAGGTCTTCCTTTGCCGTTGGTTCACCCTCCAATGGCTGCCGCAGCCGGTGCACTACAGCCGGCGCACCGCGCTGATCCAAAGGCAGGAGCCAGGTGCTTCTCCTGGTCTCCCATGGGGTGCAGGGCCCAAGCACCTGGGCCATCCTCCACTGCACTCCCTGGCCACAGCAAAGAGCTGGCCTGGAAGAGGGGCAACCGGGACAGAATCCGGCGCCCTGACCGGGACTAGAACCTGGTGAACCTGGTGTGCCGGTGCCGCTAGGCGGAGGATTAGCCTGGTGAGCCACAGCGCCGGCCGTGTTCCTCTTATTTTATCACTCCTCACCTCCCTAGATATAAAAATAAAGTTATAGAGACTCAGAATATTTTCACATGACCTGGTGCAGAGTGAGCAGGCCTCCAGGGAGAGAGTCCTATCTCACAGTCTATGTGTGCACTGGGAGTGATGTGCATGGTGCACCCATCCTCTCTCAGCTAATGATAACCTCTGCTTGATATTTTCCATTTTGTGGCTTCTAGATGCCAACACTTGCCCAGTGATGAGAAGGGAGAGTTAAAGGGCATCAAGAGATACTTGTCGCATTTCTGACATAAGTATCACATCACCTCCTGAGGTTGAAGATTCCCGCCCTTGTTGAGTGGTGATGCAACCATTTGCCGCAGCTCTGTGAGACAAACAATAACCTGGAAGGAAGGGACAAGAGCAGACCTTCAGTAGGATCAAATCAGTGGCAGGAAGAGTACAAGTGAGGCAGAAAGGAAGCATCAGCCCTCACTATCCGTGGTCCTGCTTGCTCTTCCCTCCTAAGCTGGACCTGATCCAGGGCATGGGAGGCACCTGCTTAGTGTTTGCCTAGCTGGGTTGGACTGTTTCCAAACAGAACATTTGGGAAAGCACAACAGTGTGGAAAGGATGAGTCCAGATTTCTTATTTTAGCCCAGCTGACATCTCAGCCTAGAGTCTGGCTTAGCCAAAGCAGCTCATGGAATTGCTTAGAGAAGTGAGTGTCCACCTGGACACTTGGAAATGGACTCACGTGAGCCCCGCTGTCAGACGCCAGCAATGTCAGTGTAAAGTGCGGTTTTCTTCTTCTGTGCCTCCACTCACCGCTCCTCCTTCCTCCTCCTCTCCCTGCCCCATTCCTACCTGCGGCTTCTCTCCACGACAGAACCCTGGGCAATGGGAAAATTGCTGATTGCCCTGTAGCCTGCAAAACCTGTAGTTCTGAGATGGGTCTCTTTGCAGGTGGAATCATCCCAAGAAGCCAATGCTGAGGTCTTGCGAGAGATGACCAAGAAGCTGTACAGCCAGTATGAAGAGAAGCTGCAGGCAGAGCAGCAGAAGCACAGCGCTGAGAGAGAGGCCCTCCTGGTGCGTACGCCGCAGCTGCCAGTGAGGGGACGCGCGGCATTGTCGACGAAGCTCAAGTGGTCGGGTTTCTTCTTAGAAGCCACTGAGTGGGCTCAGACATGGCGGAGGGATCCAGGAATGGATTCATTTGCTATTCACTTCCCTTCCAGCCTACCTTCCTGCTTTCACTCATCACCCTCCCTGCTGTAAATGCACGTCTTCCTCTAGCTAATCTGGGCATTTGCCACCATCCAAGCTTGCCTGCAACTGTGCCCTTCCTTACTCCATTTGCCCCTCTTTCTCTGTCCTTGATTCCCCAAAACCTTGAGAGCGCTATCTTCTCCAGGCATGAAATTTCTTTCTTTCATGCATCTGGAAGCAACTTTGTCCTTGCAAAGCCCACTCTGTCTCTTCACCCTTGGCCGTGGGATTCTGTTACACTTGTCACTAGTTAGCCTGTATTGCTCAGATCTTCAGTTCCCTAGAAGAACATGCAGTCCTTGAAGTTACCTGTGTCTTTAGGCTTCTTACATGTGCCAGAGATGGGGTTTTCTTCTTTGGTGCGAGTTGGTGCGTGGTAGTAGGGAGAAAGATCTGGGAATTGTGCATTCAATTTCAGATCAAACCCTGCTTCCCTTTGCACTGTTGACAAATGCAGTGATCCTCTGAGCATCTCTTCAGTGTTCACCAGCTCTTTTCTTCTGGACAATTTTTAGACATAAAGACTCCAGGGGGGGCTGGCGCCGCGGCTCACTAGGCTAATCCTCCACCTAGCGGCGCCGGCACACCGGGTTCTAGTCCCTGTTGGGGCGCTGGATTCTGTCCCGGTTGCCCCTCTTCCAGGCCAGCTCTCTGCTGTGGCCAGGGAGTGCAGTGGAGGATGGCCCAAGTGCTTGGGCCCTGCACCTCATGGGAGACCAGGAGAAGTACCTGGCTCCTGGCTCCTGCCATTGGACCAGTGCGGTGCGCCGGCCACAGCGCACTGGCCGCGGCGGCCATTGGAGGGTGAACCAACGGCAAAGGAAGACCTTTCTCTCTGTCTCTCTCTCACTGTCCACTCTGCCTGTCAAAAAATTAAAAAAAAAAAAAAAAAAAAAAGACTCCAGGGGGAAAATGGAGAAAATTTAACCAGATGCCTTAAAAAAAGCCACACGATGTGTCTGCATTCTTAGATGAGAACCAGAATCGTGGAGGTTGGGCTTATGATCCGTGAGGCACTTTTAGGTTTGCGGGGTCGTGCTTTAGAGAAAACTCATGACTGAGGAAGGTCAGCGCTGTTGGGAGCCTGATGAAGGAAGGATCTAGGTGCTCCGTGCCGGTCCTGAGAAGAAGGTGTTTCTTTTGCAGGAAGAAACCAATAGTTTCCTGAAAGCTATTGAAGAAGCAAATAAAAAGATGCAAGCAGCAGAGATCAGCCTAGAGGAGAAAGACCAGAGGATCGGGGAGCTGGACAGGCTGATTGAGCGCATGGAAAAGGTAACGGACACAGCCTTGGGCCTGTTACACGCTTGCCCACACTGCCCTGAGTTAGCGCAGGTTTCCTGGCAGGCCTATCTGAAGAAGATCAAAAAAGCCCTCAACATCTCTCTCATCCCCTCCCCTCCAGTTTGCAATTAAAAACAGAGCCAGATCTATATAATAAAGTGTAAGGAAATCCAGCAGAATTCTCATTTTTCCCCATGGTAACTATTTTGATGGTTTCCGAAAATATTACATATGAAATTCTTCACAAAAATTAACATGTTAGCAACCCTGCTTTGCCTGAGCTGAGCCCACCTGTTGGGTAATCAGGCCCTATTTGGATGTCCCATCAATACCCCAGCCCTGTTGTGTCTGGAGCCTGGCACCTGGGGGAGTGGGGAAGGCCACATTTCTCTGTGCATGTGGCAGGAGGCTGACAGGTGGGCAGGGAGACTCATGGAGGCCAGGAGTTCACCTGAGACAGTGAAGCCAGTTTAGAGAAAGAGCAGAGGCAGGAAACCAGGAGTGGAGAAGAGGGAAGAAGGGGTGGGAGAGAGGCAGGAGGAAAGGAGGAATGGAAGAAAGAGAAAGGATGACGACCCTTAGTGACAGCTGGCGCCTGGGAGAGGACCTGGGAGTTTAGGGCCAAGGCTGTGGCAAGTATCCAGAGAAGAGTTCTCTGGCTGCCTTTGAGCCTGCACATAGCGGTGACCTGCTGTGACTGTGACATCATTAGCATCCTGGATCCTGAGAACCTCCACTGTGGTGATGGAGGCAGGGGAAATGACAGCCTGTACAAGGTCACTATCCAGGCTTCCAGGTGATTCTGAGAAGAGGTCTCCTTACCCTTCAGTGTCTTCAGCATAACCTTGTCTGCAGTGCCCTGGGAAGCCCAGGTGTAACTGGAGTGGGAGCTGTGTTGGGTTCAGTATCCTGGGGTTCCATGGCTGCCTGAGGGGGAGTGTCCCTGTTTAGCTAGTATCTTTATGTGAGAGGGCTTTGAACAAACGATATAGTCAGTTATAGTCTTAACCTCTACCCCATGGGAAAACAGAATCCCATCTTTTATGGGGAAGCAGATTGGCACATTTACAGGTAACATCATTGATAGGAGGCTGTGACAGTGATGATAGGGGAAACACGGGTGCCTTCTGGGACTGGGGTGAACTTTCTCCCACATTCCCATCTTGCAGCAGTGAAAGATGCCGGCTAACTGTGGGTGACGCATCTAACTGAGGCTTCAAGAACCAGGGTGAGCCGGCAGCATGGTGGAGGTGGTTTGGGCAGTGACACCATCTTTGAGGCAAATAGGGTAGTGGTTCAGAACATAGAGTTCAGAGTCAGGCCGACCTACAGTTTGAATGTTGCTTCTCCTTCTAGTTGTGGGCATTTATTCCACTTTTCCAAACCCAGTTTCTTCTTGGTAAAATGCTGATAACGCTAGCTCTTTTCTGAAGGCTTTCATGAAAAGCCAAGGAGGAGAATCCATGCCAATCCAGCATGGTACCTGGTTCACAGTAAGAGCTCAGTGATCGGCGGCTCAGATTTGTATTTTGTAACAGGTTTGCTCCAGAGTCAGCTTTTCTGAGCTGAGCCCGTTTTATAGTTGATCTTTGTACCCATGGAATTTCCTAAGTGTCTAGTTTCTCTGCACTGATTCCTGTGGGCAGCCCTTATGCAACACGAGTGGGGCTGGAGGAGCTGAGGAGGTGGAGGACCGGGCTTCCCTGCCAGCTTTTGAGTAATAGAAAACGTTCCACAAAGCAGGCTGCTTTTTTCTTTAATGATTGAAAATTTATTGTCCTTTCTCTAAATCTTCCTTTCCCATTAGGCTAGAGAAATGCTTCCTTTATCTAGCTAAGATTAGATAGACCAATTTATGCTCTCTTCCCTGCAGGGATAAATCTCTGAGAGCAGGAATCTGGCCAAGTCTCTGTCACACAGCACGCGCTGTGGAACATCCTGTCTGTAGGCAGGAAGTGAGACGGTCTTTGTATCCTGCTCTCATCTGATTTGGCTTTTGTGCAAGGACAAACTGTGTGCCTTTGAATGACTCCCCTAGTACATACTAATGCTCTCATATTGAGCATTGTATTTGAAATAGCCCCTTTTCTGATCAGTAGTAATCTGCAAAGGAGCAGATAATGTTCTGTGTCTTAATCCAAGGGGTGGTTATCCTGGTGTATACAAATGGAAGCGATTATTGTGTGGTATACACTTAGGATTTTTTGTACTTCAGTTTAAAGAAAAATTAAAAGTGTGCTGTAAGTTAGGTCTTGTCCAACTTTACAGCAGCTCTTTTCTGGGGCAAGTGGGTGCTCACTTGTGAAAGATTCACCACTCTTATTTTATGGATGCTGTGGTTTGGATATTAATGTGGGTGTCTCTCAGAGGCCCTTGTGTTAGATGCTTGCTCTTCAGGGTGTTACTACTGGGAGGTGCGGGAACCATTAGGAAATAGAGAGAGAGAGAAAGATCTTTTATCCATTGGTTCACTACCCTTGCAACAGCCACGGCCAGGCTAGGCCACAGCCAGGAGCCTTCCAGGTCTCCCACATGGCTGACAGTCCACTGCCTTCCCAGGCGGATCAGTAGGAAGCTGGATCTGAAGCAGATCAGCCAAATCTCAGACTGGTCCTCTGATACAGGATGTCTGTGTCGCAAGCAGTGACTTAACCCACTGTGCCATTGTGCTGGCCCTAGTGTAAACTTTAAAATTTGCATACATATACCAAGAGTGTACAAAGTGCACAACTTGACACCTATATGTTTCCTCTTGCTACTGTAAAAATTAACACAAAGTTTCAGCTTACAAATATGAATTTGTATTGGTACATGCCAGCTGATTTGGCACTATCAGTGAACTTCAGACTCTGCTGGGTAAGTGGGTATGTAAACCTGGGTGGGGAAGTACAGAGACTGGACACACTAGTGCTGGAATTGCTTGCTGCGCTTGGGATCCACTGAGGAAAACATCACTTTTGGTCTGTTTTAGGAACGGCATCAGCTTCAACTCCAACTCTTGGAACATGAGACAGAAATGTCAGGGGAAGTAATTGATTCTGACAAGGAGAGGTAAGTGGCTGCCCCTTGTGGTGAGGCTTAGCTGGTAGACATGCTGTGTTTTTGTGGGTGCATTTGACCCTTCTTTTCCCACAATGTTTTATATCCATTTATTTTTACTTAAAACATTCTTTGTTCCTCCTTCCTCTTTGGATATCCTTTAAAAAAACCTCTGTAGTACATAACATTACTTTTTTTTTTTTAAAGATTTATGTATTTGGAAAAGTTTCAGAGAGAGGAGAGCCAGAGAAAGAGTAATCTTCCATCCACTGGTTCACTCCCCGTGTCCAGAATGATCAGGGCTGTGCCAGGCTGAAGCCAGGAGCTTCTTCTGGGTCTCCCATGTGGGTGCAGGGGCCCAAGGACTTGAGCCATCTTCCACTGCTTTCTCAGGCACATTAGCAGGGAGCTGGATCAGAAGTGGAACAGCCAGGACTTGAACTGGCGCCCATATGGGATCCTCAGTGCTGCAGGTGGCAGCTTAATCTGCTGTGCCACAATATCACATTTCATCAAATGAAACCATATCCTAATGCCTCTCTTATAATCTCTTAGCAAAAACACATTTACGTTTGGCTTGTAGAATTGTTCCCTTTGGTAGTTTTAAATACATATGTTAATTGCAGTCTTAATCCTTAGCAATTGTAAACCTGTATTCTATAGGCAGATACCATTTTATACTTTTTAGAAATGTTTTCTCACGAACAATTTGATGTATTTATTAACAGAACCATACAATCATATATACACCCAGGGTGTACATAATTTTAAGAAAGCAAAAATTAAATCTGTTTCAACTTGTGTTTCACAATATTTGAATATTTTATCTTATTTGTGTGGGGAGCAACTCGGACTAGACTAAGTTACTGGAATTAAGACTTATTCTATGCATCTGCTCTCCCACAATATGGCGCTGAGAAGGGAGAAACAGCTTCTACACAGCTGCCTCCAGTTCAACCAATAAACTGTAAGACCTGCTCCTGATTGGAGGAGAGCAGCGTACTCGGCGTGTGGGTAGCAGAGTTGGGATTGGTGAAAGAGGACTATAAAGGAGGAGAGAGACAACATGCACCAGGAACATCTAAGGGGAACATCTATTTGAAGGAACACCTGTGCAGCCCCCGAGAGAGCCGGCCAGCGGTGTGCCGCTCCCCCGCGGAAGTGGGGAAAGTGGCCAGGGGGAACCGCCCTTCCACGGAGGTGGAAGGGACGGTAGCCAACCCGGGAAGAACCAGCAGCAAACCCGGGGAGGGCCGAGCAGACGAAAGAACAGCGCAGGGTCCTGTGTCGTTCCTCCATGAAGAGGGGGAGCGACAATTTGGAAATTGCCTAGATATTTAATGAATATCTGCCATTTTCTTTTAACTTAATAAAACTAAAAGGATGTAGTTATCAAAGATGTTAGAGAAACCTTTAAAGCAAGCATAGTTTAAAAAATAGTTTCCAATAAAAGTATATTTATAAACTTTCTTTCCATTTATGTCTATTGATTCATTCATTCTTAGGTCAGACTCCTTTTTATATTAAACATGTAATAAAGAAAATGTTGCGTGTCTGAATTATATATACTGCTGATGGACATTTTTGTTTAAAAAAATTTATATGAAAGGCAGAACCGGTGCCGCGGCTCACTAGGCTAATCCTCCGCCTTGTGGCACCGGCACACCAGGTTCTAGTCCCGGTCGGGGTGCCGGATTCTGTCCCGGTTGCCCCTCTTCCAGGCCAGCTCTCTGCTGTGGCCAGGGAGTGCAGTGGAGGATGGCCCAAGTGCTTGGGCCCTGCACCCCATGGGAGACCAGGAGAAGTACCTGGCTCCTGCCATTGGATCAGCACGGTGCGCCGGCTGCAGCGCGCCAGCCACGGCCATTGGAAGGTGAACCAACGGCAAAAGGAAGACCTTTCTCTCTGTTCTCTCTCTCACTGTCCACCTTGCCTGTCAAAAAAAAAAAAAAAAAAAAAAAAAAAAGAAAGAAAGAAAGGCAGAGAGACAGAGAATTCCTGTCTGTTGACTGACTTCCCAAATGCTTGCAACAGCCAGGACTGGGCCAGGCTAAACCCAGGAGCCAGCAACTCAATCTGGTCTCCCATGTGAGTGTCAGAGACCCGTGTACTTGGACCATTACCTGCTGCCTCTGAGGGCGCACATAAGGAGGAAGCTGGATAGACCAGTGAAGCCGGGGCTGAAACCCAAGCACTCTGTTATGAGATGCAGGTGTCCCAAGCATCTGCAAATGGAATAAGATAAAATTCATTTGTTATACTGATTAAAATTCTTGAGACAGGGTGGGAAATCTCACAGACATGTAGAAAGAATGCTAAATTTTCTTCTTTCTTTCTTTCTTTATTTTTTTTCTTTATTTTTTGACAGGCAGAGTGGACAGTGAGAGAGACAGAGAGAAAGGTCTTTCTTTGCCGTTGGTTCACCCTCCAATGGCCGCCGCGGCCAGCGCACCGCGCTGATCCGATGGCAGGAGCCAGGTGCTTCTCCTGGTCTCCCACGGGGTGCAGGGCCCAAGCACTTGGGCCATCCTCCACTGCACTCCCTGGCCACAGCAGAGAGCTGGCCTGGAAGAGGGGCAACCGGGACAGAATCCGGCGCCCCTACCGGGACTAGAACCCAGTATGCCAGCGCCGCAATGTGGAGGATTAGCCTACTGAGCTGCGGCGCCGGCCCTAAATTTTCTTTTAAAAAGGAATTTGGGGGTTGGTGCTATGGCAAAGTACGTTAATATGAGGGACCAGCATCCCATATGGTCACTGGTTCGAGTCCCAGCTGCTCCACTTCCAATCCAGCTCTCTGCTAATGTGCCTGGGAAAGCAGTGGAAGATGGCCCAGGTACTTGGGCCCCTGCACCCAAATGGGAGACCTGGAAGAAGCTCCTGGCTCCTGACTTTGGATCGGCCCAGCTCCAGCCATTGTGGCCATTTGGGGAGTGAACCAGTAGATGGAAGAACTCTGTCTCTCCCTCTATCTGTAACTCTGCCTCTCAAATAAATAAATATCAATATATAAAAGGAATTTGGATGTATTAGGTGAGAGACAAAGAAGATCCAGAACATGTGCCAGGGTAACTCTACATCATAGGAGTTTAAAAAACCAAAAGACTCTTTAAAAGAATTGGCTGTGTTGGTTCCTTTTTTTTTTTTTTTTTTTAATTTTTGACAAGCAGAGTGGACAGTGAGAGAGAGAGACAGAGAGAAAGGTCTTCCTTTGCCGTTGGTTCACCCCCCCAATGGCCGCCGCTGCTGGCGCACTGCACTGATCCGATGGCAGGAGCCAGGTGCTTTTCCTGGTCTCCCATGCGGGTGCAGGGCCCAAGAACTTGGGCCATCCTCCACTGCACTCCCGGGCCATAGCAGAGAGCTGGCCTGGAAGAGGGGCAACCAGGACAGAATCCGGCACCCCGACCGGGACTAGAACCCGGTGTGCTGGCGCCGCTAGGCGGAGGATTAGCCTATTGAGCCACGGCGCTGGCCCTGGTTCCTGAATTACTTAGGGCTCAGCTAGAATTCCTGCCTTTAAGTTTTGGTTGACCCTTGTTTTGTCATTCATGGGGTCATCACTTATTGTAGACTTAAACTTGTACAAGTATGACATTGTACTGACATTGTATGTCATTATATTTTAAAAAATATTTTTAATGCACCTACATTTAAAAAATTACTTATTGGAAGGGCTGCCCCTGGGACACAGTGGGTTAAGCCACTGCTTGTGACTCTGGCATCTGATATAGGTGCCGGTTTCAGTCCTGGCTGCCCCACTTCTAATCCAGCTACTTCTCTCCCACCTGCTTCTGTGATCTTTCTGCCTGCTAATGCACCTGGGAAAGCGGCAGAAGACGGCTCCCGTGCTTGGACCTCTGCTACCCACATGAGTGACCCGCATGGAGTTCCTGGCTCTTGGCTTTGGCCTGGTCCAGCCCCATCCACTGTGGCCATTTGGGGAGTGAATCAGCGGATGGAGGATCTCTCTCTCTCTGTCTCTCTCTCAGTCTCTGTATCTCAAATAAATAAAATCTCTTTAAAAATTATTTGAGAGGCAGAGAGGGAGAGAAGGAGCAAGGGTGCTGTTCCCCATCAGTTCACTTCCTGAATGCCCACAACAGTCAGGATGAAGCCAAGAGGTGGGAACTTAGTCCAGGTCTTCCACCGAGGTGGCAGGAATGTTACTTGAACCAACAGTGCTGCCTTCTAGGGTCTGCAGTAGTAGGAAGCTGGGGTCAGGAGCCTGAGCAAGGTATCAGATCCAGAGACTTCACTGGGGCATGCAGGCATCCTACCTGGCATCGTAACCACCTCACTAGGCCAGATACCCTCCCCAGGGCAGGAGTTCTCAGCCACTTGTTATAGCCCATGGCTTGTTGTGAGTGTGCTGGAATATATCCAAGGCTGTTGCAAGTGCAAAAGTGCAGTCTGTAAATATTCCCCATAACCTTGAACTCCATCTTGTTGATAAGAAAATTTATCAACTGTGACTAATACCACTTATGCTGGAAATTAATTTACATATATACATTTACATATGTTTTGTTTTATTTCTAAACTTTGCTTGGTAAAACATTGCTTTGTCCTTTTGCTATAAGCATATGAATTCCTGGTTGGAAAATATGGGGGTAGTATACCATCTCTTCTAGAAATTAAAAGGCAAAGAAAGCCATATGTTAATTTTTAGTAAAGGAGCCGAAGTTGGGATGCTTGAGACAAGCTAGTTAACCTCCCTAAGAGTCTGCATATCTGTGGGCGGCAGGAGTCCAGTTACTCGAGCCGTCACCAGCTGCCTGCCAGGATGCACATTAGCAGGAAGCTGGAAACAGGAGCCAGAGCCAGGACTTGAATGCAGACACTCTAATATGGGATATGAGCATCTTAGCCACTAGGCCAAATGTCCGCCCCATTTGCAGGATTAAAACTGGCAAGTGGTGACTTGAAAAGGACTCGAATGTTCTCTTTGTGGTGGGTGGCAGATGAGTAGTTAGCCACCTAGGAGGCCAGTGGAGTGATGAGAGTGTGTCGTGCGGTTTTCCTTGTCTGTGACCATTTTTTGTCAAAGCTGCACCTTTCTGCCTGGGTTGAGGACTGACACGCCTTTCCTGCTGGTTGTGTTAGGTATCAGCAACTGGAGGAGGCGTCAGCCAGCCTCCGAGAGCGGATCAGACACCTCGATGACATGGTGCACTGCCAGCAGAAGAAAGTCAAGCAGATGGTTGAGGAGGTGAGTCCTCGTGCAAGGCGTGGGCCCAGGACGGCTTCCAGGGTGGGCAAACTGAAGCCCTAGAATAGTTCAGGCTCTCAGCTCAGGCCTGTGGCTCTGAGAGCGCTTGGCCAGGCCACTGCTGTCTTAGCCCCATGGACCAATGAGCATCCCTCCAAAGGATCAAAGGGTTGCAGGGAAGAGAGCTGTGAAGTGCATTTAATGCACTCACCTACGTTCAAAGAACAGTGACACCCCAGGGGACACACAAGTGTGTGACAGAAATGGGTATTAGTCCAGGACTCTGCACTGCTACCAAACCTGCATGCTTCTGTCTCCCAGCTACTTCTCTGGTCTTTTCCATTTCTGATGTGTCTGTCTATTCTGTCTGTTCCTCTTTATTTAAAAATTATTTTTATTTATTATTTAATTTATTTGCAAGGTAAAGAAAAAGAGGCAGAGAGAGAGAGAGAGAGAAAGAAAGCTTATATTTGCTACAGGTTTATTCCCAAAATGCGTGCAATAGCCAGGCTTGGGCTAGGCTTAAACTGGGAGCTAGCTACTCAACCCAGGTCTCCCACGTGGGTAGCAGGGACTCAAATGTTTGAGCCATCACCTGCTATTTCCCAGGGTGCGTTACAGGAAGCTGGGATGAAGAGTGGGGCTGGGGCTTGGACCTAGGCACGCTGATACAGGATGCGGGCATCCCACATGGAGTCTTAACCGCTGAGCCAAATGCCTGCCCCTGTCTGCCTTTTTGCTCCTTCCTTTCTCATTCTTTCCCCCACACCTGTTGCTTCTTTATCCTTCTCTCTTCCACCACCCTTTCTTTTTTAATGTCTCTGACATGAAACATGAAACCAACTTATACGTCTGCTCTGCTGGGCATAGCTCACACTTCTTGCTCATAAAAAAGGAAGGTAAGTTGGATGTTTATGTTTCTCTAAGACAAAAAGAGTTCTTGCATCTTGTGTGAATGTCATCCGTCTTTCTTATGGTAATGCTCAGTAGAAGGAACTCCACGCTGTGGTAAAGCTAATCACATGTTATTGTAGCTTTTCCTTGCTCAGTTAAAGATAGAACAAGCTGATAGAAAAAGAACACTACTAACAGGGTTATGAGAATTCCTTTGGGCGTAATTCTGTAACTTGCAAAGAAAAGATTTCTATTTAATTGCACATTTAGTCAGCAGTGGAAAAACTGAAAACCTTTCCTTTTATATCAAGCACTGCTCTTGAAAGTTATCTGTCTTACCAATGAATTATTAAAATTAAAAGTATATCTGCCTTCTAATAAATAATTCATATACATGACAGATGGACAGGGAATTAAAAGTATATCTGCTTTATTAATTCATAAAATGTTGGGGATATTAGCGTGGTGGGGTTAGGGTCAGGGAATTGGGAGGATGAGGAGGGGATCATCTTTTTTTATTGGGTGTAGAATAAACAGTATACATTAGATAGGTCTTGCCCCAGATGGAAAGTCCAGGTCACACTGGGCTGAATTGTGTGTGTCCTCATTAGCTCACCACACATCGTGGGGAAAAGTAGGATGGCAGAGGTTCAGGGGAGGAAGGCTGGCAGAGGCTCAGGGCAGGAGGTCACACTCCACCTTCACAGGCTCTTCGCCCATCCAGGAAGGAGCACGGACAGCCCTGCACCGGGGAGGGAGATGCTGCCATGGCCTTAGCAGCAGTAGACCTCAGGAGCGCAATGCCCACGGAAAAGCGTGACTTTGTCGTTAGCATCTCAGTGAGCCTGGGCTGTCAGAGCATAGCTTTTCTGCTTCGGACTTTCATACCTGTGAGGTCTGGGGCCAGGGTGTTTATTTTCTCCCATTTTTTTCCCCATGTGACTTACTACCTGCGGGCATGGCATTTCTCTCACCTCTCCTCAGGGGGATGTCTGTGTGGTTCTCAGATCCAACACTAGAGAACCATTACACAAAAACCGCATGTAGACTGGCTTTTATTTATTTATGTTAGATTTATTTGTTTATTTCAAAGTCAGAGTTACAGAGATAGGGAGAGAAAGAGAGATCTTCCATACACTGGTTCACTTCCCAGATGGCTACAATGGCCAGCACTGAGCTAGGCCCCAACCAGGAACCAGGAGCTTCATCTGGGTCTCCCATATGGGCGGCAGGAGCCCAGACACTTGGGCCATCCTCTGCTACTTTCCAAGATCATTAGCAGGGAGCTGCATCAGAAGTGGAGTAATTGGGAAGCAAACCACACCCATCAGGGATGCCAGCATCGCAGGAGGTGGCTTTACTTGCTGTGCCACGATGGCAGCGCCTCAGATTGGCTTTTAATTCAGCTAAACTCTTCTCTGCAAGGATTTGACTACTACTGAAGTCAGAGACACTTATTTTCTCACCTACTTCCAGATTATAACAAACATTGCAATTTGAAGGGAGTGCGGCAATATGTATATATTTCATACACAGACATACATGCATGCATCCAGGACAACAGGGAAGCACACAGAGATTGCCACCTACGCCTGCCTTTCCTTCCTGTGATTTCATAGTTCCCACAGAAGCTCCTCTAAGTTCTGATGATGTGCTCCGGAACGGCCCAGTTACTGGATCGCAGTCACAGGCTGGGATGTGGACGGGCACCTCAGTGGTAGTACCACCTAGGGACTGGCTGGGTTGTAACTGTGAACAGAGAGAAAAAAAAAAGAGTCTTTTTAGTCTTAAACTATCAAAATCAGATAGGAAAAATTGTTTTTCCAGTATACCATGTTAACTAACATGGCAAAAAGTTTGGTTTAAAATTTCAATTTTTGTAGCCATTGACATGAGTACTTTTTCTTTTTAAGTTAGATCTATAGAAAAGGGACATGGAAAATGAGGAGTGGGGCCAGCTGAGAGTAGGTGAGGGAACTGGGGAAGACATAGCCAGGGAGAGAGGCGGGAGATGACTCCTTATCACAGGAAGCAATGGAGGAGAGAGAAGGTATTTGTATTTTGTACTGGGATGCAAAGCCGGGTCACAACCACTGGGTGGCGCTTTCAAAGAGGCAAGTTCCAGCTCTTCATTCGAAATGAAGAGATATTGCTAAAATGGGCTGGCCCGGGGAGGCATTTCTCCCTTCGTCATGGGTACATTCCTGCGACATAAGGAGCTGCGGCACGAGTCGTCTAGTGTTCTCCCCAGTTCAGTGTTCTGTAATCAGAATGGCTGTGCGAAGGCAGCCTGGTGACTGCTCAGTGTTGCTCCTTGTTTACCAGGCTGCGCCATCACTGTGTTCACAGCCTTATCATTACTTTGCATAACAAGTGAGGTAGCAAACGCATAACTAAATCACTTGCAATCACTAGGACAAAATTGTGAGAAGTGTGGGCTACTGAATTGGTCACTTGTGGAATCTTGAACCATGTCTTTAGAAGTGGATTTTTATCTTGAGTTCCTCTGTCTGCACTAAGAGGCAAATTGTACCTAGCATCGGAGTGAGCCTGTAAGTGTGATGGATGTGGGACGAGTTTTGTTTTTCCACATGAAGTCTGGATGTTGTCTGCTTCAGAGCCTTGCTTGCCCCAGGGGTGCCTATCCAGGCCCCAGCCATTGTTGGTGTCATTTTGATCATAAATGGCTTGCAGAAACATAGTTGATTACAATGATGAACTTCTCTTTTTAGCTCAACACATCCGGTATTATTAGTCCTGAGGTTCTTGTAATCAGTAAGCGTTAAGCAATGTATTTCTTCCCTCCTCAGTGGAATATCATTTTAATAATACGACTACTAATCTGAATATCAAGTAACTGGCCCGGGTTTTGAAGTCTTTAGCTCAGTAACGACTTGATTTCCATTGTGTGAGACAGTAAGGACTTGGCTGTGTAAGCAGGGCTCGTGGGGAGGCGGGTAGGTCCTTTTTGGAAATGAAGGATTGGTACATATCTTATGGGATCAAGTTCATTGGAGAAAGACAATGCGGTGTCTTCCATTGAGTGTGGAACTGCATACCCCTGCTAAGCTAGGCCTTTGCACTGAAGTAAGTCTCCTTTTGTGGTGGACATGAGGGACTGGGTCTTGCCCTCCCGTCACTAGTTCTTGCAGCTGGTTCTGGCTCTACCCAAAGCAAAAAAAGCAAAGCCCCCCAACCCCTACAGACTTTTAAGAGTGTTTACCAGAAAATTTAGAGACATATCAAGGGATGGAAAAGAAATCACACTTGAGGAAAAATTCATTCATCCATTCATCAGAAATCCAGCAGCACTTGCCTTGTGCTGGGCTGGCTACTGAGTGGGGGGGGGGGGGGGGGGCGGGGCGTGCAACCAGGCTTCTGCTGTCATGCATCTTACCCACTGCTGTTGCCAGGGTGCGGGCCGAATCAGGAGAGCTGGGAGGAGGGGCAAGCTAGGCAGGGTCCTGAGCCCAGAGCAATGAGCCCCCCTCCCACATCTTGCAGTGTGATTTCTACAGTCAGCAGGGTCATTCCTGCCTGTGCACCTGTCTCACCAAGGCCCAGTCTGCTGCCAACCAGAGCAGCTTTCCGGCCATGGAGAGAAGAGCCAGAGTCTTAGATGCCCGCCAAAAGGATGATTGACACTTTGGCCAAGGGGTCATGATCCATTATTCATCTGAGTAAACAGCAATTGAACAAGAGTTCTGTTGCTATTTTCCGGTTCAGCCATTAAGCAACCTCTCATTTTATCACGTATTCTGATTTCCCATTGCTGTTTGTGATTTGGGAAACGTTTCTTCCAGCAAAAACTGCCTTAAGGGAGTTTCTCTTCAGCTGCAAAGGAGACGTTCTTTCTTTGGACTTCTTTTGCAACAAGTAGCTGCTCTCCTTCCTCTCTTCGTATAATTTAGATGTTTAATCAGCACGTAGGTGCAGTGAATTGATTTTCTCATTAGTGTTCCACCTAGGCTGCCTGTTAGACTCACCTGGAGAGCTTTAGAAAAAATGCCTGGACCTGGTTGATGGGGGTGGGAGGCAGAGTGGTAACAGGTCATTTTTGTTTGTGTGTTTGTTTTTTTAATGATGTAAGTGAGTGCAGTAGGCAACAAGGGTTGGGAACTGATGCCCGGCAGCCTGACTCAGAAGTTCCTGTCCCTGAGCTGGAAGGCTGGGGGTGAATCTAGAGGAGGAAGGGCTCAATGGGAGATAGCCATGGTGCGCAGCCTCCAGGGACTGGGAGCACCTGTGTGAGAAAGCTGGGCCAAGTCTGAGACCAAGTCCCAGGAGGGGAGCTTCACCTCCTTCCAGCCCCTGGTCCTGGGAGGAGTGTGTGACAGCTCACTCCTAAGAGCTGGGTTATCTTGGTCGTATCCCCATTGTGAAAAACAGAGATGCTATCCAGATCCACCTGGAGATAAGATGCTACTAAGGTAGGATGAGGTACCCTTGCTAACCAAATAATAGAGACTTTAAGAGACAGAATCCACCACGTCTTTGGGAGTTGGGAACCCACCACCAACAAAGAGACCCAAAGTGGTTCTCAGGGACCCTATTTGCACTGTGCACATGTGCACATGCCTGACTTTGTCCTGGTTTAAATTAGCCTCCCTGTCAATACAGAGCCGTTACACCTGGTCAAACAGGACCTCTTTAAAAGAATACTAATTGTGGCCCTTAAGAAGTTAGAAGTTGTCTCTAGAATGGGATAAATAGCAGTATCTACCTGGGTGTGTTTTTTAATAAGAGTTAAATGAGATGATGAATATACAACACTTAACCTACCAATTGGAACATAGAAAATACCCAGTAGGTACTAGCTGCTATTACTGTTGTTACTGCTGATGAATGGGTTCCTGCTGTGTATGCCTAAAGTAATGTGAGTTGAAAGCAAAAGTAGCTATGTTGATTTCCTGACCAGTATGCAGGTTTGCCTTTCTTCCCTTTGGGGGTCTTGAGCCCAGTGGGATCTTTGGGTGCACTTCTCTCTTCTCTTCTGTGCTCTCTGCTGTTTTCTCGCTTAGCCACTTGTCTTTTGAGTACAATATGTATACATAAAGTGATTTAAAAAATCAAATTCATTCTAAGAATTTTCTATTTTGGCCGGCACTGCGGCTCACTAGGCTAATCCTCCGCCTAGCGGCGCCGGCACACCAGGTTCTAGTCCTGGTGGGGGCGCTAGATTCTGTCCCGGTTGCCCCTTTTCCAGGCCAGCTCTCTGCTGTGGCCAGGGAGTGCAGTGGAGGATGGCCCAGGTGCTTGGGCCCTGCACCCCATGGGAGACCAGGAAAAGCACCTGGCTCCTGGCTCCTGCCATCGGATCAGCGTGGTGCACCGGCCGCAGCGCGCCGGCCGCGGTGGCCATTGGAGGGTGAACCAACGGCAAAAGGAAGACCTTTCTCTCTGTCTCTCTCTCACACTGTCCACTCTGCCTGTCAAAAAAAAAAAATTAAAAAAAAATTTTTCTATTTTGAATGACTCAGGCATGTACTGGCCACACAGTTTGTTTATTTATTTATTTATTTATTTTTAAAGATTTATTTATTTGAAAGTCAGAGTTACACAGAGAAGGAGAGGCAGAGAGAGAAAGAGAGAGAGAGAGAGAAGTCTTCCATCTGCTGGTTCACTCCCCAGCTGGCCACAATGGCCAAAGCTGCACCAATCTGAAGCCAGGAGCCAGGAGCTTCTTCCAGGTCTCCTACATGGGTGCAGGAGCCCAAGGACTTGGGCCATCTTTCACTGCTTTCCCAGGGCATAGCAGAGGGCTGAATCAGAAGTGGAGCAACCGGGACTCGAACTGGTGCCCATATGGGATGCTGGCACTGCAGGCAGCGGCTTTACCTGCTATGCCACAGTGCTGGCCCCAACAACAGTTTATTTTAAAACTGTTGTATGGTGTGCTGAAATGTGCAGCATGCAAGAATACGCTTTTACCAAATGCCCTGGGTTTAGAGGATTCTGAGTACCTGTATTTTCCACAAGGGGGTTGGGAAGGAGCCATAGCACTGAGCCTACCACCCTAACCCACTCAATTGGACTGTCTCCAGATCATGTCGCACGAGCTGTTCTCCAGATTTAGTCTCCGGCTCTTTGGAAGATGATAGAATGGTAGCCTGCTGTGGGTTGGAAGTGATTCCTTTTATTGTTCCTGATTAGAAGAACACTTGTTCATTATCTACTGGGAAGAGGTGACACCTTTGATGAGCGGAGAAACAGGACAGTAAGGACACCGTATTGAAAGGGAAATCTGACCCTGGGGGCCTCCACACACTGTCTGTAAGCTTTACTTGTGCAGCCTCGACTTCAGTCAAGAAACTCAGAGAGCCACAGAGTATTTTTAGCAACATGGGTTCCTAGACATCAAAGCAGCAACCATGGAAAAGACTACTAAAGACATAATTCAGAAAGTGCCAGGTGGAGCCTGGTCTAAAATCTTGGAAAATGAATCCTTGCTTATGGAAAACTGCCAAGGACAACTGCTAAGGAGATGGACGAGAGCCGGAAGAACATCAGAACTCTGGGATTGAAATGCTCCCCATCAGAGCGCGTGCCAGAAAATACAGACACAGACAAGTGTCCACGTAGTTTGATTATATTTGTTTATGGGATGTGGCTGCGGGGGGGGGGGGTGTCCTGTCTGAGTGGGTAACAGCAACACTAGTCAACTTAGCATTGTTCTTGTTAGCTTAAGAAGAGTTTGGTTTGCTTCTCTCACCTTGGGCCTTTGCATGGATAGAGTTAGTTCAACCAACTTTGTGAAAAGGAGAAGGGCTGAAATTGATTGAAGTGAAATATACTTCATGTGTGCTGTATTTGCATAGAGGTCTGCCTGGAGGTGGCCACGGGTGCTGGTGGTTCCTCACCTGGTGATGGCAGTATTAGCCTGCGGCAGCCAGAGGCTGGGCTCCCGAGGGGAAGCCCAGTGTCCCTCCGATGTGGGTTAGCTCTCCTCCTCTACTTCTCCTGGCAGAGAGGGCATGTTGATGCTTTCCTGTCATTACTTGCCTTTGATCTTTTGTTTAGGGGCTTCTGCCTGGCTTGAGCAAGTGGGTAGTGGGTGGGAAAGGAAGCAGATGAATAATTTTTCTTGCATCATGAACCTGTGTATGACACTTGTTTTAGAAGCAGGTCTCGGGTGCTCTGCTGGGTCTCCAGAATTCTTTAAGGGAGATGCAGTCGGATTTTAGCATCTGTCATCTAAATAGTACCCTAGTGTAGTTACTCGCTGTTTCTAGGGATGCCTTTATGGTCACTGGCATTTGTTCTAGTGGAATAGATTAATTACCCAATTTCAAAAAGTAGGATAACACAAATGAAAGGAAGGCAGTTATTTTTAGACATGGTGGGTCACTCTCTCCCACAGTGGAATACTCTCCTTTGCCCTTGGAGTTTCTTTTCTTTTGGGCTACGGACAGTGCCTGGAGGCCAGGTCAGCTTTTCACTGCGGAGCAGGTGGTGGGTGTGGTGCCCAGACTTAGAGGCCCTTCTGTACCTTGCCCTGGGTGCATCATGCAGCTTCCCCAGCCTTGGCCCTGATCCTGTTGATCTCCTTGAGTCTGAGTCCCTTTGCGTCACAGGATCTACCTCTGCTTGCTCCTGTCTGCCTTTGCTGCTGTCTCTTAATTTGCCCCTTCCCTGCCTGCACTGACATTGGGTGTGAACTTGGTTTCCTGCCTGTCAAACCCAAGATATGTGCTCAGATCCTGCCCTTCCACCCCACCCACTCCATCCCCGTCCTCTTACCCTGCCTTTAATTGGATCCTTCATCCTGGACTCTTATGGTTACAGCTGTGTCACATGGGCACTCACGTCCCCATCCAAAGGAGGGGCTGCTCAAAAGTTGAGGCAGAATTTACTTACAAGAAATGAAAATGTTATGGTTTTAAATTCACTTCTTTATTTTAAGACCTTAGATAACTTTATCAAAGATGTGAAATAGAAAGAACATGATTTTGTCAGCCTTTTTTCCCTTCGTAGCCTAGGAAGAGCCCTTGCAGGTTCATTTTATGACAATACTGATTAATGTGTTCATAATAGAAATTGTCCTTTTGATCGAGATATTCTTCTCTCTGTAAATGTCATTGAACCCACATGATATTTATTGGGACTGCTTCTGACTGCCTTGGAACTGGTTTCTTAGAAACCTGGATGCCCAGTTTGGCCATAGAAAATATGTGAGGCTAAGCAGTTCGTGTTCCGGGTCGTTACCAGCTATTGAATGCGTCTCTTTTTCTGAGAGTATGACATGGACTTCGCATTCCCACATTTACCCTCTGAGGGAGATACTATTGCCCAGTTTTTTAAGCGCAAGCGACTGTGGTTGAAGATCTTAAAAAATAAGTAGCCGGCAGTCTCTCAGCAGAGTGGTGGTGCTCCATCCGCATCCTGATCTTCAGCTCCGAAGCTGCCTGTGTCCTTTTCTTCTTCTCTTTTTCATTAGGAAAAGTTGTAAACAGAAAAAATTACAGAGGATGACAAAAACAAAAAAGCATGTATCATTCTCCAGAATCATCACGTTACAATTTTGGCAGATTTGTTTCTGATTTTTTTTTAAGTCAAAGCAGACATTACAGATAAAGAAAAGAATCTCTTCTGATGCCTGACAGTTTTGTTCCTCTTCCTCCTTCTGTGTTTCCTCCCTCCCTCTCCACCGGCACTCCTGCTCCGGAGGCAGATTGTTCCAGGCCATGTTTTGACGCCTTTATTGCATTGATGTGTATATGTATTTATTGTACTACGCAAGGGGACTTCAAAAAGTCCATGAAAATGGAATTACAAGATAAGTTTATTTTGGTACAGATATTTTTGAAATCCATGTATAATTTCTTTTTGTAATGCCCATTTTTCACATATATTTTGAAGTCACCTCCTGTAGCTTAGTTTTGGGGCTTAAAAGTTTATATAAAATTTATTTTGTATTGTAGAAAATAATTTGTATTGTAGAAAATGTTGCTGTATATAATTTCTGCTTACTCCTCTCCCCAGTTTTGTTTCCGTATGTTATCACATTGAGGTCTGAATCATGAGTCATCTCATGGCTGTGTAATATACTTTTATATGTATATATTGTAATTTATTTGGTGGATAGATGTTTCATTTGTTTCCAGATTTTTATTGTTTTACAAACAGTGACAAATGTCTCCATGCTGCTTTAGAAAAATTGCTAGGGTGTGGGGTTGACACCATTTCAGCATTACGAGATGTTGCCCAATGGTTCCCCAGTGTGCATTTCTGTCAGTCATGTAGGGAGGGCAGATTTTTCCCGACACTCACTGTCACTTGGCACTGTGTGGACTATAATTTTGGCTATTTATGAAATTGCATCTTATGTTTTAATTTGCGTCAGCCTGATTATTGCTCATAACAAGTTGTGATGTTGAGTAACTTTGCAGTCTTCTTGGGCATTCAGGGTGCCGCCTTTATGAACTGGTTGTTAATATCCTTTATTCATTTTATGTTAGGTTTTATCATTTTCCTGCCGATTTGTAGGAATTCTGCATGTTATTGATATTGATCACTTATCAAAAAGTATTTGGTGCTACCATCTCCTATTCAGTGTTTTTTGTTTGCTTGTTGGTATATCTTATAATTTACACATCTTTGATTTTGGTGTGAAGTTAACTTTTTGTCGTTTGTCATTTGGCCCTGAGCCAAATGAGTGTTGCTTGTTCATTTGTCATAAAGTTGTCTTCTGTAATTCAAAGCTTTGGTTTTCATGTTTAAGTCTTTAGTTACAACTTATGTGCCTGTTCCCTGCACCCTCCCTTACTGCCTTCCTCCATGGCACTCAACATCTTGTAGTATCCTTTCCCTATCTGTTTGTGCTTATGTGTGGGGCTTGGGGTCTGCTTCCCTCCATTAGAATGTAAGCTCCGCAAGAGCAGGGACTTTTGTGTGATTTATTTATGGTCCTCTCCCTACTATCTGAGACAGTCACTAGCATACAGCAGGTGCTCAATAAATATTTGCCGAACAAATAAAGAATAACCGATGTGGAGCATTTTTGTGTGTGTGTAAGTGACATGCAGAGGTCTCTGTCTCTCCTTCTCCCCATCCTTCTCCACTCCTGGGAGGTTTGATCTCTATCACCATTGTCTTACTGGATTTTCTTTTTGTCCTCTTTGTTAAGCAGGAGTTTTTCCATGCAGCTGTGCTGTTGTCTTTGAATGTTCTGGTTCTCCTGCTCCTCTGCTGAAGTCTATAGGGCTCCCAGCCTTGGGCTTAGTGTCGCTCCCCGTCTTCGTGGAGGAACGACACAGGACCCTGCGCTGTTCTTTCGTCTGCTCGGCCCTCCCCGGGTTTGCTGCTGGTTCTTCCCGGGTTGGCTACCGACCCTTCCACCTCCGTGGAAGGGCGGTTCCCCCTGCCACATTCCCCACTTCCGCGGGGGAGCGGCACACCGCCGGCTGGCTCTCTCGGGGGCTGCTCAGGTGTTCCCCTTAGATGTTCCCCTTAGATGTTCCTGGTGCATGCCGTCTCTCTCCTCCTTTATAGTCCTCTTCCACCAATCCCAACTCTGCTACCCACATGCCGAGTACGCTGCTCTCCTCCAATCAGGAGCAGGTCCCACAGTTTATTGGTTGAACTGGAGGCAGCTGTGTAGAAGCTGTTTCCCTTCTCAGCGCCATATTGTGGGAAAGCAGATGCATAGAATAAGTCTTAATTCCAGTAACTAGTCTAGTCCGAGTTGCTCCCAGTTGCTCCCCACAGATCCCCCTTTCTTTTTATTTTTGGCGTTGATACGTGCCTGTCTTCGGTGCCCCGCGGCACACACTCTGCTCTGCTTGCTAGAGTTGCCCACAGGTTCTTACAAGTCCTATCAATCAGGCAAACCGAATCTGGGTCCTCTCTTCGCCATGTTGTGAGGAGGTTTTTAGGCGCTGATGCGTGCCTGTGTTCGGTGCCCTGCAGCGCATGCTCTGCTCTGCCTGCAGGTGCTTACAAGCCCTAGCAATCAGGCAAACCGAATCCAAGCCTTCTCATTGCCGTATTGTGGGGAGACTTACTGGTATTGATAACGTGCCTGTCTTCGGTGACCTGCGGCGCATAAGCTGCTAGCCGCCCGCAGGTGCTCATCGCCTCACTAATCAGGCAGACCGAATCCAAGCTCTCTCATTGCCATGTTGTGGGGTGGCCTTTCTATTTCTCTATTTCTCTATGTCCGGGCATTCCTATTTCTCCCATTTTACTTCTATCTTCCAGCATTCCTATTTCTCTCATTTTACTTCTAAACTTCTGTTTCTCTTATCCCTGCGGCTTCCCGGCGCCCGCCCCGAGGCTGCTTCTCGGCACCTCGCCCTGCGGCAGCTTCACGGCTCTGCGCGGCTTCCCGGTGCCTCGCCCCGCCGGCGGGCTCCCGGCTCTGCGCGGCTCGGCTTCGCGCGCACACTCCGCGGTCTCCACGCCCCTTCGCATCCGCACCACGGCCTCGCGCCAGCCCCGCGTTCCCTATCCATTCACGCCGCGTGCAGAGAGAGCACTTAGGAATAGGAATGAGGTTGAGGAGGAGCCAGAGGCAGCTGAGAGGCAGCTGAGAGGGAGCTCCTCTCGGAAGGACAGACAGTAAATATTTGGGGAGCACCGTTTATGAACCAAGTGTAAAAATGGATGTGAATTCTGACTCTCTGGACTTTCTGGCTCACATCTGAACTCATTAGATCCTGTGGCCGGCGCTGCGGCTCACTAGGCTAATCTTCCGCCTGGGGCGCCAGCACACCAGGTTCTAGCCCCGGATGAGGCACCGGATTCTGTCTCTGTTGCTCCTCTTCCAGGCCAGCTCTCTGCTGTGGCCAGGGAGTGCAGTGGAGGATGGCCCAAATCCTTGGGCCCTGCACCCGCATGGGAGACCAGGAGGAGGCACTTGGCTCCTGGCTTTGGATCGGTGCAGCGTGCTGGCCATGGCAGCCACTTGTGGGGGTGAACCAATGGAAAAAGGAAAACCTTTGTCTCTGTCTCTCTCTCTCTCTCACTGTCTAACTCTGCCTGTGGGGGGGGGGGGGAAGAACCTGATGCATCGTGTGACAAGTGACAGGCATAGTTATGAGCTGTGCATACTGGACACAGAAGCTGGAGAACACAGTCGTGTGGCTCTGCATCCTGTCTCTGCTTCTGACTAGGCTTCTTTATTAAGCAAATTGCTTATCATCTCCTAGATTGTTTCCTTATCAATAAAGCAGCAAAGATCATCTTGGAACCTCCTCCAGAGATGGTTTTAAGGACTGGCTGGTAGAATGCATGAGGACTGCTTAGCATAGTACCTATATATAAGAACTAACTGTGTGGGTGGGGAGTCTTTACATAAGGGGCAGGCCTGGCAGGATGGGTTAGATTTTTTTTAAGGCAGGGAATGGATAGGTGGGAAAGGTCATGCCATAGAAGGGAGAACAATGCAAACACAGAGACCAGAGGAGATGCACATAGTTGAGTTCAGGGAGCATTAATCTGGTGTAACTGGATTGTATGAGGGAGTGGTCAGTGAAGAGGATGAGACCAGTTGTGGTGGGTGATCAGCACCAAGCCAAGGAAAATGCCTTTTGTTACCTTGCTCTGAAGTCCTCTAGGGCTTCCTGTTGCTTGATCAGATCTGAGTCCTAGAGAGAGAGATGCCCCTGGCAGGCGATACAGGCAAATGGAAGGGGAGAGGACAGGAGGGCACCTGGAAGGGAACAAAGGAGTCCTACCCAGTGCTGGTGAGGATTCCTATTCCAGAGCACTTGAACTTGAGGAGCTTTTTTTTTTTTTTCAAAATTTTTAGTGCCAGTTTTCTGCCAGGTATAGATCTCGTTACTTCCATATGTATTCATTGTATGGTTCTGAAATCATTCTTTCTGCGGATATTAGTGTTCAGGATAGGATGTCTTTGGCTCCTATCCGCACCTATCAAGGAAAGCTTGGGGATAAATATGCTCCCTCCCACTTCTCCATTTCACCTGTCTCTACTGTCAATGAGAGGAAAAAGAATAGCTGAATGATTTAGGAGCCCAGCAGATCCTTTGTGAAGAGGAGGCCACATGCCCGTGTTCCTTCCAGCCTTGTCTAATTCCTGGGCAGCATTGCAGTGGTGGGTTGTCATGGCGGGGAGGCTGGAAACTGGCAAATGTCTGGGAGTGGGATGGTGTGGGTGAGAGTTGGGATTTGGCATCAGAGAGACTTGGGTTTAGGTCTCTGCTCTGCGAAGGACTAGATGATGCTAAGAAGACGAGCAAATGATGCACACCTTAGAACGTCAATTTCCTCAAGTGTGGACAATCACTTTGGGTTGTTTATTTTGTTAGAAATGTATTTATTTATTTGAAAGGCAAAAAGAGACAGACAAAGACCTCCCATCTGCAGATTAATTCCTCAGATGCTTGCAACAGCCTAAAGTGGGTCAGGCCAAAGCCACGAGGGCAGTCCAGGTCTCCCATGTGGGTGGCAAGGATCTAACTACCTCAGCCATCACCTGCTGCCTCCCGGGGTCTACATTAGCAGGAAGCTGGAATTCAAACACAGACAGTCTGACATAGGATGTGGGGGTCCCAAGTAGTGTCTTACTCATTGTGGCAAACACTCTCCCCTGGAATTATGAGCCAAACCAGCAAATGCCTAGTACCAGTCTACCCTCTTTCTTCCTCCTTAGTGGATGGACTCAGATTGGGAAACCAGTTTTCTCATCTTCCCTAACATTTATGAAGCCAAGTCACTTTTAGGTACCCATGAGAATCAGCGTGCGCTTCCCTTCCTTAAAGAGAAGTTGGGTTATCTTTCATATAAGATAGAAATCAAACCAAATGAGATTACGTTACCTCAGAAGCCAGTTTCAACGGATCCTTTGATGATATAGTTCTATTATTATATATTACTTCAAACTTAATAGGAAAAATTGATTAAAATAGGTGCCTTTTTCATATCTAGCCTGGCTGAATGCCACAAGACACATTAATTGAAAATGAATTTCCACAAACCCAATCAAGCATCATGAAGATGAAAAATGTACCTTTTCCCCTCCATGCCTTCATTGATTTTTCATTTTCCTTGCTCAGAGCTTCATTTAGCAATTTTTCAGTTTCGTTTTGTTGTGCCCTTAATTCATTCCCTTCCCTCCCCCCAAAATGAGATAATGTACCATTTTCCTTGTCCTTATTAAACTGTTCTTTCATGCTGCATTAGTGCAGGGCAGATTTTGATCTTGTCCTATTTCTCTATGCACTATTATTTTGTGAAAAAAAGAGGCTATGCTTTATTATTATTTTTATTCTTATATTTTTGTGGTGGCTTTTCATCAAAGAGAGTGTACTTTAAAAACACAATAACTGTGAAATTACTGTGTTACAAGACTTCCAAAATAGAATTAAGGGAATTTATAGCAAACCTTTTCAAGAGAAGCATGTAAAATACCAATTTTTCTCATTTTTTACATGGTGGGATGTATGATTGAACATGATTCATATTTTTGAAAGATTTATTTGTTATTTATTTGAAAGACAGAGTGACAGAGAGAGAGGGAGAAAGAGAGAGAGAGGGAGAGTCTTCCATTTACTGATCACTCCCCAGATAGCTACAACAGCTGTGGCTGGGCCAAGCTGAAGACAAAATGACCTTCATCCTGGTCTCCCACATGGGTGTCAAGGGCCCACCTACTTGGGCCATCATCTGCTGCCTTCCTAGGTGCATTGGCAGAAAGCTGGATTTGGATCAGAGTAGCTAGGACTAAAACTGGTACTCTGATATGGGATGCTGGCATTGTAGGCGGTGGCTTAATCCACTAAGCTACAACACTTGCTGCACAATTCCTTTTCCCGGAAAGAAATGAAAACAACTGTTTAGCAGATCACAGAGGGATCAGGAGGTTGAGTTGAACACATGTCAGGACATGAGGAAGCAAAAGGAGAAGACAGTGGGTGTCCCAGTGAGCTCCAAGAAGGATCTTCCTGTCTGCCTTATCCCTACCATAGTCTGTTCACTCACCCACTGTGACCTGAGTGGGAGAAGGGGAGGGGTTTGAAAACCATAATGGGGTCTTCAAGCTATTTCCTTGTGGAATTTTCAAATTTTCAAATAATACAACAGCATAATATTTCCTGAAGTGCTACATGAACTCAATACGGTATCAGATGATTTTGCCCTAGAATTCATAACGTTGATAATCTCATTTTGATTAGACATGTTGATTGGCAGTTATATGTCGCTGATAAATTTTTCAATGGGAAAATGAATTATTCATGCATATAGTTTGAATTAGGAAGTCTTTGTAAAGGAGGGTCTGTGAGAAAGAGGAATAAGATGGGAATGTTGGTGACAGAGGTTGGAGAATTTTAGTAATATATTATTGAGGTTTTTTTTTTAAGATTTATTTACTTATTTGAAAGGCAGAGTTACAGAAAGGCAGAGGCAGAGAGAGAGGGGGGTCTTCTATATGCTGGTTCACTCCCCAAATGGCCACAACAGTTGGAGCTGTGCTGATCCGAAGCCAGGAGCCAGGAGCTTCCTCCAAGTCTCCCACAGGGGTGCAGGGCCCCAAGCACTCGGGCCATCTTCTATACTTGGGCCATAGCAGAGAGCTGGATCAGAAGTAGAGCAGCTGGGACTCAAACTGGGGCCCATATGAGATGCCAGCACTGAATGCAGTGGCTTTAGCTGCTACGCCACAGCACTGGCCCCATATAGTCGAGTTTTGTGACATATAAGTGTGCGCAAATATACACCAGCCCTGCCGGCACCGTGACTCACAGGCTAATCCTCTGCCTGCGGCGCCGGCACCCCGGGTTCTAGTCCCGGTTGGGGCGCCGGATTCTGTCCCGGTTGCCCCTCTTCCAGGCCAGCTCTCTGCTGTGGCCCGGGAGTGCAGTGGAGGATGGCCCAGGTGCTTGGGCCCTGCCACCCCATGGGAGACCAGGAGGAAGCACCTGGCTCCTGGCTTCGGATCAGCGCGGTGCGCCGACCGCAGCACGCCGGCTGCAGCGGCCATTGGAGGGTGAACCAACGGTAAAGGAAGACCTTTCTCTCTGTCTCTCTCTCACTGTCCACTCTGCCTGTCAAAAAAAAAAAATTATATATATATATATATATATACACACACACCAGCCCTACACCTAGATTTTAAATAAGGTCTATGCACCTTGACTGCTTATTCCGAAAATTAAAATGAAAGCAAAATTTTAAAGATGATAACATCATAAATTTAGACAGTCTAGTTAAAAAAAAAATTGCTCTCTTTCCCTTACAGGATTTTAAATAGCTTAATTAAATGAGACCATCAGTTTTCTTACTTGCTTTTTTTTTTTTTTTAATTGGGGTTTATTTGAGCAAGCAAGTATTCATTAATCAGGAAGCACCAGAATCAAAGTGGCTCTGGGCTTTGCCTAGGGGTCATGAAGGAAGAAATACTATAATATGTTAATAAAAGCAAGACAAAGTAAATGTTTTATTGGTTAACCTAGCAAGAAGTGAGCTGGTGCTTCTGAATGGTAACCTCTGATGGGAGCTGGTTGGCCGTTTCTGATTGGCTAAGCTTCAGTTTCCTTTTCTAGGCTTTAATAATTCACTGTACATTCAGTTTCAGTTTGCTAAGGTGGGACTCCTAGACAGTGGAGCCATCTCACCCTAAAGGCCTCCCAATTAATTATTTTAACATTCTCTCCCTTTCGGGCAGCTTCTCTTTCATGAGAGATTGAAGAAATTGCAAATGTGACACTTTCTGCCACCCACATGGCTGACTTGTCTTTGTCTCAGTGTGAAACCTCTGAGTGTGGCCATCAGTTTTAATGAGCTTCTAAGATCAGTGAGGGAAGGGTGCAAAGTTGATGGTACATGTGGCATCTGGTGTTCAGTATGCCTGATGAGCATCTTTTTGATGTCATAAAGCATTTTTTGTGTATTAACATTTACCAACTGGTAAAAGAAAACACTCCAAAGCACAATTTCTTAACAACCTACGTCAAATTGCTGTCTAGTGTTTAATACTTATTTGCTGCAATAACTCTTTATTAATTTCTTTTCACACTCCCTGAGTTCAATATTGAGTTATGTTTATGAGTCTTGCCCAATTGGGACTGTTCATGTAATTCTAATGGCAGAGTTGTATCATTTTCTGACACCTAACACGAAATGCTGCAAGTCCTGTGTTTTATTAATGGAAAAATATTCCAGGTAGCCTAGAAACCTCCTTACTTCCAGGAGTGTGTGGAATCCAGAAAAGAACCTTACGAAATTTTTGTGTAACTTCATTTTGGGTCTCGCTGGCATTTGTTCTCCTTTTGAAATGAATTAGGGGGAAATCTTTCCTCTGTTGTGGTTGGTGTCCCAAGCAGTTTATAAAGATTTGCAGATTGATAAGTGTGATTGCATCTCTTAGGGGAAGCGACCTCTTATTTAAGATAGCTGATACACTGAACATTTGTTTTCTGTGAATTAAGAGTCCAGTTCAAGGGAAAGATGTCAACAAAAGGTGACAACAGTGATTGTTCTTGTGGGTTTGTTCAAAGCACTGAGGTGGCACAGAGAAGAGACCCACAAAGCCAGCCTGGAGGGCTTGGCAAGTGCTGGTCTGGGAGGTGACTGGTGGAGAGGGGGAAGGAGCGTGGGAAGGCATTCTCAATGGAGGCACCAGCCTGCAAGCGCCCAGAGGCAGAGGAACGAAGTTCATTCCAGAGATTGGAGAGGCTTTCATACAGGGTTTTTGTGGGACAAGGTGGGCATGAAGTGCAACAGGGAAGAGAAGAGTGGACCTCAGCAGAAGGGCCTCATATGCCGTACTAGGGAGTTCGGATGCTGCACACTTTTGGCATGTTTTTTTAGGTAGCAGAATGAGATATTAAGCATCTCCAGGGCCAGAACTCGGATGTTTGCATTTTGTAAAAGCTGCCCCTACGTAATTTCAGTGTGTAGCTATGGCTGAGGGTGATTGTAGCTCAAATTACTTATGAAGGTAATTCTATTGTGGCTTATGTGAAGAAAAGTCATTACCAGTAAGAAATTAAAACTGCTGTTCCCTCCTCCCTCCTTAAATATCAAACCAGCCTGTAGTTGTAGACACATTACTTCCTCTATGATCAGTTAGGCTATAAGATATATATTCAGTTTGAGTTACACAGAAACATGGTGATCAAGACAAAAGTTAGACCAAATTCTATTCACATCAGTTGAAAGGTTCCAGATTTTACCACAATGTGTTTTTTCCCCTCCATATTTTAAAAATGATGCCTGCTACTAGGTTTCTTTTTGACATTTAAATTTGGCTGTGGTAAAGGATTACGTACTTGTATAAACCGAATAGCCGAGGTCTGGAAAATGAACGTTCCTCATTGCTCAGTTCTGAATGCCGATTTGAGTTTTCTAACTTGGGTCATTTACCACCACCTGGTGACAGCTAGACCTAAATGCAGCTTTGTGATAGGTAAATAAGTCTCTTGAAAGCCAATTTTGCAAACTTAAATGGAGCTAGTAAGAGCAAAGGCACCTCATGGATTTCACTTTCTTGGTACCCTGGATTTTGGAGTGACCCTTGATTTTGGAGGTACTTTGGGAATATACGTTAACCAAGGGCATCTTGTTTCAACTGGGTATACAAGAGTTTGTTCTAGACAGTTTTGCCCCTGACATTAAGGAATGGTTTGTTTTGGGGTAGAGGGATGGATTTATTGATTTGTTTATTTGTAGTCTGAGAATGTAAAGCTCACAGTCTAGGGATGGAGAAATACCTAGAATCACATAACAGTAGCTAACTTTTGAGTGGTCCTCAAGTACCAGGTGCTATAGGAGACAATATTTCTAGGCTGTTTGATGTTGGGAGTCAGAAATAGCACACATAGCTGTGTGATTCGGAGGTAGTGAAAAAAGAACCGGAGTCCTGGGAGTCTGATACTACCGCAGTGCTTCCACATCCAGAAGCGTGGGAGTCTTTCTTCTGTAGGAACTGGGCGCCTCACTGGGGAAAGGCGTGGGACGTGCTCCAGGGCGGACTGCAGGGAGACCAGGCTGGCATTCAAAGCTGGCATCCCTCGCAGGGCAGGCGGAGTTTGGAAGCCTTAACGTTTAGGTTTTTTTCTCTAGTTGGAACAAGTCAACCCTGGTCACAGAACATACTGGGCAAGAGGACTTCTGTAGGAAGTGCTCAAGGACTTAAGCAAAGGTGCCTGCATGCATTCCTTTGGCACAGTAGCACCATAGCTCCTTGCTGCTGTCAGAAGCTTCAGCACCCCAAGTCCTTCTGATGGATTGTTCCTTCTCCCCGAATCAGGTGCCTTTTCAATGTAGCTCCAGCCCTCTGCTCTCTCACAAGAACTGGGAGTCCTGCTCCCTGGAGCCCTCTCTGCAAATGCCATCTTTGCCTGTTGCTGACTTAGTCGCCTCCTATCCCTGGAAGACTAGTTCAGGACCTTCTGTGGATACCAAGATCTGTCGATGCTCAAGTCCATAGTAGAAAATGTCGTACGTGCACGTAACCAGCACATCTCCTCCTGTATACATTAAAGCATCTCTGTGTCACTTATAATACCTAATGCAAAGTACATGCTGTGGAAATAGCTGTTATACGTATTGTTAGGGGAACATGACAAGAAAAAATGTCTGCACGTTATCAAGACAGACATGATCTTTTCCCTCTAATGTTTTCAATCTGAAGTTGATTGAGTTTTTGGAAACAGAACCCATGGATATGGAGGCCGGCTGTAGTTTTTAGACTAAAATCTAGGGGACAAAGGCCAGTAGAATCCTCTCAGCATCTTACTATGAGCTGTTCATTGCGGGGTGGGGTGGGGCGGTTGTTAAACTACATTTGTCACTTCCTTCACTCATAAGCCACTGAGTCCTTCAGGGACAGTGAAACCAGGCATTTGAAGTCATCTTTTGTGTTATTTGATTAAATATTACCCCTGACCTCCTTGGAAACCTTTGGTTAATTTCAATACCCATTTCGCCTATCATTTAGAAGTTTTAAAAAGTCGATTAAAAATGTTAATACTATAGGAAGGAATGGAAAAAAGAACATGAGGATAATTTTTGAAAATTATTTGTACAGATATTGAAGGAAATTTACACACATCTTTCCCCCCTTCCTGTAATCTTACCACAACTCCAGAACTATTTCATTTGTTTAACTTCTTTTCTAGGTTTTACTTTCATCACTGTAGACTTTTTTTTTTTTTTTTTTGGTCCCTTGAGCCTTTTTGTAAACACTTTGCCATTTTGTAGTGTGTTTGTTTTTAGTGTTTAGGTAATATACTCCATCAAATTGATATTCCATAATTTATTACCTGTTCCTTTAGTGCTACACATTAAGGTTATTTCCATTTTCTCTCTATTATAAATAATGGGAGCAAGAACATCTTTATATATATGGCTTTTTTCCTATGTTTGAATGATATCCTCAGGATAAATTCCCAGGAGTGGGATTAGTGGGTCAAAGGGTATGAACAGCTTTATGGCTCTGAATATTTATTGCTAAATTGCCTAAAGGGTCATTCTAATTTACAATGCCACCTGCAACACACAAGAGTGGCTGCCCCTCCCAAGCCTGCCCACACTGGTTCCTCCAGTCAGTAGTTTTGGGGCAAATTTAATAGGTATCAAAATGTAGTTTGCTCCTATTTTTAACTGGTAATTTCTTTAATTAATATCAATATTGAATAGTTTTTCTTGAGTGTGTTTCTTATTCTATTTTATATGGTTTACTTTTCTTGACAGAAGATGAAATTTTTTGACATCACATGGCACTGAAAACATTTTATAATAAGAATGCCAATTGCATTCAGAATAGAGAGACTATTCATTGAAGCCTCCTAAACTCACTACTGAGGGTCATCAAAGAGCAAGATTTGCCATATTTGCTTTATGTAGCTTTTCTTTTCCTCTTATATTTTCCGCTGTGCATATTTTAACCCAAACCCTCGGTGTTCTGTATATCTTTCCTCTGTACTTCACTGTGTATCTCTAGAGCGCATTGACTTCTTGGATCATGTATCGCCTAACAAAATTGATAACTCCTGGTGTCATTTAATCCTTATCTGTAATGAGAGTCCCTGTCTTTTTACTAATGCTTTGTTCCATTCAGCATCCATTGTGGTCACATTGGATTGTCATGGCCCAGAAGCCCTTCCTCAGAGCATGTTTCTTCCTGCTTGACCAAAACCCTCACCCTTCCCAGTGCCTTGCTGTAGGAACTGAGTCAATTGTGCTGTGAAAACTCTAACATTCTGGGTTTGGCTTTTTGTTTCTTTATTATCTCAGAAGCTTGATTAGATTGCCTTTTTTTTTTTTTCAGAGTGGACAGTGAGAGAGAGAGAGAGAGACAGAGAGAAAGGTCTTCCTTTGCCGTTGGTTCACCCTCCAATGGCCGCCGCAACCGGCGCACTGCGCTGATCCGATAGCAGGAGCCAGGTGCTTCTCCTGGTCTCCCATGGGGTGCAGGGCCCAAGGACCCAGGCCATCCTCCACTGCATTCCCTGGCCACAGCAGAGAGCTGGCCTGGAAGAGGGGCAACCGGGACAGAATCCAGCGCCCCGACCGGGACTAGAACCCGGTGTACCGGTGCCGCAAGGTGGAGGATTAGCCTAGTGAGCCACGGCGCCAGCTTTAGATTGCGTTTTGAGTTTCAGGGGTTGGGGTAGGAGACAAGAATCCTGAATGGGTGGTGCTGTGCGCTTTATTTTCTGTGGCATCTGGGACATTAAATTCCTGGGTGAGGCCGATGCTGATTGTGCATCCAGGTGGTAACAGCCCCAGATCCCAAGTGCAGAGTTCCTCTGTCAGCCTTTGGCCTCACTGTTTCATCTGTTGATGATGGTGGCTCGAGTCAGTTATTGCCTAGAGATTGCAAAATTGTGATTTTCTAATTCTTTTATTCTTTCCCCATTGAATAACTGAAAGTAATTTGTAAAGTAAAACCTTTTCTTCATAACTAAAGCATTTTAGAATCTCAAAATTCAGTGTATACAAATAAATCAAAATAAAGCTTTAATTTTCCCTCTGAAGTGCCAAGTATCTAAGGAAGGGGTTGGTGTCTTTTGTCACTTCCAGTGGTGTCCAATGACACCATTTAATATTTATTCTTCTTTAATATTTATATATTGCATGTGTTTTACTCAGTTACATTCATTATTCTTGTTAATGCCCAAATTGTCCCATCCTTGGTCCAAGGGGATACCCTTTCATGGCCTCATTTTCAGGCATGACAAGGTTTCTTAGATTCATCTAGTTTATGTTTTGCCCCCCTGGGGCGGGCCAGTTCTCCAAGATGTGTGGTGTTTTGTTTTTGTTTTTGTTTTTGTTTTAAAGTGGTGAATAGTATTTAGAGACCACAATCTGGATTTTATTATGTTTTTATTGTTTCTACATTTTCTCAGTGGACAGATTAGGAATGACTATTTTGCAAAAGCAAGTAAAAGATTACGAGTCTGTACTGCTGTTGTCACTCTAAATTTAACAAAACTTTGTTTTTTACTTATTTTGTTTCAGACTTGTTTTTCTTTCTCAAACACTAAGCATCTTGGTTCCAAACATGATTGTGCTGCACTATATATCAAATGTTCAAGTTTAATGTACAAGACTAATGGAAAGTTGGTGTGTTATTCATCAACCCCACATAGTGCTCCTAGTGTTGTCCAAGACATGGCTTGGTGCACAGTAGCCTGATTTCTGCTTTTAGGGAAGTGTGGTTTGTAAGGAGATATGATATGTGAACAAAAAACAAAAGCAGTTCAAGATAGAGCATATTATAAAAATACAGGTGAAGACCCAGCTCAAGTCCACTTAGGAAGCCTTTGCTGGTTACTCTGGGCCACACGAGTCCTTAATCCTTTAAGTTTCACTAGCAGTTTTGGTGATCCTTTCCCCAGATCAACACTCACAACACTTGGTGGATCAAATGTGAAGTTATTCATGGGAGTGACAGAGCTGACGGTTTGAAATGCTGGCTGCCTCATCGGTCCAAGCTCGTTGAAGACTTGTATCAGCATTTCCTGAAGATGTTCTTTGGATTGTCTATAGAATGTTATTAGGGGGTGCGAAGCAACATCCATGGAGAGATGTTGAGTTTAACAAAGCTAATGAGATGTGACTCAGAAATCACTTCCAATATCCCAAGCTTACCTGAACGCAGCATCTGGCTTTCCTGGGCATCTCATGTGAATCTCATTCCATGAAAACAGAAGTCAGTATGCGGCTTCTGTTTAAATGAAAACCAGCATCCTCTCTTCCGGTTAAGTAACTTGCACTCAGACAAGGCTACATTTTTGAATAACATTTCTCAATGTGTTTCTTTCTAGATTGAGTCATTAAAGAAAAAAGTGCAGCAGAAACAGCTCTTAATATTGCAGCTTTTAGAGAAGATCTCTTTCTTAGAAGGAGAGGTAAGAAATTGCTTAAGTTGCTGTCTTCCCTACCATTAAATTTTATGCTGCGGAGCCTACCACTGGCACTTAATTAAAAATATGGTTATTTCCTGGCCTTATAAAATTGATTGAAGGTTAACTGCCAGCCCTGAAACTGGGGTACTGACAGCTACTTTTTCTCCCCATCTGACTCCTCACTCCTGCTTGCTGCTCACCTCCGCCTTTGGGCTTTAGTTTGTCTTGTTCAAGAATTTCCTTCACTAGACTGATGAACTGACTAATACTGAGAATTTCCCATATCAGTGTGCTGCTTTATAATTTGTGAAGTATTTTCACATAGATCCCTCACCCGATTCTCTCAGCTCACATCAAGAAAGGCAAGATGAGGATTATGATTGCTACATTAACAAGTGAAAAAACTAAAGGCACAGAAGAGGTGTGTGGTTTTGCTCAGGGTCACGCATCTTGGTGAGTGCCAGATCCAGGCTGAAAGTAAGACTACTACTCCAGTGCTCTTCATAGCATTGAGTGAACATGTTTTAGTGAGTGACTTAATTTTGCCTAACTTTAAGATGCATATTACTCTTGACTTTCTAGCTTTTTGAAAGTCATTGAAAGATTTTGTATACCTTCCAGAGAAGGAAATTATAGAGTTGGAAGAACCTTAAGAAGTTAGATATTAATAGAAAGAGAAGCCAAAATCTATTTGCTCTGAAGACTTTTTATTTATTAAGACCTTGGCATTGAGCCGTTTCTTTTTGAGACTCTGTGAGAGGTTGGTTTGCCAAGCACCTGTCCTTGCCTGTGTTTCCCAGTGTAGTCCTTCCCCAGTGAGACTGCCTAAGAGATTACCATGAAGTAAGGATAATTGTCCACATTTTCCTTATGCTTTGTATAACATAGAAGTTAAGAGTGGAATCAGATTTACCTAAGTTTCAGACCTGGGATCTGCTTCTTATTAGCTGGGTACCTGGGGGAAGTTTTTTTTTATCATCATGAAATGGGAATCATGACAGTGAATGGAGACTGCATAGCAAGTGCCTGATGCATAGCTAGTACTCAGTCATTGTTAACAATTATTGTTCTCTCATTATTAGGATGGATGCCCTCTGGGTGAGAGTATATTTCTGCTATCTTATATGTGGGGAAACTGAGGCTCAGAGGTGGTAGGGGACCTGCAGTAGATTACAGCTGGGTCGGTCATGCCTAAGTGAGGACCCTGAGCTTTTAACTACCGGGTTTGCAGTGAGGGGAGGGGGGAGCTACAGCAGTCCTAAAACCCAAGCATCTCATCTACCGAAACTGTGTCAATGGACATTTCTCCATCCATACTCAAGTCTTCCCTTCTATGATCACTGAGTCCAGCTCCAGCCTTATGAATGATGTTTATATTCACAAGATTTCCTTCTGAAATTGCAGCATCCTCTGGGAAGAATCACACATTGTCCAATGAGAGTCAAAGAGTGAGTGTCCCGCTCGATGTCCATGTGTCCAGAGAAAGCAGTCGCAGGGGAGAGGAAAGAGACGCTGACAGGAGAGCCAACAGGTCACCCAGAACAGTGCCCCCTAGCTTGTCTCTGGCTGTACTACTCAAGTGAGCTCTCCTACTGGTACATTGACTGCTTGATTCATTGATTATTCATTCATTTATTTATTTGAGAGGAGGAGCTGGCTGGGCTGGCCCGGGCCTGAACCTGGGACCCAGGAACTGAATCCAAGTCTCCTGTGTAGGTGGCAGGAACCCAATTATTTGAGGCATCACAACTGCCTTACAGGGTTGCTGGGGTCAGGGATCGGTCCTGGAATTGAACACAGGCACTCCTATATGAGATGCTATTTCATTTATTTGGAAGGTAGAGAGACACAGTGAGTGAGTGATTGAGTGACAGAGAAAGAGAGAGATCTCCCACTTGCTGGTTCATTCTTCAAATGCCTTTAATAGCCAGAATTGGGTCAAGCTGAAATCTGGAGGCAGGAAGTCAATCTGGGTCTCCTATATGGGTGGCAGGGACCCAACTTTTTCTTCTTCTTTTTAAAAAAAAAAAAAAAGATTTTATTTATTTATTTGAGAGGTAGAGTTACAGACAGTGAGAGGAAGAGACAGAGAGAAAGGTCTTCCTTCCATTGGTTCACTCCCCAGATGTCTGCAATGGCTGGAGTTGCACCGATCTGAAGCCAGGAGTCAGGAGCTTCTTCCCGGTCTCCTATGTGGATACAGGGGCCCAAGCCCTTGGACCATATTCTACTGCTTTCCCTGGCCATAGCAGAGAGCTGGATTAGAAGAGGAGCAGCCGGGACTAGAACCGGCGCCCATATGGGATGCCAGTACCACAGGCAGAAGTTTAACCTACTGCACCACAGCACCGGCCCCAAGGGGCCCAACTTCTTAAGCTATCACCTGTGCCTCCTAGGATGCACATCAGCAGGAAACAGGAATTCAGAGTGGCGCTGGGACTCAAACTCAGAAACCCTGAAATGGCTTGTGCACATCCCATGTGGCAGCTTAACTACTGTGCCAAACACCTGTCCCGGAGGTGGGCGTCATAACTGAAGTCTTAACAACTAGGTTAAACACCTGCCCCCTACTGGTAGATTACTGAATGTCCAAAGGGATAGCATGCATAGAGAGGAGCCTTCGGTTGGGCTTAATGCTTGATTTATTAAACTCATCTGTTACTTTGGGTTTCCTCAGGCCCTGAGGAACTTATACCCTGAGGTGTGGGTATAAGTTGAGATAGTTTATCTGGGAAGTGATCCCAGGAAGCCCCAGGAGGGAGAGGGGAAATAAGACAGGGATGGGAGGCCAGCCAGGAAGGGGAGACTTTTTGAGGAGATCACTGCTGTGGACAGTGGGGACTCACTTTCACTGGTGGTTCCTGGGAGGTGCCCCGAGTTATAATTACAAAAAGTCTAGGAGGCTAGGCCACTAACTCCCCCCAGGCACTGGGTGAGGTCTGCTTCTTGGACATAGCCTTGCTGAGTCTAATTCTGCCTGTCTTCCAGAAACATGTTGACTTTTCAAACCGTGCTTTGAGCCACGGATTTCAGAACTGCACGGTGTGTCCGGTGGGGTACTGGAGCTGCCTCACGCTGGCTCAGGAAAGCTGAGTGTGTGCCTTCTTTTCAGGTCTACATCCGGTTATCCTATGTTGGTAGCTTGAAATTAGCTATGGAGGGACCCTTTTCACTACTGAAATTGGCATATACCACAAATCAAGGCGTTTATTCCCTGGATGTACTGTGAAAATATTATCCAAGAGTGGAGTTTTATCTGAGATTTCTAAGTTTAGATCCTGACACCTCCACTGACAATCGAAACCATTCTGCTCAAGTGACTTTTATCCTTCTAAGCCTCATTTTATTTTTTATATATTTATTTTTTGGCATTTGTAAAATGGAGATAATCATACCTGCCTGGAAGGATTTCTGTTTTTTATGATAAAATGAAATATTGTGTGTGAAACACAAGAGCTGTGCTTGCCACATGTAAAAGTTTTTTCTTGATTGCTCAGCATCATGGAGACTTTAGTTCTTACCCACCTTTCATCATTTTCTGTGCGTGAACCTGAGCACATCATACTGCCACCAATTTGGGCTCAGTTGTTTCACTTTAACAGCTGAGGAGGAGCCTTAGATCATCTCCAAGATTACTTTGATTTTTAAAGTTTGAAAACTTTATTGCCTTTTTTTTTCAAATCCTATCAGGACATTGGGCAAACAGTCTGAGAGAACATTGTATCCCTGATCCTGGGCTCAGAGAAAAATCCAGGCCATTTCCTGGGTCATGGCTGACAATCTGGAACCTGTTTCTATTAAAATAGAAAATGTAGATTGTTTTGGACCCTGGATTTAGACTTACCTGTGTTTAAACTCATTTATATATTACACCCTTTTCCATTAAAATAGACACCAGATTCTTAAAAACTTTCTCTAGCTTGCTCTGTCAGGCTACATTTTCATTAGCCAATTCAAAATCTTCCTGTTAATAAAAATATGTCTATGTTTTCTTTTTCTTTCCTCCAAACAGCTATTTATTTGCTCACCTCCTGGAGAAGAAAGATCCTGTCCCCTATTTTCAATAGAGTAAATGTTCTTAAAACAAAATTACAAGCATGTATCTTCATAAGGTTGATAAGCTTTCTGGAACTCTGAACAGGTTTCATTGCGTTTCTCTTAGCTGGATATCCTAAACTGTTGGCAGAATTCGGAAAGCAGAGGAAGGCGTCAAATGTCTTGGCTTTGTCCATCCTGTGTTTAATATGCACACAGAGCTCTCAACATGTCTGTTGTGCATTCTCGAAGCTGTTACTAATTTTGCTGTGTAGTATTGGGGCGGCAGCACCAGGCACTAGGGTTTCCTGTCCACATATTATTGGACACATGTTCTTGTGGAGTGCACATACTTCAGCTCCTGGCTGCTCACGGCCCTGGGCCTGAGGGAGTTGGAGGAGGAAGTGACGGCCATGCATGAATGATGTAATATCCAAAGAGAAGAAGAAGAAAAAAAATGCCCGAAGTTGTTGCACTGGGTTCTTCCTTCCTGGAAGGCACACAAGCCTCCCAAGCCACCCTGTGGTATTCATTACACGTACAAACACAAGGTGGTGGTGTTTGAAAGCAGGAAAAATCTGCAATTTGATTCTCAATCCCAGAAGCGATCTGCTATGGGCTGCAGTCCAGGCAAGCTGTTTTGTGTCAGCCCGTTTTAGTGATTCTGCAAGGCTCAGAAGTGAATCGTCTTTGTTTGACTCCAGCAAGTCTTGTTAGTTTTATTTTTAAAGTATATCTGAACTCTGTCTCTCCCTAGCTAGCTTTCTTCCTATTGCTCATGTTCAGGGTATCATTTTTTAAAAATCAACTTTGATGCATATGAATTCACATAAATGTCTTGCATCTAGAGAGACCATGTCCGTCTGGGAAGTTTTGATCATTGTGTGTACTTGTGGAGCCACCGCCGCTGCGCAGAGGTGCACCACTTCAGTCACCGGCAGCTTCTCTGCTTCCCCGTTCACATCCAGGATACCCATGATACATTATTTTAGGGGAAGGAAGGAGGATATTATTTTAAAAGATTAATTTATTTATTTGAAAGTTAGAGTTACACAGAGAGAGAAGGAGAGGCAGAGAGAGAGAGAGAGGTCTTGCATTTACTAGTTCACTTCCCAATTGACCGCAACAGTTGGAGCTGCACTGATCCAAAGCCAGGAGCCAGGAGCTTCTTCCAGGTCTCCCATGTGGTTTTAAGGGCCCAAGGACTTGGGCCATCTTCTACTGCTTCCCCAGGCCATAACAGAGAGCTGGATCGGAAGTGGAGCAGCCAGGTCTTGAACTGGTGCCCATATGGGATGCTGGCACTGCAGGGGGTGGTTTAACCGGCTACGCCACAGCACTGGCTGCAGGGGGGTATTTTTTAAACACTTTTTGTCACTACAAGTTTGTTAGCATTCCATACCAATGAATTCTACAGTAGGTGCTTTTTTCTCTCTAGCTTATTTCACTCAGCATAATGAATTATAATGCACATAGGTTGCCTAGATTATTTTTCATTGCATAGTAGTGTTCCATTGTAAGAACATATCATAGTTTATTTATCCATTCACCTATTGATATATATTTGAGTTTTTTCCTGTTTGGAGCTATTGTGAATAAAACTGATATAGGGGCCAGCACTGTGGCATAGTGGGTAAAGCCACCACCTGCAGTGCTGGCATCCCATATGGGCGCTGGTTCTAGTCCTGGCTGTTCCACTTCCTATCCAGCTCTCTGCTATGACATGGTAAAGCAGCAGAGATTGGCCCAATTCCTTGGGCTCCTGCACCCACATGGAAGACCCAAAAGAAACTCCTGGCTCCTGTCTTCAAATTGGCGCAGCTCTGGCCATTGCGGCCAGTTGGGGAGTGAACCAGCAGATGGAAGACCTCTCTCTCTCTCTCTCTCTCTCTCTCTCTCTGTGTATGTGTGTGTGTGTGTGACTCTGACTTTCAAATAAATAAATAAATCTTTAAAAAAAAAAACCTAGTATAAACATTACTATACAAATCATTGTGTGGACATATGTTTTTTATTCTTCTTGAATAAATTCCTAGTACTAGGATAGCTGGATTGTAGGGTTAGGTATGGGTTTACCTTTTTAAGAAACTGTCAAGGAGCCAGCAGTCTGGTGTAGCTAGCAAAGCTGCCACCTGCAGCACTGGCATCCCATATGGGCACTGATTTGAGTCCTGGCTGCTCCAGTTCTCATCCAGTTCCCTGCTAATGCCCCTGGGAAAGCAGTGGGAGATGGCCCAAGTACATGTGGCCCTGCACTCACATAGGAGACGTGGAGGAAGCTCCTGCCTTTGGTCTGGCCCAGCTGTGGCCATTGCATCCTTGTGAGGAGTGAACCAGCCGATGGACACTCTCTCTCTCTCTGCCTCTGTCTCTCCCTCTCCGTAGTGCTGCATTTCAAATAAATACATCTTTAAAAAAAGTATAAGAAACTGTCAAACTGTTTTTCAAAGGAGTTGGAATATTTTACACTCCTACCAGAAGTTTGAGTATACTATTATCTCACACTCCTACCTGGACTTTGTATTCTTAGTCTATTTAACCATTCTAGGGGTATATAGTGATATCTCATTTTGGTTTTAACTTGCATTTCCTTGGTGACTTGTAATTTTGAACATTGTTTTTTTGAACATTTGTGCTTATTGACCATTATGTTGTCCCATTTTTGAACTATGTTCAAACATTTTTCCCACTATCTTACTGATTTTTTTTTCTTGTTTTATTTATTTGAAAGTCAGAATTACAAAGAGAGATTTTTCCATCTGCTGTTTCACTCTCCAAATGGCTGCAATGGCCAGGGCTGGGCCAGGCCAAAGCCAGGAGCCAGGAACTTCAGTTGGGTCTCCCAGGGTACAGGGCCCAAGCACCTGGGCCATCCTCTGTAGCTTTTCCTAGGCCATTAACAGGGAGCTGGATTGGATCAGAGTTGGATTGGATTGGAATGGAACCATAGCAGCCAGGACTTGGATCAGCACCCATATGGGATTGCCAGCGCTGCAGGTGGCGGTGTAACCCTCTATGCCACAGCACCGCTCTATCTTATTCAATTTTTAGTTTTCTTATTACTGAGTTCTGCGAGTTTTTTTTTATGTATTCTAGCCCTTTGTCAAATATATGTATTCTGAACATTTTCTATCATTCTGTCACATGCTTTTCCATTTTTTAAATGATACCTGTTGAAGAGAGTTTGAATTTTGGTTTTTATTTTTGATAAATTTGTTAACCTGGTTTTTTTGTAATGGTCTGTGTTTTTTGTGTCCTAAGAAATCTTTGTCTACTACAATATCATAGATATTTTCACCTGTGGTTTCCTTTAAAAATGTTCTATTTTTTGCTTTTTCACTAGAGGATGCATTTTGAGTTAATTTTTGTGTTGTATCTGGAGGGGTGACATTCTTTGTTCCCACGCAGATGGCCAGGCCTTTCACTGTAATGTCCCTTTTATTTCTGAGGGTGGTGATTTGTGCTCTCGCTCTCCCACCCTCTCCCTGTTCTCTGCCCCCTCTCTCCTGCTCCCTTTCTTCTTTTCTTTTACCAGTCTACCTGGGGGAAAGAGTATCCATTTTGTGGATTAAACATTTTTTAAATAGCTTTTGACTCTGTCGATTTTCTCTCTTTCTTTTCCTGTGTTACTGAGTTTTGCTCAGATAGTCACTAGTTCCTTCCTTCTAATTGTTTTGTCATAACTTTGGTTTTCTTTTCCTAGCTTCTTGCAGTAGAAACTGAGGTCATTGACTTTAGACCTTTCATCTTTTTTCATATAAGCCTTTCAAGCTGTAAATGTTCTCCTAAGCTCTGCTTCAGCTGCATCCCACAAGCTTTGATATGTTATGCTTTCATTATTATCCAGTTCAAAATATTTTCTAATTTCCCTTGGGATTTTTTTCATTGATTTATGTATTTTTAGAAGCATGTTTAACTTGTGAATACTTGAGATTTTCCTAGCTATCTTATTGTTTTTTATTTCTTTTTTTTTTATAGTCAGAGAACATACTTTGTATGTTTTAGTTCTTTTAGATTTATTGAGAGTTGTTTTATGGTCCAGCATATGGTTTCTCTTGATTAAGTTTTGTGTATGTATATATCCTATAAATAACCATTAAGTGCTCGATTAAGTATTATGTATGTGTGTGTATATATACATATATTCTCTAAATACCATTAAATTAAGTTTAAGTGCTTGGTAATATTGTTTACATAACATATATATTTTCCATGGTTTTATATGATTATCCTATCATTTTCTGGAAGAAAGATATTAAACTCCATTACTATGATGTTAGATGGTCTGTTTTTTTCTTTAATTCTGTCCAGTTTAACTATATGTATTTGGAAGCTATGTTATTAGGTGTGTACTCATTTTGATATGTTGATGATGAATTGACCTTTTCATAATGAAATGTTGTTCATATCTTTGTTAATAGTTTTTGTCTTAAATTCTCTTTTATCTGATATTAATAGAGCCTTTGCTACCTGCTTGTGTTTACTGTATATGTGGTTTATCTTCTTCCATCCACTTTATTTTCAGCTCACCTGTGTCTGTATTCAAAGTACATCTCTTGTAGACAACGTTTGGTTGGGACTACTTTTTATAAGTTCTGAGGGTCTCTAGATTTTAATTGGAATCTATAGTTCATGAGCATTTAATCATGTTAACATAGTTGGATTTAGTTCTACCATTTCATTCTTTTGTTTGCTTCTTGTAGGTATGTGTGGGTTTTTAAATTTTGTTTGTTTTATTTCCTCATTCTTGATTTCTTTTATATTATTTAAATACATAGAGACAGTATTGTACCTTTCCATGTAACATGCAGAAAGCTTGCACTGTTATAGGTTCATTTACTCCTCTCCAATGTTAACCTTATTACTTTTGCTTTGTAATCATGTTTATTGTAAAGATATTAAGAGATAAGAGATTTTTTAATATTTTCTCTCTAATGTCAGCTTTCTATAGCCTGCAGAAATTTTATTTAGCATTTTCTGTTATTCAGACCTGGTGGTAAAAAAAAATCTCTAACTTTCTATGTAGGAGTAAGGTCTTTATTCACTCTTATAATTGAAAGATACAGAGCTCTTGGTTGACATTTTCTCTGTAGTTCTCACCATTTCTAGATTCTGGGTATTTTTTTTATGAGAAGTATGTGGTCAATCAAATGATTATACAACTGTATGTAACAAGTTGCTCTTAAGATTTTTTTTTAATTGTGGTTTCCAGTGATTGGACTGTGATGTATTTTTCTTGGAATTTATCCTGTTTGGGGTTTACTGAGCTTCTTTAATTTGTGAATGTATGTCCTTCACATACCTTTCATTTAAAATTTTCAGCCATTGGTTCTTAGAGTATTTTTTCTGCTTTCATTATTTTTCCCTCTCTTTGATTCCAGGACCTACTTTTAAACAGTATTGCACAGTTCCATGAAGTTTCATTTGGTTCTTTTCAGTCTTTTATTTGTCTCCCAGTTTATTGACTCCTTTCTTTATCATCTCCATTCCTAAGTCCGTCTAGAGAATTTTTTACTTTTATTTTCAAGTGTATACTTTTCAGTTCTAAAACTTTCACTTGGTTCTTTTTTATATTTTCTGTTTTTTTACTACTTAATTCATTGTAAGCATACTTTCCTTACCTCATTGATCATAGTTATGATAGCTAACTTAAAGCCCTTGTCTGAGAATTCCAACATCTGAGTCATGTCAGGATTAGTGTTGGGGATTCTCTTTTCCCTTGGGATTGGATGAAATTTTTCTGATTATTCATGTGTTGAGTAATTTTGGATTGTAAGCTAAACATTCTGGTACTGCGTTGTAGAAACTCTGGATTCTATGTCATTGCTCTGTGAATAAGGAGGTCATGCCTATACTAGGTGATGGCTCAGATCGCAGTCAATTTTTTAAGCCATACTTACAAATTTCTTTTAGTTTCTTCCACACATGCATGGTTCAGGAGTCTACCAGAGACTTGAGCTGAGTCTATACACAGAATTTGGGGTTTCCCTCTGCTCTGAATCCTTTGTTTTGTTAGTTTTAATCTTAATCTTGTAGCCCTGGGCTCCTTCTGTGGTTTCTTCTACCAGAAGATTGACTTTCTGTTAAACTTTTATTATACCTGTGCTGCTGTCAACATGACTGTGGTACTCTCAGGGCAAAACTGCAAACCAAAAAAAAGTAACAAAACGCAGAACCTCAGGAATACAGAGAAGCACTTGTCACTTGCTCAAAGTTCCACCTTCCCTCCAAACCTTGCCTGCGTTTGTTCAGTCGTCTAGTGACATTATTGGTTGTTTTATAATTTTTATTCGAAATGTATAGCTTTTATACACATGGAATAAAAAGGCCCCGCTTGTCGAGTGCATCCTCCTCCGTGCTAGAACTACAGCTCTCACTGTTTTAACTGGGTGGTTGCAGAGGCCTTCCAGCCTGATCTTCCTGCATTCAGTCTTATTTTCTTCTGATCCACTTTTCACTCAGGAACCAAATGATTATAATAAATTCTGGTGCTAGCCTTGTTCTTAATAGGATTTGATTTTATTTCCTTGTAATGGCATCCATATCCCTTCCTAACTAACTCCTGCCTACTTGTATAATGTGATAAAGTGCTTTTGTGCAATCCATTATGTTTCCACAATTCTGTAATACTTTTCATATTCTCTTTCCCTTCCCTAACTCCAGGAACTGCCTTTTCTGTACCCATTTTGAGTTAGATGTCCCCTCTGAGTTTTCTCCTGATATTCTCTGAGTTTCCTCTGTAATTGCACTTAACACATTGTTCTGTTCTGTTATGTTCCGTTTTCTACCCATGAGAGCTGCAAATCATGCCATATGTCCACCTCCCCTCACCTATTTTCACATATTGCCTGACATATAGTAGATTTGCAATAATTTTTTGCTGACTGTATTACAGTTTCATGAGTGTAAAGTTTTGATTTCATGCTTCTATAAATATCTGATGTATGGATATAAAATTTGCATGAAACAGAACAGAGGATGTTAGTCTACTTTTCTACTATTTATTGCATACTAACTAGGGTATCTTTGCTAACCGTGTCTATCTATGTACATATCTCTCTCTCATCTATCTATCTATCTATCTATCTATCTATCTATTTGAGAGAGAGACAGAGACAGAGAGACAGAAAGATCTTCCATCTAATCATTCACTCAAATACCCACAGTAGCCAGGGCTGGGCCAACTGGAGCCTAGAGCTCAGTCCACACCTCCCATATGGTTAGTAGGGATCCAGTTTCTTGAGCCATCACATGCTGCCTCCCAAGGTGTGCAGGAAACTGGATCAGAAGCCGAGCCAGGAGTCCAGGCACTTCAATATGGGATTTGGGTATCTGAAGCAGCAAATTAACCACTGTGCTAAACTTCTGCTCCTTAACCTTGTCTTTATGCCCCTTAACTACAGGTACTTGACTCAGCATTCTATGAAATCCTTGTGATTAAAGTTTTTACACTGAGAAGGGATATGATGTTAGAATTATTGGGACTTCCAGAAAGAGTAACACGCTTCTGTCTTGCTTGTTCCTAGTGATTGGGACAGTACAGATATTGCTAGGGAAGGGTGTGTGTGTGTGTGTGTGTGTGTGTGAATGTTGATATCTTCCTGGCAGTAAGCCAGCACCCTTCTTCCGTAGTGAGGATCAGGTGATAGATTTGGAGCCCATAGATCTGTCATAACTTGTCAGGTACTAGGGAATCTGGGATGCACTCCCTTCCTCTACACCATTTCCTATTTATCACAAGGGATCCATAGACCTTTACCTCATGCAGAATGCGGGTTTGCACCAGAGCTGCTGCTTTGCCCTTGATATTATCCATTCAGGGCAGGAGCTACTGAGCTGCAAGCCCCCTTCATTTTTTAAAAACAAATGAATTCCTGCTTCCTGGATTGTCTACTCTCTTAGCATAGTGCCTCCGCTTCAGCTCCAACTTGAAAAGAAAATGACTTTCATGTTTTTGTAATTATGCAAATAACAAAGCAGAAGCATTTATGCATATTTTAATTCAGTAAATATTATGTGTCTCCTACATGCCATGCTTCAGAGAATACAGCCAGGAAGATAGGTATGGGTCACTGTCTCATGGAAATTTGTCTAGCATTATAATACAGAGAACTTCTTTAAAACCATCCAAAAGTATCAATACACAGAGATAACCACTGTGAATTCTTTCTGAAAAAAAATTTTGTGAAATTTTAATTTTTTTGTAAGTGTGTGTAATTTTTTGTGTGTTTTAAATTTCAGGCACCATCATTTCATCTGTTTGCATTTTAATATCCTCAACTCTCCTACTCCTTTATCTTTCATTTCCCCCATGGGGCAAATTCCTAATTCCTGAGCATCTAATTATCAACCTATGTAATGTTTGGCCCTGGCCTGAAATAGAGCTATTTAGAATGCTAATTTTAATCCCAAAGAGCTAATTCTACTTTATATGTTTGAGATTCTGAATTTTCCACACCTATGAAATACTAATTATTAAGTTATAGAGGTATTTCCCACTAAATTAAATTAATAGACTTGCTCATTTTATAGTTTAATGAGGGGGTGTTAAAAGTTGAGCTGCACCTTAGTTTACAATGGCAAAAAGTGGTAAATATCTAAACACCCATCAATAAGAGACTAGTTAAATAAATATATCCATACAGTGGAATAGTGTGAACCAATTAAAATAGTTTGTTGACATAGAAAAAGAAAACCTAATAAACATGGAAAGATACCTTCAGTAGATTGTTGACTTGGAAAAAAGTAGATTAGAGTATAGATGAGGATATTTTGTTTATCGCTTATGTGAAGTTGCTGTATGTGCATGTACATACATAGAAAGCTAGCTATAAGCCGGCGCTGCGGCTCACTAGGCTAATCCTCCGCCTTGCGGCACCAGCACACCGGGTTCTAGTCCCGGCCGGGGCGCCGGATTCTGTCCCGGTTGCCCCTCTTCCAGGCCAGCTCTCTGCTGTGGCCCGGGAGTGCAGTGGAGGATGGCCCAAGTGCTTGGGCCCTGCACCCCATGGGAGACCAGGATAAGTACCTGGCTCTTGCCATCAGATCAGCGCGGTGTGCCTGCCGCAGTGCGCTGGCCGCAGTGGCCATTGGAGGGTGAACCAACGGCAAAGGAAGACCTTTCTCTCTGTCTCTCTCTCTCTCACTATCTACTCTGCCTGTCAAAAAAAAAAAAAAAGAAAAAAGAAAAAAAAAGAAAGCTAGCTATAAAGATTCAGTCAACACCTTTCTTCAAAACACCCATGTCAGAGATAAATTAATACATTGTGAGATACAGTAATACATTGATACAGAGATACAGTAATACATTGTGATAAATGGCCATGTCACAAGAGGAAATTAGCTAATATGAACAAATTATATTGTGTGTATTTGTAGAGGAACATATTTGGTTTACTAAATATACTTTTTTCTTCTTCTCTAGAATAATGAACTACAAAGCAGGTTGGACTATTTAACAGAAATCCAGTCCAAGACTGAAGTGGAAACCAGAGAGGTTGGAGTGAGCTGTGATCTCCTACCCAGGTATTTAGGAATTTCCTGTTTTTATGCCTAAAATTCTTCTTTGACTTAGGGAAATACTTTAGTGGGCTGTTATTAACAGAATTACATTCTTTCAACCAAAACTATTTCTGTGAAGCTAAGTGGTGACTGCCGAGGGGGTCTGACTGGTTCCCGTGGGAGCAGGGCATTGTGTAGGGAGGGCAGTGGGGACAGCAAAGCAGAGACCTGGAGAAGCCACTGCCCTATCAGTGAGTGTGTGCATTTGTGCCTGCATTGACTCACTCATTCTGCAAACAGCTGTTGAGTCTCTTCCCTGTGCCAAATAGTTATGACACAAGAGGAACCAGATTTTGTTCCTGCACCGATGCTGATCACGGTATGAGAGGGGCATCCAAAGGTACCTTGGTAACAGAAGGGGGAGGCTCTAAGTCTTGACCAAAATTCATCTCCCCAATACTTTAACAGAGTATTGTCAAGCAGTGGATTCAGCTCATAAATAAGTGTCTGACTCAGTCATTAGCAGGTGTGTGTGGTAACTATAGCCTAGTTTATTCAGTTGCATTCCTGAGCTAGAGGCCTGGCGCATTCATCACTAAGTTATTGCTTCACCCTCTTCATGCCCATGTCTCTCCTCTCCCATGCCTGTGTCTCTCCCAGGCAAGACTCGAGCCTGTGACACAGTCACGTCCCTTGGGTAACTCAGTTACCATTTCTAGATGTTTACAACTGTGTGGCTTAAAGAAGACAGAAAACCAGCTTGCCTCTAGGATGCTGATGACTTGTGATTTAGGCTTTAGATAATCATAGTTGCAAAGATACCCGGTGTGCTGTCTATCGAGGGAGGTTCTTGTGTACGTTGGAATCTTTGTGTGTGCAGTGATAGACGTGAGTAGTCCAGAAAAATGGTGAATCCTGGAACCTCGAGCGGATACAGCTGGCGGGACACAGCGATGAGCCAGTCCCTGAGCTGGGAGCTGGCGCGAGTGCCTTCAGGTGGGCTGGTGGGTTTCCCCTTGCTGAGGCCTCAGTTTCCCAACCGTGCAGTGAGCATTTTGGCCAGGTGACTTCTTAGGACTCTGCCAGCTCCAACGTCACAGAAGACCTCATTTCTTTACTTATTTTTATCGTTTGTTACTGATGTTTTCCTTTTGGTTCATTCAAGTCAGCCATTGGCCATTCTCAAGGAATTTGCTGAAAGCAACATTAAACTTTTTCTTTGACAGTGTTCTCACTTACATGGCTTGTTTTCTGATAAAAGCAAAGCAGTTTTATCATTTTTATATACTTAGTGGAAAATGTTAAAAAAAAATAAAATAAAAAGGGCAAGGAAATATAAACAGACTCCAGGTCTCATCAACCTGTGGTGCAGAGGATATGCCGAAAGTATAACAGAAAAGAATGATTGATCATGCTTGGGACCTCTTTTGAAATGTAAATAACGTGGCCATTTCCCTCCATTTTTATTTTTCAAGAACCAAGTGACTTAGTCCACTCTAATTGCCCACATAATAAATCTTGTTTGACTAAGTTGGGTACGAAACTATGTCTGAAACCAATAAATTGTTTGTTTTCTAATTCCCACATTTTGGCTTAAAACAGGCTTTTCAATTTGTATGCCCAAGTATAGCCTGAAGCAAACTTTTATGGCTGAGTTATGAAACCACAAAGCGGTTTTCATAATGGAAGTGCTGACAGACCCTTAACTTATGGCCACGGTGAACTTGGAAGCCACTTGAGTGTCTAAAAGGCAGCTTTTCCGTAAATGGAGCACTGGGTGTCCCCTAGGATCCATCTTCACCCTCTAACTGCCTGGTCGATCAGCAGAGGAAATGAAAGCTCCGTATCCACACTTCTGAGGAGGTAGAAGAATGTTTCATGCGTTTCCTCAGCTGTTTATTAAGCGCCTACTGTGTGAAAGGTGCCACACAGTTCTGGTGGTGAGGTGCGCAGGTTCCTTAGAGAGAACTCCAGGCAATAGTTCGGCTTCTTGGGTGCTCCTTGCTGTGGGCTGGGGATCCTGGAGAGGTTGGGGACACCTACGGTTGGGGTGAAGAGGATTAGTGAGAACCCACAGCAGGAACAAACCGAGAAAATCTGCGTTGAGTCTGTTTTGTATGTTGGGTTCCAGGTAAGATTTTGTTTGAATAAACAGGCCTATGGTCAGAAACACATTGGGCCCCCTGGTCTGCTCACATTTTAGAAACACCAAAATGGACATGTAGAGAGATAAAGTGATGCTAGTGAACCTGGATCAGAACCGGGCCTTCTAAGTCTTGGTGCAGCACATTTGTAGTTTGACAATGCTCATTAGAAAGTTGCAAAAATGTGTTGTGTACAGCCCAACAAAATTCTTGGTTCTTACTTCAACTTCTGACTTGCATCTCAGTAAAGACGATTCCGTGGTGTTTTCCAGAATATTTTCAACCAGCCTCCTCCAGAATATTTTTGATCACTAAAAGTATTGCGTTAAGCCTCAATTATGTAAGAATGTTTTGTGCTTCCTTTCTGTTCTTCTCCCACAAAACAAACAAACAAACAAGCAAACATCCTCAGCAGTGTGGTCCACCCGGGGATTCTCAGCTGCCTGGCTTCCCAGCCCCGCAGCTGCTGAGCGCAGCCCTGGCAAGTTACTTAATCGCCTTGAAACCTCTACTCTTTCATCCTTGAAACAGGAATGAAGATGAGGATGTTACATCTCATTGGGTTGCTGTGAAGATTAAATGAAAACATGTGTAAAAAGCATTTAGCGTGGTAACTAGACTGAAGTTAAATACTTAATAAAAGGGCTTTTTAAAATTACTAACTAGACTAAACCTGATTTTAGATGTAAAACACTTTATGAAATATAAATGGATTTGGGTGTGCCTAAGATAGCTTCACTGATTTAATTTTTACTGGTGATAATTAGTGATTTAATGAAATAGAGTCTCATCAAATATATAGTGTTTCAGTATGCACTGGGCTCTCCACTTAAGGGTTGGAAATTAAGGGCTTGAACTCTTTTCAACACTGCATAAAACTCTGCAAGTCCCAGTGGTTGATAAGGTCTCCCTCTGCTGAGACACGAGAGTGGTCCTGGTGTGTTCCAGGCACCAGGCACACAACTCCTGGCAGAGCAGCATGGCCCCTCCTACCCGTTTCTCCTTACACCTGAAGTGCTGTGTGCTGTGCTACTGCGAACAGCATTTGACTACACCATTCCGTTCTCTTGTGCGCTTGAAGGAAAATGACACAGCCTTTTCTTTACCTATAGCACCACCAACCCCCTGTTCTAAACCACCCTCACCCATTTTCCCCCTGACCCTTCCAGCACCATGAACGCCGGGGGATTTCCTAGTCTAGTATTTAGTTGATGCTCAATAAACATCTGTTGGATGAATGAAGGAACAGTGCACAGCGAGACGGGACTTCAGCAGCTTATCTGTATTGCCATACGGTTTATTTATTTGATGAAAGCTTTAGAAGCAGTACTGCTTGCTCATGGTTTACATGTTTGTGTCCCTCCCTCTCTCCCTGTCCCTCGGCCTGGCCCTTGATGGAATGTAAGCTTTGTAAGGGTAGGGTTTTTCATCTAGTAGACAAATTGCAGTCATGCTAGGACCTACTTAGAACAGTGCCTGGTGTAAAGTTGGCAATCAGTATTTGTTGAATGGAAGCTGTCTCCCTACAGCATTCGACAATCCTCCCTAATTAGATCCTGGTTCTCTCCCGACCTCTGTGGCCTGTCCCCTCTCTCTCCTTTGATGGGGCCTCTTCCTCCTAGAAGATTTTCACCATGAGAGCTCCTTGTGGTTCTGTCTTGGTTACAGCAGTCCCTGCAAACTTGCAGCCAGTCTCTTGGCTTTGCCTCCCCTCCCTGTGGCTGAATCCCAGGGTGATGTCTTCACTCCCGGCTGCCTTCTGGGCAATGGTATTTGGTGTCTTCCTGATCTTCACACTCACCATATCCACAGCTGAGTGCGTTTTCTTTTTCTATAAATCACTTCCTCTCAGGAGAAGTTAAGAATAATGGCTTGGAAGTCAGAAGACCTGAGTGTGAGTCCTAGACCTGCCTCCTGCTAGCTTTTTGGGACAACTCCTACTTCCTGGAGTCTCAGTTTTTCACCTTGAAAAGGAAGATTTTGGTGGTAATTCCCCAAGAAGCTTGCTGAGAAGGCTAAGTGCCCTACCAGGCCCAGCCTGAGTGCCTGCATTTTTATATTTCTGTTTTTTTTTTTTTTCTGTTTTCATGTATTTGAGTTTTCTCTTTTGTTTCTTAGTCTAGATAGGGGTTTGTTAATTTTGTTTATTTTTGCAAAGAACCAGCCCATCATTTCATTTTTTCTTTTTCACTTTTTAGTCTCCATTTCTTTCTACCCTGATTTTTATCATTTCTTTCCCTTTGCTGATTTGGGGTTTGGTTTGTTCTTGTGTTTTCAGTTCCTTGAGGTGCAGCACTATGTGGTTTATTGGAGCTCTTTCTGCTTTGTTGATTGCTGCAAGTGTGCCTCTTAGCACTGTCTCTGCTGCATCTCATGGGTTTTGGTAGGTGTGTTTCCATCTTCCTTTGTTTTGAGATACTTTGAAACTTCTTTCTAATTTCTTCCTTGATCCATTGGATACCTGTGAGTAAGTTGTCTGATATCTATGCATTTGTGTTGTCTCCAGCGTTTTCCTGGCTGCTGATCCCTAGTTCTTTTGCGCTGTGGTGGGAAGAGATGCATTGTCAGGTTTCTGCTGATGCTGCTCCTGCTTTTCCTGGTTTCCCTGCTCGGTGTATGGCGATCACTTCTGCTCCTAGATTTGTTCACTCGTCCTGTCCTGTCCCTTTCCTTCATGGTTTGCGTTGCAGCTTCACATCCTACAGGCAGCAGCTACCTGAGGCTGGTCATACCTTACGTCAAACTTGCTCGGTACTGTCTCCTGCCTCCGGTTTCTCCTCCTCAGCTCCTTCCACTCCTCACCCAAGCTTTGTGATATAAGTTTCCATTGAGCAAGCAGCTCATCGTGGAGAAAGGGGAGGGGGGAAAAAGGTGAGGAGGGAATCACTGTGAGTTCAGGGACTTTTAAGCACATATTTTTTAAAGATTCAGGAGTTCAGAGTTCAGTGTGCAAACTGCAATAGAAGTGTATGAAAGCCACTGAGAACAGTTTCAGGTCATCTAGCCTTTATTTACAGAGAAAAATGGAAAACCAAAAAGAAAAAAAAAAGCAACTTTTCATTCTCCTGCCCCGTAGTGAAACTCCCCTTCCAGCAAACTCATAAATTATGTCTTAATAGGTGTGATTTGATGAAAAATATTCCCCATGGTCATAAGTACCTGGCACATAGTAAGTGCTTTAAAATGCTTGCATTTTCATATTTCTGTTGTAGAGACCAGAGCACAAAGTAGCTTTTTGTCTAAGCTTTATTTACTGATTCTTCTATTGTTTCCCCCAGGGGAACTGCCCCTTTATGGATTAATAAAAGGTTAACAATCGCCTGAAAGTGTTAAGGAAAATGGTTGCATTTCAGTTCTGTGGTTGAAATGATTTTGTGTTCTTGAAATCCTGTTGTTTCCAAGTAGCCATCAACTTAATAAAATGCCCTGCTTCTTTTTTGAAAGGTTGAGACACGAGAGCCTGTTTTGGAAACCCAGGAGGCTTACCTTTATAAATGCTTCTGCATTTTATGGGCTTTCAGGATATTCTCACCAGAGACCACTTCTGTTCTGTGGAATTTTCACAGGCATTGGCACAAATTGCCATCTGGCTTCTGCCCCTGCCACTCTGCTAACCTGCCTGGTCAGCTCCCTGGGGACTCCCAGATGGTCAGGTCCCATGGATTCTTCTCTGTGGCAGGTGACACTGGAGCCACTAACTACTCAAAAATCCCTCAGCCTCTGGTGTCCATTGTCACCATATGTGGAGTGACAGTGACCTCCTGGGACCAGGCCATGAAGGTGATGGAGATGTGATTTTAACCCTCAGAGAAATGATGCCCAACAGTAAAGACAGTGTGTAGAATGGTAGGTGCAATGAGATGGGGCCAGCGTTGTGGTGGAAGCATGTGTAAGAGTCGTTTCCAAGGTTTATGTGGGATGGGGGATAAAAAGTATGGGGAAGATGTATTTAATAGACTGGAGGAGACATAAAGCTTAAAATCCATAAAGCTTAAAATCTTCCACCCCCAAACCCCCACTCCCACCCCCAAATTCACTTCTAGTACATCCTGAACCATTTTGTGATTGACTGAACATGAGAAGTTAAGGGGAAAGGGGGTGATTCTTTTATCTGATATATGCATTTATTGTCACTACATTTGTTGGGGTAAGGATTCTAACTGCTGTGTACGTGAAGCAACCCGCAAGTATCAGATGGTGAGTGCTAGGCATCTCTCCGGCTTCACTCTCTAGGTGTGAAATTTCTTTCTTTCTTTCTTTCTTTCTTTCTTTCTTTCTTTCTTTCTTTCTTTCTTTCTTTTTTTTTTGACAGGCAGAGTTAGACAGTGAGAGAGACAGAGAGAAAGGTCTTCCTTCTGTTGGTTCACCCCCCAAATGGCTGCTACAGCCAGCGCTGCGCCGATCCGAAGCCAGGAGCAAGGTGCTTCCTCCTGGTCTCCCATGTGAGTGCAGGTGCCCAAGCACTTGGGCCATCCTCCACTGCCCTCCCAGGCCACAGCAGAGAGCTGGACTGGAAGAGGAGCAACCGGGACTAGAACCCTGTGCCCATATGGGATGCTGGTGCCGCAGGTGGAGGATTAGCCAAGTGAGCCATGGCAGCGGCCCCTAGGTGTGAATTTCTGCGTACCAGTGTCCTGGCCGTGCTAAATTGCTCTGCTCTCAGTTGGCCCCAAATAGGTTCATCTTTGTGTTGCTCTGGGTTCTGGCCCAAAAGGGAGATGGAAGAGAGTTAAATGGCTATTTTACAAATGTTTGGGCAGCTGTAAGGGAAGTAAAACAAAGGACAATGGCAGGGTCTAAGGCTCACAGCAGCTGTTTTGTGTTGTGAAGATTAGGCATTTTACAAAGAAAAGAGGTATAGTGTGCTCCTCATAGTGTGCTCCTCCTTGTGAGGAGCAAGGGGCTGGCATCTGCTCTGCTCTGGTAAATGACCGCACAGTGGTGGGAGCACCTGTGGAAGAGAGGGGAGTCCCACGGGGAGATAGGAAGCAAGATACTGGGCAGGGGTGGGGGTGCTGCCTTGCTCTTTTTGTAACAGCCTGGTTTCTGAGAAACTGATCCAATGCTACCAGACCTGACCCATCCCTAGAGACAGCGCCAGTCCATTGATCAGGGTAGAACCCCCGTGACTTCATCTTCTTCAGTGGGCTCCGTCTCTTAGAGGTTTCATGACTGCATCCCTGCCACATTGGGAGCTAAGCTTCCAGCACCTATGGGGAACAAACCATATCCAAACCACAGCGCCCCTGTAGCCCTGAGAAGGAGGGGGAGCTGGTAGGAGATGGCAAGCGGGGAGCCACCGCTGTGGCCTCGGGGAGAGGAGTGGAGTCAGTGACCAAGCTGCCGCCTGCCTGGGAGCAAACAAATGTCCTGACCTCTCCATTCTCTGGTCACCTACTGCATTTTCCCAGTTGGTCAGAAATGGAACTGGAAGCTAAAAGACAAGGGAGCTTTTTGATGCTGATCTTTACGGCAGCTCCCCAGAACAGAGAGAGGGTGGAGAAGGGGGAGAGGAGGGCTGAATGGGCACATGGGGGATGTTCAGCATAGCTCTTTATGTCTCTAGTATAGTACCTAACACATGCTATTAAAATGAGCCATGTGGGGCCAGCGGGTAAAGCCGCCACCTGCAGCCCTGGTATCCCATATGGGCGCCGGTTCGAGACCTGGCTGCTCCACTTCCAACCCACATCCCTGCTCATGTGCCTGGGAAAGCAGTACAAGATGGCCCAAATCTTGGGCCCCTGTACCCACGTGGGAGACCTAGAAGAAGCTCTGGGCTCCTGGCTTCGGATCTGCCTAGCTCCATCCATTTGGGGAGTGAACCAGCGGAAGGAAGACCTCCCTCTGTCTCTGCATCTGCCTCTGCCTCTCTGTAACTCTGCCTTCCAAATAAATAAATAAATCTTATAAAAAAATGATCCATGTATACATCTTTGCTACCACATTATGAATCATGGGTGCCTATTATAGCCTTTAAAAGTTGCTGAAAATTATGCTCCTGTTGCAGAACACTAGAAATTCGTTTTCCACAGCTCTTGAGATGTGTAAGATCAAGTGTTAGTTCTGGTTCAGAGACAGTGCCTTTAAGTGTGACCTCTCGTGGCAGAATGGACCGTGGACCTCTCTGGGGTCTCTTTCATGAGGACACTGATCTCATTCCCAAGGACTTCACTCTCACGACCCCTCCCAGAGGCCCCACCTCTTAATGCCATCACCTTGGAGAGTAGGATATCAACAGATGAAGCAGCTTGCTTTTGAAATGTTTAATTGAAATATGAAGCTGTACTATTGTGGTCTTTTTCAGTGCCGAGAGTATGATTTCCTAGAGTTGCCTTTCCCAGTGAGAAGTTTGGAAAGTCTTGTTTCATCTTCCTAATCTGCGTTTTCTCTTTCCTCAGCCAAACAGGCAGGACTCGCGAAATCGTGATGCCTTCCAGGAACTACACCCCATACACCAGAGTCCTGGAGTTAACCGTGAAGAAAACTCTGACTTAGGCACTTAGATACATGCACTGTGAACTGCTGGACAGAGGCCCTGGCACCCTGGGACTTGAAACCAGGAAAGGGTGCCTGTTGTTTCTTTATTAACCCAGTGTCAGCCAAATTGGAAATGGCTGAAGCTCTGGTCCACTTCTAAGACAGGAGGGGAAGTGGAGGTAGAGAGGGTGGGTGAAAGATGGGTGAGTATACGAGGTCATCTGTCAAACACCCAACCAAGTACCTGCTGCCCCTGCTGGCCTGCATCACGGGTTGTTTCTGTGGACACTGAAATCTTAGCAAAATTCCCTTGTAATTTCTCTTCTGTGACTTTGGTTGGGAGAGGGGGGGAAGGGCATTATTTTGAAAGTTTGTGTTATTCACACCAGGATCACTTGTTACAGCAAGAAGGCTTTGTTTACCCATAAAAGTATTAGGGACAGTGTTTCTCTGGCACAGGGAAACCTGACCATGAGGAACAGGGGCAGCCAGAAAAACTTGAACTTGGGGGGGACGCATACCCTGCTGCACGGGGCTCTCTGCTCTTGGTCCTGAGGATCTGTGCAGCGCTGTTGTGGGAGCTTTAGTTAGAAACCTGTGTGGGCCAGACAAGCTTCCCTCTCATGCGCTAATCCTTTGGTTTAATTTGTGCCTTATGCCTTTATTGGGCGAGCTGACATCACTCTATTTATTCAAACTGTGATTTGGTTTTTCTTTCTCACTTTAACTTAAAGAGAATTTTGTACATTGTGCATATTTCATCTTTTAACGTTTTCAGTCTCATTTTGTGTTTTTGTCAAATGAATGAATAATCTGTTCACGCATGCTCTTCTTTGATATTGTAACCTATGTCACCTATGTTTAATAAAAGCCATATATTTTGTTCTAGTATTGTTTCTGTGTATAATCCATTACCATCTAGAAGGGGTAGAGAAGTGGATCAGTTTCTGGAATGAGTGTCGAAGTCAGATCACAGGGATCTTTTTCAATCACTGCATTTCATAGAAGCATATATAAGCTACACAATTGATCTATGTGTTTCTTTTTTTCAAGATTTATTTATTCATTTGAAAGTCAGAGCTTGGGCTGGCACTGTAGCGCAGCAAGTTAACGCCCTGGCCTGAAGTGCAGGCATCCCATATGGGCGCCTGTTCTAGTCCGGCTGCTCCTCTTCTGATCCAGCTCTCTGCTGTGGCCTGGGACTAGCAGTTGGAGGATGGCTCAAGTCCTTGGGCCCCTGCACCCACGTGGGAGACCCAGAAGAAGCTCCTGGCTCTGATCGGCGCAGTTCTAGCTGTTGCGGCCATCTAGGGAGTGAACCAGCAGATGGAAGACCTCTCTCTCTGTCTCTACCTCTCTCTGTAACTCTTGTCTTTCAAATAAATAAAATAAATCTTAAAAAAAAAAAAAAGAAAGTCAGAGCTACACAGAGAGAAGAGATGCAAGAGAAAGAGAGAGGTCTTCCACCCGCTGGCTCACTCCCCAATTGACAGCAATGGCTGGAGCTTTGCCAATTTGAAGTCAGGAGCTTTCTCCAGGTCTCCCATGGGGGTGCAGGGGTCCAAGGACATGAGCCATTTTCTACTGCCTTCCCAGGCCATAGCAGAGAGCTGGATCAGAAGTGGAGCAGCTGGGGGCCGGCGCCGCGGCTCACTAGGCTAATCCTCCGCCTAGCGGCGCCGGCACACCGGGTTCTAGTCCCGGTTGGGGCACCGGATTCTTTCCCGGTTGTCCCTCTTCCAGGCCAGCTCTCTGCTGTGGCCAGGGAGTGCAGTGGAGGATGGCCCAGGTGCTTGGGCCCTGCACCCCATGGGAGACCAGGAAAAGCACCTGGCTCCTGGCTCCTGCCATCAGATCAGCGCGGTGCGCCGGCCGCAGCGCGCTGGCCGCGGCGGCCATTGGAAGAGGGTGAACCAACAGCAAAGGAAGACCTTTCTCTCTCTCTCTCTCTCACTGTCCACTCTGCCTGTCAAAAAAATAAAAATAAAAAATAAATTAATTAAAAAAAAATAAAAAAAAGAAGTGGAGCAGCTGGGACTCGAACCAGGGCCCATATGGGATGCTGGCACCGGAGGCAGCAGCTTTACCTGCTAAGCTACATCACCGGCCCCCTGTGTGTTTCTTTTTAATTCCTGGAATTTATTTAGTTAACTACCTTCTGGAAAGAGTAAGATACATTCTTTATCATATAATACAAAAATAGTTTTCACTTTGAGAAATCTCCTTTCCTTTGCCCAAAATTCCCACCCCTTACTCCACCCCCCTACCGAAAGAGAGAGAGAGAAAGGGAGAGAGAAACGAAATTGAGTAAGTCACTATGAGTTAGATTGTGTAAAGAGGAAAATGCACATTTTGGAGTCAAATTTGTATTTAAATTCTGGCTGTGGGAGCTTTGGCAAGTCATGAGAACTCTGACTATTAGTTTCATTCTCTAAAATCCTGAACTAGTCACGTCCACTTAATAGCTGATGTGAAGGGTGTATGAAGTAAGTGGCACAGAGAGATGGGTGCAGGCTGGGTACATAAGCTGTGGTTGCTGTCATTCTCCAGGTTGGTTTCAAAGCCCCGTTGACCCTCACCAATGGACATGTTGCAGCAGCAAGAAACCATGGTCTATGGAAATGACCCAGGAGGAGTATTTAGGGCAGAGGCAGGCTTTAAGACCAGGAGAGAGGGAAGCTGGACTGAGAGAGCGATACTGGGTCCCAGGAGACCCATGCCCTTGGAGAAGCTAATCTGGAAGCAGTTTCTTAATGACTTAAGAGTGCCAGGTTTTTTTTTTTTTTTTTAAAGATTTATTTATTTATTTGAAAGTCAGAGTTACACAGAGAGGAGAGGCAGAGAGAGAGAGAGGTCTTCCATCCAATGGTTCACTCCCCAGATGGCCACAACGGCTGGAGCTGTGCTGATCCGAAGCCAGGAGCCAGGAGCCTCTTCCAGGTCTCCCACGTGGGTGCAGGGGCCCAAGGACTTGGGCCATCCTCCACTGCTTTCCCAGGCCATAGCAGAGAGCTGGATCAGAAGTGGAGCAGCCGGGACTCGAACCAGTGCTCATATGGGATGCTGGCACTTCAGGCCAGGGCATTAACTCACTGCACCACCATGCCGGCCCAGGAATGCCAGTTTTAATGAGACCAAGGCAGAAATGAAAACTGTTGTGCAAACACGTCTACATTTCCTCTTCCTTCTCTTTCTCTCTCAAGCAAGCAAAGAAACAAAGAAAACCTTAGTAACTTTATGTTTAAAGAATACCAAGGATCCCTCTACAGTTGGGTGTTTATGTTTTTAAATGTGCCTTCACCAAGTGGCGAGTTCTGAACACTATTTGAACTCTTCTAAAAGACGATGAAAGAGAGTTTTTAAATCATACAGACTAACACTGAAAGAAACCGAGAGGTAATCCTTCTAGATCCTTTGCCAAAATTAACTCTAGTGACCCCTAAACTTCCCTCTGAGAAGAGTGGCATTCATCAACTCTTTGTGAGCATGGCTATTATATAGAATTAGGGGGAATTAACTCTCCTATTATATGATACATTTATCTCCCTGAAATGAAAAACTGTATGTAAGGCTTCAGTTGATTAAAATTTTTAATTTATTTTCAGCTTATTTGAAAGGCAAAGAGACAGGGAGGTCTTCCATCCTGGTTTATTCCCCACGTACCTGCAAAAGCTGGAGCTGAGCTGAGCTCAAGACAGGAGGTGGCAGTGCAGTCTGAGTCTCCCACATGGGTGGTAGGGACCCAAGTACTTGAGCTATCACCTGCTGCCACCAGGGTGGGGGGTGGGTATTAGAAGGAAGTTGGATTGGAAGTGGGGGACCTAGGATTCTAACCAAGCACTCTGATGTGAGATGCAGGCATCCCAAGTGGTGATTTAACTGCTGTGCCAAATGCCTGCCTCTAATTTTTTGAAAAAAACTAACATGAAAAGTTGTCCATGGTTGTAGGGTACCATACAATGTTTGATATACGCATATACTGTATAATGTTCAAATAAGACGCTGCGCTGATCCAAAGCCAGGAGCCAGGTGCATCCTCCTAGGCCACAACAGAGAGCTGGACTAGAAGAGGAGCAACCGGGACCAGAACCCAGCACCCATATGAGATGCTGGCGCTGCAGTTGGAGGATTAACCAAGTGCGCCACGGTGCTGGCCCCAGGGAACTGCAATTCTATGCCAACTTCCATAGCACCAATTTTTTTAGATTCCACATTTAAGTGAGATCATATAGTATATATCTTTCTGTACTTGGCTTATTTCATTTAACATATTGACCTCCAGTTTTCATTCATGTTGCAAATGACAAGACTGATGTTTTTATGACTCAATAGTATTCCACTGTGTACAGGTATCACATTGTCTTCACTCTTCAGTTGATGGGCACTTATTTCCACTTCTTGACTATTGTAAATAGTGCTACAGCAAACATGGGAGTGCAGATGTCTCCAACACGCTGATTTCATTTCCTTTGGTTATTTTATAGCCAGTGGTGGGATTACTGAATCATATGGTAGTTCTGTTTTTTGTTGTTGTTGTTGTTGTTTTTGAGAAACCTCCACACTGCCTCCCACATGCCATACTACATTATGTTCCACCAACAGTGTCCAAGTGTCCTTTCCTCCACACCCTTGCCAGTGCTTTTCATAATAGGCAGTCTAACTGGAGTGAGTTAGATCTTGTTGTGGTTTTAATTGATATTTCCCTGATGATAGTGACATTGGGCATTTTTTCATGTACCTGTTGGGTATTTGTATGTCTCCCTTTGAAAAAAAATCTCTTTGGATGTTTTGCCCATTTTTAAATTGGATTATTTTTATTTTTCTAGTGAGTTGTTTCAGTTCCGTATTTTTTCTGGCTATTAACCCCTTGTCAGCTGCATAGCTTGAAACTATTTCCTTCCAATTTGTAGGTTGTCCCTTCACTTTGTTGATTTTTTTCCTTTGCTGTACAGAAGCCTTTTCATTTGATAAAATCCCATTTATTATTTTTGCTTTTGTTTTCTGTGCTTTTGGGCTATGATTAAAAATTACCCTTGCCCATCCCAATGTATAGAAGCACTTCCTTTTCCCTTATGTTTTCTTCATTTAGTTTCATAGCCTCAGGGCTTACATTTAGAATTTTAATCCATTTTGAGTTGATTTTTGCTTAGAGAAAGATAGAGTTCTGAGTTCATTCTTCTGCATGTGGATATCCAGTTTTCCCAACACTATTTATTAAAAAGACTGTGCTTTCTCCAGTGTATGTTCTTAGCACTTTTGTAAAAAATCAATTGACTATGGATGTGTGAATTTAATTTTAGGTTCTCTTTGTGGTTCTATTGCTCTGTGTGTCTGTTTTTATGCCAATACCACACTGTTTTAAATGCTGTGGCTTTGTAGTATATATTTTTTAAAGATTTATTTATTAATTTGAAGGTCTGAATTACACACAGAGAGAGGAGAGGCAGAGAGAGAGAGAGAGAGAGAGAGAGAGAGAGAGAGTTCTTCCATGTGCTGGTTCACTCCCCAGATGGCCACAACGGCTGGAGCTGTGCTGATTCGAAGCCAGGATCCAGGAGCCTCTTTTGGGTCTCCCACGTGGGTGCAGGGGCCCAAGGACTTGGGTCATCTTCTACTATTTTCCCAGGCCATAGCAGAGAGCTGGATTGGAAGAGGAGCTGTCAGGTCTTGAGCCGGCGCCCATATGGCATGCCGGCATTTCAGGCCAGGGTGTTAACCCACTGCGCCACAGCACCGGCCCCTTGTAGTATATTTTAAAGTCAGTGAATTGTCTCCTCCTTTGTTTCCTTGCTCAAGATTGCTTTGTCTATTTGAGGTCTTTTTGTGGTCCCATGTAAATTTTTTAATAAAAATATCCTATAATAATTTTAAGACTTTATTTATTTATTTGAGGGGTAGAGTTAGAGAGGGAGAGACAGAGAGAGAGGTCTTCCATCCACTGGGTCACTCCCCAGATGGCTGCAATGATCTACTGGAGCTGGGCTAATCCAAAGCCAGGAGCCAAGAGCTTTTTCTGGGTCTCCCACGCAGGTGCAGGGGCCCAAGCACTTAGGCCATCTTCTGCTGCTTTTCCAGGCTATAGCAGAGAGCTGGATCAGAAGTGGAGCAGCTGGGACTCGAACTGGCGCCTGTTTGGGGTTCTGGCACTGTAGGCAGAGGCTTGGCCCACTACACCACAGCACCATCCTGTAATAATTTTTAAATCAATATTTTCATACTAGTCCCATTCAGACTGTTTTAAAATTAACATTTGTATTTATTTGAGAGGTAGAGTAACAGACAGAGTGGGAGACAGAAAGAGAGGTCTTCCTTCTGCTGGTTCACTCCCCAAATGGCTGCAAGGGCCAGAGCTGAACTGATCGAAAGCCAGGAGCCAGGAGCTTCTTCCAGGTCTCCCACACGGGTGCCAGGGCCCAAGCACTTGGGCCATCTTCTACTGCTTTCCCAGGCCATAAGCAGAGAGTTGGGTCAGAAGCGGAGCAGTTAGGACACCAACCAGGCACTGCAGGTGCATGCTTAGACGACAGTGCCACAGCGCTGGCCCCCTTTCAGACTTTTTTTTTAACAGGCAGAGTGGACAGTGAGAGAGAGACAGAGAGAAAGGTTTTCCTTTTTCCATTGGTTCACCCCCCAGTTGGCTGCTACGGCTGGCACGCTATGCCGATCTGAAGCCAGGAGCCAGGTGCTTCCTCCTGGTCTCCCATGCAGGTGCAGGGCCCAAGGACTTGGGCCATCCTCCACTGCACTCCCGGGCCACAGCAGAGAGCTGGACTGGAAGAGGAGCAACCGGGACAGAATCCGGCGCCCCAACCGGGACTAGAACCCAGGGTGCTGGTGCCGCAGGCGGAGGATTAGCCTAGTGAGACGTGGTGCCGGCTAACACCATTCTTTCTTATAGTTAATTGGATTCCATTTTATTGATGTCCCATGTTCTCAATGTATCCCTTAACTTTGGAATTTTGTAGGTCATCTTTCTGCTTCTTTAAGCAATCTTAGGACAAAGCATCTGTACACGTATCTTTGTACCCTTGCTTAATTATTTTCTCAGAATAAATTCCTATAAGAGGAATGGTCAGGTCACAAGGTATGCACACGTTAAGTCTTCTGGTATATTTGTTCCAGTTTGGTCCGTGGAGGTTTGTATCCATTGGAATTGTCACCAACAAAATGAGAATGTGGTTCTCTGCCCCTTTGCCAACAACAGGAATGAGAAATGAGGGGTATAAAGTTGCTTTCCTAGGCAGACCTATCCTCCAAATAGCTGTGAGAAAAATTCTTGAGGACATTGCTTTTGGACCCCAGAGTTCAGGAAGAAGCAGATATGAACTGAAGGCCTGGAGGTGTCCCCGTGACCCAGAGAGTGCTTGAGCACCTGACAGATATAATACAATGCTCAGAATAAGCAGGTGTCCCCCAGGACCCGGGAGCGAGAGGGCACCTGCTGCTTAGGATTCCAATTTGAGAGTTAGTTGTGAAGCCAGCAACTCAGGGCACATGCCTGCAATCGGTTTTGACTCTGGGAGGGAGGAGTGTGCACCAGCACTAGCCTGAGAGAAAAGACTGGCATTTGGGAAACTTGGAGTTGGGTGATGTGACAAGGTCCCCCCAGTGGAGGGTGCACCACCAAGGCCAGCCCATGAAGTGGTCTGTAGGACTATGCTGAACATTCACCTTCTCCCCAGATGAGCCATCTGCCTGCTTTAGGAACTGTGGTGTGTACACGATGGCAAGGTGTAAGGGTGATGGAAAGGGCAGGACTCCTTCCTGTTCCTAGCTCAGGCCACACTGGGCCATGGTGCTCCTGACACCCACTATCAGAGGCCCCGTTCAGTTCAAGCATTGCATGCCCAGTGCTGGGAAGGCAGAGATGTATTCTCAGGACTTCCTCTTCTCCAAACCACGTCCTCTCCAAAATCTTTCCCAGTGAGTCCAACTCCTTGATCTTTCCCATCTTTGCTTCCCGGGGTATTTATTTCTGCCCCTTCTTTTTTTAAAAGATTTATTTATTTGTTTGAAAGGCAGAGTTACGGAGAGGCTGGTTCACCCCCAGATGGCTGTAATGGCTAGAGCTGCTCTGATCTGAAGCTAAGAGCCAGGATCCTCTTCCAGGTCTCCCACACATGTGCAGGGGCCCAAAGACTTGGGCTATCTTCCACTGCTTTCCCAGGCACATTAGCAGAGAAGTAGGTGGAAGTGGAGCAGCAGGGACTCCAGCTAGTGTCCATATGAGATGCCGGCACTGCAGGTGGCAGCTTTACTGGCTATACCACAGTGCTGGCCCCCCTCTTTATTCTTAAATTCAATGACCGATCATCACGTCCATCTCTTGTCTCTCCATGGATGTTAGCTCCTTGAGGATAGTTTCCCATTAGAGAGATAATAGGCATTTGGAAGGGGTCCATTGCAAATCTTGATAAGCATGAAGAAATCTACAAATAAAGTGTTCAAAAAGAGTTGTAGCTGGGAGGAGGTAACAGAGACCAGGAATTAGTGAGCCAGACACAGCACATATACCCTGAATCTGCTCTTGGGAGGTGTTGTTACTCCATGGTGTGGATAAGGTGATTGAAACATGAAGAGATGTGGGAATTGCCCAAAGCATCCAGGTGTATCTGATTTCAGAACACAGGTGGGAGGCCTGGAGTGTGTCCCAGGTCTGTCATTACACTATGATATACCCTTGGTCATGTCACTGTAGCTCTCTGAGGCTCTGGGTCCCTGTGTGCAGCATGACCTACAAAGTAAATGGACCTGCATCCTCCACATAGGCTTCTGTGCCCGTCACGTGATAGCATAGATAAATATCCCAGAAATGCATTAGAACCATGCCAGTAATTCCTGCCTGCTATAATTACCAGGAATTACTTTGAGGAAGGTGCTTTACCGTGGATATTTTCAAACCCAAAGATTTCTTCTTACCAGATGTGTATTAGAGACTTGAAGAGTACTAGGGAATGAAATTGTGCAAAAGGGAAATGTGTGTGGGGAATTATCAGGCCATTTCTGTTGCTATAAGAAATATCAGATGCTTGGTACGTTATAAAGGAAGGAGTTTTGGGGGCCAGTGCTGTGGCCCTCCTATAGCATCCACATCCCATATGGGCGCCGCAGGTTCATGTCCTGGCTACTCCTCTTCCTATCCAGCTCTCTTCCTATGGCCTGGGAAAGCAGTGGAAGATGGCCCAAGTCCTCGCGCCTCTGCACCCGCATGGGAGACCCAGAAGAAGCTCCTGGCTCTTAGTTTCAGATGGACCTGGCTCTGGCCATTGAGACCATTTGGGGAGTGACAGTGGATGGAAGACCTTTCTCTCTGTGTCTTTCTTTGCTGTCTATGGCTCTACCTCTCAAATAAATAAATAAAAATCTTAAAAAAAAAAAAGAAAAAAGTAAGGAAGTTTGTTTAGCTCACTGGTTGGGAGACTGAAATTCTAATTGGGTGGCCTCATGTATTTGGTCTGTGGTGAGAGTCCTCCTGGCTGTATCACAACATCATGGTGGCAGTGTGTGCGAGAGGAAGAGATCACGTGGCAAGACAGGAAGCCAGAGAGAGTCCGGAGCCAGCCTCACGCTTTCTACAACCACACGCTGTCATGGAAAATTAGTGGAGTTCTACAAGAACTACGTCGATCCTTTCTGAGGGTGACACCCACAGTGGACTAGCCGGCTTCCACCAGGCCCCACCTCTTAAAGGTTCTACCACTTCCCGACATCATCACACTGGAGACCGAGCATCCAGCGGATGAACCTTTGGGAAGAACAAACCACTTCCAAATCATAGCAAATGGGAAACGTGGCTGCGTTAACAGGAGTTTAAATAAACATATCTCCTTTTCTTAAATGTGAATTTGGAAAGAACTCATTGAACTCAGACAGGAAAGGAAAGGCCCAAAAGAAAGCTGAAGGTGTGTTTTTAGAAAGAGATCAGAGAGAGACCGGGGCCAACATGTGGTGTAATTTGTTAGCCAGGATTAGGTAACTAATACATGACATGAAGTATAAATCAAAGTAGGATTTTTTTACATGTGGATATTCAATATGTTAGTGCCATTTATTAAAAAGCCTACCCATTTTCTACTGATTTGCTCTTAGGCTATTGTTGCAAATCAGTTGGCGTAAGTCTACTCCCATACTCTCTATTTTGCTACTATTGATCTAATTATGATTTGGACATCAATACCACACCATCTTGATGACTGTCGCTGTATCCTAGACTGTGAAGTCTTCACTGTTGTTTGGCTATTCTAGGTCCTTTGTATTTCCACATGGATTTAGTAGTCTGTCAATGACCAAGAAAGGGCTGCTGGCATTTTGAATGAGATTGTGTGGAAGAGACAGATCCCCAAGGAAGCACACCTGGGAGCAACACTATAGCCAGTTGGGAGTCATGGGTCAGCTCCCAATGTCAGGGGCTGCTTTTCTCTTCCTCTGCTGGGAAGGTACTAGGTAAAAACTTCCATAATGCACGTCGATGAAGGCATAGTATAATCTTTGTGGAATTCCGAACAAAATATTATAAGAAACATTCATTTGTGCCCAAGGGCCATAAAACTGATGTAATTTGAATGCAATAAAATATAAATAAATGGCAAACAATTCTTGAGGGTTTTCTCTTAATTTTTCAACACATACTTTAGGGTTTTAACATAAAGCGTTTACAGCATTCACCTTCCTGAATTAGGGGTTGGAGGGGGGTTGAGAAATAATTAGTAGGCAATTTTTTGGCCCTGGGACTTTTCTTGTAAATGTTTTCTTTGGCAGCCATGCTCTTGAGAACAGGAAGTTACTCTCTTGTTACAGATTTAAGAGTTTTCTGAGCCAAATAACAGAAAGCTGGATTAGTTCTGAAATGAAGAGGGGGGAAAAAAAACAACTCTAGGCTCTTGCTGGAGATTAATGACATCTTGCAAATATTTTAATTCTCCCCTTTCCTCTTAACCTGCCACCTCCTAAACAAAACATACTCAGATAGAAAAAAAAAAAAAAAAAAAAACAACCTAATTGGTCACTTTGTAGCCCAACTCTAAAATAAAATATCTTTATGCTACTCACAGATTTAAACATTTTTGGGGAGACTGATGGGGAAGGAAATTAGGACTGTCTCAAGTTGACCTTTTTTCTTATAAAATTCCCAATATAGAGATTAAGTTATAAAATGTAGTTGTAAAGATGCTGATGTTTCCATGGTGATCATAAAGATTCATCCTTTTCTTTGACCTTTTAAAAATGGCTTTTGTTATGGATAAAAAATGTTTAATCAGGTTTTTGTAAATATCTATATGATGTTTGAGATGGTTATGGACAGGTTTTTAAAATAACAAGATTATATCCTTTGACCAGAGCCCTTTTTAGCCTAATATAAAACAAGGAGACTGGCTTTTCCCAATCCCCCAAACGGCTGAGTCCTTATTATAGATGGGACTACTAAGGTAGAAGTGAAGTCAAAATTCAGTCTTTAGTCTTTTACATTTAATTCTAGGAAAAAAACCCACAATCTTGACAAAGTTTGTAATATAGAGGAACATCAAACATTAATTCCATGAGCTATCTGAAAGCCGTCTGTAAGGTTTTTTTTTTTTTTAAGAATGTGAAAGTTTTAGAAAAACTTTCAGGTTTAAAGGTAAAAAAATACTATAACAAGTATTTATCTCCCATTGATGATCTAAAGGTTTCCATGGTATTCATTGTAGCCTCTCAGAAAAGCAAAGAGTTGGGCTAAAACTGCCATCGGCATTTGCCTTTCATTCCCAGACTCAAATGCCTTGGTGTCCAGGGGCTTTGCACAGAGACAGAGGGGTTGGAGCACAGAGGTGAGCCGCTGGGCGGGGTGGGCGGGGGGTGAAGATGAGGGGATGTCCCCCTGGAATGTTAAGTGCATGCCCATTCTAACGGCACTCAAGCTCATCATATTGAAAGACCATGCTGCTAACCAAATCCATCCATATGTTGGATGCAGCCAAAGACCCTTAATTTGCCACCCTTGATTTACTTTTCCTAATGTTTTTCTTTCTGTGAATTTTAAAGAAAAGATTTATTCCTTCAAGCTACCTTTTTCTTCTGCCTGCTTAAAGTGATGTACCTTCCTCATCGTTCATTATATTGCTTGTCCTTTGTTATTTTGACAACATGAGGGTTTTTTGAACCTTATAAACAATCTTAAATTACTCAGAGCTGTCATCCCTTAGATATAAAAATTAAATTAGGTCCAAGAGTTTTAGGTGATGGAAAACATTATCCAGTCCCCTAAGATACAGGCAACACTGGGAGTTTAGCAAAAGTTGATAAACCTGAAACCTCATCATTGTTGGATGAGTATTTATTTAGAGGGAGCTACCTGATTCCTGGTTTTACTGCATACCAAATATTTCTTCTCAACATTTATGAGCTTAAATAGATGCAGATGTTGCCAAAGAATGCATTATAACATTAATCATCCTAGAATCATATAATTTAAGTGTTGAAAAGCACTTTGGATTTTGTCTGGGTCAATACCTTCATTTAAAGCAGGAGGAAACTGAGGCGCAGAGAAGTTAATGAACTAGCCACAGGGTGATACACAAGTCCTCTCCCCGAAAAACAGAAGTGGGGACTCATTGTCAAATTTTCCCGTCACCCCCTTCCTTCTTTCATTGGATTGCCTTTGTTATCCTATAAACTATGCTTGACTCTTCTCCAAGTTTTTGGGAAGAAAATCAAGAAGGGGGTGGGTGTTTAGCCCAGCAGTTAGGACAGCAGTTAAAATGCCTGCATCCCACAATGGAGTGTCTGGGCTCGATTTCTGCCTGTGGTTCCCAGTTCTAGTTTCCCACCGAGGCAAACCCTGGAAAGCAGCAGCCACCCACATGGGAGACCCAGATCAAGTTCCAGGCTCCTGGCTTCCACCCCAGCCCAGCCCCCACAGTTGCAAGCACTGTGAACCAGCAGGTAGGAGTTCTGTTTGTATGTCTCCCCTCCTGTCTCCCCCCACCCCCTGTACCTTATCTTTCTGCCTCTCAAATAAAGAAGGGGGTGGAGGGAGACAGTTGAAGAAAACCTTAAAAAAAATCAAGGAGGAATTTTTTCTGAATAAGTCTCCCAACTGTCTTTCACGGGCATCCCTCACCCCTCCCTTCCCCGTTCCCCTGGGCTGACGCTCTTCAGAGTTGTGACCTTTTTTAGGCAAGACAGACATTGAAGGTGACCAGACAGTTGATTCTGGCCATGGCAAGTGAGAGAAGAGGGGTTGTCCATTTTCTCTAACTCTAGACGGCTGCACATCATGTTTCCTTATTTCGTGACCTCAGATATGCATATCAGATTCCTGAGTGAGAGACAGTGTGCTGACACCATGGGAGAGACTTGGTTCTTCTTTCCCTGTGCTAAAAGGAGAACTCCTTCCAGGTGAAATTTGAAAGGCAAGGATATGATGCAATCTCATGCTGTGGTGACCTTGTGAATGACCTTTCTCGTTTTCTGATTTCTCACAAATACATGTGCAAACTTTTTTTAAAAAAATTATTTATTTGTTTGGGAGAGGGAGAGATGTCTTCCATCTGCTGGTTTACTACCCAGATGGCCGCAACAGCTGGGGCTGTGCTTATCTGAAGTCAGGAGCCAGGAGCTTCCTCCAGGTCCCCCATGCGGATGCAGGGGTCCAAGGACTTGGGCCATCTTCTACTGCTTTCCCAGGCCACAGCAGAGAGCTGGATTGGAAGTGGAGCAGCTGGGACTCAAACAGGTGCCCATATGGGATGCCAGCACTGCAGGCAGTGGTTTTACCAGCTACGCCACAGCACGGGCCCTGCAAACTGTCTTTCCTCAAGCACAAAAGAAGTGTAAATGTAGTTTACCTGATTGTATTTATTAAGCAGGCTTTTTCTAGCCAGAATTATAACACACAATGTACGAGATGTTTTATGAAAAATCTTAGACAAGGCCCACTTAAGTGGAGGACACTCTGTCCTCCAGCAGGGAGTTTGAACCAATCGTGAGCAACATTAGGTTTGGACACCCACCTTCTCCCTTGTTGTATGCCTTGCCTATTCCACAAATCTTGGAGATGAGATCGTCTGAAGTCTTCCTGGTACCCTGAACTCACTGCTGTTTATCTTTCCTTTCAGATCGCTCAAAGTGTTTTCCATTTTTGCCCTTCTCTCCTATTAAATTCCTCTCTTTCAGCGCAGGTCATCACCCCAGCGAGGCTTTTATGAGAAGACTGTTTGGAATAAGTTCAGGCTCATAGATATATGACTAACACAGCACAACCCTTCTGGAAGTGTATGTGATCTCGAAGGAGGATCCCTGTTAACCAAATAATCTTATTGGTGCAAAGTCAGCTAATGTGTCAAAGGAAAGTAAAATAAATCAAGGTATGGAGAAAGTGCTTTAAGTTTTATGTCCTAAACTGAGAGAAGGGGTCTTAACTACAGTATCTATATTGCCTGTACCAAAGATCAGTATATGAGCTCTTATGAGGCCCTTCTGTCCCGGGTTTATTGAGCTTATTAATACAAAAAAAAATCTTGTAGGGCCAGTGTTGTGCTGCAACATCAGCATCCCATACAGAGCACCAGTTGGAGTCCTGACGGCTCCACTTGTGATTCAGGTTTTCTGCTAATGCACCTAGAAAAGCAATAGTGGATGCCCAAGTACCTGGGGCCCTGCCACCCATGTGAGTGACCTGGATGGAGATCCGGGCTCCTGGCCCACCTTAGCCCAGCTCTTGCTGTTGAGGCCATTTAAGGAGTGAACCAGCACATGAAAGATCTCTTTATTATTCTTTTCCTTTCTCACTGTTACTCTGCCTCTTAAATAAATCATCACTCTTTAAAATATCTTACAAAGTTTTATTCAAACACATTTACCCAACAAATCTTCATTAACTTTGGTAATTAAAAATTAAATTACATGAAATTTCAGAGGACTAAACATTCAACAATTCTTTTGTACCCCCTCAATTAACTCTTTGTACACTATCAAGATCAGAAAACACAGTGGGAGGGGCTGGTTCTGTAGTGTAGCCGGTTAAGCTGCTGCCTGTAACGCCAGCTCCACTTTCAATCCAGCTCCCTGCTAATGTGCCGGGAAAGCAGCTGAAGATGGCTCAAGTGTGTGGGTCCCTGCACCCACGTGGGAGACAAGGAAGAAGCTCCTGCCTCCTGGCTTGGGATTGGCCCAATTGGAGAGTGAACCAACAGATAGAAGATCTCTCTCTCTCTCTCTCTCTCTCTCTCTCTCTGCTTCTCCTTCTCTCTCTGTGATCTGGCTTCCAATTGAATAAATAAATCTTCAAAAAAACAAAAACAAAAACATAGCAGTGTCCTGAAATGGAGAACTTGTCACTACACAGCCCTCAACCATCTGAAGGTCTGAAGAGAAAGATGTCTTTTCCTCCAACTTGAAACTGACTCGGCTGAGATTTTTCTCACCAGAGTCTTTGTGTTTTTTTCCATGGGCAACTGCCCCCTTGATTAATCCCATTTCCCTCAGTCCTAGTTTTTCTGAGCAGCTGAGCAAACAAAGAGGCGGGCGGCCATTTTCCTGAGCTTCCTCCCTCAGCCCTCGGGGATGGGCTGTCTGAGCATCCTGTTCATAAACCAACCCCCTGAATGGGCTTGGAGAGAGCACCGAGGATCTTCTGTCTGGATTAATTTTAATAGGCCACCGTCTGTCATCCGGGAACCATGGCCCCCGCAAATGGCTTTAAATTACTATTTGCTGATAAAAAGGGAGATAGGAGTGGAAACTTTGGGTCCTCCTTTCAAACAATTTGGATAACTAATGCAAGAATTTACTTTTAGTGTGGACTGCATGCAGTTGACAGCCTAAACCCTTAGGTAGCTGAGGAAAACCTTTTGTTGACGTGGGAGCACAATGAAATATACAGAGGGGGGAACTGTGACATTTGGTAGAAGTGTAGGATTTTAGAGCTGGAAGGGAAATGAAGAATCCCTGTGAATTCCTGGGGACTTGTGGAGCTTTGTGGTTTTGCTGTTTGTGTAGAGAAATGTGATTCCTCTACTGGCCCTCCCCGTTTCCGTCTCCCTCTTTGCCACAGCCCTCCTTTTCCCTCCTGCTTTCCTCTTGGATTTCTTGGCCTCTGATTTCTTCAGCTGCAGCTTCTGGCTCCTTCCCTCACTTTCTGTCCTCCAACTGGCCAAGCCCTGGTCATTGGTTTGTGAAGCTCTGCCCTGAGGGGCTCCTGGGGTGGTGACCACATGGAGAGTGGCCTGTAGATGGTCAAGTCAGGAGCATCAAGTCCTTGTTTCTGACTGGGGGTGGGTGAAATGGTACACAGATAGCAAGCCTTAATGTTCAATAAAGTCAGAGGTGTGCCTTTCTTAGTTACTTTTTCATTTGCCATCTCTGTGGTTTGTTTTAAAAGTTTGGTTTGGTTTGTTTAAAAGTCAGTGTGCTTCATTCTGAAATGATTGCTTCAAAAGTAGAGTCCTGAGAGAAAATAGAATTTGTTCAGACTTGTATACAAACCTTGGTTCTCATTCCTTCTCTCCCTAGCCAATCCCCTCAACCTTCAAGGATCATGTTACTTGTTCATGGAGAAACTATTCTCCGTGTGTATTTGAAAATATAATTGAGGGGTGGGCATTGTGATGCGGGAGGTTAAGTGCCTATTTGTGACACCAGCATCCAATATCAGAGTGCTGGTTCAATTCCTGGCTAATCCAACTTCATGCTAACTTGCCTGGGAAGCAGAGAATAAGGGCTCAGGTACTTAAGTTACTACACCCATGTGGGAGACCCAGATGCTGTTCCTGGCTCTTGGCTTTTTACTGGCCCAGCCCTGTGTGTTGTGGGTGTTTGGGGAGTGAACCAGCAGATATAAAACCTCATTCTGCCTCTCTCTGTCACTGTCTTTCAAATAAAGAGACATATAAAGAAAACATAATTGATACTGTGAGCAATGTTTGGTACAAGTTCTGTCATCTTTTTTTTTTTTTTTTTGAAGAAGATTTATTTATTTGAAATTCAGAGTCTTCCATCTGCTGGTTTATTCTCCAGTTGGCTGAAATAGCTGGAGCTGCGTCAATCAGGAGCCAGGATCTTCTTCCAGGTCTCCCACGTGGGTGCAGGGGCCCAAGGACTTGGGCCATCTTCTACTGCTTTCCCAGGCTATAGCAGAGAGCTGGATCAGACATGAAGCAGCCAGGACTCAAACCGGTGCCCATATGGGGTGCTGGCACTGCAGGCAGTGGCTTTACCTGCTACACCACAGCACTGGCCCCCTTCTTTCTTAAATGTCCAAACCAGAACACTTGGGCAAAAAGCCTGGTGGGTGAGAGTGGGTATGGGGGAAAAAAACACTATATTTCTAAAGTTGTACCTATGAAAATTGCATTCATTAAATAAAAACTTTAAAAAGAAAAGACAGGTGGGCTAAAATTAAAACAAAACAGTAAAAGTGAACAAAACAAAAACTAAGTGCCAGTGAGGATGTGGAGCAACTGGAACTCTTGAACACGGTGGAGTAAAATATGACAAACACTGTAAACAATTAGTTTCTTATAAAGTTAGACACTCAATACCATATGATCTAGTAATTCCACTCCCAACAGAAACAAAAGCTTATGTTCAAGAAAAACCTATACACAAATGTTTATAGTGACTTAATTCATAATCACTAATAATTAAAAATAACTCAAATGTCCTCCAATGCATAAATAAGCCCTTCCAGTTGAAGACTGCATCCATACAATAAGATACTGCTTGGTGAAAGAAAGGAACGACCTACTAATGCATGAGCAGCATGGATGAATCTCAAAATCATTATGCTAAGTGAAAGAAGCCAGAGTCAAAAGACTGCTATATGATTCCATTTTACATGTCAGTTTGGGAAAAGGCAAAACTCCAGGGACAAAAACCAAACCAATAGTTGCCAGGGGATGGGCTTGGGTGGAGAGGGCTTCTCCATTTTGGGGAAACTAATGGGACTATTATATATCTTCAATGTGGTGTTTTTTTGCTGGACTGTGTATATTTTCCAAAACTCAGAACTGAATGCTAAAAATGGTAAAGTTTACTACATGTAAATTATATCACAATAAGCCTATCTTAAAAGTAATACACAGGGCTGGTGCCACAGCTCAATAGGCTAATCCTCTGTCTGCGGCGCCAGCACACCGGGTTCTAGTCCTGGTTGAGGCGCCGGATTCTGTCCCGGTTGCTCCTCTTCCAGTCCAGCTCTCTGCTGTGGCCCGGGAAGGCAGTGGAGGATGGCCCAAGTCCTTGGGCCCTGCACCCACATGGGGGATCAGGAGGGAGCTCCTGGCTCCTGGCTTCAGATCAGCGCAGCACACCAGCCGCCAACGCACCGGCCGTAGCAAAGGAAGACCTTTCTCTCTGTCTCTCTCTCTCTCTCACTGTCTAACTCTGCCTGTCAAAAAAAAAAAAAAAGTAATATACAGAATTATTTGGCATGTCACTCATCTTAAAATAAATGGAATTCTTCTCCAACTTGTTTTTTTCACTTGACTTTAAGCTTTGGAGATTAAACTGTACTGAACTCATGTAGGCCTAGTTCCTTCATTTTATTTATTTAAAGATTTATTTATTTATTTGAAAGTCAGAGTTACACACAGAGAGAAGGAGAGGCACAGAGAGAGAGAAATCTTCCATCTACTGGTTCACTCCCCAGTTGGCCTCAACTGCTGGAGCTGCGCCTATCTGAAGCCAGGAGCCAGGAGCCAGGAGCTTCTTCCAGAGCTCCCACATGGGTGCATGGGCCCAAGGACTTGGGACATCTGCCACTGCTTTCCCAGGCCATAGCAGAGAACTAGATCGGAAGTGGAGCAGCTGGGACATGAACTGGCGCCCATAGGGATGCCAGCACTGCAGGTGGCAGCTTTACCCACTATGCCACAGAGCCTGCCCTCTTCATTTTAATTGATGTCATTTTCAGTTTTATTTACTAGCACAAATAATACAGTAATGGATTTTCTGACACACATCTGATTTGATGTAGATATAGATTTTCTTTAGGAAGTCTACATACATAAAGGCTGTGTGTTGGATTGTAAGGTGGGAACATCTTCAAATTTACTAGATTTGGTTGGATTCCTTTTCAAAGATTCTGTCAATTCAGTCTTCATTGTAATACATAAGTTTCCATTTCTCCTATCATAAAGATTTAAAAATTTCAAAGATTTTTGTTTTATTTTGCATTGCTATGAAGTCTCCTGACTTTTCCAGTTTCCTCTTTTATGAACTGTGCATGTTCTCATCTGTTTTCTCACTGAATTGTTTGTTTTGCCTATTGATTGGTAAGAGCTCTTTTTATATTCTAGGCACTACTTTGCTGATTATATACATAGGAACTTTCCCCCTTTTACACTACAGATGTTTTTGCCTAAATGTAATTGGATTTATGAGTTAGTTCCCAGAGAGCTTGAAACTGAACTCCAATACAGTGCCTTGGTAGCAGACCTTTTCCGGCCCTAAAGTTTCTTTGCCCTGCTTTGATAATTCCAAATCAATCTCTTTCTAAAGACTAACTTACTGAATGGAGGAAGTGACGGGTTAGGTCCAGTTGGCCCAATGGGGTTCCAGAGCACCAGATCTCCTCTATGGGTAACATCTTGCTATTAGACTTCATCCTGGAGTTTTTATTTAATTTTTTTAACAGAAACCACAGGCCCTAAGCAAACAATAGAATAGTCACCTGCACTGGCCCCAAGAGTGAATGGAGCCCACTATGCCGTCATCAAAATTTCCAACAGAACACAATGGCTGTCCTATCATTGACCAATCAAAGGGAGACAATGAGCACTGCAGACAAACCAACACCTGCAAATGAGCCGAACATGCACCTCTAACCCCCAACTGCATACTGTACGGTCCTTTACTCTTCTTCTCTTGGGAAGTCTCTTTTTTTTTTTTTTTTTTTTTTTTTTTTGACAGGCAAGTGGACAGTGAGAGAGAGAGAGACAGAGAGAAAGGTCTTCTTTTTCTGTTGGTTCACCCCTCAATGGCCACTACGGCCGGCGCACTGTGCTGATCCGAAGCCAGGAGCCAGGTGCTTCTCCTGGTCTCCCATGCGGGTGCAGGGACAAAGCACTTGGGCCATCCTTCACTGCCTTCCCGGGCCACAGCAGAGAGATGGACTGGAAGAGGAGCAACCGGGACAGAAACCGGTGCCTGACCAGGGCTAGAACCTGGGGTGCCGGTGTTGCAGGTGGAGGATTAACCTAGTGAGCCACGGCGCCAGCCTCTGCAACAAACTTCTAATGTGTGCCTTAGGAAATTCTTCATAACTTGTGATCATTAAGATATTTTTCTGTGAACTTTTTTTTAGAGTTTTTAACAGTAGTTTGTTAATCCATCTGGAACTAATTCTCACATGTGTTATAAGTTATTTTTTTTCCATGTGGGCAATCAATTTCCCTAGCATGAATTATGAAAATTCAGTCTTTCCTCATAATCTTAAGTCTCAATTCTGACAAATGTCAAGTTTTTACGTATACATGGGTCTATTTTGGTGTTCTCTATTCTGTTTAATTGGTCTGTTTGTTGTGAAGATCATATGAAATTAATAAACTGTAATTAAAAGGCACAGCACACAATAGGGGAAAGTGAAAACCAACATTCTCTCTCCTCAGTCAGTTCTCTAACCCTAGTCTAATCATACATCAAGTCTTGATTTTCCTAATGGAAAGATGTTGTTGGGTTCCTCTGTGACCCTATCTGTTCCAAGTCTTATTCTCAGCTATCCTTTGGTACAAATTACCTACTAGTCAGTATTCTGCTGCCCAACTTCCTGCCCCTTTGTCCACTGTTGCTTTGGCCAAGTCTGGTGCAGAAACTGAGCATGCATGTCCACCTGCAGCACTCCCACCCTCCCACCCCCACTCTCCAGTGATCCCATGTAGGGGGCAGGGCCATCTCTTTGTACTGAGGGACCCAACAAGTGTGGAACTGAACACTTTCAGTCTTTGTTACATCAACTTCCTGCATCAGTAGTCCAAGTGAAGGAGGCAAAATTAGATTTCTTAAAGAAAAAGGCCATCTGTCAGCAGTTTAGAGGGAAAAGGCAGATTACATTACAGGTAGGGAGACCACTTAGGCTATTGTAATATTTCAGTCAAGGGCTTGGACAAAAGCAATGGCAACAACGATGAGAATATACGGAGATGCTGAAAGAGGTGGCAGAAGGAAGAGCATACAGAGAGGAAGGGAAAGATATGAAAGGTTTTTGGGCTGCAGGATTTCATGACTTGTTAGGTGGAAGGGAAAAGAATAGTTAGGCTTAGATTCTTAGTCTCTGACCTGAGTAGTTAAGTGGATGGCAATGCCACTTAAAGAGTGGGAATTAAAAAAAAAAAAAAAAAAGGTGAGTGAGGTAGGCAGAAAGAAATGTAAGTTTGGTTCAGGATAAGTTGAGTTTGAGAAGTCTTTGGGAAGTCTAGGTAGTACGGCTTTTAGTCTACTCTAACTCCAGTTGACAGCAAAAACTCAAAAGCCTGGAGAGATTTGTGTCTTGGAATTCGTAGCAAGACACAGTGGGTAACAAAGTCAGGTACAGTGAGAAGGAGAAAGATTAAACAGCATTTCTTGAGTTTGACAGCCAGGAGAAGACACATGGCACTGGTAAGAATGGTGAAGAAATGGAGCCAGAGTGTGGACAATTCTTTTAGGAAGCTTATATCTGAGAAAGAAGGGGGAGAGAAGCAAAAGGGGAATGCTGTGAGAGTATAATTGATATGCTATTCACTGTATTGTGGGGAGCAACTCGGACTAGACTAAGTTACTGGAATTAAGACTTATTCTATGCATCTGCTCTCCCACAATATGGCGCTGGGAGAGGAGTAAACAACTTTCACACAGCTGCCTCCAGTTCGACCAATAACCTGCAGGAGCTGATCCTGCTCCTGATTGGAGGAGAGCAGCGTGCTCGGCGTCTGGGTAGCAGAGTTGGGATTGGTGGAAGAGGACTATAAAAGAGGAGAGAGACAACATGCACCAGGAACATCTAAGGGGAACATCCGGATAACATCTGAGCAGCTCCCGAGAGAGCCGGCTGGCGGTGTGCCGCTCCCCCGCGGAAGTGGGGAAAGTGGCAGGGGGGCCCGCCCCTCCACGGAGGTGGAAGGGTCGGCAGCCAACCCAGGAAGAACCAGCAGCAAACCCGGGAAGGGCCAAGCAGACAAAAGAACAGCGCAGGGTCCTGTGTCGTTCCTCCACGAAGAGGGGGAGCGACACTGTATTACTTAAAATATTTTTTGACTTATCAAATAAAATCATTGCCATAACCAAGGCATTACCTTGGTAATGATTTTATTTGATGAGCCAAAAATACTTTCTCTTGCCCTGTATTTTATTTCCCCTCAGCCCTTCCTACAACTCATGTCACCTAGAATAACTGACCTGCTTTCTGTCATTGTAGATGAATTTGTACATTTTTACAACTTTATATAGATGGAATCAGAGTGTATACTCTTTTTTTTCTGTCTGCTTTCTCAGTATCATTGATTTTCACTGGAGTCACATGCATCATTATCTTTGTATGGATATACCACAATTTGTTTATCCTTTCACTTTTGACATTGGGTATAAATAAATGACATTGGGTCATTTATACGTCTTCACTGTTACAAATAAAGCTTATAGGAACATTTGTATATGGATGTATGCTTTTGTTTCTTTTGGGTAAATACCTAGAAGAATGGCTAGGTCATATGGTGTATTGTAAGTAACTGCCAAACTAGTTTTCAGTGTGGCTATACTATTTTGCATTCCAAATAGCAGTGCAGAAGAGTTCTAGTTGATCTACATCCTTTCCAACACTTGGTATGGCAAGTCTTCCTAATTTCAGAAAATCTGATAAATGTGTATTAGTACCTTCTGGTGCTTAATTTGCATTTTCCTAGTGGATGATAACATTAATCATCTTTTCATGTGATTATTTTCATCTATACATCTTCTTTGGTGAGATGGACGTTCAAATATTTTATAACCTAATCTTGGAAGTGACATCCCATCACTTCTGCCATATTCGATTTATTGGAAATGAGTCAATAAGTGCAGTTCACGTTCAGTTGGAGGAAATTAGCTTGGAGTAGGAGAACTAGGGACCATCTTAGAGGTTTCCTATCACTGATAGATTCCTATTTGTCTTAGCATAAAATCCAAACCCCATGTCTTGGTCTATAAAGCCCTCCAAGATCTAGTCCCAGCCTTTTTGTTAAATATGCTGAGCTGCTTCTCCTTTAAGGAACTTAGTATTTTCCCTTTCTTCTTGGGATGTTTTTCCATTAGACTTTCCCATGGCTGAATACTTCTTGTCATTCAGGTCTCAGTTTACAAGTTATCTCTTTGGAAAAACAACCATAAGCACCCAATCAATCAGAATAACCTCTCCCAGTCACTCCTTAACGCATCACCTGTTTAAATTTTCTATGTGACACTTAGTACTATCTGTTAGGATGTATGTTTCAGTGTGGCAGGAAACATGTTTGTCTCATTCATCGATGTATCTCCCCTGCCTGGAACAATGTTTTGCATATTAAAGGCACTCAATAAGTATTTATTGGATGAACAATGAATAAGATCTCCAAGGAGGCAAAGACAAATGGGATCCAGAACATAGTTAGAGGGATTAATCTTGGGTAATGTTCCTGTGACTATTCATGTTTAATAAATTACTTCAGCCGGCACCATGGCTCAATAGGCTAATCCTTCGCCTTGTGGTGCTGGCACACCCGGTTCTAGTCCTGGTCGGGACGCCGGATTCTGTCCCGGTTGCCCCTCTTCCAGGCCAGCCCTCTGCTGTGGCCAGGGAGTGCAGTGGAGGATGGCCCAAGTGCTTGGGCCCTGCACCCCATGGGAGACCAGGATAAGTACCTGGCTCCTGCCTTCGGATCAGCGTGATGCGCCGGCTGTGGCGGCCATTGAAGGGTGAACCAACGGCAAAGGAAGACCTTTCTCTCTGTCTCTCTCTCTCACTGTCCACTCTGCCTGTCAAAAAAATAAAATAAAATAAAATAAATTCTTCAAACTTAAAGATACGAACTTACTGTATTTGTTATGCTTCAGATACTATAGGTCAGCAATTCAGAAAAGGTATTATTGAGGCTTCCTCTGCTCCACAGTGTCTGGTGCCTCAGCTTGAAAGTTTTGAAATCTTGGACGTTCTCAACAGTTGGGGCCTGGAATTATCTATAGGTCTGTTCACCCATGTCTGGTGGTTAATGTGTCTTGTTGGTTCAGACTACAGCTTGGGCTGCCAGCCAAAACACCTCACAAACTCAGGCTTCTTTGTGATTTGCTTGTTGAGTTCCAAGAATAAGTACTCCATGAAAGTTAGAAACTGTATGACCTTTTATCACTAATGCTGGAAAAATCATTTTTGCTCTAGTTATAAACATGTCTAGATTCCAGGATAGAGAAGACTTGTTCCATTTCTTGATAGGTAGAATATTAAAACTTACATAGTAAGAAGAACATGTAGAATGGGAAATACTTTTGTTGCCACCTGGTCAACCCCAGATACATCATGGCCAGTTTTGGGGCCACTCATGCCTCAACACTGAGAACCAACTTAAGAAAACAGAAAAATGACTTGGAAACTGAAGATTACAATAGGTGCCAACTTTTGTATTTTTAAGTTTTATTTATTTTTAGGAAAGGCAGAGTTACAGAGACAGAGAGACAGAGAGATTTCCCATCTACTGGTTCACTGCCCAAGTGACCGCAACAGCCAGGGGTGGGCCAGGCTGAAGCCAGGAGCCAGGAAATTCTTCCAGGTCTCCCACATGGGTGGCAGGGACCCAAATACTTGGGCCATCTTCCATTGTTTTCTCAGGCATGATAGCAGAGAGCTGGAATGGAAGTGTTACAGCCCGGACTCAAACCTGTGCCCATCTGTGATACTGGCAGTGCAGTTACCCACTACTCTGCAGCACTGTGTCCAGGTTACAAACATTTCTCTTCAACTGTGTAAAGACAAATGGAAGCCATTCCCAGTACCACTGGCAAAGTGATTTAGATTTTTAAATCTTCTACTGAGCATTGGAAAATAAAAGCCGAAGCCGGCACTGTGGTATAGTAGTAGGTTAAGCCCCCCGTCTGTGGTGTCTACATCCCATTTGGGCACTGGTTTGTGTCTCGGCTGCTCCTATTCTGATCCAGCACTCTGTCCAGGCCTGGGAAAGCAGTAGAAGATGGCCCAAGTGCATGGGCCCCTGTACCCATGTGGGAGACCCAGAAGAATCTCCTGGCTTCTGGCTTCAGATCAGTTCGGCTCCGGCTATTGTGGACATCTGGGGAGTGAACCAGTGGATGCAAGACCTCTCTCTCTTTCCTCTTTCTGTCTATAATTCTGCCTTTCAAATAAATAAGTAAATCATAAAAGGTTGTCTCTTTTCTAATATATGTTCTTACTACCTTTGTTAAAGATCAGTTGGATGTAGGTGTATGAGTTTATTTATAGGGTCTCTGTTTCATTGGTCTATGGCTCTGTTTTTATACCAATGTCATGCTGTTTTTGTTGTTGTTGTTTTTTGTTTTTTTTTTTTTTTTTTTTTTTTTGGACAGGCAGAGTTAGCCAGTGAGAGAGAGACAGAGAGAAAGGTCTTCCTTCTGCAGGTTCACCCCCCAAATGGCTGCTACAGCCAGCGCTGCGCTGATCCAAAGCCAGGAGCCACGTGCTTCCTCCTGGTCTCCCATGGGGTGCAGGGCCCAAGCACTTGGGCCATCCTCCACTGCCTTCCCAGGCCACAGCAGAGAGCTAGACTGGAAGAGGAGCAAACGGGACGGAATCTGGCGCCCCGACCGGGACTAGAACCCAGAGTGCCGGCGCCACAGGCAGAGGATTAGTCTAGTGAGCTGCGGCGCCAGCCAGTCATACTGTTTTATGTACTGAAGCTTGATAATATGTTTTAAAGTTCTCTTTTTTCTAGTTCTGTGAAAAATGTCATTGATTAAGTAGTAAAAGTCTCCCACCAAAGAAAAGTGTGGAACCAGACAGTTTCACTGCTGAATTCTTTCAAACATTGCTTTGAATCTATACATCACTTTGGGTATATGAACATTTTAATGATATTAATTTTTTCAATCGATGAACACAGATGTCTTTCCATTTCTTTATGTCATCTTCAATTTTTCAATTATTTATATATATTTAAGATTTATTTTATTTATTTGAAAGAGTTACAGCGAGAGGAAGAGACAAAGAGCTTCCATCCGCTGGTTCACTCCCCAGCTGGCCGCAACTGCTGGAGCTGAGCTGATCTGAAGCCAGGAACTTCTTCTGAGTCTCCCATGTGGGTGCAGGGTCCCAAGCACTTTGGCCATCTTCTGCTGCTTTCCCAGGCCATTGGCAGGGAGTTGGATTGGAAGAGGAACAGCCAGGACCTGTGCTGGCACCCATATGGGGTGCTGGTGCTGCAGGCTGGGATTTTAACCTGCCATGCCACAGTGTTGGCCCCAGTGATTCATGTTTTTTATTGTAGAAATCTTTTCACCTGTTTGGTTAAATTTATTCCTAGGTATTTTATTTCATTTTATTATTTTTGTAGCTATGGAAATGCGTTTGCTTTCTTGATTTACTTTCTCACATAATTTGCTATTGGTATATTCTATGCTACTGATTTTTGCTGTTGATTTTGTTTCCTCCAACTTTTTTTTAAAGATTTATTTATTTATTTGAAAGTCAGAATTACACACACAGAGAGAAGGAGAGGCAGAGAGAGAGAGAGAGAGAGAGAGAGAGAGAGAGAGAGAGAGAAAGTCTTCCACCCACTGGTTCAGAGCTGTGCCGATCCAAAGCCAGGAGCCAGGAGCTTCTTCTGGGTCTCCCACGTGGGTGCAGGGGCCCAAGGACTTGGGCCGTCTTCTACTGCTTTCTCAGGCCATAGCAGAGAGCTGGGTTGGAAGTAGAGCAGCTGGGACTTGAACCAGCACCCTGTGGGATGCTGGCACTGCAGGCAGCAGCTTTACCCACTACGCCACAGTGCTGACCCCTTTCTTGCAATGTTGCTGAATTCATTAATTAGTTCTAACAGCTTGTTGGTGGAATATGTGAGTTTTTCTATATATAAGATCATGTCATCTGCAAACAGGGACAATTTGACTTCTTCCCTTTCAATTTGCATGCTCTTTATTTCATTTTTTCTTTCTCCTGCCTAGCTGCTCAGCTTAGGAGTTGCAAGTACTATGCTGAGTAAAAGTGGTAAAGTTGGGCATCCTTATCTTGTTTTTTCCCATTCAGTATATGTTAACTGTTAGCTTGTTGTATATTTGCTTTTTTATGTTTAGGTACATTTCTTGTAGGCCTAATTTGCCCAGTTTTTATCATGAAGGAATATTGGACTTTATCAAATGTCATTTATCATCTAGCTGTTGATACACATGATTTTTTTTTTACCATTCATTTTGTTCATTTGATGTATTATGATTATTGATTTAATTATGCTGAACCATCCTTGGATTCTAGGGCTGAATCCCACTTGATCATGGTGAATATTCTTATTGAGTCTACAGCCATACCATCCTGAAAGTACCTGGTCTCATATGAATATTCTTCTTATTGTGATGTTGGATTTGATCTTCTAGTATTTTGTCAAGAATTTTTGCATATATGTTTATGAAGGATACTGGCCAGTACCTCTTTTTTCCCCATTTTTTTTAAAGGTTTATTTATTGGGGCCGGTGCAGTGGTGCATTAGGTTAATCCTCTGCCTGCGGCACCGGCATCCCACATGGGTGCTGGTTCTAGTCCCAGTTGTTCTTCTTCCAGTCCAGCTCTCTGCTGTGGCCCGGGAAGGCAGTGGAGGATGGCCCAAGTGCTTGGGAGACCAGGAGGAAGCACCTGGCTCCCGGCTTTGGATTGGCGCAGCTCCTGCCATTGCGGCCACCTGAGGAGTGAACCAACGGAAGGAAGACCTTTCTCTCTGTCTCTCTCTCTCTCACTGTCTGTAACTCTACCTGTCAAATAAATAAATAAAATCTTTTAAAAAAAACGTTTATTTATTTACTTGAAAGTAAGAGTTACACAGAGAGAGGAGAGGTAGAGAGAGAGAAAGAGAGAAAGAGAGGTCTTCCATCCACTGGTTCACTCCCCAGTTGGCTGCAACGGCCAGAGCTCCGAAGCCAGGAGCCAGGATCCTCTTCCGGGTCTCCCACATGGGTGCAGGCGCCCAAGGACTTGGGCCATCTTCTACTGCTATCCCAGGCCATAGCAGAGAGCTGGGTCGGAAGTGGAGCAGCCAGGGCTCGATCCAGTGCCCACATGGGATGCAGGCACTGCAGGCAGAGCTTCACCCGCTACACCACAGCACCAGCCCCAGTACCTTTCTTTTTTTGTTGTTTCTTCGCTTTGATATCAAGGTTATGTTGACCTCACAAAATGAGTTTGGCAGAGTTCCTTCCTCTTTTTTTTTTTTTTTTTTTTTTTGAAATAATTTAAGAAGAACTGGTATTTTTCTTTAAATGTTTGGTAATATTCTGCAATGAAACCACCTGGCCCTGAGCTTTCCTTTAAAGGGAGATTTTGTTTGATGATTTTAATTTGCTGCTCATTATTGATCTGTTCAGGTATTCTATTTCTTCTTGATTTCATTTTTGTAAACTGTATGTATGCAGGAATTCGTCCACTTATTTTATTTGATCAAATTTGTTGTTAGATACTTGTTCTTAGTAAACTCTAACAATTCTCTTTATTTCTGTGGTGTTAGTCATAATATCTCCATTTTCATTTCTGATTTTATATATTTGAATCTTCTTTGTTAGTTTAGCTGAGAGTTTCAATTTTATTCATCTTTTCAAAAAATTAGCTACTCTACTTTTCAAAAATCTCTATGTCATTTATTTATGGTTTGAGTTTTATTACTTTTTCCTTCTACTAATTTTGGATTTGATTTGTTCTTATTTTTCTAATTCCTTGAGATGCAGTGATAAGTTGTTTATTTGAGATCTTTCTGCATTTTTATGCACACATTGATTGCTACATACTTCCCTCTTGGGACTGCTTCTGCTATATTCCATAGATGTGTTGGGTTTCCATTTTCACTTGTTTCAAGACATTTTTTAATTTCCTCCTTTTCCCCCTTGATCTATTGGTTCTTCAGGAGTGAGTTGTTTAGTTTACATTTATATGTAATTTTAAGATTTTCCTTTGTTATTAATCTCTAGTTTCCTTGCATTGTGATCAGAAAAGTTATTAGATATAATTTTTATTCCTTTGAATTTGATGAGATTGGTTTTGTACCCTACCAGATGCTGGATCCTAGAGAATATTCCATGTGCTAGGGAGCAGAATGTGTATTCTGCAGCTGCTGGAGTGAATGTTCTGTTACTGTGTGTTTGGTAGTTCCAAGCAAGTATCAAAACGTATCAAGTATCAAGTATCCAATTGAACGAGGGTGTGATTTAACTCCACTGTGTCTTCCTTGATTTTCTGTCAAAATGGTCTGTTCATTTCTGAAAGTGGGTTGTTAAAGTCCTCTACTATTTTTATTGGAATCTATCTCTCCCTGTTGGTCTATTAATATTTACTTTATGTATTTGGGATCTCTAATAGTGGCTGCATATATATATATATATATATATATATAATTGTTATTTTTTCTAACTGAGCTGAACACTTTATGTTTATATTATGATATTCTTTGTCTCTTTTTACTGCTTTTTATTTAAAATATATTTTATCCAAAGGAATTACAGCTACTTCTTGTTTCTTTTGGGTTATAATTATATCCTTTACTTTCAGTCTATAAGTGTCCTTAGAGGTGTGATGAGTTTCTTATAAGCAGCATATAGTTAGTTCTTATTTAACTGGAGAATTTAATCATTTCTATTTTAGGTATTTAGTTGTAGGTAAAGTCTTACTACTGGCATTTTGATACTTGTTTTCTAGTTTATTGTAATTTCTCTCTCTCTCTCTCTCTCACACAAACACACACTTTCCTTCATAATTAAGTGATTTTTTTTCCCTAGTAGCATGTTTTTGGTTCTTTGCTTATTATTTTTGGCAAGTCAGTTATAGATTTTTGCTTTGTGACTACCATGATGCTTACAAAAATCTTATTTTGGTTTTAACAAGCTATTTTGAAATGAGAGCAACTTGTCATTGATTATAAAAATAGAGAAACAGGTCGGCACCGTGGCTCACTAGGCTAATCCTCCGCCTGTGGCGCTGGCACCCTGGGTTCTAGTTCTGGTTGGGATGCCAGATTCTGTCCTAGTTGCTCCTCTTCCAGTCCAGGTCTCTGCTGTGGCCCGGGAAGGCAGTGGAGGATGGCCCAAGTCCTTGGGCCTTGCACCTGCATGGGAGACCAGGAGGAAGCACCTGGCTCCTGGCTTCATAGCAGCCACTTGGGGGGTGAACCAATTGAAAAAGGAAGACCTTTCTCTCTGTCTCTCTCTCTCTCTCACTGTCTAACTCTGCCTGTCAAAAAATAAAAAAATAAAAAAAAGAGAAACAAAAAAGCCAGAAAGAGACAAGAGATGTGAATAAAGAACACTATACTCGCACTCCATTCTCCTCCACATTTTGATTTTTTGAATTTCCAAATTTCAATTTACCTATTTCTATATTGCCTGTCTCTTAACATCTTAATGTAGTTATTATTTTCTTAATTGTCTTGTTTTTAGCCTTAACAGTAAATATATGAAAGATTTATGCACAGTATTAGAGCATTCTGAACTTGTTTGTATAATTATTCTTACCAACAATTTTTCTACCTTTTGCTATTTTTTCCTTACTATTAACATCTTTCTTTTAGTCTGAAGAACCACTTACAGTATTTCTTGTAAGCAAGGTGTGGTGGTGATAAATTTTCTCAGCTTTTGTTTGTCTGGTAATGTCTTTATCTCTTCCTCACATCTGAAGGACAGCTTTGCTGGGTACAACATTCTTGGGTGGCAATGTTTTCCTTTTTTTTTTTTTTTTTTAAGATTTATTTATTTACTTGAAAGGAGAGTTACAGAGAAGCAGAGGTAGAGAGAGAGAGAGACACACATGTCCTCCATTTGCTTGTTCACTCCCCAGGTGGCCACAATGGCCAGAGCTGAGCCTATCTGAAACCAGGTGCCAGGAGCTTCTTCTGAGTCTCCCATGCAGGTAGGTGCAGGGGCCTAAGCAGCTGGGCCATCTTCTACTGCTTTCCCAGGCCACAGCAGAGAGCTGGATTGGAAGCGGAGCAGCTGGGGCTCTGCAGGCACTGCAGGCAGCGGCTTTACCTGCTAATGCCAAGGCACCAGCCCCTGGCAATGTTTTCCCTTCAGGACCATGAAAGTCTCATTTAACTCCTTCCTGGCCCGTAAGATTTTCACTAAGAAGTATGCTGTCAGGCGAATTAAGACCTTTTCATGCATCCATCATTTGGTTCTTTTGTCTTGCAGCTTTAAGAACACTCTGTATCTTTAACCTTTTAGAGCTTGATTATTGTATGACATGGGGTAACCCTGGCTGCGTTGTATATGTGACTGGTGACCTTTGATTTTCCTGTACCTGGATAGGTGTGTCTTTCTGTAGGTTTGGAAGGTTTTCTGTGATTGTTTCTTTGAAGATGCTTCTACCCCTTTGTCATTCTCAAGTTTCTCTTGAATTCCAATAGTTCAGATATTTGCCCTCTTCATGTTATCTCAAATTTCCTGCTCAGCTTTTTTAATTCCTCTGATTATTTTTTTTTCATTTTTTTCTCCTCCAACGGTGCATTTTCAAATAGCCTGTCTTTGGGCTCACTGATTCTATTTTCTGTTTGATCTATTCTGCTACTGATGCCTTTCATCACATTCATAATTTCATTCAGTGTACCGCTCAGTTAAAGGATTTCTATTTGATTTACTTTAATTACTTCCATTTATCTGTCAAATCTCTCTGTTAGAGTATTAAAAGTTCTTTGTTCTCCCCAAAGTTCACTGAGTGTCCTTAAAACAGTTATTTTGAAATCTTCATCTGAGCATTTGAAAACTTCAATTCCGGGGCCGGCGCAGTGGTGTAGCTGGTAAAGACGCTGCCTGCAGTACCGGCATCTCATATGGATGCTGGTTTGAGTCCTGGCTGCTCTACTTCCAATCCAGCTGTCTGCTATGGTCTGGGAAGGCAGCAAAAGATGGCACAAGTGCTTGGGCCCCTGACCTGCATGGGAGACCCAGAAGAAGCTCCAGTCTCCTGGCTTCAGATTGGCCCAGCTCTGGCTGTTGCTGCCGATTGGGGTGTTAACCAGTGGATGGAAGACCTCTCTCTCTCTCTTTGCCTCTCCTTCTCTCTGTGTGTCACTCTGCCTTTCAAATAAATAAATAAATCTTAAAAAAAGAGAAAATTTCAATTCCTAGATGGTTGCTTTCTGGCACCGTATTTTGCCAGAATTGAGGTCAATCCAGGAGAAGCACCTGGCTCCTGGCTTCGGATCAGCGCGGTGCGCAGGCCGCAGTGCACCGGCCACAGCGGCCATTAGAGAGGGTCAACCAATGGTAAAGGAAGTCCTTTCTCTCTGTCTCTCTCTCTCACTGTCTACTCTGCCTGTCAAAAAAAAAAAAAAAAAAAAAAAAAAAAAAAAAAAAAAGGAAAGGAAAGTGAGGTCGTTAAGTGAGGTCAGGGCTCTCTGGAAATTCCTGATGCTTGTTGGTGTATGACATCATCTGTGCTTTGAAAGATCAGTTGTAATAATCTGGATCCATTTGTGGCTGTACTTCCTGAAATTCTAAGAGGTCTATTTATTTTCACTGAGCCTATGGGAACGCCTGCTTTTTCCACACTAGATAGTACTGCATGTTGAGGTTTGTCACAAGTATGATGTTGGTACCTTTTCACTGTAACGGTACTTATTTGTAAGTGCTAGTAGTCTATTTTTGCTGTAGGATGATGTTTCTCCATATGCCTTGCTAAGAGAATTAGAGAGTTTGTGCTTGGGCACTGGCAGGAATCCAGATTTGTATTATGACATTTTGAAGCCTTAAGCTATGTTGTATTAAAGATTCTTTATTTAAGACTTATATATGCAAAAAGTATGTTTCATTAAGAGAAAGAGTAATATGGGAGAAAAGTGGAGAGAAAAATTATGAGAAAACTTTTTGTCAACTAGTACCTGCTAGGTGACTTAAGGGAGACAGGAAAGTATAAACATAGCTCCCTGACAAAGAATGTTATGATTTTATTATAAAGGAGAAAGAAATCACCATGCATAATTAGCAAAATACATTGCATGTAGTGGGGTTCTAACTCTAAATAATCACTACAGTTGTGTTCAAAACGGAATAATCTGGGAAGGCTTTGAGATGAGGTGACTTGAACCAAAAAAATTGTAATTCATTTTGGGAAGAAGGGATGACTTTCCACAAGAGGAAAACAGAAGGGGACACAATTCTGAGACTTAAAAGAAAGGCATCTTTGCCTTGAGGACATTTGTGGCTCAGGAACAAGAGACAGCCATTTCACTACTGGGGGGGGGGGGGAGTTCTCCCACTGAGGCCCAGGGGGAGCAGGAGCTTCTTCCAGGTCTCCCACGTGGGTGCAAGGGCACAAGGACTTGGGCCATCTTCCACTGCTTTCCCAGGCCATAGCAGAGAGCTGGGTTGGAAGTGGAGAAGCCGGGACTTGAACCAGTGCCCATATGGGATGCCGGCACCGTAGGTGGCGGCTTAACCCGCTATGCCACAGCGCTGGCCCCCTGACTCTAGGTCTTTACATAAGTATTTCTTACTCAGCTAGGACTTGAGTAAGTTATTGAAGCCCCGAAAGCAAGGTTTATATTGAGAATGTGTGTTTATGTTAGTTACTCTGATCACAATGGACTAGATGGGGATGGGGTGGAGGACAGAAATAGCTAGCTACATTTGAACTCCTTGAAATAGCTCTGGATTTTATCTGGAGCTTCTGACTGGCTGCAAGTTGCTTGCGTTTCTATAGTATCTTATATTGGACTGAGAAAACATCAACTGCCTGTATCAAAGAGTGAGGGGAGGGTGTTTGGAAAGTGTGGGGTAATCCAAACCCGTCAGGTCCGGGTGTCTGCTGCGAGTCTACAAGCTCCCCATTCTTTCCTTCGGGATGTAGCTCTGGTAGCTCAGCTATAGAGCGGGTAGAAGCTGACTCTGATGCCTACCACACTGCCTCCTCAACAGCCAGAAACAAAACTTTGCAACCATTTTATATGTTCGTAAATAAGTCTAAAGGGAAGAGAGGTGTCTTCAAATTGGGGTGCTGGAAAAGGGAATTGAGTTTCGAACTTAGAGCTGTCACTTAATTTGTGCCCTGGGAATATTTGCTCCCATTTTTGTGCCTCTGTTTTCCTATAGGCAAAACTGGGAATTATGAAAGGTTTTCAAAATTTGTATAGATAGCATCCTCATCACCTCTGTTGTGGATCTTTGGGAGAGAAAGAGAGAGAGAGTGAGTGTGTGTGTACATGAATGTGCCTTATCCTAACTCCTACCGCTTCTGAATACACAGGTGAATGGCTGCGGAACGTCCCAACCTGCACACACAGCGAAATCCCGCCAAACCCAGGCGCTGACGTCATCCCCCAGAACTTCCGCCCCTTCGCGCTCCCCCGGGCGCCCCCTTCTCCTGGTCCGTGTTCGTTTCCGGCGTTTCAATAAAGCTCGATTCGCCTCGAAGAAGACTTGTTCTTCCGGGAAAATGGCGACTCCCGCTCGTGCCCCGGAGTCGCCGCCAGCCGCGGATCCTGCGCCAGCGGCGGGGCCTGCTGAGGACGCCGAGTGCCCGCCGCCTCGCCAGCCTCAGCCCCCGCAGAATGTCCTTGCTGCCCCGCGGCTTCGAGCCCCAAGTTCCCGAGGACTTGGGGCAGCGGAGTTTGGTGGAGCTGCGGGAGATGTTGAAGCGCCAGGAGAGACTTTTGCGCAACGAGTAAGCTGGGGTCCCTCCGAGGCACAGCCCGACTCCTAGGGTTGGGGCTCCCGGGGACGCCCCCTGCCTTCCACCGCCCCGCTCCCTCCACTGGAAGGTGACCTTGCCTCAGTGCGATTCGTTTCGGTCCCGCGGCCTGCAGCCGCAAAGCCACGCCACGTTCCGGCCGCTGCTGCTGCAGCTCGTGGGGGTGGCTCGTGTCCCCAGCGGCTGCTTAGCGTGGAGCTAAGCTGGTCCGCCAGCCCCTCGTTGGTTTTGTTTACTCAGTTCCCATGTCGGCTTTGAAGGGAAAGCTTGTGTCCCAGATAACCCTGTTCTCCCGCCCCGGGCCTGGCGCCGAAAATCTGTTGCCAGTTTTCTCTCTCGATCCTTTCCTTACGGGAACCGGTGAGGAATGAGAAGAGTGAGATGTAAAGAACGGTTTCTCAGGCCGAGAACTTGACTCCCATTCAGCTGGCAGACGACCCGGATGGTTAGCAGGGGCGCGAAATGACAAAAGGGGTGTTTGAAGGGCAGTTTCGTGTTCAGCAGCTCGGAGCAGGATGGCTTGACGGACTAAGAGGCGGAAGACCCCAGGAGGATACTTTTAGAGAGGTTTCCTGCAAGGAGGTCGCAGGAAAGTGAACTGGGACGGCGGCCGGCCGTGGGATTGGCAAAACTTTGTCAGGCAGGGATTAAGATGGCTGAAGTTTCCCATGTGTGAGGAGAGCCACCAAGAGAAATAGAAAAAGTGAGGGGAGGGAGTAGAGGCAAGGTTGATTTGTACTTCGAGTGCATGGAGTTGAGAGGAGAGCAGGAGAGAGGGAAGGGGAGGTGGAGGGGGTTGGGGAAATTGGGGAATCTTGAATGCACTGAGTTGTTCATAGGTAGTTGAAACTGAAAGCATGAATGTAATGTCAGAGGAAAAAAAACTACTAGAGGGTCTCAGATGTAACCTCGCCCCTTATGTATTGTATGGCCGAAGAAAAGGAAATTAGAAAAGAAACTTATGTCACTTCCAAAAAAGCAGTCACTTGAGGGTCTTTGTAGTAGACAGGTGTTGCTGTGACATTGTGAGAATGGCAGTGAATTAACATTTGGGTGTGAAGATCTCCTTATACTCTTATTTAAGAGCTGGGCATGCCAAAGAGCTCTTGTTTTTCGTGAACACATGAGCACACATTCCACTTCAGAGCCAGGATGGTGTCACACATCATGTGGCTTCTGGAAAAGTTCACCCTACCCCTGTGAGAACTTGAGAGGGAGGTGGTAAATAACGCTTTAGTAGTGTTGTTGGAATAATTCTGACTCTGCAGGCCCATTCCCCCAGCAGGTTTTGGAGATTACATTTTAAAAACTATGAATTTGGGGGATATCTTGTATGATAATCACACAGGTTAAGTCTCCCCTATCTGAAATGCTTAAGACCAGAAATGTCTCAGATTTTGTTTTTTTTTTTTTTTTAAATTGTCTTTAATATTTGTATATTCATAATGGGATATTTAGGGATGAGACCCAAGTCTAAACACAGTTCATTTATGTTGCATATGCTCATAGCTTGACTTTTAGACAGGTTTTTATTGTACCTGCATTTTGACTACAATTGTCACATAAGGTCAGGCATGGATTTTCCACTTAGAACATCATGTTAGTGCTAAAAAAATTTTCAGATTAGAAGTGTTCAGCCTGTATTCTTCAAGTCCTTTTGCCAAGATTCTAAATAGAAGAGACAGATGAGGCCTATATTCTCTGTTCTTCTATCCACTTGTTTTCTAAATGTATTTGGAAAATTGTTGTATTGTTTCATTCCTGTTTGGGAGCTGGTAAAAATCAGACATTAACTTAAAAATCAGTTTGCTCCCTTGGAGGATGGTGCTTTGTCTGTTAAGTGTTACGCCTCAAGTTTAAAGCCATGGCCCTAATGTATACCTGTTCTTTTCCATTTGACAGAAAATTCATTTGCAAATTGCCCGACAAAGGTAAAAAGGTCATAGACACCGTTGCCAAACTGAAAGCTGCCATTGCAGGACGTGAAGAGGTTAGAGGGAAAAGTGAACTCTTTCATCCTGTTAGTTTAGACTGTACGCTAAGGCAAAAAGCAGATGCAGTTGATGTGGACATACATAAGGCCCAGAATTCTGACCAGATACTTGCTACGTCATCACTAGTTCCTGGCTGTTCCTCTGTAGATAACGTCAAGTCATCTCAGACAACCTCACATAAACAGGGACTTGTACATCCTCCTCACAAAGGTGAGGAAGAGACTCCAGAGGCTGAGGACCCAGCGAACAAGTGCCCAGCTTCCAGCAACAGCAGTGCCAGCGTGCTTTCCTCGGCTGAAGCCAGAGAGCATCTCCCTCAGCATAGTGTTTCAAGTCAAGTGGAGGACGTTTCCAGCAGCCTTGACAACCTGTTTATTGATAAGTTGCAAAGGATCACAATTGCAGACCAGAGTGAACATCCCTCAGAAGGATACACGAGGACTGAGAACTTGACTGAGAACGTGACGGGCTTTGGGAGCGGGACTCAGAAGAAGCCTCATTACATGGAAGTGCTAGAAATGCGAGCCAAAAACCCACTGCCCTTACCACATAAATTTAAAACCAATGTGTAAGTATCGTTGGAAACATACTAGCACAGGAACCTAATATTTGTTCTACCCCCAAACTTGGGAGGCTGCCATAAGCACATTTGGCTTCCTTTGAGTGCTGCTTGTGGTTAGAGATGGGGCATATTATGGAAGCAGTGAGACTAGCCTCACTGGAAAGAGGATTCTTGTTGAAAAATACTTTTGTTTTTAAAGCCAAATAATTGAACAGATTTTATGTTGGTGGGGGAGTATTAAATTTCAGGATACTTAGCCAGTATTTCATAATAAACAGAGCTAAGGAGAGAATTTATTGATTTTTTTTATTAGAACCAGTTTCTGGTTACTGCTCCCCCTTTGATTAGTCTGTAAGGGCAAAGCAATGCAGGAAGTGATGGACTCTCAGCAAAATTGTACTTGTACTTGTGTGTTCATGCTATATGTAGGCCTCTGGTGCTGTGAGGACACAGTGAAATAGTTTCTGTTACTCAGTCTAGGATGCTGATGAGGAATCAAGGTTTACATACCTGGTGAAAAAAAATCAAAGTATATAATAATAGTTTCAGTGGGAAGGGAGAAGAGAGGAGGATAATAAACTGTGAAAACAGATTCAGGCAGCATGGGCAAAAACCTTGCTTCTGAGTTTCTTGCCATTGTTTGGTTTTTGAGATCTCCAGGAAAAAAACCTCTTTAAGAGAAAATAGTAGGTAATTACTTGTAGCAGGTGTAACGTCCAAATCGGCAAGTAGTGGCTGGTTCATGCCTGTTTCCAAAGATGGAACATCAGATCCAAACTCAAACTATCACTATACTACTTTGAAAAACAAAATCTTTAGCTAAAAATATCAAAAAGGTGGTTTTTTTGTGATTTTATTATTATAAAGGGACTTGAATGAACTTTCAGCTTTATCCTACCTCACTCTTTATTTGTTTTTAACATCAAATCATCTTATTTCTGGTGTGTAAGAAACTAAAACTTTAAATTTTAGTAATAAAAAGTAATCTGTGAGTAATCTCTCATCTTGTATGCAGTGAGGTATCTTTCTTCATTTCTATAAGGACATTTTAGAAAATCTAGTCAATAAATAAAAGATATAATGATCCTGATTATGTATTATGATCTTGTTGGGAGCAAGAGAGAGATAAGGAAATAATAATGAGGGCCTCTGAAGGTTAAGGAATTTAAAGAGAAGGAATTTTCTGTGCAGTTAGAAGAGATCAGGAAAAGCTAGGCCTTGATGAGTCAGTAGGCCATAAATAGGCAGGGAATGGGTGGCTTCCATGTGTGAGCAGTGCCTGGGAGTTTGGACAGTGGATGAGGTTGTGTCCTTTGGCACCTTCTCCGCTTTCCTTTGGCTTCAGAGACAATTTGAATGCCAAAAGCTGCCTTTTATCTACTTTTAGTCTAAGTCTTGCTAAAACTTTAGATTTGTGTGGCATGTTATCTATAAAACATGACCACTTGGGTGTCTGTGACAATTCAGGTTTTTCATGTACAAAGTGAAACTCCTATTTATATCTAAACTGACTTTCCTCCCATAATCTCTAGGTTATAGTGCTGCCATATCTCTCTGCCCCATCCCCTCTACTACCTCCCAGGTGTCTTTTCTTTATATTTGCTAGCTGTGAAGATCCACATAATTTATTTCCTTAATCTTCCATCTCTATAAATGTTCTTATCTTCATCCCCTCCTGTCACAGTGAAGGTTTGCATCTCTTTTGAGCTATAGTTGTGGACTGTTCTTGCCTAGAGTCTTAACTCCCAGTTGTGCTTCTCCACTCCTGCCAGAATCAAACTTGTAATATGCAAATCTCTACCAGTTATATAGACTGTAACTCTTCCTTGTGATCTGGGCCCAGCCTACTTCCCAGCCTTCTCTTGCCTTTTCTGGCTTTTCCATCCTCTTACTTCTGTATGCTGCAGCCATGTTGCCCCTCACTCCTGGTGCTCGAGTGCTCTTCTCCCCCTGTTACATGGTGAGCACTTATTATTCCAAGGCTGTTCAAATTTCACTTTTTTGAAACTGGCAAACTCCTTGTCCCTTGCTAGAACTGGCCGCAACTGTGATAGGATCTGTGGTATTATATTTCACTGAAACTGTTTACATGTTTATTTTCCTCTTATGGACAGTAAGCCCTATAGCCAATGTTCTTTGAATGAATAAGTGAAAAACATAGCTTGGATTTGATGTAAGATTTTTTTTTTTTTTTTTTTTGACAGAGTGGACAGTGAGAGAGAGAGAGAGACAGAGAGAAAGGTCTTCCTTTGCCGTTGGTTCACCCTCCAGTGGCCGCTGCGGCCGGCACACTGCACTGATCCGAAGGCAGGAGCCAGGTACTTCTCCTGGTCTCCCATGGGGTGCAGGGCCCAAGTATTTGGGCCATCCTCCACTGCACTCCCTGGCCACAGCAGAGAGCTGGCCTGGAAGAGGGGCAACCGGGACAGAATCCGGTGCCCCGACCGGGACTAGAACCCGGTGTGCCAGCACCGCAAGGCAGAGGATTAGCCTAGTGAGCCGCGGTGCCGGCTTGATGTAAGATTTAAAGAGGGAAGGAAGAGGAAAGAGCTTGTGTGTGCTGTATGTATATACTCCTTGACCTATGATGGGGTATGTCTTGGTAGCGCATCATAAATTAGAAATACTACACCTAACCTACAGAATACCGTGGCTTAGTCTAGCCTACCTGCAGTGCTCAGAACACTTATATTCACATACCGTCGGGAGAAGTCATCAACATGTGCCTGTTTTATAATATAGTGACTACCTCATGTAATTTATTGAATGCCATACTGAGAATGAAAAACCAAATGATCGTATGGATGTACTTTACCATTGTTAAGTTAGGAGCTCACTTGCTCTATTAATGGGAAAATACCTGATTGTATAAGGTAAGTTTTCCCTCCTTTAGGTTACCTTCGCGACAGAGTGATTCGTCTAGTCACCGACAGCGGGGAGAGTCTCCTGTTGCCTCAGAAGAGCGGCGACGCAGGGACAAGCAGCATCTTGATGACATCACAGCAGCTCGGCTTCTCCCACTTCACCATCTGCCTACACAGCTGCTCTCTATAGAGGAATCTTTGGCACTTCAGAAACAGCAGAAACAGAATTATGAGGTATTTAGATTACTAATTTTTTTTCTTGTCTGTATGTTGATAGGTCAGAATTTATTGCAGGTAGTCAAGAAGGAAAGAATGCAGTAGAAGGGGTTAGGTGCTAGAGAAATGGTCAGCCATCCCATTGGCCATCAGTCATGTGCCTTTAGTTTACAAAGAGTCACAAAGTTGCTAAGACTTCTGGGAAACAGCTGGAGGTGATTAAGTCTCCCTCAGTATTACAAAGTGGTGATTTGCCAGGAAACATGGGGAGACTACTGCACAATTTTACATCTTAAAGCCCATTGCTGTACCACTTCTGTTAGGATAGGATAGCATTGTTCCTTTGTCTTTCACCTTCTAAATTAGATTCATTGGTAGAATCTAACCCAGAATCAGGGAACTGTAGCTCCCTGGCTTCCGTCTGTACAGTACCAGGGGAGTGCCGAGGAGCAGTGGAGGATAGCAGGTTGCCAACAGATGGTGGGACACACTGCTTACAGCATCATCCGCTTTTAGTGACTTAGTGTTAGGTAGTACTTTGTCCACTGCTCCATGTGTTTGACATAGAACTTTAAGTGGATGTTGAGAATATATGTATAGATTAATGGGATGGGAGAAAATGTGTGTAGACTATAGAGGGAATAGAAAATATTGATATACTTAGTGATAATTTGAGCTTCCAGGGAAAGTATCTTGTCTTACTTCCTAGATATTGCTTAGCTACATCCCCATCAGGTGCTGTGCACTAACTAATAGAAAACTAGGCTCTACTCTCCCTTCACTTTTCCTTTTTTTCTTTTTTTTAAAGATTTATTTTATTTATTTGAAAGAGTTACAGAGAGAGAGGTTTTCCATCTGCTGGTTCACTCCCCAGATGGCCACAACGGCCAGAGCTGAGCCGATCTGAAGCCAGGAGCCAGGAGCTTCTTCAGGGTGTCCCACACAGGTGCAGGGGCCCAAGGTTTTGTCCCATCTTCTGCTTTCCCAGGCCATAGCAGAGAGCTGGATAGGAAGCAGAGCAGCCGGGACTAGAACCGGTGCCCATATGGGATGTAACATTGCAGGCGGCAGCTTAACCTGCTATGCCACAGCGCCGGCCCCTGTCTTCACTTTTCTTAAAAATTCAGTTGTCCTGGATTGGTATTTTTGAAGCATTCTTTTTTTTTTCTTCCCCCTCAGATTTATTCATTTATTTGAAAGGCAGAGAGAGAGAGAGATCTTTGATCTGCTGGTTCACTTCCCAAATGGCCACAACGGTCAGAGCTGAACTGATCAGGAGCCAGGAATTTCTTCCGGGTCTCTCATGTGGGTGCAGGAGCCCAAGTACTTGGGCCATCTTTTACTCCTTTCCCAGGCACATTAGCAGGGGCTGGATTGGAAGTGGAGCAGTCAAGATTTGAACCAGTGCCCATATGGGATGCCAGCACTGCAGATGGCAGCTTTACCTGCAGTGCCACAGCGCCAGCTCCAGCACTCCTTTTTAGTAGTCACTTGTTTTCCCTTTTGGTGCATTAGAAGTGTCACCTACTTAGGACTGCAACATCAAGGAAATGTTTTTAAATTGTCTGTGGAATCATAAATGCCATCCTAAGATGTTTTTAGGTTAAATTAAACCCTGCAGCTTGAAATTAGCTTCCTTGCAAGAGACATTGTAGTTGCTCCCACTATACTTACTCTTAATATTCCTGGCCTGAGGGGAAGACAATAAAGAAGTTGAAGTGATAAAGGAAGAAGGAAGCATGAGAAAAGGGAGGAGCAAAGCCAGGAATGAGCATTGCCACCTGCCAGCAGTTGGTGGTGAAGCCCTTGCGTGTGTGCAGTAAGCACATCACCAGTGTCTAAAATTTATTTGGGCTTTTGTTGGATACTTGTTTCTGTAGGACTTTTTTTTTTTTTTTTTTAAAGATTTTATTTATTTATTTGAGAGGTAGAATTACAGACAGTGATAGGAAGAGACAGAAAGAAGGGTCTTCCACCTGCTGGTTCACTCCCCAAATGGCTGCAATGGCCAGAGCTGCTCCGATCAGAAGCCAGGAGCCAGGAGCTTCTTCAGGGTCTCCCACAGGGTACCGGGGCCCAAGAACCTGGGCCATCATCTTTCCCAGGCCATAGCAGAGAGCTGGATTGGAAGAGGAGCAGCCGGAACTAGAACCAGTGCCCATGTGGGATGCTGGTGCTGCAGGTGGAGGATTAACGTATTGCGCCATGGCGCTGGCCCCTCTGTAGGACTTTTCTTGGATAGAGGTAGTCATTTTTCAAGCATTAATTTCTTGATTTTCATTGTGCTATTGAAGTATAACTCTCAGGCCTAGAAGCTAAGATTTAATCTAGGGAGGAAGGCTCTGTCAGGGAATTCAGTACAGCATTGGAGATTTTTGACATTAGATAAGTCTCATTGTTTTGTATGTATACATGCATGTGCCCACAGACTTAATGTACCCATATTTGTAACTGTTGTAAAGTTAATTTGTAAAGAGGTAGGATATTTCAGTGCATTGTTGTTCGGTAGTGGACATCGGTTACGACAGCCAGCAGGCTGATAGGTCTCAGAAGCATTGCCCTTTGTATCTGTGGTGGGGTGCAGCCATCGGGCTCCTGCCATTGCTGCAGAGACCTCCAAGTGGGGTGTTACCGCCTCTTTTTTTCTGAGTCTGTTTGAAGAACTTACCATTGAAAAATTGTAAGGAAAAGTGTGAATGTGTAACTTTTTCCTTTCCCCTTTGTTTTAAAGGAGATGCAAGCAAAGCTCGCAGCACAAAAATTAGCTGAAAAACTGAATATTAAAATGCAGAGTTACAATCCAGAAGGGGAGTCTTCCAGGCAATACCGGGAAGTAAGGGATGAAGATGATCAGTCCTCCGATGATGAATGCTGAAGATGGGCATTGGGATCATCTCCTAAACCTCAGGCTGTTGAAATGTCATTATCTCACATCCTACTTTGTAAGCATCAAGATCAGTGTCAGACCTTGTTGAGGGAAAGAATTTTGTGAAGTTACACAACGGCAACTGTGAACAAAAGCCCAGTTTGTCTTTCAGATGACTTTCATGTGCTTGAAGTTTAATATTTGAAAACAGTATGTAACCACATTGTATTAAAGTTTTGCAGTATGTTGTGCATTGGTCTGATATTTGAGTGTATGATAAAACACATTTTTTTTCCTTTAAGCCAAATGAAAGATAATTTTATTTTTTAATAACTCAATCAAATAGGATTTATTACATGTCTTTCAGTGAAACACTTAGTTGTCCCAGGCAGCTAAAGTAAATTAGGAAGACATAGTTCCCTGCTTTTTTAAATAATGAAAGGATGAAGTCTGGAGAATTATGCATGTTTGCATGGAATTACTGAGATACTGGGTTTGAAATACCTAGGAAGATACTCAGAAAATTCTTAACAAATGTTTGTTTCCTTCCGTCTCACCTTAGGAAGAATGTTACCTTTCCTCTGATCAGGAATAAGTACTTTGAGTACATGCTGGAAGGTGGACGGTCTTTATAGGTGACCAGGTTTGCCTGGAGTACTATGAGATACAGGAAAAGTCCAAGCCGACTGTGCTTGCTGGGAGCAATAGCTCTTTTGTGTTTCACCTGATTGGAGTTCATTGCTCTCACTCATGATGGGTTCATTGTGTAGGACACTAATGTTTGGTAAGGAAACCAATAATTGTTTTTTAAAAGTTACAATTGTCAGTGTATTTTTTTTCTTCAAAGAGACATACATAGGCTGTAGAAACCTCAGTCTTATACACACACACACACACACACACACACACGTGTTCATGTCCTTTTAAGTGATTTTATGGTTGTCTCCAGAGATTAATACTTATGTTACAAAAAAAATTGTCTAAAATGTTGAAGCTTTTAAAAAATGTTGAAAGGAAAAATAAAATATTAGAGCAACTTAAACACTCATGGTTGTATTTTACTGGTATTTAGTTAAATTTAACTTCCTACTACAAAAGAGTGTTCATGTATGAGATTTGACTGAAAATATGTTTGATAGGAAGGGCTCAGTTCTATTTCGTACGCTTCCAGTTGTGGTAACTGCTCTCTGTCTCCCCTCTCCTCCTGGAAAAGCAGATGAAAAAAATGTACTGAGCTAACAGTCATAACTGTTTTTAATTTTTGTAAGTAATAACATGCTTTCACATAAAATTTGACATTCCATGTCAGTAGAATGAAATACACCTGTTATTTCTGGAAAATTTGGTGGTTTGCAAGGGCTCACGTGCAGGTACTTACAGTGTCCTGTAATCCTAACACCCAGACACAATCTGAACATTTCACTGTTTGATTTTGTACTTTTCTATGTATAGCCATACACATACTTTTTTAGATTTTATTTATTTATTTTTTTATTTATTTGACAGAGTTACAGACAATGAGAGAGACAGAGAGAAAGGTCTTCCTTCTGTTGGTTCACTCCACAAATGGCCACTATGGCCAGCCCACTGCGCCGATCCGAAGCCAGAAGCCAGGTGCTTCCCCTGGTCTCCCATGTGGGTGCAGGGCCATCCTCCACTGCACTCTCGGGCCACAGCAGAGATCTGGACTGGAAGAGGAGCAACCGGGACTAGAACCTGGCGCCCACATGGGATGCCAGTGCCACAGGCGGAGGATTTAGCTAAATGAGCCACGGCGCCGGCCCCAACCATACACGTGTTTTTTAAAAACGCGTCATCCTGTACACTGTTTCATAATCTGTGCTCTATGCATTGTATACATTTTCCCATATTAGATATTTTGCATTTTAGGTAGCTGCAAATTGTTCCATAAAATGGGATGCCATAACTTTTATAATCATTTTCCTCTTTACAACTTGATTGTTTTATGTAATCTATAAACAGTGATATAAAACAGCATCTATAATCGCATCTGTTCAAAATAACACTTCCAGAAGGTACATTTCTAGAGGTAAAATTGCTAGGTGAAGGTATATGTGTTTTTTTCGATATTCAAGAGTACTTCAAAAAGCTCATGGGAAATGCATATTTGTAAAAACTGCATGGATTTCAAAATTTTTTACACGAAAATAAACGTATCTTTTAATTCCACTTTTCCTTGAACTTTTTGAAATATTCTGGCAGGTCATTCCAGAGGTTGTGTCCATTTAGATTCCCACTAGCGTTATCTTAAACTCTGAGAATTAAAAATTACTAAAAATATTTGCAGATTAAATAATTACAGAAGGGGGCTACATTTAAAATTTGTGATTACTTAGGGAAAGCTGAATGTTTTTTCATGTGACCATTTATATTCATTTTTTTGAAAATTGCTCTTAACATTTTTTCCTGTTCTCACCTTTTTTCTTGGTTTATAAGTTCTTTATGGCAAAATTTTTTATATTACTTGCTTTTCAGTGAAACTTGTGCTGTTTCTATATTGAAGTTTTTGTTTTTAGGCGTCTACCTCTGTGTGTGTACTTGAACATACTCTAACTAATCCCAAAAGATATTCCACTTTTAAGACATTTTTAATTCAAAAGGAATTTTTATCTTCCTTATAATCATTTAATATACTCAGCTTTATAATAAAAATTAGATTTATTTTGAAGCCTTGTAGGAGATGAGGATTTAATTTTAATTTTTGCAGTTTCCAGTTGGTTCAGAATCATAAATCACTGCTTCTCCCTCTTGATTTATAATGCTATTTTTTTTTTTTTTTTTTGGACAGGCAGAGTGGACAGAGAGAGACAGAGAGAAAGGTCTTCCTTTGCCATTGGTTCACCCTCCAATGGCTGCTGCGGCCGGTGCACCGCACTGATCCGAAGGCAGGAGCCAGGTACTTATCCTGGTCTCCCATGGAGTGCAGGGCCCCACTGCACTCCCTGGCCACAGCAGAGAGCTGGCCTGGAAGAGGGGCAACCGGGACAGAATCCAGTGCCCTGACCGGAACTAGAACCTGGTGTGCCGGCGCCGCAAGGAGGAGGATTAGCCTAGTGAGCCGTGGCGCCAGCCAATTTATAATGCTATTTTAATAGAATATCAAATTCCTATGTCTTTTGTGTCTTGGACCTATTTCTGAGAGGCTTTCTAATTATTTATATTCTATCAGCAGGAGTTTAATTGATGCCAATATTTGGTAGTACAGTCATCCCTTGTTCTTTTATTTGTGAAATATACGGAAAAGTATATAAAATGGATAAAGGAACATTGGTGCAGTCTAGAACTACACAGAAGCTACTGCTGGCACTCCATAAACTCCATGTGTCCAGACCCTCTTGACGCTCCTGTCCTTTGGAATTGACAATCATCCTGAACACGATAGTTCTACACTCTCCGGGAAAATTATTTCACCAGTTATATGTGAAGAATATAGTCTGTTTTGGCCACTTTGGACTTCTCTAAAAATGGAATCATTATGTAGGTTGTATGTAGTGTCTTTCACTCAATGTTGTTTGTAAAATTAATGTCACATGGAGGTGTGATTTATTTTCATTGCTATATAATGTGCTATTTTGTTAATATCTGCATTTATTCTATGTGATGGACACTGATGGTATTTTCAGTTTTTGGCTATGGTAAGTAATCCTGTAATAAGCTTTGTGTGCATAGACATGTTTATGTAAGATACACACAGGAAGAAATTGTTGGGTTTTAAGATACAAATGTCGCCGGCACCGTGGCTCAATAGGCTAATCCTCCGCCTGCGGTGCCAGCACGTGGGGTTCTAGTCCTGGTCGGGGTGCCGGATTCTGGCCCGGTTGCCCCTCTTCCAGGCCAGCTCTCTGTTGTGGCCCGGGAAGGCAGTGGAGGATGGCCCAAGTGCTTGGGCCCTGCACCTCATGGGAAACCAGGAGAAGCAACTGGCTCCTGGCTTTGGATCATCGCGGTGCGCCGGCCACGGTGGCCATTGGAGGGTGAACCAACGGCAAAGGAAGACCTTTCTCTCTGTCGTCTAACTCTGCCTTTCAAAAAAAAAAAAAGATACAAATGTCTTTCACATTTTGTATTCCCACAATCTCGTTCATGTTGAATGAGAGTTCCAGTTTGTCAGCATTTGATATTGTCGGATTTTAATTTTAGCCAATGTAATGTTTACATAGTAACAGTTTATAGTGGTTTTATTTTGTATTTCTCTGATTAGGAATGACACTGAACAACTTCATTAAGCTTCATTTTTGGCTGCTGGATTTGTTTTGAAAAGTGCCTGAGTCTTTTGTCTGTTTTCTATCATGTGTCAGATATCCTTTCCCCCTCATTGATTTGTAGGACATATTCTGGATATGAGGCTTTGGTATTTGATTGAAAATTTTGGTATTTGGCTCGTTATATTTGTTATAAATATCCTCTCCCTTTCTAGGAATCACTTTTTATTTGCTTCATGGTATACTAACCAATAGAAATTAATTTTAGTGGCAAATCCATCCTTTATGCTTAGTGCCTTTTGAGTCTTGCTTTTTCCTGAAGTCAAGAAGATATGTTATTTTAAAACTATTTAAAAGTTAAATAATTTTGCTTTTCACATTAGATCTTTGATATTCCCTGTAATATATTCATGGTTGAGGAAGGGATTCTAGCCATATGGAGTACATAGACAGCCCTTTCCACCTGCTCCTGTGTAGGTCAAGCATCTGTATATGTCTGTGTTAACTTTCTAGATTCTCTCCTTGGTTCCATTAACCTATTGGACTAGTATTACACAAATAATGTCTAATTTGTGGTAGCTTTGTGTTATAGTTAGAGCAAGGCCTATCATATTATTCAAAGTGGGTTGGCTGGTTTTGATCCTTTGCATTTTCACACAAATTTTCTAGTCAGTTTGTCACGTTGGGGGAAAAAATCCTTGGTAGTGCAGCTTCTTCCTCATTCATTTTCCAAAAATGCTTGTTATTTTGCCATAATCAATTTTTTATTCCTCTCTGTATCTTTTTGTAAGTATTTTGTGTATTTTTGAGAGGCAGAGACAGATAAATATCTCCCATGTGGTGGTTCATGTCTCAAATGCCGGTAACAGGGCTGGGCCAGTCTGAAGCCAAGAGTCGGGACTTCAGAGTCACCCATATAGATGGCAGGTACCCAACACTTGAGCCATCACGTGCTGACTCCCAGGATGTGTACTGGAAACTGGATTCAGGAGTGGAGCTGGGACTCAAACCCATACACTCCAATATATGGGCCTCCCAGGCAGCATCTTAGCCATTGTGCCCAATGTTCTCTTCCTAGCCATGTATATTTTAAAACTTAAGCAATAGAAGATTGGAACCTTGTCATTTAGTAAAGTATACTCAATGTTTCTATAATGGTGACTACTTAGTTCAGTAGGAAATTCAGAATACTGTTTCAGTGTGAATACCCAAAATATTGTGCAGTTTGGATTGAGAGGCGATAACAAGTTAGGAAGAGAAAGGATTTTAAGAAGTCAAATTGAAATTCAAAACAAGAATATGGAGTGAGTGCAGTCATTGTGAACTCTGGTCTTCAGTGGCAAGCATTAAAACTAGAGCTTAGCCTGAACGTGGAAAACTGTAAGGATTAATCGCATTGTACAGTAGTCATGTATAGGAGTAATAATTCTTCATTTTTATAAGACATGTTCACTAGTCCATATTACAGTCTCTGAGGAGTCAGGAGAATTTCTGTGAGCCATTATGGAGGATTGGTAGTTTGTAGGATCATCTCTGTTTCCCATAACTGGTATGTGAGGTGATTTGCTGAAGGTCTCAGGCAGCCGAGATTGAACCCAGCATTCGAGATTTTGGACCCTGGACTGCAGGACCTTCTAGGTGAATACTGCAAATCAAGATTGCATTCAGGCTTTAAAAACTGAATGCTCAAGTTCCTCTGAAGGTGTGTGTCTTACCAAAGAGCTTTGTTACGATTTCTTATGGATGTTTTGTTTTTAATCATTTTAGGACTATGTGGCCATTTCAGCCACTGCTGCTGCCTTCACTATTCCTTCCTAACTTGATAGTTGGCTGCGTGACACTTACTGGAAGATACTCGAGGAAAAGTGACATCAGGTGTCACAGAGTTTATTCAGGAGGGCCAGGTTTGTCACACTAAGTGAAAGTAAAGTTAGAGGAAAAAGAAATCACCTTTGTACAGGAGAACTTGAGAGTGCCTGTGCCAAGTAAGTGGAAGGATTATGTATCCAGCTTTTATGGAGATCATACATGGTTGTGTTAAAAACATGGCAAATCTCATTAGTGACTAGCTGCTGGACAGCAGGGAGAAACTTAAAGCTGTTATTTTAATTCCTGGGTAAAATGAGGAAGCTTTGATTCTGGGCCGATGAACTAAAGCTAGTGTTGGATGATACGGAACTACAGCCAGACCACAAATCAGACGCGATTCTGAGAGCAGAGCCTGAAAGGCTGCACAATTAAATATGATCTATTACTTCCCAGATGATTTTAGAAAACTTGGAATAAAAAAAAAGGAGAAAAAAGGGTAAGCCACCGGAATAGCATTAGATTATTAGATTTAGGATTTAACTGCCACTATTTCCTTTGAATCCAGTGGGAAGTTCTGTACTCTCTTGACTATTAAATCTCTAAGATGAGGTCAGCAACCCCTTATCTAATGTATGGGGTATGTTTTGAGAGAAAAACATTTCAAAGTACGGTCTTTATGGAGCACTTTGAGGACCAAAAGATTTTATATGAAAACCTTATTGTAACGATGGTAACAATTATGCTTGAAGTAGTTTAGGAGGTTCCCTTTGCCCATGAAGTAAAATGTTTTAAAATCACCACCATATGAAACTTTAAGTTTTGTGTTAAAATTAACTGAGAACAATAGTGAGTCCCTCAAAAAGCTATTCTGACAAGGGGAAATTAGGACATTGAGCTAAGGAGAGACCCAGCTTTGTATGGAAAAATTTCACATTATTAAGGCAAAAGAATGAGAGTTGTAAATCAAGTCCTTATTTAGAGACTACAGAAATATTTCTTAAAAGATGGAAACTCAGCTCAGTGCTTGTAAATTTTGTCTGAAAGTATTGCTAGTAAATACATCAGTTCTCCTGATCAGTACCACATATATTTATTGCATTAAATAGCTTTCCTAGTGATTGCCTTGTAAAAATGAAAGCATGTCCCCTATTGATTATTTAGATTTTTAAAAGGATTTATTTATTTATTTGAAAGGCAGAGTTGCAGAGAGGCAGAGGCAGAGAGAGAGAAGTCTTCCATCCGCTGACCACTCCTCATATGGCCACTCCCAGGCCACTACCCAAATGTCCACAATGACCAGAGCTGAGCCAATCCAAAGCCAGGAGCCAGGAGCCTCCTCCAGGTCTCCCACGTGGCTGCAGGGGCCCAAACACTTGGGCCGTCTTCTACTGCTTTCCCAGACCATAGCAGAGAGCTGGATCAGAAGTGGAGACCAAGTGGTAGAGTTAGAAACGTGCCAGGGGATTCCAATACAATCCCATCAAGGTTGCATGTACCAATGCCATCTTACTAGTCCAAGTGATCAATTTCAGTTCACAATTGGTCACACTGATAGGTCTAAGAGTCAAAGGGATCACACAAACAAGACTAGTGTCTGCTAATACTAACTGATAGAATGAAAAAGGGAGAGAACAATCCAACATGGGAAGCGGGATGGATACACAGCAGACTCATAGAATGGCAGATGTCCTAAATAGCACTCTGGCCTCAGAATCAGCCCTTAAGGCAGTCGGATCTGGCTGAAGAGCCCATGAGAGTATTTCAGGCATGGAAAGCCAAGACACTCTGGCAAAAAACAAAAACAAAAACAAAAAACAAACCTAAATGAAAGATTTCTGCGAGTGAGATCCCAGTGGAAAGAACAGGGCCATCAAAGAAGGAGGTACCTTTCTCTGAAGGGAGGAGAGAACTTCTACTTTGACTATAAACCTGTCTGAATAAGATTGAAGTCGGCAAACTCAAAAGGCTTCCATAGCCTTGGCAACTCATGACTAGAGCCTAGGGAGATTACTGACGCCATAAACAAGAGTGTCAATTTGTTAAGTCAACAATAGGAGTCACTGTGTACTTACTCCTCATGTGGGATCTGTCCTTAATGTGTTGTCCAGTGTGAAGTAATGCTATAACTAGTACTGAAACAGTATTTTACACTTTGTGTTTCTGTGTGGGTGCAAGCTGATGAAATCTTTACTTAATATATACTAAATCGATCTTCTGTTTATAAAGATAATTGAAAATGAATCTTGATGTGAATGGAATGGGAGAGGGAGCGGGAGATGGGAGGGGTGTGAGTGGGAGGAAAGTTATGGTGGGGGAAGCCATTGTAATCCATTAACTATACTTTGGAAATTTATATTTACTAAATAAAAGTAAAAAAAAAAAAAAAAAGGAAGTGGAGCAGCCAGGACTTGAACCAGTGCCCATATGGGACACCAGCGCTGCAGGTGGAGGCTTAGGCCTCACTGCCACAGCGCTGGCCCCAGTTATTTAGATTCTTTTTTTTTTTTTTAAAGATTTATTCAATTATTTGAAAGTCAGAGTTACACAGAGGAGAGGCAGTGAGAGAGAGAGAGCGAGAGAGAAGTAGGTCTTTCATCTGCTGGTTCACTCCCCAATTCGCAAGGGCCAGAGCTGTACTGATCTGAAGCCAGGAGCCAGGAGCCTCCTCTGGGTCTTCCCTTGTGGGTACAGGGGCCCAAGGACTTGGGCCATCTTCTATTGCGTTCTCAGGCCATAGCAGAGAACTGGATTGGAAGTGGAGCAGCCAGGACTTGAACTGGCATCCATATGGGATGATGGCACTGCAGGCAGCGACTTTACCTGTTAAGCCACAGCGCTGGCTCCTGGCCCCTAGAGCTAAAGTCATTGTGATGACAAGACTCCATATGACCTGCTCTCAGCATCTCTGACAGTGTCACTCACCTGTGGTCATGCAGGTTCCTTGCTGTTGCTGTAACAGTTGAGGATGCTCCCACCAAAGGGGCCTTTACATTGCTGTTCTCTCTATCATGAATGTTCCTTCCCCAGAGATAAGCGGGGCTTGTTTCCCCATTTCTACAAGTATTATTCAAATGTCATCTTGTCAGGGATGTCAGTACATTTGAAATGAGCCCCCTTCATGTTTCTCCCTAGATTGGGGCAGTTTCCTGCTTGTTTATCATCTGACTTTCCCCACTACAATATGAATGCAAGGACTTTTGTTTATTTCTATCCCTAGGCTAGAATAGTGCTAATCACAGAGTAGGCACTGAACAATATTTTGATAGCTGGATGCACGGGTGAGTGAGAGGAGAAAGTGGGTAGGTGGAGAAGAGGAAGGCAGGACTTGGGGAGCTACCCCTGCATGTGCCTGAGCCTCTTCACTTCTATGTGTGGTATTGCCGCCTCCCACCTCCACAGCAATTTGTTGGTTAGGAAATGATTTTGCATCTGTGGTTTCTCTTAATCTTCATCCCTACCCTGGGGGGGAGGTATTATTCCAGCATTCTCCTGAGAGGGTAATTGAAGGGCGAGGGAGTGCCTTTCTCAAGGTCACACTCTATGAAGACCTGCATCTGTTTTCCTCTAAGTCAAGTGCCCTTTTCAATTTCCCATGCTGCCTTTCCTATTGCACTGTTTGTTTGCATTCCAGACAGTTAGTGCCTGGTTTTCTGTGGGTGCCCAGCAAGGCTAGAGAGGGGGAATAATCCCATTTCATGTCACCAGGGCCCTTGTAATGGGCGTAAGGCCAGGCCCTTCCCTCTGAGTCTGACAGCGAGCAACACCATGACAGCATCTAGCACTCTTTTTTTTTTTTTAATTTTAAAAAAGATTTAATTTATTTGAAAGGCAGAGAGAGAGAGAGGATCAGAGACAGGCAGAAATCTTTTATCTGCTGATTCACTCAAATTCCCACAACCACCGGATATGGGCCAGGCTGAAGTCAGTAGCCTGGAACTTAATCTGAGTAAATTGTGTGGGTAGCAGGGACCCAAGTATTTGAGCCATCACCTGCTGCCTTCCAGGATCCATGCTTTTTAGCAGGAAGCTAGAATTGGAAGCAGAGCTGGGACTTGACCCAGGCAACTCTGATGAGTTTTCCAAGCAGTGACTGAAAAATCTGTCACATTCCACATGCCTGTGTCCAGGCTCTGCTTTCCTGAGTACCTTCCTTAACGATAATAGACAGTGGGAGACAGAAGACAAGGAGCAGGAAAAGAGCCCATCCTAGGCTTTAAGAAGCCACCATCCACAGCCATTGCCTCACCCGGAGGACCAGTCCAGTACGCGGATCTGTGGCATTCTCTCAGACTAATGTGGGCAAGCTGTTTACTCTAAACTCCTCAGTCTGGAAAGTGGGGTCAGCTCATAGGCTGATTTGAGCATTGGAAGCCTTCTGTCTAATGACTTTCAGCTGTTACTCTCCCAGCTTCCAGCCTGTCTCCTTGAGAAGGGCCACATCTCACCACCTTCCTGCCCCTCTCTCTGAAGCGCTGCTTTATAGAAGAGGACAGGAGAGTCAGACTACCTCCTTGGAGCCCTTTCAAGAGTAGCTCCTAATATCTTGCGTTACAGAAGGAGCATCATGTGAAGAATAAGACCTGGGCGTTCCTTCAGGAATGAGGGTTATTCTATCACACTGCAGTTCCTAGGTTTGGGAACCAGAGGAGAAGGCACTGAGTTCACAGGCAGGGAACAGTCTTGATGGGATGATGACATAGGTATTCAGCTTTGCACTTGGCGTCTGTGATGACCTGTAGGCAATCTTGCAGACAGGTGTAGGGACAATGAGAAAACAAGCCTGGCCTTTGAAGAGAAGTCCATAACGAGGCTGCTTCATATGAGAAAGTGGCTGAAGTCCACTGATTGGATGCCCAGGGAGAGCACAGACCTGGAAGAGAAATCAAGCAATGACAGAATCTTGGGGGACGCAATTGCAGATGAGTAAGAGCAGTCCTGATGTGCAGCAGATTTGGGCTGGGCTTACAGGCACACACCATTGTTATCCAAAGTGCAGGGGGCCAAGAGGCAAACAGCAGCAACGACCTTGTTTCCAGTGTAAAGGAGAGGATTGGCTTTGACACTGAACCTTGGATTGGATGTGGACTGGTGAGATGGGGAGTGTTTAGGTTCAGCATTCAAGAAGGCAGGGAGGCAGGACAATGCAGGGCTTCTGAGAAATGGTGAGAAGATGGTTATATCTGGTCAGGAGTACTCATAGAATTAGATTAGAATTCCAAAAGCAATAAAAATACACGAGTCACAGACTGAAGTTTTGGAACTTTGAAATGTTTACTATTATTACAGACTCAGAAATAGAATTATTATGCAGGACATTTCATCAAGGGGAGCTCTTGAAAAAAAAAAAACACTGGGGGAAAGGAAGGGAAGGATCAGAGTTGATGTGGGAGAAGTTGGACTGTGATGAGATCTCATCAAAGACCTCAGGGGGCCTCTGAAGAAGCCCTGGGGGTTGGATAGCACTTCCAAGAAGTTTCTCTAAGGGTTGTGTAGAGGGTTGAGTAGTGGCCCCCAAAAGATACGTCCTAGTCCTAACCCTTTGTTGTAGTGAATGTGAACTTATTCGGAAATATGGTCTTTGCAAATATAGTTAATTGAAGGATCTCAAAATCACCGTGCATTTAGAGGGAGCCCTAAGGCCAATGACAGGTGTCCTCCCAGGACAAAGGAGAGGGAGACTGGACACTAGCACTCCCAGAGGAGAAGGCCATGTCAAGACAAATGCCATGCATCTACAAGCCAAGGAATGCCTAAAGCTGTCAGAACCTGGTAAGGAGACATGGAATGGACTCTCCCTTAGGGCCTCTAGAAAGAACCAACTGGCTGACACCATGATTTTAGGCTCCCGGCCCCCATGACCGTGAGAGAATGCTTTTGTTGCTTTAAGCTGCCCAGTTTGTGGTTATAGGTTGTAGCAGCCCAAGGAAAGGAAGCCAGGCATTCTTACTGTGCAGGATCAATCACTGGGTGTGGACTGCCCCTGAAGGACACATGGCCTTGGGCAGGCCAGTTGTCTTGTGCCAGACCAATCCCCAAGGAGAGCTGACAGCTGAAGGCCTTGGTCTGCCAGCTCTCGGAGAAGCATTCTTCACGTTCAGATGGGATTGGGCGGCACACTAGAGCAGCCACTTCTCTGTCTCTCAGCTTTCCTACCTACATAGTGGGAATAACAGTCCCGTTATGGACCTAACTCACGGCGTTATTAGGAAATTAAGTTAAATGACCATACTAATGACTAACGAGGCAAGCACAGGAATTCGTACTCATCTTTGCCCGGCATGTTGTAGGCCTCCAGGACACAGTGGCCAGTAGCTGTTATTTTAGGGGACGTATCCAAGGTCACATAGCTGCCAGAGCCAGGTTGGAACCCAGACTTCCTGACTCTCAGGTGAATGTTTCTTCTATGGTAGGTTCTCTCCCTGAATGTGCAATCACACCTTCTTCCATGACACTGATAGTAGTTTTATGCAATGAAACAAAGTCTGTGCTTCACAAAAGCTCTGTTATTTTCCCTCATCCTCTGCAGAGAAGAGCCTTGAGTTGTCTGAAATTCATTCACACTCTCTCAGGCAGACCCTGTGTGACCAAAGACATTAATTTGTGAGACAGGCAGGGGCAGAAGGGCAGCTGAGGCTGGGCACAGCTCCCTCCGCCTCCAGCTAATTGGCCTCTGAGGCCCGTGTCCCAGCGTCTGCTGACATGGCATTCCTGAGAAGTGGGGAGAGGCCAGATACTATCGTTTCAAAGAGGACAAAGTGAAGGACAGAGAGATTAGCCGATTTGCCCCCTTAATTATGTGGTGAGCTAGAGATGAAGTCAAGAATTGAATCCAGATTTCTCAAGTCCCAGATGGGTTATTTCAGCAGGAGGTCCTGCCACATTCCTTCCCTTGGAACCGCCCCCTCTCTGGATCCCAGAAACGCATACCTGGGTTGAGTTCATGGATGCTTGTGTGTGTCTGTGTCTGTCTTTCAGCTCCATTCTCTCCATTAGAATGATTCTTAAAAGGAAAGCAAAAGTTCTTGTTTTTAGAAAGTGGTTACTTAATTGAGAATAGCATAGGTGACACACAGATTGTTTACATGTTCTTAACCACATCTATTTTTCAAGAATTTTTGGGTTGGCACATCCAGGGTCCAAACCGATCTTTTCAGATTTCACCTGTGCATTTTCTTTCCACAAGATTTTGCATATGGAAGCATTGTGTAAGTTATTAATATTAAAAGAAAGTTTGTGCAGTCAAAAAAAAATTGATTAAATTCACCTGGTCACATGTGTAATTAGAAAGGGACAGTGGCCGTCCAGATTTTTCCATAGGCAACTGTCCCCAAGCAGGGGAACTTGAAGAACCTTACTGTGGGCTTTCACCACTAGAGGGCTCGACCTGAGTTATCCACCGAATATTCCAAGTACAATTGGTAAGCATTTCCAGATTTTCAGGCCGAGTTAGCTTCCCAACAAGGTAATGTAGCAAAGATTACTGTCACTGCTGACTTCAGGTACATATCCCAATTACATTTCCCTTCTCCCTCAATTAAATTCTATATTTTGAAAAGGTATGGGCAACACAAGATTCAAACCAATTTGCAAAATCTCTTACCTATGACTGACCACATTCTTTGTATTTTGGTTACTCTTTTTAAAAAACCACCGAGGAAAATGCCATCCCATAAGTCTTCTCAGTCCATCATCTTGCCTTGTACCCTGTGCCCAGCCCTTTTATCTCAGTCTGGATCTCCTTTGGAAACAGAGATTATTTTCTCTTTATGTCATCTCGTGCTGATGGGGATAGGGGTATTTAGTCATTCTTTCCTTCAGAGAGCTCAGAAGTTCTTTGAAGCAAGACAAACTTGTTTGTTTGCTTAGCCATTCATTCATTTATTCGTTATGCAAACCCTACCGTAGACTGTAGGATTAGTTCTTGAGCTCTTAAAATTAACAGCCCAGTGGGAGTCCTAATATGAACAAATGTGGGAAGTGTAATAGAAGGGTGTTGTGGAAACAAGAATTCTATTCAATTTTTCCCTCCCCAGGTGTTGACTGATCTTTACCCTGTTCCAGACTCAAAAGAGATCATATAGTGCTAAAATTATTATAGCACATCACCAGGTAATGCTCCATTACTTCAAGTGTTGGGTTTAAAAGCATGTTCCCTCTATGCTCAACTTAAAGTAAAAATAATTCTGTTAACAAGAAAGCAACAAAAGTATCCTGAGGAAGACAGCTGGACTCTTGGGCTAGAAATCAAGATAAACTTTGTGATGGGGATGGGTTGGGGTAGGAAAGGGAGGGTGGGAGAGTGACAATTCTTATTTTGCTCTTAAAAAAGGACATGCTTTGAGTCACTTCTTGGGATTCAGATTGTCTAGTTTCTAAAGTGAAGGAGTTGGATCTTGTCCATTTGTCCCCAAATATGTCTCTTAAAACAGAAGTCCTGAGAAAAATGGAATTTGGTGATAAAATCAGTTTGAGAAATATGACATAATCTCTGCCCCCATTACCTTCTCTCCATGGAAATTCAAAATCACAAGTAAAGAGCCCATTTAATTTTATGTAACCCAGCATTTCCCAAATGTATTTGCCTGGAGACCCAATTTCATATAATAGCTATTAACATAGAAATCTTGGACTAGATGTTCATTGAAAAGCCAATAAACATTTATTGAGTGACTACTTTGTGCTAGGAAGTCACCTCTCGGGCTCTATTGTGTGAGCCTGTGAATCACATGATTTAATCAAATCAACAGCATAACTGGAATTTTTTTTTTGTAGATAACACCTTCTAATTAATCTTTCCACAGTTCCCAGGAGTGACTTCCTTCCTTCCAAAGGGCACTGTTTAGTATCATTAGTGGCTTTTTGCCTGGGTGCCAAACTTTTTCTTCACTTTTTATTAGAGTTCAGATCAGATTTACTTCATTTTAATTAAAATGGTGAACAGCAGAGGATTAATAGTGTTTACCTCGTGCTGGTCTCAAGTCCTCATCTGATCCTAGCTTGGAAGATTGGACCAGCCTTAAGATGCAGAGGGCTCTCTTGAATGTTCATGCAAACTTTATTCATTTCCTCTTTATTTGGGCTCTAGGTGCTTTAACAATTTCAGTAAAATTCAGTCAGTTTTGGGGAGGAGGAACTTTTAGTACATGTTTCTTTAGAGCAGCTAATTAAAAAAACATCCCCATCTGGTCAGCTCTAAATAGACTGGCTTTGTCTTTTGCCACTTTCACACAAAGCCCGAGGATATCATCTACTATCTTCTTAAAATCTTCTCCCAGGTGGCTTATTCCACAAAAACTGAAGGAAGTGAGTTTTGACAGAAAGCCTGGTTTCCAACATTCTAAGATTGTTTTACTTTAGGTTTTCAAAAGAAGACAGGGTATGTGAGAGCGAAGGAGAGGAAGAGTGAACAGGGGCTCATGGTGAGAAATCCCATTGCCTGCTCAAACTTTGCTTGACATAAAATGAGGAAAATAGAATAGGCAGGAAGTTAGAATCTGCAAGTTAGGAATTCTAAACTCTGGACTGTATTCTTTTTTATTCTCTTAAATTGATTCTATGCTGCTGATTGTAATGCCTAAGTGATACTGCTGATAAATATTATCTTTGTGGAGACATAGGGCATCACCATATGTCAAGTCTGCAGACTAATTCTTTATGCAAGCCTAGCAGATTTTTGTGGATATGGGCCAGGAATTTTAATGAAAGAAAACATCAAAGATACAGAAGAAATGAGAATATTAGTCAAGGAAGATACACAGCGATGCTCTCTGATAACCCCTGGTATTGACATTAGAACTCTGTGGGAGCAACTTAAATAAACATCTGGACACCGAGTTTAGACATTTTCAGTGACAAACCCCAGACAGATCTTTTCGACTTGCAATAATAAATATTTCAGAGGCTATATGAATCAACTGAAAATCCTGTTTTCAATTATTCTAGTTTTATAAATAGAGCATAGTTAATTATTCAAGTATAGAATTTCTTTTGAAGATTAGGCGAATTTTATATTTCCTTTGTCCATGTTATACTTCAGTTTTATTATTCATATCAAATTTATGTCTGTGTGTTCAAAAATAATATAGTTAGCTTGCCAGATACTATTAAATCAGAATCCAGCTGAGCTTGATTTTTTTTTATTATTTTATTTTCAGGAAAGACCCTTTTACAGCCCTCAGTGCTGCAATTTGGTGAACTTGTTCAGTGTGGCCAGCCCCAGTCAAGGACATCAGTGCTAGTATAAGGGGGACGTCCAACTCCCTGGCTCTCCTTACACACTCTGATTGTTCGCACCATCAGTTTGGCCATCAGTTAGGAAGGCAGCAGAAGGGTGTGTGCTGGTAGTGGTACAAGGGAGCTGAACTTCTTGAACAACTTGACCCAAGTAAAAGAGCTATGGAATCGGTGACCACAGCTACTTCAATTGTTCTGATGTAAATGTAATCATATCAATACAGGCTAGTCCAAAAAGTTGAAAATAAGAGAGGGAAGGGTAATTAGTTATATGCATGATCTCTAGAGAGCCCAACCCAAGCACATGAAAAGTTAGCATCTGTAGGAGGTAGTTCTTAATTAAAAACAAAAAACAAATTATTTTAAAATTTTATTTCCATTTTATCTGAAAGGAGAGAGAGAGAGAGAGAGAGAGAGAGAGAGAGAGAGAGAGAGAGAGAGAGAATGAGAATCTTCCATCTACTAGGGCACTCCCAAGATGCTCAGAACAGTCAGGGCTAGGCCAGGTTGAACTCAGTCTGGATCTCCAACATGGGCAGCAGGGACCCAAGTACTTGAGCCTTCACCTGCTGCCTTCCAGGGTGTGCATTAGCAGGAAGCTGGAGTGGGAAGTGGAGCCAGGACTTGGAGCTGCTGGGACTTTTTTATTTGGTGTTTGCCAGAATGGACTTGGTGAAATAGTTATGTACACACTTGCTCCTCCCCTCATCCCTGACCAGACTGTAAACTCATGGGTTAGGGCTATTTCATTGCTGGGTCTGACATAGATGGCCTTTTATGATGCTTTCAATAAAGAGGTTCTAGTTTCACCTCTGATAATTTGGAGGGGAAGAAATTTAGGCAAGTCACAATGTCTCCATTTGTCCAGTTTAAAATCTAACAAGTGAAACAGATTGAGTATTCCTTATCCCTAAATTCAAAATCTGAAACTTTTTGAGGCCAACATGATACTACACATGGAAAACTCCACATAATAAAACTCTATGGGAGGGCTGGCACCACGGGTCGCTAAGCTAATCCTCTGCCTGCTGCGCCAGCACCCCGGGGTTCTAGTCCCAGCTGGGGAGCCAGATTCTGTCCTCTTCCAGGCCAGCTCTCTGCTGTGGCCCGGGAGTGCAGTGGAGGATGGCCCAGGTCCTTGGGCCCTGCACCCGCATGGGAGACCAGGAGGAAGCACTTGGTTCCTGGCTTTGGATTGGCGCAGAGCACCGGCCGCAGTGTGCCGGCCATAGCGGCCACTTGAGAGGTGAACCAATGGAAAAAAGGAAGACCTTTCTCTCTGTCTCTCTCTCTCTCGCTGTCTAACTCTACCTGTGAAAAACCAAACCAAACCAAACCAAACCAAACCAAACAAACAAACAAAAACTCTGTGGGAGTTGTTTCTTGCACAAAATTACTAAAAATACTGTTACACGATTACCTTCAGGTATGTGTATGAGATATCTATGAAACGTAAATGTAGACCTGGGTCCTATCCCAAGATACCCATATCATATTATGTATATACAAGTATTCCAAATTTTAAAAAAGAAATTCAAAATGCTCTGGCCCCAAACATTTTATGTAAGGGATAGTCAACCTGTAATCATAACCAGCATCCATTGAGCTCTTATTAAATATAAGGTACTGTGTTAGAACCTACATTAAAGAAATACATATAGGGGCCAGCATTGTGATGTAGCAGGTAAAGCCGCCACCTGTGATGCCAGCAACCCATACGACTGCTCCACTTCCTATCCAGTTCCCTGCTAATGCGCCCGGGAAAGCAATGGAGGCTGCCCAAGTCCGTAGGCCTCTGTATGCATGTGGGAGACCCAGATGAAGCTCCTGCCTCCAGGCTTCAGCCTGGCCCAGCCCTGACCATTGTGGCCATTTGTGGAGTGAACTGGTGGATGGAGGATCTCTCCATGTCTCTCCCTCCCTCCCCTATAACTCTACCTTTCAAATAAGTAAAATAAATATTAAAAAGAAATACATGTTTATGATATAAAAAGCCATATAGAACTAGCTTTGTATTGAACAAAAGCAGTTGTCTTTCCAACCCCATCCCATTTCTAAAGCAGTGCCTAGTTTGTCTCAGTTCTTTATCTCCAGATTTCTGAACAATATGCTTCCAGAACTATTGTTTCATTTTTGAAATAGATATTATCTACTGACTGAAGAATGCAGCTTAGTATGCCCATCCACTCCCTCGCATGTCTGCTCCCCCATCCTCTCAAGTTTTAATGAAATATTCAGTGTTTACATTATAATGACTATACATAATGTTTTCTATTAACAGTATTTTCAGAGTATTGTAGGATTACGTTTCCTTCTTTATATGGTTTACGTTTGCTTTGGAATGCACCATCACTTCATTTGTTTGTTTAATTTTTTTATGTGCATAGAATAGGAAGACTCAGACTTTCCCACAGAAGCATAAAGTTCCTCTCCTTATTGTCAAACAAGTCAAACAAATTATCATCCCGTTCTCTTCCTCGGAGCCCTCCCTGCAGACTCCTCTGCTCCACTCCACTCTGGAGTGATGACTTTCTTCGTCTGATACACACTGTCTGCTGAGACTTCCCTTTAGTCTATCCCTGGCCATTTTCTTCACCTCGCTCCTCCATCTGATCTGCTTTCTCATATCTATGTCTGTCACCAGCATTGATGGAACACATCTTCCACCAAATATGGAAGCCTAGGAGATGGATTTTTTTATACCTTGCATGTCTGATGTTTTATTCTATCCTTTTTGTTGTTGTTCAGATGGGTATAGGATTCTAATCAGGAAATCCTTTCCCTTTTGGGTTAATGACTCTGATGTCTTAGCTTCTAGCTAGGAGAAATTTTATGGCATTCTGATTCTGAATTCCTTCTTTTTTTAAAATGTCAATCAATTTTTTTGACTTTTTTTTTTTTTAGGATTTATTTATTTGAGAGGCAGAGTTATAGAAAGAGAGAGGGAGAGACAGAGAGAAAGATCTTCCATCCACTGGTTCACCCTTCAAATAGCCACAAAGGCCATCGGAAGCTGGGCCGATCCAAAGCCAGGAGCCAGGAGCTTCTTCTGGGTCTCCACGTGCGTGTAGGGGCCCAAGTACTTGGGCCATTTTCCACTGCTTTTCCAGGCCATAGCAGAGAGCTGGATTGGAAGTGGAGAAGCTGAGACTTGAACCAGCGCCCATACGGGATGCTGGCACTGCAGGTGGAGGCTTAACCTAATACGCCACAGCGCCAGCTCCCCTAATTCCTTTGTATGTGACCTTCCTCTCTGTCTCTCTTCTCCTACCTTCCATCTCTCTTGGCCTCTCTACATTTTGGGTCTTTTGGTAGGATATTAAAGTACTATGGTACATGCTTTAGCATCAGCTCTCCTCCTTCCTTTTATGGAGGTGTGAGGAGTGTTGGCACTTGGAATTATTCAATCCAGAAAAGCATTAATCTTGGGGAAACTGTTGTATTAGACATTTGACTCCTTTCCAGTTTCTATCTTCTGATGATGGGATTTTTAGTAGTCAGATATTGGATTTCCTATATTTGTATTTTTGTTCATTATACTGTTTTTGTTTTATTCTCTGAATTATCTCTATTTCAAATACCTTTTTTTTTTTCTATTTCATTTTTTTTTTGACAGACAGAGTGGACAGTGAGAGAGGGAGACAGAGAGGAAGGTCTTCCTTTTGCCATTGGTTCACCCTCCATTGGCCACCGCGGCTGGTGCGCTGCAGCCAGCGCACCGCGCTGATCCGAAGGCAGGAGCCAGGTGCTTCTCTTGGTCTCCCATGCGGGTGCAGGGCCCAAGGACCTGGGCCATCCTCCACTGCACTCCCTGGCCACAGCAGAGAGCTGGCCTGGAAGAGGGGCAACTGGGACAGAATCCGGCGCCCCTACTGGAACTGGAACCTGGTGTGCTGGTGCTACAGGCGGAGGATTAGCCTATTGAGCCGCAGCGCTGGCCTTTTTCTATTTTTTTTAGGTCTCTGTCATGTTAGATACTATCTTCTGTTCTGTTCTATCTGGCTGACTAGTGAGTTACTACAAAGTTGTTTGGAGGGTCTGGAATAAAGGGTCAATCATTCTTTCTTTGGGAGATCCCCAAATGTTAGCATGGGTCCATCTTTCAGGTTCGTGAGTCTCCTGCCTTTGGGGTAGGCTTGTTGCCTACATTCAGGAGGCAGTGCTAGGATGCTCCTGTTCAGCCAACAATCTTCTATTTTCCTTCCCCTTATTTTTAATAAGCTGCCTCGTGCTGTCCTTTGATGTGCATCCTAGAGTATCCTTGAGTGTCTGCTAACAATAGTTAGGTCCGTTCTTCTCTGTACTATCTCCAGAGGCCACCATCAGATGGGGGTTTTGGGGAATAGATCCCGAAGTCTATGCATTACCCTATCAACAAATCCTCTGTCCTCAGGCTTACATTCTTTTTTAAATTTTTTTTTATTTGACAGGTAGAGTTATAGACAGTGAGAGAGAGAGAGGGAGAGACAGAGAGAAAGGTCTTCCTTCCATTGGTTCACTCCCCAAATAGCTGCAATGGATGGCGCTGCGCTGATCTGAAGCCAGGATCCAGGTGCTTCCTCCTGGTCTCCCATGTGGGTGCAGGAGCCCAAGCACTTGGGCCATCCTCCACTGCCCTCCCAGGCCACAGCAGAAAGTTGGATTGGAAGGAGCAACTGGGACTAGAAACTGGCGCCCATAAGGGATGCCGGCGCCTCAGGTGGAGGATTAACCAAGTGAGCCACAGCACCAGCCCTGGGCTGACTTTCATCGATTCCTACTGCCTCCCATTTCAGAACCTTGCTGGGATTCAGTGGTGTTTATTGGCTTGCTTTGGATCAGTTTCTCCCTTCTCCAAGCAGTTATATATTAGCTTTCTTTACTCTTGTGAATGCACACATGGGTTGGTACAATTTTTATTCTTCTCCTTTCATTTCAGTAGGTAGGATGGATTGAAAAGCATGTATCCAATCTGTACAGTTTAACTGGAAGTCTTAAGCAGTCTATCCAGCTACCTTGTAGTGTAGGAGTGTATAGTGATTTTCCCTGTGTTGCCAATGGTGAAATGGTCATAGATTAGAAGACAGAGCTAGGAAGTGAGATGGAGTTGGACCTTCAACTCGGATCTATCTAACCCTCTGCAATGGAGGGTTGGACTTGGTGGTCACCAAAGAAATGATTGACAACTCTGATGTTGGAACCTCCCAGGAAGGTTTAAAAAGTGCTAATACCTGGGCCATACTGAAATCAATAGAATCAGACTCTCTGAGGATAGGCTGCAGGCGCTGACATGTTACAGCTCCCTTGGGAGATTCTAATGTCCATCCTGGCTTGAGAAGCACTACTGTGACTTTTCCAACTCCATTCCTTCTAGGGCAGAAGCTTGCTCTGCAGTGTGTAAGTCTGAATCTCTCTGAATCTTCCCAGGTGCCTTCCTCAATAGCTTTCCATCCCTTCTGCCCCTGCTCACTTTTTAAACTAGCTGTGTTCAGATAAAGTTGACAGCATTAGCAAGCAAAAACACAGGACTTCCAGTTAAATTTGAATTTCAGATAAACAACAAATAATTTTTCAGCATAGTGTCCCATGTGTGACATTTGTGACATATCTCTATTAAAAATCATTTGATGGGGGCTGGCATTGTGGTGTAGTGGGTAAAGCTGCCACCTGCAATGCTGGCATCCCATATGGGCACTGGTTTCAGACCCTTCTGATCCGGCTCCCTGCTAAGGGGTTGGGTTAGCAGCAGATGGCCTAAGTCTTGGGCCCCTGCCACCCATACAGGAGACCTGGCTCTTGGCTTTAGCCTGGCCTTGCCTGGCCATTACAGCCCTCTGAGGAGTGACCCAATGGATGGGAGATCTCTCTCTCTCTATCTCTCCCTCTTTCTCAGTGACTCTGAGTTTCCAATAAGTAAATAAATCTTTAAAAAAACTAAGAAAATAAAAAATCATTTGATCGTTGGAAATTCAAATTTAATGGACCAACCTGTATTTTGTCTATACTTTATAGAGATCCCTCAAGGTTGGCAGAACTTCCACCCGGGGAGCAGCCTGCTTTCAGGCCCTCCGTGTTCGCAGCCTCCCCTTGGCACAGCCATGTGTCCCTGGAGGGGTGGGCCAAAGTGGTGCCCTGACTTTGACTCCTTTTCCTCCTATAAACAGCATGACCATCTTTGTCATGCCAACTGAAACAACTATTTCTTCCAATATGTCTTCCCTAATTTTTCCTTGTATCCTTTTCTTTGGGAGGGATGAACAGGTTGGGGTGGTTATTGTTATTATTGCTATTATTACTATTTTAAAGCTTTATTTTATTTATTTAAAAAGCAGCATGACAGACGGAAGGAATGATAGAGAGAGAAAGAGATCTTCTCTCTGCTGGTTCACTCCCCAAATGGCAACAGTGGTCATTTGGAGATGGGTCAGACTGAAGCAGGAGCTGGAAGCTCCATCCAGGTCTCCCATTTGAGTGGCAGGGCCCCAAGCACTTGGCCTGTTATCAGCTGCTTTCACAGGCACATTAGCAGGAAGCTGGGTTGGAAGCAGAGCAGCTGGGACTTGAACACTCTGATATGGACTACTGGTGTCATAGGTGGCTTAACCCGCTGTGCAACAACACTGGCCCCATGGAGTTATTATTTTTTTAAAAAAGTATTTGAAAGGCAGAGTGGGAAAGAGGAAGAGGGGGAAAGGGGTGGGGGTGGGCAGAGAGAGAGAGAGTGAGAGGGAGAGAGAAGAGAGAAAAGATCTTCCATCTGCTGGTTTATTCTCCAAATGTTCACAACAGGTAGGGCTGGGCCAGGCCAGGCTGAAGCCAGAAGCCAGCAACTCTGTCTGGGTTTCCCACGTGGGTGGCAGGGACACTGCTGCCTCCCAGAGTATGCATTAACAGGAAGCTGGGTCAGGAGTAGAGTGAGGACTCAAATCCAGGTACTCCCATATGGGGTGTAGGCATCTCGTGGGCACTTTAACCCACTGTACCACAGGCCTGCCCCAGTTTGGAGATACTGGGCTTGTTCCCCATATGGTGAGAAGGTGCGCCTAGAAGTCTTGCCTTATCTGCCTTTCAGTACCCCCAGAACTTGTGCCTTTATGGTATGCTAATAGGGTATGGGGACTCTTAGGAACTGATTGGGTTGTTGGGGAAGTAGTGTCCTCATTGCATCATCTCCAATGAGCTTTCCTGCAAGGTACTAGGGCAAATGATTTAGGAGGCACTCATTTTCAGGGTTATGCAAGTTTAAGGCCAGTATTTGCATGTCCTTGGGAATGAGCGCTGGGGCCAGTGTAGCAAGTAAAGCCACTGTCTGCAATGCTGGCATCCCATATGGACTCCACCACTCGATCCAGTTCCCTGCTAATGCACCTGGGGAAGCAGTGGAAGATGCCCAGGGTGTTTTGGCTCCTGCACCCAGGTTGAAGACCTGGAAGAAGCTTCTGGCTCCTGGCTTTAGACTGGCCCAGCCCCAGCCATTGTGGCCATTTTGGGAGTGAACCAGCAGATAGAAGATTCTCTCTCTCGCTCTCTCTCTTTCTGTCTCCCTCTTTTTGTCTAACTCTGCCTTTCAAATAAATAGCTAAAGCTTTAAAAAAAAGAATGAGTGCCTCTTTAAATTGTATATCCTAGATCCCGTCCTGCTTTCCAGTCTGGCCCTGCCTCCAAGAGAGATAGCACCTACTGCTTGTCCCGAAAGAAAACAGGTCTCGGATCACGCTTAAGTGGCAAGAGGAGCTTCATAAGCCCCACATGCTTGATTTTTGTCATCGTTGCTTCTTCTGCAGCTTGTGGATGCTAAGTCCTGTTCCCTTGGTCCATGGGGCCACCAGTACATTGTGAACATGTGGGAACAGGTTTGTGAAACACACATCTTAGGGACACAGATGAATCTCCAAAACTTCCTACATCTGCAAATATTCGTTGATGCTTAGGAAAATAGGGTGACAAGGAAAATCCATTCCTGTCCTCAAGGAGTTTATGGTGTGTGTCTTAAGTTAAAATTGTATAACCTCTCTGTTGATAAAATATATTTTCTCCAAAAAGGAAACAAATTCACCATACCTTTCTGCATTATCTGTAGCAGAAATAAGGTCACCGATGCTGTCAGTTGACTGTGTTACTGTGAAAGGCTCTTAATGCTGCAGACTGTTTGTAATTTCTTCATTTGTAAAATGATGGGGGATCAGATGAAACAATCTGTATGACCCCTCTGTGTTTTAAAACTTCCTTGCTTTCTCTATTTTATTTCCCACTCCCCTGGCACTTACGTCTTAGGGAGCAACAAAAATATTTCTATTTTGTATATCTTTCTTGGTTTATCACTTAATCTACTTCCATATCCTGACATGCTGCTTTGTCTAAAACCTGTATTTTAATTTTTTAAAATGCAATTTATCTTTTATAACTCTTTTTCATGTCCCATAAAAATGATGGATAAGGGAAGGTAGATAAAACTACAGATCAATCTTAGATTCTGATAATCTAATAAATGCTTTGAGCACCAATCTTGCAGTTTACGACCTCTTGCCAATTGATTTATGGCCTTGTAGTAAATTTTCTCTCCCACTTATCCAATATTTATTGGAACATCTTGTTCTTAACAGACAAAGTACTGTATAAAACATCTGTCACAACAAAAGCCAATTCAATTAAATGTCTTTTACTTCCACATCTACTTTTCTGGTTTTCTCTGGCATCCAGATTACAAAACAACAAGCCATGTTATGGACAACCTTTGAATGAGGTTTGGGAATGTAATAAGTGTTTGAAATATCATTAAAATTAATCAGAAAGAAGTGAAATATCCCTATTTATACCCAACACTAGAGGGCTGGACTCTGCCCATGTGAGTGCTGGCCCACCCACTGGTTCTGATGTCTTCATCTTAAGGGCTGTATTACACATTCTCCCCTCATAGACCCCATAACATGGGAGATTTTCTTTAGAAGTCAACTTCATTTACCTGGCAATAATTGTTGAATTGTTAGTCTAAAGATGTACTTACCAATTCCCCTTGTTAGTCTGTACTAATCCCCTTTCACTCACAGAGTTGATATAATGACAGTCCAAACAAAGGAAAATAAACATGTATAATTTCTTTAGGCATTTTGAGATGGTAAAATAATCTCAGGGCCTCTTCACGACCATCTTTGAAAGTACTACTAAGCAAATATGAATGGGAAAGTCTTTACTCAGCCTCTGTTCCCTCCAATTCGATTCCATGGGGCTGGGTTGGTGGGGAGAGCCCAGTTCTCTAAGAATTGCCCTGGTGAGTGGACCCCTCAGGTTGTCTGCACCTGAGCTTCACAGACCTGCCTTTCTTTTTAACATTTCCTTTGTTTAAGAGTGACAAATGCTCAAACAAGTCCTCAGCCCCTCTTTTTGCACAGTAGACCTCATGGATTATTTAAATGGGTCAACTTGCAACACCTCCATGGTTTAAATTTTTCCAGAATTCAAGGTTCAACTTTTGTTGTTGTTCTTGCTAAATTGCTCTCCAAATGTAACATGGATCAGTGGCATATTGAAAGTGTAGGTGTATTTACTCCACATGGTGTCATTTCTGCTAACACCAGGAATTACATGTGCAGTGCAGAGGGAGGAGCAGGGAGTGAGGGATCAGACCAGCAGAAGCGAATGCCTAAGGTTTTTCAGAAGACTGCGCCAGGATTTTTGATGATAGAATTGAAATCTGAAATATATACTCACATTAAGGAAAAGGAAAAAAAAAGCATTCTGTTGACGGACAGCAGCAGTTCCAGAGCCATTGTCTTTGCCATGTATGGGCATTTCTTTTCTGTAGGAAAGTTTGGAAATATTCTCAATTGGAGAGTCCCATTGATTGCCACAGTGGTGGTTATTTTTCCCCTTGGACTTAACCCTTCAGTCCTGATATTCTCATATTCACAGGGAGGAGGGATAGGCTAGGTAGCTTTAGTCAACAGAATCTCCAATGCATTCCCTTCTAAATCTTTTACAGAAGTTTCTTTCTTGACAGCTGAAGGGCAAAGAAGGAAACACGCAGGTTGGAGTAACACAGACATGGAACTTTGCAGTTTGTTGGTTTTGGTCATCTCTGGCCTGGCTGCTCTGGGTTCCTTTGAGAACAGAATGTATTTTAAGTTCTATCTTTAAAACCCAGCTGCTGCTGGCCAAAAATAGTTTGTAAACCTTGCAAGTTTTCCTTGGGCAATTTATTTATGTTAGCTCTGAGTGTCTCCTACACTGGGAAAAAAAACTCCACTGAACACAGGTGGACTTTAAAGTCCTGCACTGGACTCCCATATCTACCCCTTCCTAGCAGTGCCACCTTCTAGCAGGTCCAGAGCAAAACTGTGAAGAGGCAGCTTGTTCAGGAAGGCCCTAAACTCACTGTTTGCTCTTGGGTCCCTGTTTTCACTGCTTTCTTCTTGGATAGAGCATTGCCGCACTGAAGGCTGCCACTCAGGGTCCCTGCCTGTCTCTCCCAATAGTGCCTACTGATCTGCTTCCCAAGGGCCCCGGGCTCCCTCCTCTGGGAGAGCATAGGCCCTGTTTGGAGTTTCCTGGCTGCATGAACTTGGACAGGTTCCTCAGCCTTTCTGTGTTTTGATCTTCTTACCTATGAAATGGGTTTGTGCAGATCAAGTGATATGATGCACACCAAGTGCCTAGTACAGTGTTCAGTGCCCATCAGGAGGTGTTGTAAACATTGGTTCTTCTTAGTGTGATTAACAACATTGGGCTGGAAGTGACCGTCTGCCATAATGCCTGGACATGTTCCTTTGCATGTCCAAAATGCCTTAGACCACAGTATGGAAACCCCTGGACATTGACTTATTGCCACCGTGGGAGCTGTCTGGGGCTAGGGTGTATGAATGTGAAAGAGGCTCTGGCCACCCTGGTAAGCCAGAGCTTGAAAGGCCACAAGATGGTGGCAAAATGCACCAGTAAGGACACAGGAAAAGTTCCTGGGGCTTTTGCTAGGTGCATATCTTTGGGGGTAGAGTGCCCTGGGGATACAACCCAGCAGGTATAGCTGTTTCCTGCCCTCTCCAAGCTTCTGGTTTGGCAGGGGAGAGAGCAGCCAACAAGTTATTGCCCTGCAATCCTCCAGCCAAGGTGTTTTCTTTCTGTTTTTCTGGCTCCATCCACTGCCTCTTCCCTACCCTGCTCACTTTCTACTTATCCCTGCCTGAAGCTTGGGCCATTTCTAGGTTTCACTTACTAGTCCATCCAAGCCTTGTCTGTCACTTGAGGCCTTCCTCAGCCAAGGATCAGCCACAGGGCCAACGATCTCTCACCTCTCCAAGGGGTGGCTCCAAAGCACAAACGGCTCCTCCCGCAGGCTCTCCAGGGCCTTGCTTCCCCTGCATCTCCCGCTAACACTCAGACTGACCTATGCAAATCACCTTTCCGCCAGGCTCTGCTGTGCAACCTCCTGCCTGCTCTCTGTCCTCCCAGCATGGAGCATGGTGCATTGCAGGTGTGCCATCTTGCCTCGGCCCAGAGTCTGTGGTCCCCATTTAGAGGACAGGATGAGGCAGCTTAACCACACGTGAGCTGTTGATCTGGCCACAATGAATTATTACTGCTGATTTGCTTGTGTTTCATTTTTAATATGTCAGTCAACAAACACCAAGAAATAGATGATCCCCTTACAGCATGGTGCCCCTTTTGGCAAAATTGCCAAATATACAGCATTTTTGCTTGTCTTCCCTCTCTTGGTTACACTTTCAGGAGCTCAGTGATGGGTCACTTGTTCTTGGTTGCTGTACCAAAGCCTGCTGGCAGGTCCTTCCTTCTCCCTCGGGAGTAGCCAGTTGATAGCACTCTTCTTGGGTGGTGCAACCTGTTTCAACTCGACCTAAAGCCTATGCTAAAGGATTACAGACATCCTCATGCCAGGGGGATCTTGCTTAGCCCCCTGAAATGACACCAAGGCGACCTGAGTTCCCCCTTATCTTGATTTTGTTGTTATTCCCTCAGGGATAGTTCTCTGCAGACAGATCTGAGGGTGGGGAGTCTGGGGCACCAGCTGATAAGTGTGTCTGTCAGTTCCCCGAGAAAGGGGAGCCCCCTAACCTGCCCCTGTTCTTCTCCCCTTACCTCGCGGGCTGCTCCCGCACGAGCTCCTCTCTCTGCTCTCGGTCTCTGACAATGGGCTTCTTTCAAGCGCTGCCACGTCCCTTCCCTTCGCCCCTTCCCGCTCTGTGAGCTCGTCTATTCTCATGGTTTCATCAGCACCTCTTTGTAGATGACCTCTTCAGCCACGACCCTTTCCTGTGCCCCAGACTGCATTTCCAACTGCTGACAGGATGTCTCCACTCGCGGATCCCGAAGGCCCGGCGGCCTTGGCCTTCCCCTTCCCCGCCGGCTCACCGCCTCAGAGGGCTTCCTCACCTGGGTGTGCATTTCAAGCAGGGCGCCCGCCAGGCTTCCAGAGTTCCTGGCTGAAAACTGGGGAGTCAGTTATCAGGTCTAGGAATGCCTGCTGTCAGGCAGCAAGCTTGGGCCCAAGGTAGAGACGTGAATACAGGTCTCTAAGAGATGTTAAAGCACTCAGTCTAGAGACGGGAGAGATGCCTGGAGAATTCAAGGCACTCACAAGACCGAGAGAGGCACGGTGCTCAGTGCTCTGCATGGCGGCGTGCAACAAACATTGTCGTGGTGAGATCTCAGCCTTGGCTGGTCTTGCCTTTCCTCCCCATCGCTGCCACCCTCGTGGTTCAGTCTCGTCACTCACAATGAGATTTCTGCTACTTTCTCCGCGATTTCTCTCCATCACCAGCTAATTTTTCCAGAACACCGCTCTTACCATTTTATTCTAACCTCAAGAGAAAAAAACATCCACCCAGTGCTCCATTCTTTAAGCACAATAGTTAGTGCATGGATTGTGGTGTCAGGTTCACTGAGCTAGAATCTCAGCTCTGCTACTGAATTGCTGTGCAACCCTAGCAAGACACTTAACCTCTCTGCACTTCAGTTTTCTCATCAGTTAAATGGGGGATGATAATATTACCTATGGTAAGAACAGAATGAGTTAACACAGGCAAAAATTGTTATAAGCACTACGTGAAAACTGTTATTATTTTTTTCTGTTGCTTTTAAGTAGTAGGGGCTCCTGCTCCCCCGAGGTCTTCTCACAGGCCTTGAGGATTTCAGTTCCCCAGGATGACATCTCACCAACTGCCCTGGTTTCCCTGGTTGTGTTGCGCTGCTCATCTTTGAGGCCTGGTCCAGCTTCCTTAACCATTGTAGACTGTTTCCCAGGTGACATCAGTTCCCGGTGACCCCTCTCTCTGTTGCCCGGATGTAAGTCACAGATAGACTAGAGGCCCTTAAATGCATTTGTTTATAGCCTTTCTGTCTTCACACACTGGCCTTCCTTTAAACAAGACAAGACACTGTGTGGAGCATTTAATATGAAAACGCTGCCATCCCTGTGGCTTCCGAAGGAGCCTTCCTTCATGCCATTTATACCCTCTCCGATCAGGAGTCAGCAAATTTGATATGTTAGGAGCCAAGCAATAGATACTTCAGGCATTGCAGGACATATGCCTACAGCTCAACTCTGAACAACTCATGGCAGTATGTGGCTGTAATGCTATAACATTTCCTCTACAAAAACTCCAGGGAGACTAGATTCAGCCCATATGCTGTGGTTTGCTGATTCCTGCTCCAGACGAGAGCCAGTTTGCTGGGCAAGCCCCCTGCCCAGCAAATCTCCTTGAATTTTTCTCCCCAGAGCAGATGACTGCCTGGTTGTTGGGGGCAGTCTTAGCCCCTTAGCCTTAGCCAATGTTCGCGCAGCCTGGGGCGTGAAGGTGAAGGAGTTCTTTGTCTGACAGGTCTGTTCCTGAGATCAGCCAGAGCTAGAGAAGATAGGACCCAGGGGGCTGAAGACATTTAAGCCAAAGAAAACCAGAAGTTCTTCTCATCCCTCTCTTCCTCCCTAACCCTCAGTCCATTCATGCTGCCTTCAGCCCTAGTCCCAGAGGTAAATAAATATACATTTTATATCCATCTCAGACAGATTTCTGTTATTAAGAAAGGAAATTAAAAGTCTCTTAAGTGTAGATAATATGCAGTTTGCTAGACAAATTGACAATAGCCAGGAAATTTGAAACATAGGACTCCACACTCCTCCGCTGGAGTGCCTTTGGATTGTAGCATCTCTGGGCAGTGGCCCCATCCCGAATGCCCTCCCAGTGGATGCCGTTCCTCCATGAGGAACCTGTCTGAGGGCCGTGCCACTGCAAAGCCCAGCACTGGTGTGGCGTTTGTGCGTGCTCTCCCCACTCACCCTCATTGACAGTGGGTGGGGAAGGCAGCCCACTCCCAAACTAGCCCAGCGCTAAACCCTGGGTTACCCTCTCTTAATGGAATCCTCCTCTAAGGGAGACGAAAACATTTATCTCCAGGGAATGTCCTGCCTGCATTCTCCATAACCCCTTTGGTTGTCACCAGGGGAGTAATTATAATTTAAATCAATGGGTACTTGAGAGAAGGTGAACCACTTTGCCCTCCCCCGTGCTTGACATTTTGAACATGGGACAGTGAAAGGTGACTTTGTTTATTTATGGATCTATGATGGCTTAGTGCTCAAAAGGGTTCCTGCCAAGAACCACAAGAAATCTTCTTTCTTGGATTGTATCTTTAAACACAATTTTTTTTTTTTACTGGTCAATATTTGAGGGGGTGGAATCCAGTGAAAGCCATATTCATTTGATACTACATCCATTCTCCTGTATCTCACTGGCTATGCTGAAAGCAAATCCTTTCTCCAGTATTTCTGACATCTGGTCTTAATATTGCACAGTCTTTGTTTCGTGTACTTTTGATAGACAACATTTTTTGTGAGCATTTTGTTATTAGATTCTACAAAATGTTGATGTTAATCTGTGCTGCCCTGGTCTGCATGGAACACAAGGTCAGACTGAAGCCGTCCTTGGGAGCATCTTTGGGAGAGTATTTCTGGGATCAAGCAGCATATTTTGACATCCTGCCAAGGGCGTTTGACTTTGTTTTGTAGAAACACCGTGCACATTTAACCCAAAGGAAAAGTCAGGGTTGCTCTTCGCTTCAAATCTCCTCAGCCAGCGTCTCTGCTGCTGTGTCAGGAATGCTCCCAGGTTAAAGGGACAGGTGTCAGGATTTGCCTCATTCATTTGGTGTCCCTGGACCTCGGTTGGGGCGGGGGGTGTCAGGGGGCTCTGTGAATGGATGGCCAGGCTGTACTCTAAAGGGACTTTCAGCTCTTTCTGGTTCTGAATTGACTTCAAAGCAGGAGCTTGTTTTTCTAGAGTGTTCATTCTGAAACAGGCAGACACACGCCCATCCTACAGGTCAAGCTGCTCTACAGTTGGCCAGGCCTATCTGCAAATGGGCAAGAGGGTTCTGAGTACTTACAGAGGGATGCCCACTGTCACCCTCAGTGTTTTTTTTTTTTTTTTTCAGTTTTGCTTTTGCACTTTTTTGCAAAAGATTTATTCATCCACTTGAAAGGGAGAGGGACAGAGAAAGAGAGAGGGGGAGAGGAAGAGAGAAGGAGATCTTTATCTGTTGGTCACTCCCCAGATGGCTGTAACAGCCAGGGCTGCACAGGCCAAAGCCAAGAGCCCAGAGCTCCATCTGTGTCTTCCACCTGGATGACTAGAGCCCAAGCACCTAAGCTGTCCTCTGCCGCCTTCCCAGGGCACATTAGAAGGGAGCTGGATCAGAAGTAGAGCAGCCAGGACTCACACTGGCACTCTTACAAGAGATGCCAGTGTTGCAGGTGGCCGCTTAACCTGCTGCACCACAATGCTGGCCCCCCTTACTGGTTCTAAGGACAATGAGGCACTGATAAAAGTACCACTTATGAGGTATATGAAATGTTAGTGTACTGGAGCCATTTTCATCAAAGATTTTGGGATGAGGAATGGTGGTGAGGTTAAAGCAAGGGGTTGTGACAGTCAGCAGCATTTCCCACCTGGAAATTCTGGGACCTGGCTAAGGTCATGGAGCAAGTTACTCTTGACATGACTAGATCATGGGCCAATGTCTGTGTGTTCCCACTTACAAATCACCTGGGAATGGAATACGGAACTTGATCTTCCTTGATCAGAAATATTGATTATGGGGTGGATGTCTGGCACAGTGGTTAAGATGCTGGGGTTTGTGTCCCACTTCCTCCAAATGGCTCAAGTAGTTGGGTTCTGGCCACCTGTGTGGGAGACTCTTACTGAGTTCCCAATTCTTGGCTTTTCCAGGACCAGTTCCTGCTGATACAGTCATTTGGAGAGTGAGTTAGCAGTTGGGAGAGTTCTTGTCTGTTTCTAGGCCTTTAAAATAAATAAATAAATTTAAAAATGTAAATTTTGAAGGCCATTTATACATACTTCCAATACTTTTCTTTTACATATAAATTAATAAAATTTCAACACAATAGATAATGTAGATTCCCTAGGATAGTAGAAAGAACTAAGACCAGATCATAGAGAACCTGAGAAATGTAGTCATGTGTTGACTTGTGCAGAGTGGCCCCCCAGAGTGGTCCTCTTCTTGATCTTCTTTCCATAGCACCTGATTCATCCCAAGGAAATGCCAAGACTGCTTTTTTTTTTTTAAACCCCATACATGTTTATTTTGACTTAAACTTCATTATTGAGTTCTTAATTCACACATATTCTCCAAGTTCAATAAAGAAGAAAATAAAATACAAAAGCACACATTTATATAAGTGAAATTTGTCATCTAATTGAATGTGTTATGATAGAATTAGGAACTACAGATGAGAAAAATCCCAGAGCACACCTGGCCATAGATTGGTGGTACCTCACAAGAGAAAAAGATCTCTTAATCTCTATCATGAGCAATTATTTTCGCAACCATGTTGATGAACTTGCCAAACTTGCTTAAATTCTACCAATTGGTAGAAGGATCTCTAAGATGTATCTTTAAGAGAAATGAGCAAGGTGTAGAACAGGCTGCACAGTGTCCCACTATGTGGATAAAAAAATTAAAAAGAATTATCTCTATGTATGTCTAGAATATATCTAGATGAATATACCAAAGCCAGGAAGGTTACATTGGGGAAAATGAGCTGAATGGTCAGGGTCCAGAGTAGGACCCATTTGATTTTACTGGGCAGTATTTTGTATCTTTTGAAATTTAAACTATGGACCTGTATTATCTGTTTCTGAAAAAATAATTACTTAAAACCAGTAACTGAAAAGATAAATAATTAGTGAGCCCTCAGTAAATGCTTGGTAGTCTTTTGGAGCCCATCCTTCTAAAAGAAAATGTAGCTCACCAAGTTGGTCTGTAGAAATAAGTATCCTAACCCCCCCAGTTACTCTCTACCTCAAAACAGAACACTCAATATCATAACTTCCTTTTCTTAAGATTCATTTATTTATTTGAAAGGCAGAGATACAGAGATAGATAGATAGATAGATAGATAGATAGAAGGATAGATAGATAAATGATAGAAAGACAGAAAGAGAGTCTTCCATCTGCTGGTTCACTCCCATAATGGCTACAACTGCCGGAACTGGGCCAGTCCAAAGCCAGGAGTTTCTTCCACATCTCACACGTGGGTGCAGGGGCTCAAAGACTTGGGCCATCTTCCGCTGCTTTTCCAGGCGCATTAGCAGGGAGATGGATCAGAAGTGGAACAGCTGAGACTTGAACTGGCATCCAAATGGAATGCCAGCCCTGCAGGCATTTGCTTAACCTTCTACGCCACAGTGCTGGGCCCCCCAATATCATGACATTTAACAAAGAATTGAACACTTTTAAAACTTGACTGCTACTTACCCTTTATTTCAGCAGTCATAGCCCAGAGTAATGGCCCAGAAGATAGGCATCAAAGGTAGCTTTGCATTTAGGCGGACGACTTCTCCTGTTTGCAAACAGGTGCCTCCAAGTACAGAAAAGAGAGGTAGTCAATTATTTGGGATCCTTTTGTAGAGGGACAAGCTTGTTTTCAGATGATTGTACCCAGAGGCAGTCTCTGCCTAGAAGGTCAGGGTTAAGGCATATGGCTAATGATGCAGTAGATGAACATGACTTTCTAGAAATGTCCGGGGGCGGGGAGAAGGAAATGAGGGTGAAAGGCCTTTATAATCCTGTAATATTCCAAATATAATTGCCATCTGACTCAGATTGTCTTAAAGGTTATAGTGCATAGACCACTTTTTTAGTGGCATATCTTTGTCATTAAAAAAATAATAGTTGGGAGGAAATGATGTCACCTCAGAGTTTAATTTTCTCTGTAACTGTCTTGTTTTCTTCCAGAGATTCGGGGATTTCCTGGGAATGATGTGGAATCAATGAATTTCCTAGGGCTGCTCTTCTTGGGGCATTGGCTTAGATCTGGCATTGCTTTCTTAGGGACGATAAGTAGGGATGGGGCACAAGCAGCATCCAGGCAGCTCAGCATCCATTCCTATTCAGTCACCTCCTGGCTCTGTAGCTGGGACAAGCCTGGGGTCACCTGTGAATTTCAGTTGCTGCATCGGTACCGTGGGGTCGCTGACACTGATGTGAAAAGGCTGCCCTGAGGCTGAAACGTGAAGATTTGTATCCGGCAGCTTCTGGTGTCAACACTCAGAAATGTTTCCTTTCCCTTTGCAGAGAGCCCTGTGATGGAGACCACCACTCCCACCGTGGCTGCAGCCTGTTTCCTTGTTTCTGGCTTCCTGGATAAGCCTTCCATAGAAATCAGTGAACCCCTGGACAAGGTGTGTGACACGCTATAGATGGTTTTACCTATCAGACAGAGCTTTCTCGAGAGGACTTTTTATTTCCTTTGCTCGGAGAAGTGCTATTTCACAGTCTCTCAGTAGATGTCAGCAGTACAGCAAACATCCCTGTGCCCACCGAGGAAGCAGTTTTGTTCAAAAGCAACTTTCCCAGTGAAAATACCAGCAGTAAATTCTTTCCTTTGCAATTCTCTTTAGGGGCCCCAGAATCAAAATGGTGAGATCCCTTAAAGTACCTGTAAATACTTAGATACTTTTGCATTTGAAAGACCACCTTTTATTTTCTGCGATGAAAACATCATTTAGGGTTGGGGATTATAGCAACTTTTCAGAATTTTCTGCAAATTTATCTCTCATTTACCCTCCAGGCAAGAGTGAAATAATAGAAGATGTCCAATATTTTGCTTCTTCCTGTGAAGTAAATCAAAACCGTGGGAATGTTTCTCCCTAATTTAATTTACTGCTGTCTCCTCAAATATATCTTTTATTGTATCCAATTAACCCTCTGATTGCTACCACAGACAGCTGCAATGGGGTCAAAGACTAAGGCACAATTTTCTTGTCCAAACAAAAGGGACGATGTGAGTTTGTGGCCAAGCAATATTTTAACGTGGCTATCGACTCAAGGCTTCCCCGAGACCTTTCATATCTAAGCCCCCTCTCCTTGCATCTTCCCTGCTCACCCTCAGGTTTGATGTGAGCTAGGTGAGTACTGCTATGATGTAGGAATGTCTCTGCTTACTTATATCCTATGTCCCTACTATGAAGGGTCTTTAAAATGTTCATGGAAATGCATATTACGAAAAAACTATGCATAAGTTAGATTTCAATTTGCTTGCACCAAAATAAACTTATCTTTCATTTCTATTTTCTTTTTTTTTTTTTTTTTTTTTTTTTTTTTTTTTTTTTGACAGGCAGAGTGGACAGTGAGAGAGAGAGACAGACAGAGAAAGGTCTTCCTTTGCCGCTGGTTCACCCTCCAATGGCCGCCGCTGCAGCCGGCGCACCGCGCTGATCCTGGCAGGAGCCAGGAGCCAGGTGCTTTTCCTGGTCTCCCATGGGGTGCAGGGCCCAAGCACCTGGGCCATCCTCCACTGCACTCCCTGGCCATAGCAGAGAGCTGGCCTGGAAGAGGGGCAACCGGGACAGAATCCGGCGCCCCAACCGGGACTAGAACCCGGTTTGCCGGCGCCGCAAGGTGGAGGATTAGCCTATTGAGCCACGGCGCCGGCTTCATTTCTATTTTCCATGAACTTTTGGAAGTAGCCTTCTAATATATCATTGTGCTGCAACACTCGGCTTCGGATTAGATTGGCTCTTGGATTTTAGGTTTGCCTTGATTCTGATCCTTATAGCTTTCTGTTGAAGCATCAGTCTACAATGGTTTCCTGCCATTCCTATCACGCTCAAGATTTGGTCACAGGGAGATATACTATGTCCAAGGTTTTCAGAATTTATGGCTGAGCTCCTTAAGTAGTGAGCTTCCTAACTATAAGCACTTATTCATCAGTGGTTCGCAAATATGGCCGTATACTGGGTTCATCTGGAAAGCAAACAGCAACTAAGGCAGCCAGCCCTCTTGGTTTGTCCAGGACAGTTTTGGCGCTCAAAGTCCCACGTCCGAGGGTTCCCTTCTGTTTGGGACAAGACATGATGCATTGTCACTTCACAAGCTAAGACCTACTAGGTTCCATTTCCAGAGATTCTGGTTTAAGTGAGCACTGGGATTCTCAAAAACTTCCTAGGTGATTCTAATGTGTAACCAAGGCTTTGACCCACACGACCATAGTCAGAAATGCTATCTACAGAAGGGGCTCTGCATCGGGTAAGCTGCTGGAATGGGTGGCATCATGGACTTTCTATAATGGGATAATTTCCAACACATGAAACCACTGGACTCTCGAGTAGAAAGGACTAGAGTCAGGGCCAGTGTGTAGGGCAAGTGGTACCTGCCTCATACCTGAAACTTACAGGGGTTACTGAGAACCCCAGTAATAAAAATAGATATTTTAAGACATCAAAGTCAAAGCAAGAAATCCATGCTGAATCAAAGACCAAACTTTCAAATAAAGACAAGACCAGTAAGAGTGCCATGTTAGCTATATTGGGGCCTGCAGCAAAAGGAAAATCAATAGTATTGGTCCTGTTTTGTTTAAGAGTTTGATCTTTTGTTTGTCATGGATTTTTGCATTAATGTTGATTTTTCAGTGTTACATTTAAGTAGTGTATATCTTGGTTATTGAGTTTTTGATGACCCCTCCCTTAAATTTTAACTACAGAAGGGCACCTCACTTGTTTCCCTAAGTCCAGTTCCTGGAAAGAGTGCCCCCTACAGCCTCATCAACAGCAGATAGGGGTCTCTGGTCTTCTTGGAGGTTACTGTGGGCCCAGAGATGATCAGTTTTCCCCACCCCACTGTCGTTATGAAGACTTGGCTTCCTTGGGAGCAGGCTACAACACTGGTAGAACCAAATGATTAGAAGTCATAAGGAGCCTACCAGAGGAGCTGGAGTGTGTGGTACTCAGCACCCAGCTGTTTGGATTACCTATCCTAGGAAATGCTAGATGAGCTGCAGGTTTCTGCTGATTTAAACTCCTACAGGTGCAGGCATTGGGTGTGTTTGTAAAGATACCAGTCTGGATGCCCACATCCCATATCAGAGTACCTGTGTTTTATACCTGGCACCACCACAAATTCCAGCTTTCTTTTTTTTTTAAAGATTGTATTTATTTATTTGAAAGTCAGAATTACACAGAGAGAGGAGAGGCAGAGAGAGAGGTCTTCCATCCGATGGTTCACTCCCCAGTTGACCGCAATGGCTGGAGCTGTGCCCATCTGAAGCCAGGAGCCAGGAGCTTCCTCCGGGTCTCCCATGTAGGTGCAGGGGCCCAAGGACTTGGGCCATCTTCTACTTCTTTCCCAGGCAATAACAGAGAGCTGGATTGGAAGTAGAGCAGCCGGGTCTTGAACTGGCGCCCATATGGGATGTTGGTGCTTCAGGCCAGGGCATTAACCCACTGCACCACAGTGCCAGCTCACGGATTCCAGCTTTCTATCAATGCAGACCCGAGGAGGCAGCAGGTGATGATTCAAATATTAGATTCTCCAGAGTATAGGACCTCACAGACTGGTCTGGCCAAAGCCAGGAGCTGGGGACTCAACCATGGTTTCCCACATGTATAGCAGGAATCCAACTTCATGCACTGTGGGTGAATGAAAGGAAAGGTGGGGTAAAAGTGTGGAGAGTTATATAGGGACCTGACTGGATACAGGGCGGGATCCGATAGCAGGTGCTATGGCTTGACTGGACCCTTCGTGATTCAGGTGTTGCCAATTGATGGAATTAAGGGCTGGGGCCTTTCAAAGCTGATTAGGCCATGAGGGCTTCTCATTGTGAACTGGAGCAAGGCCTTTGTAAAAGAGGCAGCATTTGTCTGGCTTGCTCCTCTGTCATGTGAGGACGCAGAGATCCTCTACTCTGGAGAATTCTGCCCTTGATTTTGGACTTCCAGCTTCCAGAACTGTGTGAAATTCTTCATGAATTGTGCAGTCTGTGATATTCTGTTCATGGCAGCACAAGTGGACTAAAACCACAGGAGGCTGTGTATGAGCTTTGTCATCTGTGTGGCTTTGTCCCTGGGAATGTGATGACAGCAGAGAGGGCTGGCATCCTGCAACCACAGATTGTATTGGCTGTGAGCAGAGCTCAGGCCTGGGCCCTGTCTCTTGTGGGACTCCCTGGTGGATGCTGATGGACATGTTCTCAGTAAGGGCTACTCACTAGCCTCAGGTAAGGAGGTTCTTTAAGGCTTTGGAAAACCCAGAATGTGGACAATTCTGCAAGTCCAGGTGAAGAACCTTCTCTGTGCCAGGCATTGCACCAGGACTCAGCCTCCAACCATGAATGAGGACCAGTGACTGCCTTCAAGCGTAGCAGGACAGAGTCGAGGGTCGGGGGTCGGGGTCCAGTGTGGAGCACTTTAGTCCCTAACGGGGCTTAGACTAAGTAGAGCAGAAGATTCAGGAAGGATTTGGAAGGAAGCAATGATTGAGCTGAGACTGTGGAGTGGGCAATGGGGGGGACAAGCCAAGCTCATGGACCCACAGCATAATCCAGGAGGTGAGCAGGTAGGGCTTGGGGGAAATGGCAAGAAACTGAATGGAGCTGGAACTGATGCTGAGAGTCCCATCAGCAGGCCAGAGTTCAACTTTCTTCCAGGGGGCACTGGAGCCTGCTGTGGATTTAATTGTGGGAGACATTTGGTCAGACTTGCCTTTTGGAAAGGGGTCACTGGGCAGAGCAAGAGTGGCTTGGGTAGGGAAGAGGCTGGGGACAGTGGCAGTTAGAACTGGAACAGGAATGTTGGAATCGATTCCAGCCAGAAGCAATGGGACTTGGTTTGTAGCAGGGAGTGAGGCAGAGGGAAAGTTAGGGGTGGATACATAGTAAATATGAATACATAAATTCATACATTTAATCTTAGACTTCTGTGCACAAATGTTTTCATAAGGGTTTCAGATCTATCTAAAAGGACTCTTCTGTTTATTCCAGATTGAGTGAATCTTCAAAATGCTGTAGCCAAGTGTTGCGAGGCCATATCGATGTTTGCTGTTTGTAGCGCTGGACACGCCACACTGTAGAAGGGATGGTAGAGAATAATGCTGTGCCTTCTCCATGTGCAGATGGAGAAGCAAAGGCCCTTTAAGCAGAAGAGGCTCCTGCCTCACACAGGCTGAAGTGAGTGCCTGGAGTTGGGCGGGATCTGCTTACCTTCCCTTTGGCCTCCTTCGTGGGCTGTCAGCATAAGGCCCAGCATGCCTGAATCAGAAGCTCTCAGTGGAGCTGTCAGCCTCTCCCACTGCAAAGCGCTACAGGACAGCCAGTACCCACCTCAGCATTGCTCCGCTCAGAAAAGACTGCAGGGCCGAATGTGTCTGGGAACATGCACCCCAGCTGTCTCCCCTTGGCGCTTGACAGGATGAGTAGAGCCCACTAAGGTATCTCTGAAGATGCCTCCTTAGCTTAATGTCACTTTTTATCTGTAGAGTCTTTCCCCTGCCTCACATGGAACTACTAGCATCTCAGGGAAGCAGAAGCCCAAGCACATCTCCAGGTGATTCTCATGTGCAGGTTGAGGATTTGCTGGCACGGACTAGCAGCATGGGCATTACTTGGGAGCCGGTCAGAGATACGGAATTACAAGGCCCACCTCACAGTTCCTGAATCAGACTGTGTTTTACAAATCCCCACATGACTGATGAGCACATTTAAATTTGAGGAGCCCTTTGCTAAATCATCCGTTCTCAAACTTGGCTGCACATTGGACTCAACAGATACCTAGGTGCCATTCCTATTGCTGGTGGTAAGGGCCCCAGAAATTGTTGATTGTGGCATGGTAACATAAAACTTAGCATTTTAACCATTTTTAAATGTACCGTTCAGGAGTACTGAGTACATTCACCTTACTGTACAACCATCACGACCATCCATTTTCAGAACTATTCAGCATCCCCCCACCCCCAAATACCCATTAAACAATATGGGCAGAGGACTTTTAAAAATCTGTCCAGCCGATTCTCAGTGCAGGAGAGTTTGCTAACCACTTGCCTAGATTATTTGCTCACTATATTTAGAATTTGCCTCCAAACCTGTGGTCCTTTCAAGAATGAAGCCTGGGCTGTGTCCTGAAAGAACCTCATTCAAATACAGGGCTCTGTGAGAAGGCCTGGTCCATAAACACGCAAGGGTAGCTCATAGCAACAATGATCTGAGGGCCTACGTAAGGCAGCTGTCTGGTCTGGGACATGCCCTGGAAGTGTAAATCAAGAATCACAATTATCATGCTATATTATTTGGGGAGACAGTTTAACGTAATCAAAAGAACACATGTTTTTTATTTTTTTTTAATTTTAATTTTAATTTTTTTAAATTTTTTTGACAGGCAGAGTGGACAGTGAGAGAGAGAGACAGAGAGAAAGGTCACCCTCCAATGGCCGCCGCAGTCGGCGTGCTGCGGCCAGCGCACCGCGCTGATCCGATGGCAGGAGCCAGGAGCCAGGTGCTTTTCCTGGTCTCCCATGGGGTGCAGGGCCCAAGCACCTGGGCCATCCTCCACTGCACTCCCTGGCCACAGCAGAGAGCTGGCCTGGAAGAGGGGCAACCGGGACAGAATCCGGTACCCCGACCGGGACTAGAACCCGGTGTGCCGGCGCCGCTAGGCGGAGGATTAGCCTAGTGAGCCGCGGCGCCGGCCCAAGAACACATGTTTTATAGCCAGACAAACCTGAAAAATCCTGGCTTAATCAATTATGAATTAGGTCACCACGAGCAAGTTATCTTTCCATCCTGAACCTCTGTTTTCTTGTCTGTAAATTGGGAATTGCACTACCTGTCTCACTTCATAAGATTATTGTGAGAATTAAATGAGATGACATGTGCCTGGCATATAGCAAGTGCTCAATGGATAGAAGTAATTATTTACATATGACAGTTGTGTCATTACTGATTACAAATGGACTGCCTCAAGTTTTGTGTATCATTTGTTATTCAGGGATGAGAGAATGTGACTATTAACAGTTAAATAGTTTTGTTTTAAAGATTTATTTATTTGAGAGGTTGAGTTACAAACAGATGGAGGGAGAGACAGAAAAGTCTTCCATCTGCTGGTTCACTTCCCAAGTGGCAGCAACAGCTGGAGCTGGGCTGATCCAAAGCCCAGAGCCAGGAGCTTCTTCTAGGTCTCCCACGTGGGTGCAAGGGCCCAAGCACTTGGGTCATCCTCCACTGCTTTCCCAGGCCATCCATAGTAGAGACCTAGATTGGAAGAGGAGAATCCAGGACACGAACTGGTACCCATATGGAATACTGGCATCACAGGCAGAGGCTTAGCCCACTGCACCACAGTGCTAGCCCCTGAAATAGTTGTTAAAATGGGAAAAATATTAGTAAAATATTGAACCCTTGAAGAGCCCCCTTTTATTACAGTGTAATAGAATAAGAACTATTATCAAAATTCAAATATCTGAGCTCTTTTTAACTGCATTCTTGGGAAAGTCAAACTGTCAGGAAACCAGTTTCTTATCTAGAAAATGGAGAGCTTATAAGTGATGTATAGGCAGACGCCGTGGCTCAATAGGCTAATCCTCCACCAGTGGTACCGGCAGCTTGGGTTCTAGTCCCAGTTGGGGCGCCTGATTCTGTCCCAGTTGCTCCTCTTCCAGTCCAGCTCTCTGCTGTGGTCCGGGAGTGTAGTGGAGGATGGCCCAGGTCCTTGGGCCCTACACCCACATGGGAGAACAGGAGAGGCACCTGGCTCCTGGCTTCAGATCAGCTCGGTGCACTGGCTGCAGAGTGCTAGTTGTAGCGGCCATTGCGGGGGTGAACCAACGGAAGGAAGACCTTTCTCTCTCTCTCTTTCTCTCACACTGTCCACTCTGCCTGTCCAAAAAAAAAAAAAAGTGATGTATGTACATCAAAAGTTGTGTGTATTTGAATAAAGTTTTCCCACATCTTATGTCTTTTGGGGACCTATCAAAGATTCACTCTTTTCTTCCTCCATCATTGCCCTAAGCTACCAGCCGTCAGGATAAGACCTCCCTCCATCCTCAGTCCAGGGCCTCTTTCATTGCCTGAAGGACCTGACATGTGTAGAACACTGTTAGTTACCATCTTCTTGTTCCCACAGATATTCATTAAATAGAAAATTCTTTTCAGCACCCTTTCCATTTACTCTGAACTCTCAACCAAGTCAAGATCTTTCCTAAACCAGGATCAATTTTGTTTGGGCTAAGATGATTCTGGAATATATACATAATCTGAACCTCCAGGAGGAAATGTTGGCATGTTACTAATACAGTTCAAAATACGTACTGTCACATATTTTCCAATTTGTAATAGCATGTGTCAGTTTATTAAATCACTGTGTGGCACATGGGATTGTATTTATACTCCTTATGCATGTTTCTTACAGTATTGTAGTCAGGATGAATTATACTTGAAGATTTGTAGACTATTTTTTTTTTTGTTCTTGATGGCCTAGCTTTGATTTATCATCAAAATTACTTTGGTTACATGATTAAACCAAATGTTATCTCTTTTTTTATGCACATTTTGGAATGTATAAGCTGATGAATATTGGTGATTTAAGATTGAGTATCAGGCTAAAATTTCTATTTTGTAACTAAATGTTCTATTCATAAGAAATGAAAAATTAAAGATATGGAATTAAATTACCAAAAATAGTTCAAAAGTCTTGAACATAGGATGTGTGTGTGTGTGTGTGTGTGTGTGTAGGAGACGGCAGTGGGAAGTAAATTTGACAGAGTCTACAGGGATGAGGTCAGGAAGGGTTTGAAATCCTATGCCAATTATCGACATTTTATCCTATGCACTGGGCTCACACACTCAAATACCGACTGAGACCAGGCCGAATGAGTGAGGTAACAGGCAACAAAGAAGTCCTGCATAAGAAATGACATCTTGGGTTGTGCTTTTACAAATCAGATATAATTTGTTGATAAAATGTATGAGAAAAGATTTCAAATCTACAAAGAACAATGCATTTTCACATGTCTTTAAATGTGGTTCCCATCAACTCTTTAATTTTTCCACTCTTAACAGAGGCAAAGAAAAATATTTCTGTACTATGGGAAAAATGTGCGCACAGGATCACCTGTAGCAATTCATTCTCACTGCAGGTCAGGGAGCCCATAGTGAGTAGTGGGGGCTGACACTGTTTGGCTCCAGTTAAGATGGGTGGTCCTGGGAAAAGTTAGCCCTGTGTGGGTAGGACTGAATTTTTAAGAAATGTCAGAAATTCACTTTCTGTTAAGTCTGTCATTTTATATGTTGGCTCAACAACAAATGAAAAAACGTGCATACAAAACAGACACATCACTCACATCTGTAAACCGGATTCTACCAGAGATTACCAGTTTTAGATCACTGTTAGTGACCACAGAGTTTAAAATGGACGCATGTGATCAATTTACATTTTAGGATTATTTATATCCCATGATGTGTTAATATGAAGGGTACTAATTAATTAAAGTATTGCCATTGGTATCTTTGTCTAAAAGTATTTTTTAAATTTTTAAAATATTTTATTTATTTATTTGAGAAGTGGAGTTACAGAGAGAGGAAGAGACAGTAAAAGGCATTCCTTCTGCTGGTTTACTCCCCAAATGGCCGCAATGGCCAGAGCTGGGCCGATCCGAAGCCAGGAGCTTCTCTGTGTCTCCCATGTGGGTGCAGGGGCCCAAGGACTTGGGCCATCTTCCTCTGCTTTCCCAGACCACAGCAGATAGTTGGATCAGAAGAGAAGCAACCAGGACATGAACCAGCGCCCATACTGGATTCTGGTGTTGCAGGCGGAGCCTAGCGTACTATGCATCAGCACTGGCCTCTATCTAAATGTATTTAACTATGTCACAGGAGTGCTTTACCAACATTTACAGACAAATATGATTAATGCTAGTATTCCCATTTTATAGATGAGAACTGAAGCATAGGGAACAGAGTCATGATTTCAACTCAGGCCATCTGATTCCAGAATGTGGCATTTAGCTACTATGTCATATTGCCAGCTAACAATAACAAAAACTTGTTAATGCATCCGGAAGAGTGTGCATGTGTGTTTGGGGGCAGGGGTGAGTATAACTTTGATATATGATTATATTTAGATTGTGGTTATAAAAAACACAGAAGAAACGGTATCTTCATTAGTTAAACAGTATTGCTAGAGGATGAGAATATAGGCTCAGAATTAATTAGGTAACTGTGAAAGAGGAGTAGAAAATGAAATACGGCTAGCATGTGAGCTATTATTCCCTACCTGCTGCTATATATAACACTCATTTTATTTCTGTAAATGACTTCTGATAACCTGTATTTCTATTTGGCTGTACCTGTGGGATCCAGGTCTGGTTACTATTTTGCTAAATTGGTTTACTACTGTTACCATAGTAAATTATGACAAAGTTAGTGGCTTAAAACGACCCATGTTTCTTACATTTCAGTTCTGGACATTGGAAGTCCAAAAATGTGTCTTATAAGGTTAGCATCAGGTATTGACTATGTTCCATCTGCATGCTCTCAGAGGGAGATTGTTCTTTGACTTGCTCAGTCTCTGCAGGCCACCAACATTCTCTCTCTTGTGCCGCCTCTTTTTATTAAATTTTTTATTTATATAAATGGAACAAATTTCATGTATATCATACATACAGTTTATTTATTTATTTATTTATTTACAGGCAGAGTGGACAGTGAGAGAGAGAGAGAAAGGTCTTCCTTTGCCGTTGGTTCACCCTCCAATGGCTGCTGTGGCCCGGCGCGCTGCAGCTGGTGCACCGCGCTGATCTGAAGCCAGGAGCCAGGTTCTTCTCCTGGTCTCCCATGGGGTGCAGGGCCCAAGCACTTGGGCCATCCTCCACTGCACTCCCTGGCCACAACAGAGAGCTGGCCTGGAAGACGGGCAACTGGGACAGAATCCAGCGCCCCAACCGGGACTAGAACCCGGTGTGCCGGTGCCACAGGCGGAGGATTAACCTATTGAGCCGCGGCGCCGGCCCTCATACATACAGTTTTAAGAACATAACGACACTTCCCACTCCATCCTCCCTCCCATCTTTCCTCCTACTTCCTTTCTGAGTAGCATCTCTAAATCTCTCAGCTACTCTGATCCGGCCCTCATGCCTCCATCTTATAAGGGCCCTGTGATTACATTGGGCTGGACCACTAAAATAATCCAGATAATTCTGTCTTAGTCTGTTAGGGCTGCCATAACAAAATATCACACACTAGAAACACACAACAACAATTTGCTTTCTCACAGTGCTGGAAGTCTGGAAGTTGAAGACCAGGGTTCTGGCAGGGTTGATTCTCCTGAGGCCTTTCAACTTAACTTGAAGATGGCCTCCTGGCTTTGTCCTCGCATGACCTTTTCTCTAAAATTTCCACACACCCTTGGTTTCTCTTCCTCTTCTTAGAAAGATACCAGTTCTATTGGGTTAGGACCCTACTCTTGTGATGACATTTAAGCTTAATGGTCCTGTTTCAAAAACACTTACATGAGGGATTTGAGCTTCTACATAGAAATTTTGCAGGGAGCATAACTCAATTCATCACATCTCTGCATGTCAAGATCCTTAATTTTGGGATCAGTGTTGTGGCTTTGTGGATAACACCTCTGCCTGTGATGCTGGGATCTCATATGGGCACCAGTTTATGTCCTGGCTGCTCCGCTTCCAATCCATCCCCTTGCTAATAGCCCAGGAAAGCAGCAGCAGAAGGCCCAAGTGCTTGGACCCCTGCACCCATGTGGGAGTCCTGGTTGAAGCTCCTGGCTCCTAGTTTTGGCCTGGCCCAGCCCCAGCCATTGCAGCCACCTGGGAAGTGAATCAACAGATGGACAATCTCTCTCTCCTTCTCTCTGTAATTCTAACTTTCAAATAAATAAACAAATATTTTAAAGGACCCTTAATTTAATCATATCTGCTAAGTTTTTTTTTTTCATATAAGGTCTATGGATTATATGTGGACATCTTCAGGGTATATTACTTTGTTTATCACATCTTCTGAGCTTCAAACTCCTAAGAAGAGGGAAATTTCTAAAATAGCATCAATAAAAAGTGCTACCACTCTACAAGTTAAGGTGAGGAAGCATACTTAGATGAAGAACCCCAGAGCCTTGTCTTCTCTGTGGAAAATCTGATTTATTTGACAAAAAGAGTAAGCAATAATGTAGGCTGTGAGATCTCTGGAAGGAGAATGAATGCCCTGATGTCTCTTGTCCCATGTGATACACTCCACAGAGCCCCCTGGGTGTTTTGCTGCTGGTGTGTTGAGGTGAGGAAGAGCAGGGAGGGGAAACAAGCTGTCTTTCTGCCTTGCAAGGGGGCACGTCCTGAATCTTCATTGGTTGCCAAGTGCTGGCTCTGCCTGTTCAGTACTAAGAACAGACCCTCTCTAGCTCAGCAGATGGCCCTGAGGCAGACAGACCTTCACTTTCCTTGGGGCAGAAAGGCGAGTAGTCAAGGAGGTGAACCGACATGGGCCTTACCAAACTTAAGGAAACATGACATCTTAATGAAAATCTGACCCAGGATTGGATCCTGGACTGGGAAAAGACAATTAATGGAACAATTGATGGAATTTAAACCAAGTCTGTATTTTCGATAAGAAGCCTGGTAGCCATGTTCCTTTGCTGATGATGATTATTGCACCTGGATTATGTCAGATATTAACCTTTGCAGCCTCTGATTGAAAGGTAGGTCGAAGTTCTTTGCATTAACTTTACAACCTTCTTCTAAGTCTGAAATTATTTTAATCTGAAAAAATCAAAAAACAGAAGAGTAATTTAAAAGAAAAGACTCCAGTAAGGGACGCATGTAGTTGTGTGCTTCTCCTGAGCGTTGGGGTGAACCTAGGCAGGTGCTCAGGTATAGGCCTCTGGGAGGGTCTGTGGCAGCTGACCATGAACCCCACCTGGAGAACCCCATGTGCTTTGCTCTGGTTTTCTTAAAAAACTTTGATTTACATAAAAATGATATGTGGGAGTAGTTCTGCTCTGATTTAATTTATGAGTTGAGAAAAGCTATTAGGAGGACCCACCCTTGAATCTTATGTGAGGGGCTGGAAAGGACAGGCACAGAGAGGACTTTGGAAAGACATGAAAGCTCAGGTGATCTGAGAATCCAAGGGTATCTGACTTGATTGGCTAATGGAGTGAACATTCTATTAATTAAATACCCAAGTCCCCACAGGCAGATCATGGATTTACTAAGACCCGAATTCACAGAGCAGATGGACACATCTAAACCTTCTCTGGTGACTCAGAAGGCCTTCAAGATTTTGCAGGATCAACATAATCGGCACCAGTGGGCACTGATGATATATAGAAGTCTTGGCTTTCACCCTTCTCTAGAAAGAACAGAATGTCCCAAGTCTTCTGATCATCTTGGTGTTGTCTTTAATGGAAATAACTCAAGAAGCAAAAATTCCATTTGGGGACTTTTAGTATATTTCTGTTAGAGAGACCATAATGCTAATCATAAAAGAGATAAAAATCACTAAGAACAGTAATAGCCATCAAATCTTGTATTTATTTATTGCTTTTCATAACTCAGAAGGATCTGCATACATTAATATTTATGGGTTTTTCAGAACATGGATTGAGATCAAAAGGGTGGTCATATTCCAAATGGAGAAGAGAAAGATGAAACAGGCCTCTCCCTGTGCTGGGAACTTTACCTGGGATCAAGAGAAGCTAGACTGCATGAAGTCCAGGATTTTCTGACACACAGGGATGTGGTCTCATGGTAGTCATAGCCCAATCAGTGTCCTGGGGTCAGGTTCAGGCAGATTCATATCTTCTCTTGGATAAGAGTGGGGGAAATCTGGGAAGAGGGACAAAGAGGTTTCACTTTCTTTCACAATCTTGAGACTCCTAATGTGTATTTTTTGCTTTAACTCCTCTGATGAGAGACTTATTTTTTATTTGTGATGTTACTGCTCTTGACGGTTTCTCCAGATGGGTCACAGTCACTGAGTTTGTTTGGCCAAAGTGCTGGATGTGACGAGTGTCTTTGGTTCCATTGGCTATGGCTGAGGGATCGCAGGCAACTACTTTAGAAAACATAGACTTCACCGTGTTCTCTCTCAATGGTTCTCTTCCCAGGAGAAGTCCTGAGAGTGGCTCCATGCCCTGGAGGCATTTCTTAGGAGAATCCCCTCTGAACTGTGACTGCCTCCTTGTTACTTCAGTCCTTTCAAGCTGAATGAAATCATCCTGCACTTGAACTTTTGTTTGTTCAAGAAACTTAAATTCATTTTACCAAACCATTCTCTGGCATGTGTGGGGGTACTTTTCCCTCTAGCGCCATGCTGAGGCACCCTTTGGGCACACATGTGATATAACCCCTCCCCTGGACATCAGCAGTCTGAGTACACATGACTATATGTTATGTCCATAGCTCTGAGTTCATGTTCACACTCATCCATGTACCAATAATAGTCTTCCATACTCCCACAAAGCCTCTCCAAATATTCTTGTGAGTTTGTGAAGAGAACACTTCCTCAGAGCCCCTAATTGGCCTGCCAGTCTTCACAGGGTTCTCATCATGTTCTTCCCTCCCCGATGCCTTACTCAATCTCTGCTGGTGGCAATGCCAGCCTCTGTGCCCAGAGTAAATTCTGCTCCTACAGTTGCTATAGGGTTTTCTTTCTTTTTTTTTAAAAGATTTATTTATTTAGAAAGATTTATATGCATGCACACACACACACACACACAGACACACAGATCTTTCATTCACTGATTCACTCCCCAGATGGATGCCACAGTCAGGACTGAGCCAAGGCAAAGCCAGGAGCTTCATCCAGGTCCCCCAGATGGACGCAGGTGCCCAAATACTTGAGCCATTTCCCCTGCTTCTCCCAGGGCATTAGCAGGGAGCTGGATTGGAAGTAGAGCATCTGGGACACAAACCAATGTTCATATGGGATGATGGCATTGCAGGCAGTGGCTTTACCTGCTGTGTCACAATGCTGGCCCCTACTCAGAGGGGCTTCTGTGCTCATGTGGAGGGAGGAGAGACCCTCCTCTGTTGAGTTCTCATTTGCCACCTGGATCCCTGGCGGCCCTTCTTTTGCTAAGTCTCTCCCCATTCCTCTTGGCAGCAGCCTTTTTTCTCTTTGGACTTTCTCCCTCTGGAATCCCAACAATAGATAGGGAATGGGCCCATGAGACAAGCTTCCTTGCTCTCCTCTCTGTCCTTTTGCTTCACATAACCTGCAAACAACAGCACTATCCTCCATCCTCGACCCCCAATCTGCCCTCTGCACTCACATCAGTTCATGCCCAGGCACACCCAGGAACACCTGGCCCTGGGACCACCAACAGCCAATCTTGTCAGTCATGTGTCTCACCTGGAAAATTCTGTATATCATCAGTAAGAGAGTCCCTTCAATCTGGAGACATTCTTGAGAAAAGATGAATTAATATTGACTTGGAAACCAACAATCTAATAAACTGACCATTTCTTTATTGATGGAAGTCACTGAAAATCCTTTAAGTTAATTGTATTCTTTTCCTTTTTATTGTATTGTGGTACAATATACATAAAATTCACCATTTTAACTATTTTAAAGTGTACAGTTCAGTGGCAGTAACTGCATTTGCATTGTTGTACAGCCTTCACGCCATCCATCTCCAGGATTTTCTTCATCTTTCCAAACTGAAACTTTGCACCTATTAAACAATAACTTTCAATTGTCCCCTTCCCTCTAGCTATTGACAATCACCAATATTTTTTCTTTCTATGAATTTGACTATCCTAAGTATCTCATATAAGTGAAATCATACAGCATGTGACCTTTGTGAGTGAATTATTTCACTTACCATAGTGTCTTCAAAGTTCATTATATCACAACTTATGTCAGATTTACTGTTTAGGTTCCATAATATTCTTTTTTTTTTTTTTTTTGATAGGCAGAGTTAGACAGTGAGAGAGAGAGAGAGACAGAGAGAAAGGTCTTCCTTTTCTGTTGGTTCACCCCCCAAATGGCCGCTATGGCCAGCGCGCTGCACCGATCCGAAGCCAGGAGCCAGGTCTCCCATGGGGTGCAGGGCCCAAGCTCTTGGGCCATCCTCCACTGCCTTCCTGGACCACAGCAGAGAGCTGGACTGGAAGAGGAGCAACCGGGACAGAATCCAGCGCCCCAACCAGGACTAGAACCTGGGGTGCCGGCGCCACAGGCGGAGGATTAGCCAAGTGAGCCACGGCGCTGGCCTAGGTTCCATAATATTCTATACATGGTCACATATATTATAGTTTTTTAATTCATTCATCTGTCAATGCATATTTTGGTTGCTTCTGCCTTTTGGCTACTGGGAATCATGTTTTTAATTTTTAGTTTTCTAGTAGCCATGCTTAAAGAGTTAAAAAAGATGAAATTACTTTTAAAAACGTGTTATTTAATTTAATATACTCAGAATTTTATCACTTCAACATATAATAAATTGAAAACATTTATGGATAAAACACTTTACATTCCTTTCCTCATACAAAGTCTTTGCTATCTAGTGTGTACTTTATAGCACATCTCCATTTGGGCTAGACATATTTCAAGTGCTCATAGCTACACATAAAACCACTGGCTACTCTAGTAGATAGTGTAGATCTAACTCACCACAGAGGTAGAATTTGGGGATAGTAACAAGATCTTGTTCCCCTGTCTTTGGATTGTCTCTGTCTGAGATAGACAGCATCTCAAGTGAATCTTTGGTAAGGTATAGATTTCTGTCCATTGTTACCTAATTTCACAGGCAGGTGCTTGGAGTTCTGAATCTCTATGGCTCCAAGTGATTAACTCCATGTTGAAGTAGTCAGTCTGATATTGTGAATACATAAGAGATTGATTTGCCTTCTCCCCAGGCAGAGGTACACATACCACTATTTATGTACTCCAAGAATGTTATATATCCAACAAATTCAGGATATCAAATATGTTTGATTTATCTATATATGTTAGAACATACCTGTGATATTTCTTATGAACATGTATATGCATCTGAAAATAACACTGCACTATAACCTTGTGCTTACTAGTGAGTTTAGTGATGATTTGTTGAGTGCCTTTTATAGGTCAGGCAATTGCTAGGCACTGGGGGTCCAACCACAATGGAAGGACACAGTTCTCATCCTCAAGGGGTTTGAGCTGCAGTTTATTGTCCCTTCTAGGCAGTGACTTTGACATTGGCTAACATGGAAAGGGGAAGCCCCACCCTTATCAGTCTGGGAAACCTCTGTAGTTTCTCTCTCTCCTCTAAGCTGAGAGAAACATTTACCTTTGGGAACTTCATGGGTTGCTGTATCACAGAATTTATGTAGGCTGGCGCCATGGCTCAATAGGCTAATCCTCCGCCTTGCGGCACTGGCACACCGGGTTCTAGTCCCAGTCGGGGCACCGGATTCTGTCCCGGTTGCCCCTCTTCCAGGCCAGCTCTCTGCTATGGCCCGGGAGTGCAGTGGAGGATGGCCCAAGTCCTTGGGCCTTGCACCCGCATGGGAGACCAGGAAAAGCACCTGGCTCCTGCCATCGGATCAGCGCGATGCGCCGGTCGCAGCTGCCATTGGAGGGTGAACCAACGGCAAAAGGAAGACCTTTCTCTCTGTCTCTCTCTCTCTCACTGTCCATTCTGCCTGTCAAAAAAAATTTTTTTATGTAGCAAATTGATAGCTTATTTTTGTAAATATAAAGTATAAATGCAAGAGTGTAAAAAAAACCCCTCCTAAATACTGGAGCTCACTAAATGACAGCTGTGTGGCTGGGCATATTTGCCACATCCTCAGCTTCCAAATAGGAAGCCCGGGTTTTATTTCATAAGAGACTTCTTTTGGCAGCCAATGAAGGCCCTAGTGGCATATTTTATGTCACAATACAAGTGGTTCCTAGAGAGAGGTTTCATAATCCATGGTGCATGGGTGCCAGTTGAGTCTGAGCCTGATTTCTTCTCTTTGTTTATGCAAAAAAAAATATGTATACAATGCCTGAAAATGCTCTAGTCCTTTCTTTCATCCCCTGTTCACATTCACGAGAAAATTAGATTGTGAGGAGCTTGAACGTGTGGGCCACTCCCGAAAATTAATTCCTTTATGCATCCTATGAATCGAGGTCTTGGAGCTATAGCCTCATTTCCTTAGGGAACATTTCTTAAAATTAATGGATTCTTACTAGCTATCTCATTGTGATATAAATGTTTCCATTCAACTGATTTCTAGAATTATAGATTAAAACCATGTTGAATCTGGATGGGGGTCATTTTCTTCCTTTCAGGGCAAGTTTCTGGGGGATTTGGGTAAGAATTTAGCAGAGGCATCTGCTTCTCCATCACTCCCTGTTGTATCTGGGAAGACAGTTCAGAGCATGGGTCCTGGAGCTGGTGAGGGGAAAGTCAAGTTCCTCTGTTTCTTCTCATTACCATCAGCCAGTTCAAGAGCCCAGCCCCTCTCTTCACTCTGTCCAAGCAAACAGTACCCATTGTTGCCCACACTAGGAATTTGCCACCTCTTGGTCTTTCTTCTACACGTTTATTTGTTCAAAGTGTCTTCCTGCTTTTCAAAACCAGCTCAAGTGTCACAACCTTCTTGAACTACTCCCTTAATTGTACATTCTCCATTCTTCCCACCATCTGGTTTCTCCTACTTGATTCATCCCTCTCAGTTCAAACCACAATGTAAATGACAGATGTGTTCATTCATTTAACTGAACACCATAGGCTGGATATTTTTTTGTCCAAGAGAATGGTGCCAGCATCTATCTGATGAAGATCTTCATGCTGCATCATCCAATGGCAGAAAGCAGAAAAGCAAGTTAGCAAACAACATGGAGGGAGAAAGGGAGAGGAAGCTATCCTTTGATCAGGAGCCCACTTCTATAATAACTAAGTTGACCCTGCAATTATGACATTAATCATTAATGGCAATTATGTTTCCAACACATGAACTTTGTGGGGGGGATCATTCAAACATAGCAACAGGTAACCACAGTATCACCAGGTCTTTCCAGGAGGTGAATATATGGAAGCAGTTCCATCAACATGAATACTCAGAGTTAACTCCTGGCCCCTACTGGCTTATGGAAAAAAGTCCAATTTCTTGTAACATCCCCCATTATCTTGTGGCATGTTTCTCAGTATTTTAGGCAGCACTTCATTCACATGTCTCCTTGTATCAGTAAAGGGTGCCAATCACTGCTCGCCTCTGTTGCTCTGGGATCCACTCTACAGTCTGATTTCTATTGCCCTGAAGAGGTCATCGTGGCTATCTGACCACTCTATAAAAGTCTCTGGGGTCCCAGGACTTCCCAGTTGAGCCTCACAGCAGTACTATCTTGGCCTGGTCCAGCATGCTCCATTCTCTGGGTGCTTGTTCTGATCCGGGCTTCTTGCTCAGCACCAGGGTTCCCATGTGTTGTCGGGGGAACAGGATAGGATTGGATTCAAGATATCCTCATCAGCAAACTGTCCTTCAGAGTCATTTGTGGAATGTGGTTTGTCAGGCTTGGCCTTACCCCTTAGCCCTTTTGTCAGCCCTGAAATTTAAGACAGAAAGATAAAGAAGAGAGATTCTGTTTGATTGTATGTTGAAAAAAGATAGCTCTTTTATATCTTGAAGCAAATCGTATTCTTTTATGAAAGTTCTCCCCTTCCCAATCCTCTCTGTCAGTCATGGATCTGGAGTATTTCTAAAGTGATGGGTGCCCGGAGCCTTCTCTGAGGATGGAGGATGAGCCAGGAGAGCTCTCAGACGCCCCCCACACCAAGCCACATACAAATGGCCTGCGGCTTCCATTGGCAGCCTACAGATAGTCGACTTTGGAAGCTCATTCTGATAGGCACACTCAGACCTTGGACGCTGAGGCCCCTTTGAGCATTTTCACATGGTAATAAAAATAATGCCTGTGTTATACTTTGATACCTGTTAACTTATTCAGCCTTCTGAAGGCATTATTGTTACTACTAGCTGCATTTTATAGGTGAGGAGCCCAGCTGTGGGATGAAGAGATTTACTCATTGATATGCAAAAATGCTGGAACAAGAGCTGGTGAAAGTCAGATAGACATGGCTCTGGTTCTGCAGTTAGGTCAAGACTGAGTGAGTGGAGCACGGGCCCCGCTTGCTCTCCTGTCTGTGCACAAACCTTCACTGTTACACGGGTGGTTCTGTTCTAATCCAGGCCGTCTGCGTGTGAGTCTGCTCTCTTCCCTTCTACAGCAATATCCTCCCATTATGTGAGTAAAATCAGAGAGTGAGGGACCTAAGGTAGAGATATTGTTCCTGTTGTTTGGATCTGACTTCTGCATAGGCAACACAGGTTATTGGTTTTTTTCATGTGACTTGAGGAACATAAGAATCTTCCTTTTCTGTTTGCAATTCCCTTCCTGAAGCCTGGGATTTGATAAAGGATTCACTTTGGGCTTAGCCCCTTTTGAGTATGCAGGTCTTACAGAGGCCTCTTCACCCTTTTTTTTTTTTTTTTTTTTTTTGACAGGCAGAGTGGACAGTGAGAGAGAGAGACAGAGAGAAAGGTCTTCCTTTACCGTTGGTTCATCCTCCAATGGCCGCCGCGGCCGGCGCATCGCGCTGATCGGAAGCCAGGAGCCAGGTGCTTCTCCTGGTCTCCCATGGGGTGCAGGGCCCAAGCACTTGGGCCATCCTCCACTGCACTCCCTGGCCACAGCAGAGAACTGGCCTGGAAGAGGGGTAATTGGGACAGAATCCGGCGCCCCGACCGGGACTAGAACCCGGTGTGCCGGCGCCGCAAGGTGGAGGATTAGCCTAGTGAGCCATGGCACCGGCCTCTTCACCCTTTTAAGACTCCAGTTTTCACAGCTGAAAAGTTAAAAAGATTGGGTGAGGTCACTAAAATTTTTAATTAAGTTATAATTCCTATACTATAAAACTCATCCTTTAAAAGCATGCAATTTAACATTTTTTAGTCTAGAAACAACGTTGTTCACTCATTGCTACTATCTAATTCCAAAAGTTTCCAACACCCTTAAAAGCAACCCTGTGCCCACTTCCAGTCATTCTTAATTCCCCATTCCCCCAGTCTCTGACAATTGCCGACCTGCTTCTGTGTCTATAGATTTGCCTATTCTAGACACATCACATGGATACAATCACCTACCAGTCATTCACACCTGATTAGTTCATGAGACTTCTCTCTGAAATAATTCAGAGAGAGTAGAAAATTGGACAAATAGGAGCCTTATGGGAGAAAAACAAAGGATCATTTCCTATCTTTGACATTGCCTTGGAGAGAGAGTACACATGTAGGGAGACTACATAAAGACGAAGGTACCAGAGAGAGCCTAGCAGGGTACTTGCAACATTGCTGTGGCCTGGCGCCCCTGAGATGGACATTTCTGAGAAGCGTCCAGGAGGAATTGTATGGGCTGCAGCTGACGGGAGTTCATCTTGCTTTCAGGGTAGGGAAAGGATCCATGTACATCTCTCTCCAAAGGCAATTATGTGAGATTTGCAGGCGTGCAGCTGCCAATGGGAACTGCAGGCCGTTTGTACATGGCCTGGTATGTGGGACTGTGCCGACAGCTTTCCCTGCTCTTCCCTCTACCCTCAGGGGAGACTTCAGGCAGCTGCAAGAGCCCCCTCAACTGCTGTCCACCCCAGTCTTGGCTCTGAAATGAGTGTTCCTTCTGAGTCAGTGCCAGCCATCTCAGTCACGCTATGAAGCTGTGGCTAGGACACTATCCCTTCATCCCCCACATGGCATCTGAATCCAACCTATGGGGTCAAAGGACCCCTGTGCTGGCTGAGGGGATGTTGATTTTAATATAGGCTCTGCCTTTTTTTTTTTTTTTTTTTTGGATTAAGATGGTGGAGTAGGGAGGGAGCCTACCACTCTAGTCTAGGAGAAGATAGTTTAAAAAAAAAATGGAGAGAGTGCAATCTCAGGGAAAAGTTAGGAGAAAACAGCAGAGGAAGTGAATGCAAATTAGAAGGACATGGCGGACCTATGTGGAGGGTGTGGACATGCACTGATCAGGACCCCAGGAGCCTGGAGCCTCTGCGCCAGCTTTGGAGAGAGGTGAGACCAGACTGCAGCAGCCCAAGCCACTGGCAATAAAGCTGCAGGAAAAGCCTGGAGGGAATCTGGCTTGGAGCCCTGTGGAGGATAGTGCACCTGCCAAACTAGAGGTGAAAAAAAAAGGTGGGGGGCATGTTTCTCTCCCTCTGATCATAGAGCTCCCTGGCCACACCACAAGCCTCTAGGTAGTCCCTGAAGGCAGGCACTCTGCTAGTCAACATGGGCATAGTCCAAAGATAAAAACCACCACAGCAAAAACAACAACAACAACAACAACAAAAAACAATGAGTATCTCCAAAATGCCTAATAATAAATGCACCAGTTCAAGAAATAAGAATAAGGAACACAACATGACACCCTCAAAAGAATACAACACTTCAATACTAGATTGTGAGATGAAAAGTTTGAAGAAATGCCAGAAATGGAATTCAAAAAATTGATCATAAGATTACATAGAAGGGCCGGTGCCGTGGCTCAACAGGCTAATCCTCCGCCTTGCGGTGCCGGCACACCGGGTTCTAGTCCTGGTTGAGGTGCCGGATTCTGTCCCGGTTGCTCCTCTTCCAGTCCAGCTCTCTGCTGTGGCCGGGAGTGCAGTGGAGGATGGCCCAAGTGCTTGGGCCCTGCACCCCATGGGAGACCAGGAGAAGCACCTGGCTCCTGCCTTTGGATAGGCGTGGTGCGCCGGCCACAGAGCGCTGGCCGCAGCGGCCATTGGAGGGTGAACCAATGGCAAAAAGGAAGACCTTTCTCTCTGTCTCTCTCTCTCACTGTCCACTCTGCCTGTCAAAAAAAAAAAAAAAAAAAAAAAGAAAAAAGAAAATTTCTCCCATGAAGTTGAGAATTAAAGAGAAACAAATGAAATCTTGGAAATGAAGAATTCAATAGAACAAATCTTAATGCAGTGGAAAGCCTTAACAACAGATCAGTGAAGCAGAAGAAAGAATATCCGACTTGGAAGACAAAGTGCAGGAAATTATACAGTCAGACAAAAAACAAGAAGATGAAATTAAAAAACTAAAAAACACTGTTGAGAATCTATAAGATACTATCCAATATCCAACATATTGGTACTAGGAGTTCCTAAAGAGAAAGGATTAGAAGGCCTTTTTAGTGAAATAATAACAAACATTTCCCCCAATTTGGAGAAAGAAAGGGACATCCAAAAAGGAGGCACATAGAACTCCTAATAGGCATGACCAGAATAGATCTTCACCATGAAACATTGTTATCAAACTCACCACAGTAAAACATAAAGAAAATAATCTAAAACGTGCATGAGAGACATGCCAAATTACTTTCAGAGGATCTCCAATTAGACTTAACAGAGGACTTTTTATCAGAAACCCTACAGGCTAGGAGAAAATGGTGAGATATATTCCAAATCTTAAGAGAAAAAAACTCAACCCAGAATACTGTGCCCTGTGAAGCTCTTATTTAAAATTAAGGTGAAATAAAGACCTACATAACAAACAGAAATTGAAAGAATTTGTCACTACCCATCCAGCCTTGCAAAAGATGCTTAAGGATGTGCTGCATACAGAAACATGGTCATCATTTCAAAAAAAAGGTAAGGAAAGAAAATCTCCCAGTAAAAGTACAAAGGAAATCCAAAGTAAAAAATAGAAATATTTATGGAAAAATGGCAGGGCAAAGTCATTACTTATCAATAGTTACTTTGAATGTAAATGGCCTCAACTCTCCATTTAAAAGACACAGACTGGCTGAATGGATAAAAAAAAAAAAAAAAAACTCGGGGCTGGCTCTGTGGTGTTGTGGGTGGAGCTGCTATCTGCAGTGCTGACATCCCATTTGGGCACCAGTTCGAGCCTCAGCTTCTCCACTTCCAATCCGGCTCTCTGCTATGGCCTGGGAAAGCAGTAGAAGATGGCCCAAGTCCCTGGGCCTCTGCACCCATGTGGGAGATCTGGAAGAAGCTCCAGGCTCCTGGCTTTGGACTAGCCCAGCTCCAACAGTTGTGGCCATTATGGGAGTGAACCAGCAGGTGGAAGACCTCTCTCTCTCTCTCTCTGACTCTCCTTCTCTCTCTTTGCAACTCTGACTTCCAAATAAATAAATAAATCTTTAAAAAAATAAATAAAAACAAAATCCATCTATTTGCTGCCTACAAGAAACATGTCTTACAAACAAAGATATCCGCAGACCGAAAGTGAAAGGATGGAAAAATATATTCCATGCTAACAGAAACAAAAAAGAGCTGGTATAGCCATCCTAATATAAGACAAAATAGACTTTAACAAACACTGTTAAAAGAGACAAGGGCACAATGTAATGATTACAGGGTCAATTCAATAGGAAGATGTAACTTATAAACATATATGCACCTAATTATAGGGCACCTGGCTATTTAAAAGAAATGTTAAAGATCTAAAGGGAGACATAGACTCCAAAACAGTAGTATGGGGGGACTTCAATACCTAACTTTCAGCAATGACTTGAACAGCTCTTGTCTTGACTGTTGAGGAACAGTGTTTTTTTTTTTTTTTTGATACTATTTGTTGAACTCTTTGCTTAACATAGAGTTAAACATATGTGTATAAACTCAATTAAAAATAGGTCTCAGTAAAAAAGACTGGGAATAAGAGAGGGAGGAGGAAGAAGGATTGGGAGTATTGGTGGGAGGGTAGGCATGGTAGGAAGAATCACCATCTTCCTGAAATTGTAATTATGAAGTATATGCAGTTTCTAAAGCTGTATAGTTCTGCATACATTCGTACGGACTTACTCCTAAGGGTACAATTTAAAAACTTGCATGGGACCCCAAGTCCTCTTAAGCTGGGTGGTAAAAATACCATCTTAAGTCTTAAAGTGATCATGTTCATAGGATTAAGCTTCTGGTAATAATAATAGATAGAATTAAAAAGGAGTGAATATTCCAATATGGGAAACAGTCCACACAGCAGATTTATAGAGTGACAAATGCTTTAAATAGCACTCCAACCTCAGAATCAGCCCATAGGCATTCTGGTCTGGCTGAAAAGCCCATGAGAACATTTCAGGCATGGAAAGCCAAGACACTGTGGTAAAAATTGTACTACATGAAGGACCTTGGTGGGTGAGACCCCAGTGGAAATAAGTGGTCATCAAAGAAGGAAGTACTTTTCTTTGAAGGGAGGAGAGAACAACCATTTTGCTTATGGCCTCATTTAAATACTGATGGAGTTTGTGGATTCAAAAGGCTTCCATAGTCCACTGCAGTTGCTTTCAAGGTGGTAAGCTTGGGCTTCAGCAGAAGTCAGCTTATGAAGAGCCCTGGCAGCTCTGCCATCCAAGTGTTGAATCACTGGAAATGGACCTGCCCTGGAGTCGAAGGACGCCCAGGTCAGAGCCACAAATCTTGCTGGCTCCAAGCTGAAAAGCCCTTCACTTGGCCCAGCTTCCAAAGTGACCACTGCTGCTGAGGGGACGGCTAAGTAGGATCGGTAACATTGCAAGCAGAACTGTAAATTTCCTGTTAGAGATGCCACCTGCCTTTACCTGGCCAGTTCTCCTCCCAGGCCAGCTAGGTAATGGAAGTCAACAGGGTGCCTTCCCCAAGAGGTTCACACCTCCCTCATGATGTACCCCACAAGGAGAAATAGACGGGTTTGGGCCTCATAACTGGCAAGGTCTTGGAGCCCACCTGATTATTGTCAAGCCCTTTTTGTTAGTTTCTATTTGCCTCCCAATCAGAAAACATCCGTGTTTAGACAGCACCTTTCTTAGGTCTGCTAATAATGACTGTCATTTATGTTAGACCCTGTCTAGCCCACTTGGGGCCTCATTCCTTTATAATCACAGCCTCTACTCTAACATCAATGGCTCTACTCCCAACCTGTATGTATTGATGGTCCTCTCCCCCACTTAATGTATGATTGTTCAGAATTTCTCTACAAACTCCTCTACCTGCAAAAGTTGAGTGGCCTTTATCCTGGTCTTGGTTGGGATCAGCTTTAAACCACGTCCATCAAACAGTCCTCACAAGGGTCCAGAGACCTCCCTCATTTCCTCTCCTCTATGAAATCCTCTCATTACCCAGTTAATACCACTCTTAGGATCATTGGTATATATTCTTGCCCTGTCCTTTATACTACTGTGTCTGCTTAAGTGTTTATAGGAGTTGATAATAGAACAAACCAAGGCCAAATGCTGCTACAGAGATATACTTGGCTCCCCACCCAGGAGAGAGCAGCCCCATGCCAGCGAAGAGTACCTCCTTGCCCCAGGACAGCAGGAAGCAGCTCTAAAGACAGATCATTGTCCCTCTACCCCTCCTGGACTTTTGGGACTGATGTAATAGCATACAACTCCTGCTTTATAAAAAACGAAAGTGGGGAATGTTAGTAAAATGATGCAGTCTTATCTATGGCAAGATCTACATCCTGACACCATCCTAGGCTCTAGCCCCTGCCACCCTTGCTGGAAGCCAGGTGGCCAAATGGCCCAACCACTGGTGTCAAGCTCCACCCCCACCCTATTGGAATTTGCTGCTCCTGCTTCCCTACCCACCCCCCCACCCCCCGGCAAAGTTTTAAAAGGACCTGTTCCTGAACACGTCTCTCTCTCTCTCCTTCTCTCCATCTCCTGATCTCTCTTTCTGTCTATCTATCTCTTGGTCTCTCCTACGTTCTCCTGCTTCTTTTCCTTCTTCGCCCCTTCCCTTTGGTCTGTCAGGTTTCCTCCAATAAATACTTTCCCTTAAAAAAAAAAAAAAAGCCTTCCATAGCCTAGGCAGCTCATGTCAAGAACCTTGGGTGATAACTGATGTCATACATAAGAGTGTTAATTGTTAAGTTAACAAGAATTACTGTGCACTAACTTCCCATGCAGGACCTGTGTCCTCAATGAGTTGTATTATAATTTTGTCTAAGTGCTCACAAAAGATGTATCATTCTTGGGTGCTTTTTAAAGTTAATTAAGTTTTTTTTAAAACGTGAAATTAACTTTAACATGCAATGACTTTGAATAGCCCTTGTCTCTATTGTTGAGGAATAATTTTTTTTGTTTGTTTTGTTTTTAGTTTTTTTTTTTTCCATGCAAATTGTTGAGCTCTTTACTTAGTATAGAGTTGGTCTTCTGTGTATAAAGTTAATTGAAAATGAATCTTAGTGGAGAATGGGACTGGGGATGGGAGAGGGAGGACGAGGTGGGGTGGGAGTGTGGATGGATATGGTGGGAAGATTCACTATATTCCTAAAGTTGTACTTATGAAATGCATGAAGTCTGTATTCCTTAAATAAAAGGTTTCTGTGGGGGAAATTTTTTTTTTAAAGGCTCTGCCTTCCTTTTTTTGGTGAGTGGAGGGGAGTGACAATATGTAAATCTTGTTGACTTCATGAACCTTAGTTTTCTTATCTGTAAAGGATTGATTTCCCATTTTGTCATATAACTTATTCAGGCAACTCTTCTGTAAAATTAGGAAGTTAGATCAATTAGTTTACAAGCTCTTTCTTTGTTCCGTGGATTCTAAAAAGTCTTTGGCAAGGTGGGTGCTGATTTAGTGCCTGTCCATGTTCAGATATGTTCCAAGCATATCTAAAGAGCTCCATGTAACTGGTTGTCTTTTAAAGCTAATCATCCAATGGGGCCAGATTCCTACAGATTAATTTAAAATCCTGTTTAAAACACCTGCCAGATGGAGACATTGTTCTAGATTAAAGAATTAGGAAGTGCAAGAACTAAATACAAAGTTTTTAATTGGATCTTGCACACACACACACACACACAAAACAAAAACCCAGTAACCTTCAGTGGACATTTCTGGAACGATTGAGGTTTGCAACAGAGAGCCCCCAAATCTCCCCCACTCCCAACTCTCAGTCTGCAGGGCCCGACTCTGACTTCTGCCTCAGAGTTCCTTTCCTGGATGTTCAGGCTCCTTGGCCTTGCCCTCCCTCTGTGCCCATGCGTATTTCTTCTGGACTTGTCCTTCATGTTTTCCCTCACCCAGGTCTATCTATTTATGGGAATCACTATCTGTGCATGTGTGAGCATGTGGAAGCTGTTCAAGGCCAGGGTCCTGGCTTCTGTGCTATTCCCCATTCCCAGGCAACACATTCAATATGTAGTTTTGTTACTGAATTTGGAAAAGTTCCTCAAATTCAAATATTACTATGGTTTTTTTTTTTCCTACTGAAGGCAGTGTTTCATATTTAGGATCTCTCGCTCATTTTTCAGAAGTGAGGGCAACGTGGGCTAGCTCAGCCTGGATCCTGACAAAGCCCAGCCTGCCCTGGGCTCTGGGCCCTGTGTTTATTTTACAACAATTAGAGGCATACAGGCTCCCCTGCAGACAGGTTAATCTATCAGCCTAAACTTGTGCAACAGCCCTACTCAGGCAGGCCTGCTGCAAGGACCTTGAGCACAGCTTTAAAAATTACCTTGGTAACAGGATGCTGAGAGGCACTTTTCTTGTTTCTTTAGAAAATGGTCACCAGGGCCCCAAACTGGGGGTGAAGAGACATGACTAGTTCTCATTTCAAAGAAAGTCCACAGTCTAGGATCAAACTGCCCACCAGGACTGACCAAGCAGGGCCAGGACAAGCCCTTCACAATCAACCACCCTCTTCTCACCCAACCCCCAGACAGAGATGGGGAGGAGAATGGAGGAATCACTTCGAAATTGGGACCAACCAGCTTAATTGCCTGCTATGGTGTTCACCACCTTTCCCTGCTCTCCTGGCCCCCAGAACAAAGTGTGAGGGGCCACAAGAAAACAGTGTCTGAAGATTAGCTCTGCTCTGCGAGGGGAGACTGGTATCCAGGTATCCAGTTGAACGTTTGCTTGGTCAACACATTTGTTCACTAGAAATCATTTGTCAGTGTCTGGGGACTCTTTTGGTTGCCACAACTGGAAAGTTACTCTAGGTATCTGGTGTACAGAGGCCAAAAATCCTACTATGCACAAGAGAGTCCTGCACAACAAATGATTATCTGGCCCAAAATGTCAATATGCCACTGTCAAGAAACCCTGATATAAAAACCCACTGCTTGGCCGCGCTGTGGCGCAGTGGGTTAAAGCCCCAGCCTGCAGTGCTGGCATCCCATATGGGTGCCGGTCGAGTCCTGGCTGCTCCTCTTCTGATCCAGTTCACTGCTAATGGCCTGGGAAAGCAGTGGAAGATGGCCCAAGTCCTTGGGCCCCTGCACCCTCGTGGGAGACCTGGAGGAGGCGCCTGGCTCCTGGCTTCGGATCGGCTCAGCTCTGGTGGTTGCAGTCATTTGGGGAGTGAACCAGCAGAATGGAAGACCTTTCTCTCTCTGACTCTACCTCTCTCTGTAACTCTGTCTTTCAAATAATAATAATAATAATAATAATAATAATAAAAAAACCCACTGCTGAGAAGGGGAGAGATTTTTTCCTGGGTACATGCTAACGATTGCATGCTTTCCTTATATCCATTCTATGTATTTGTGTATTCTCATGCAAAATGCTCTGCTCATGGCCCACACCCTAGGATTGATACTCTTATTTTTAGCCTAAGCATTATGTTCTAGTGACTGTGATCACACATAGGTGCTTTTGAAAGGAAATTAGCTCTATTGGAATAATAGTAGTAATAATATAATAATAATAATAATGAAGTTGGGGACAGCATTGTAGAATGGCAGGTTAACTGTTGCCACAATGCCGGCATCCCATAGGGGTGCTGATTTGAGTCCTAGCTACTTCACTTTGGATCCAGCTCCCTGGTAATGGCCTGAGAAAAGCAGTGGAAGATGCCCAAGTGCGTGCGCCCTACCTCCCATTTGGGAGACTCAGATGAAGCTCCAGGCTCCAGGCTTTGGACTGGCCCAGCACTGGCTGTGCTGCCATCTGGGTAATGAACCAGCAGATGGAAAATCTCTCTTGCTCTGTCTCTCCCTCTCTGTAACTCTGTCTTTCTAAATACATTCATACATACATAAATTTGCTGCACATTAGAATCCACTGGGACTCATTGATGTCATAAATAAGAGTGTCAATTGTTAAATCAACAACGGGAGTCACTGTGAACTTACTCCCCAAGTAGGATCTTTGTCTTTAATGTGTTATACTATGCAAATTAATGGTAAAACTAATATTCAAACAATACTTTATACTTTGTGTGTCTGTGTGGGTGCAATATGTTGAAATCTTTACTTAGTATATAACTAAGTTGATCTTCTGTATATAATTAAAAATGAATCTTAATGAAGAATGGGATGGAAGAGGAAGTAGGAGATTGGATGGTTTGCGGGTGGGAGGGTAGTTATGGGGGGAAAACCGCTATAATCCAAAAGTTGTACTTTCGAAATTTATATTTATTAAATAAGAGTTAAAAAAAAGAATCCGGCCAGCGCCGCAGCTCACTAGGCTAATCCTCTGCTTTGTAGCACCAGCACACCAGGTTCTAGTCCCGGTCGGGGCGCCGGATTCTGTCCTGGTTGCCCCTCTTCCAGGCCAGCTCTCTGCTGTGGCCCGGGAGTGCAGTGGAGGATGGCCCGGGTACTTGGGCCCTGCACCCCATGGGAGACCAGGAGAAGCACCTGGCTCCTGCTATCGGATCAGCGCGGTGCGCCAGCCACAGCGCACCGGCTGCAGCAGCCATTGGGGGGTGAACCAACGGCAAAGGAAGACCTTTCTTTCTCTCTCTCTCTCTCACTGTCCACTCTGCCTGTCAAAAAAAAAAAAAAAAAAAAAAAAAAAAAAAAAAAAAAAGGAATCCTCTGGGAGTCTTTAAAATTCCTAATGAATCAGCTTTGACCTATGTCAATTAAATTATAGACTTTCTGGTGGTAGAATTTTAAAAAATTGCCTAAGTGATTCCATTGTTCAGCCGAGTCTGAGAACTGTTGCTCTTCAGAAACCTTCCTCTCCTAGTGCGTGTCGTCAGGTGAATTCTTCACTCTGCTGCAGTTGTAGAGCAGGGCCTGACAGCCTCAGCTGTGCTAGGCCAGCCCAAGTGCCAGGCTGGCGACATTGGAAGGTTGCTTCAACGAACCCATTTCAGGTATTAGTTGTTCGACAATAGCTTCAGTATATAGGTGTGTATTACTAATGAGCTACATATTTATATGTACTGTATGTCCTTCGCTAACCATCACCTATTTTTACTAATGATTGGTAAGATGCTGCTAGCCCTTCAGAGGCTGTGGGTTAGTCCTTGATAATCCTGTATATATAGTCATCATTTGGAGCATCACTCTAGCTCTCAATCTTTGTATGTTGGCTCCATGCCTCTTACTATCTCTCTCTCTTCCATCTCTACTTCTTCCACCATGCATCGTCCTCTTGCCATGGACTCAAATCCTTTAAAGCTCAAATCAATGAATCTGGCTTTTGTGAATGCTGGGACATTGGAAGGTTTTCACAAAAATGATTTTTAAATTAAGTAATATATAAAAAGGATGCAAGTAATACAGATATTAAAAAGCACAATAATCAAATGAAGACTTGTGAGCTTGTAATCCCCGAGCCCAAGAGCTCAATGATTGCCCCTCCTTGGTGCATATGACTGCTCTCCCTTCCTGTGCTGGGCCATCTCCAATTTTATTTTTGCTTTCCCTTTGGGAAATAAAAGAAAAATTCTCAGAGATGTGTGTGTGTTTCTAGATAATATTTGGTTTAGTTTGTTTTTGAGCTATACTGCAATGGTAGCATACTATGAATAATCCTTTGTGTTTTTTTTTCTTTATACATTGTTGCAAGTTTCATCCTTTAGGCAAATAAGATAATTTAACTCATTTTCAAAGCTGCTTAATATTCCATTGTGTAAATATACGTAGTTTACTTATCTACTGTATTGTTGACTGGCATTTGCTTTTTTGTTATTGTGAACAAGGCTATAAACATTCTCTTATACTTCTGCAGGATGTGACCTAGCATTTTCTTTTCTTTATTTTTTTATTTGACAAGTAGAGTTATAGACAGTGAGAGAGACAGAGAGAAAGGTCCTCCTTCCGCTGGCTCACTCCCCAAACGGCCGCCACGGCCGGCGCTGCACCCATCTGAAGCCAGGAGCCAAGTGCCTCCTCCCGGTCTTCCATGCGGGTGCAGGGCCCAAGGACTTGGGCTACAGCAGAGAGCTGGACTGGAAGAGGAGCAACCAGGACTAGAACCTGGCGCCCATATGGGATGCCGGTGCCGCAGGCAGAGGATTAACCAAGTGAGCCACGGCGCCGGCCCCGCAAGCATTTTCTGAATCAAGGCTTCTCAAAGTTTAATGGACATAGGGATCACCCAGGGAATCTTGTCAAACTACGGATTCTACTTCTATATCTTTGGGAGGAGGCCTGAAAGTGGTGCCAATACTCTGTGGACACACTTTTGGTGGCAAGCATCTGATTGGCCAGCCTTACCCATGGCTCTTGTAAATGACTGGTCACCCTTACCCCATGTAGCTACTTAGTGTGGGGAGTGGCCCGGACTGGACTGAGTTGCTGGAGTTGAGACTTGTTCTGTGCATCTGCTCTCCCACAGTATGGCGCTGGGAGAGAGGTGAGCAGCTTCCGCACAGCTGCCTCCAGTTCAACTAATAAACTGTAGGACTTGCTCCTGATTGGAGGAGAGCAGCGTACTCGGCGTGTGGGCAGCCGAGTTAGGATTGGCGGAGGAGGACTATAAAGGAGGAGAGAGACGGCATGCACCAGGAACATCTAAGGGGAACATCTAGCTGAAGGAACACCTGTGCAGCCCCCCCGAGAAAGCCGGCCGGCGGTGTGCCGCTCCCTTGCGGAAGTGGGGAATGTGGCCAGGGGGAACTGCCCTTCCACGGAGGTGGAAGGGATAGTAGCCAACCCGGGAAGAACCAGCAGCAAACCCGGGGAGGGCCGAGCAGACGAAAGAACAGCGCAGGGTCCTGTGTCGTTCCTCCACGAAGAGGGGGAGCGACATAATGGTGCCGTGACTCGGATAGGAAACTTAGGAGGGAAGAAATGACTCGGATTAGGAAACCTAGGTCGGATAGCAAACTTAGGAGGGAAGAAACGGGAAGAACTAGGAAAATATCGGAGAGAGAGACTAGCAAACAGCCTAGGGAAAAGCCGGACGAAAAAGGTGCCGGAAGAAGCTATTGAAAGCCTAGGCATAGACTCGGATACGGACTACGGGGGGAAGCTGGGAGAAATCTCTAAGGTCGAAAGCGAAAGTGAAAGCTAGAACAAACAGACTCGGACGCGGACTGTGGGGAGAGGCCAGGAGAAATGAGGGAGGAATATTGTTGGAAGAAAACTTAGGGAAACATACCGGGTAGAGAAAAATGTTAGGGAAATTGAAGCCGTGGGGGGCAGGCCAAGGCGGACACGAAAGCCACTTTGGGATTCTCAAGTTAGCCCGGGAATAGGGGGCGAAAAGTTGAAACCAGAAGCTGAAACGTAAGCCAGATTGGGATCCGTCTGATTAGCCCGGGGAGCAAAGGACGGGAAGCCAAACCGTGGGGCGGAGACGTAAGCTGGGTTGAATTCGCCAGGCTAGCCCAGGGAACTTAGATTGAATGCTAGTGGCGGACACGTAAGCTACGCTGTGTGACTCGCGGAAGCCGCCGCGTGCAGAGAGAGCACGGGGCGTGAATAGATAGGGAATGGGGCTGGCGCGAGGCCGTGGTTCAGACGCGAAAGGGTTAAGTGCGAGACTGCGGAGTGTGCGCGCAAAGCGGGCTGAAGCGGCTCAGCCGGAAAGCCGCGGAGAAGCAGCCTCGGGGCGGGCGCAGCAGGGAAGCTGCGGGGATAAGAGAAACAGAAGTTTTAGAAGTAAAGTGAGAGAAATAGGAATGCTGGAAGATAGAAGTGGAATGGGAGAAATAGGAATGCCCGGAGATAGAGAAATAGAGAAATAGAAAGGCCTCCCCTCAACATGGCAATAAGAAAGCTTGGATTCGGTCTGCCTGATTAAGTGAGGCGATGAGCACCTGCGGCGGCTAGCAGCTTATGCGCCGCAGGTCACCGAAGACAGGCACGAATTAACATCAGTAAGGCTTCCCCCACAATACAACAATTAGGAGGCTTGGATTCGGTCTGCCTAATTAAGGCGGTAAGCGCCAGCAGGCGGCTCGACCAAAGTATGAGCCGCAGGTCACCGAACACAGGCACGCATCAGCGCCTAAAAACCTCCTCACAACATGGCGAAGAGAGGACCCGGATTCGGTTTGCCTGATTGATAGGACTTGTAAGAGCCTGTGGCAACTCTAGCAAGTAGAGCAGAGTGTGTGCCGCGGGACACCGAAGACAGGCGCGTATCAACGCCAAAAATAAAAAGAAAGGGGGATCTGTGGGGAGCGGCCCGGACTGGACTGAGTTGCTGGAGTTGAGACTTGTTCTGTGCATCTGCTCTCCCACAGTATGGCGCTGGGAGAGAGGTGAGCAGCTTCCGCACAGCTGCCTCCAGTTCAACTAATAAACTGTAGGACTTGCTCCTGATTGGAGGAGAGCAGCGTACTCGGCGTGTGGGCAGCCGAGTTAGGATTGGCGGAGGAGGACTATAAAGGAGGAGAGAGACGGCATGCACCAGGAACATCTAAGGGGAACATCTAGCTGAAGGAACACCTGTGCAGCCCCCCCGAGAAAGCCGGCCGGCGGTGTGCCGCTCCCCTGCGGAAGTGGGGAATGTGGCCAGGGGGAACTGCCCTTCCACGGAGGTGGAAGGGATAGTAGCCAACCCGGGAAGAACCAGCAGCAAACCCGGGGAGGGCCGAGCAGACGAAAGAACAGCGCAGGGTCCTGTGTCGTTCCTCCACGAAGAGGGGGAGCGACACTTAGTCTTCTGAAATGGCTATACTGATCGATGTTCCCAGATAGGGTTTTTGATAGATACCTTCTCAAGGCCTTCCTTGTTGGTGGTGGTCTTGAGATCTTGATTTGCATCTATCTGTTGATGAAGTTAAGTGACCTTATTTTGCTGATTGGCCATGCATGTGCATTGTTTCTTCTGTGAAAAGCCTATTTGTATCTTTTGACCATTTTTCTTTTAGCTTGAATGCCTTCCTCTTATTAACTTGTGGCATCTCTTCTTCCCCTTCAGTGCCCTGATTCAAACCTTCCATTGGTTATATGTGTTGCAAATATTGGCATTCAATTTTATTACTCTCTTTGGCATTTTTATGGTGTCCTTTGCTGGATGGAAATTCTTAATTTCAATATGATTGATTTGATCAATTTTTATGTTTGGAGGATTTTTTTTAATGTCTCTTAAAAGACACACATCCAAATGAAGTCTGTAGTTTAGCTAATAGTATTATACCATTGTTAATTTCTTAGTTTTGATCACTGTATGATGGTTATGTAAAATGCTAACTTTACAGAAGCTAGATGAGGTATAAAGGAATTCTTTATGCCATTTTTTGCAGCTAAACTTCTCTGTAAATCTAAAATTATTTCACAATAGTTTTTTTCAGAAGCCATCCCTGTCCTAAGGTTATAAATATATTCTTCTATAGTTGATTCTGAAAGTTTTGCTTTTCATATTTAGGTCCTTGGTCCATCTGGAATTGATTTTGTGTTTGGCGTAAGGTATGGGTTTAATTCTGTGTTTTCCCCACATGGATCGTCAAGTGTCCTATCATCATTTACTGAGTAGCGTCTTCTTTCCCTAGTGCTTTGCAGTGCCAACTTTGTCATATACCAAATATACATAGGAGAGTGGTTCTTTACAAACCTCTACCTATAGAGACATCCAAGACTAACCTCTGCGAGGAGTGCTCCTAGGAAGATCTAGTGTAATCGCCCCAAACCCTTTCCTCCCTAGATGACCTTATCTCTAAAGGCAGTGCCTCTGTATGCAGCAAGATCAAGGGGACTGTTCATTCTTGAGTTTCCAGAGCACTCAGGTCACCTGCTTAACTTGTTCTTTTGACTTCTAGACTATCAGACTCCCTATCTTGCTCATATTCTGATTTTATTTTTGTTTTTAATTTGAGAGGCAGAGAGACAGATACAGAGAAAGAGCAATGGAGAGAGAGAGAAAGAACGTGAGTGCTGCCATCTGTTAATTAACTCCCAAATATCTAAATGGCTGGGACTGGGCTGGGCCTGACTGAAGCCAGGAACCAGGCATTCAGTTCCAATCTCCCATAGGGTGGCGAGAACCCAGTTACTTGAGCTGTTATCACTGCCTCTCAGTGTCTGCATTGTCTGCATTGCAGGAATCTGGAGTCAGGTGTTGAAAACAAGCATGCCAGTATGGGACACAGGTGGCTTAACCAGCTTCTTAACCTGTAGGCTAAACACCAGCCCCATGTTTTGTCTTTTGAAATACAAATCGTTTAAGTTGGGAAAGAACTTAGTGTTGAAATTTTCTAGCCCTTCCGGTGTATAGTTGAAAAAAACTTGAGTTAAGCAAATAACTCCAAGGTCTGATTCTTGGTTGATGGAATAGCTGAGATTAGACCTAATTTCTCAACTTTCAGTTCTTTTCCTTCCTGTGTTTCTCATTCCAATTCACAGCACCACTTCCTGCCCAGCCATCTGAGTTAGAAATGTGGAGGTTCTCCTTGCCGCTCCTTACTTGCCTATAAGCACTTCCTGTCATGAACACATTCTGGTAATTCTGCCCTAGAGATCTCTTACAAACGTGTTCTATCCCATTCATTCCCATGTCCATAGCCCTACTTCATGTCCTTCTCAATGCCTGATTGCATCATAATGAGAACCCCTTTGTTGGCTTGTTTCAAATCATTTATTCATACAATCCATTCACTTGCTTGACTGTTGTAAAAATTTTAAAACACTTTCCTGGTTTTGTCTTCTTGTGAAGGGATGAAGTTGTAACTTTTACCATTTGGCATTAATCTAACTGGTCCATGTGTTAAAACTTTTCCCCTTCCTTCCATGGGTCAGGGCTGTATCCATCATGAACTATTGGATGTTTCTGAGAATTGCCACACCTGTTTGGGCCCCTGATACCCAGCACATGCTCTATGCATGCAGAGCACCCCCTTTTTCTACCTCTTACAGTTGCACTCACTTTTCAAGATTTAGAAAAATGCTGTCTTCTCCATGAAGGCTGTCTGAATGCCTTAAGTACAGCTAATCGCTCTCATGGCATTTTGCGTGATTCTATAAACCTCTATAACAATGGGCTTGTGCATATTTTTGTCTACCTTTGCAGTCTGTACACCCCTTGAGTTCTCTAGCCATATTCTACTGCCTTTGTACCCTAAAGGTCTGGTGCACAGCAAACTTAATATGCTATCACTATCTTTGCCTATGGCAAATGTTATTCATTGGTTGAATCAATAAAATCATGAAAAATACCTAGGAAATAAGTTTTAAATTTTTTTATTCTGCAGACATATCATTTTCTCATTACTTCTTTATTAACTAGAACTCTTGTGGTAGCAAGTATAGAAATTCTATATGCTTACAGTTAAGTCACACAAGAGGCAAGTATTGGCTTATGAAGCAGGGCAAGCGCTGGCTTTCTGGGCAGTAGAACTAGGGTTTCATATGTTCTGAGAGTGCTTGCTGTATTCTGAATTCTGGCCTAGGACTTCTCTACATAACAGCCTTTTCCTGCCCATTGATTGCCTCCCAGAGAAGCTCTGGACCAATATTAATAGCAACAAGACAAGAAGCTAAGAGCCTATCTCCCAGTGTGGTCTGAAACCATGATTGACTGAATTTGCATTTAGTGCCAGCCCCTAAAGGGGGCTCTGAGGAAGTAGAGTCAGTTAAGGGAATAAACAAACATGGCAAAAATGGAGAAGAAAGAGTAGATCGCACCCCCCCAAAGATGAGAGCCATAGCACTTATAGGTTATGAGTCCTGAATTTATGATGAGCTAGAGGCTAGGATGCAGAAAATGCCTTTCTTTTGTTCAGGCACAGTGTTTGGACAAGAAAAAAGCATAGTGTTTGCACACTTAGCTGAAATACTTGACGAAGTGAGTATGTTTCCTTCTAATGAAGTTATTCCATCTTTTGTGCAATGTCTTCATGTTTGACAAGTACCAGGGACTTTAATTGAAAATTACTTTGGGAATCTTGCCAGCCATTACAAATTGGAAATATGAAAACCCTTCTCCTGGGTCAGGAGTGTAACAAGCCCCATGTCAAATGTCATTACCCCACGTGCATTCTAGGACTGTGCAGGTGGGAAGCTAAGTGTTGATTGCATATTTTAGCCCAAGAATAATTTCCTGAATGGCAATTTGTTCCTTTATTTGATGAAACTGAGGTTTTCAACAGCAGTAAAATGCAATCTTTCCAGAGTGTATTTCCGTGGGTTATGAAGATTGATTATGCTGCTTAGTGAGAGATTCATTATTTGGTTATTTAGACTATGATTTATTAAAAAGAAAAAAAGTAAAAAAGCTAATGATTTCCAGTTAGAAAGGCTTGTCCCCTGAACAAGGGTATTTAACTCAGCATTGCTTCTAATTGATAGAGCTGGTGGGGGAGAGGGGGTGGGAGCGGGGGGAGCCAGGAGACCAAGGCCTGTTTTTAGCTGAACCAATGATGCTTTCTCAGATAGCCAAGGGGCCCCCTAATTTCTCTGGATTTCTATCCGCTTCTCACCACCCAGAAAAAAAAAAGACCCAAAAGACATTCAAGGGTGAAGAGCTGTGAGGAAATTAAACAAGAAAGAACCCAGCAGGTCAAGCCTTCTTGAGCCAAGGTGCAGGACAGAGAGAGAGACCTAGGATCCCAGAGAAGGTGCTTAGACCCAGCTCACAGGGGATGGAGACAGCTGTGGGGGAGCCGCTGGTCTGGAGCGAACTTCAGCTCTTGCATGGCTGTGCTTAGCCCCTGCACAGGGTCTCAGGCTGATGGGGCAGACCGTGACCAGCCGGGGCAACCTCACGGCACGGATACCCTAACAAACCTTCCCCATGGCCACACACATCTCTTCAGAAAAACAAGCACAAGCAAAACAAAACCCCCTAGAACCAAAAACAGAAAAAAAACAAAGAAAAACAAAGCAAAACTTAAAAAAAAAAAAAAAGGCTCTGGGTGGGATGTTGTTCACATCAAGGAGACCTGGAGGAAGAAAACAAAGAAGAGTGGGCAAATGAGTCCCCTTGCCCCTCTTCCGTGTCCACCACTGTGCGTCTGCTTGTTCTGTTGTGCCCCGGACACTGCCCTCTGAGATAGCCCTTGCACTGTCTGACACCACGGGAGTGGGGCACAGGAGGCTGAGAAAGGGCCTTGCTTCCAACAAAGGGCTCCTCCTGTCTGAGGAGGGGGCCCTCGGGGTGAGAATGAAGTGGTGGACAGGAAATCCTTTGTTTCATGATAGAAACCAGCCCTGACTCCGAGAAAAATTGCCAGAAAAATCCCCGAGCAAGAGCTGAGATAATGACCATCATAATTACTCCCTGTTGAACCCCAAAAGGGCTGGGACCTGACATCATGATTTATTTTTATTTATTTATTTATTTTTTGCTTTGTAAGAACCATGCAGGGCAGACTTTGTTGCTGCTACTCTCTGCTTTGTTGGAAAAGCAGATGTTATCCTCTCTCTTCTACAGGTGAGGAAACCAAGGATCCAGGGTTTTGTCTTGTCCAGCGTTTTGACTCTGGCAGTTTAGTCACCTTGCTATCCTCTAGCCTGTCTCTGGGCCCATTGGAGGAGCGAACAATTTTTGCACAGGTGAGCGTATTTGCATCAGACTTGGTAGCCGCATTCACACCCATCTCTTGGTTTTGCTGCATGGTCAGCTGTGGGACAGAGAAGGCATCCAGCGCAGGCAAATGGAAGGAGCTCCTGGTGAAAGGAGCTTGGGGATGCCTTTGACGTTGGAGTCTCTGAGTTCAGAAACCCAGTATTGCTGGCCATCTGGTCTCGTGAAAGGACACCTCTGACCTTGTTCCAGATCAGAGCTCTGGGGTACTGTTTGAGGAGGGATGCCTTGCTTGCTAGGATGCCAGGGAGAAGATAACTTCCTCATTGTGATCTGGGAGGAGAGGGGATGGAAATGGCACCGGTGCGGAGCTCTGCCAAGGACAGCTCCCACTTGAACTTCAAAGCGATCCAAACCGGGAGAGGCATGGCCACTGAGGACCAGAGCAGCCTTTATTGTTTCTTTGGGACCATCCCAACCCAGTTCCCACAAAACCATGCTTCAAATTCCTCCGGCATCCTTACACTTCCTTATTATCGTATCCCTGTGGACAATACTAACCTTCCAGCACCCAAAGAGATTCTGGTTTCCAGGATACAATGACAAAGTCCATTCAAAACTTTTAAAAAAATTCATTTTCTAAAAGTACTGCTCTAGAGTGACAAATTTCACCATCAGAAGTTTTCCTGCATCTTCTTTAAGATTTGAGTTCAATGGTTTTTTTTTTAAGTCAGCATGGGACGGGTAGGTTGTTTTTCCATGCTTTCTGCACGTCATAGTTTACTATAGAGGCAACAAAAATTTGATGAGGATTCCTTTGGACCTGAGAAACGTGGAGTCGAGTTTTATAGTGCATTTTCAACTCACAAAGGCAATGCTTGGCACTGATTACAGAGAAGAGGCTGGGCAGTGGTAGTGAGGTTGCTGTTCGTGCACAGTCTAGTTTGGGTTTCATTAATTGAACTGTAAATGAGAAGTTCAAATGTCAATACGTAATTAGAATATAAAGCATCATGCAGGAAAGAGTGCTTTGGCCATGGCAGCCAAAAATGTTATGTCTGTGTTGTTTGTGACCTTTGCTAGCTGGGTGATTATCAGTGGCTGAGGGCTAACACTATGCCCTTCTGGTTTCTTTGCTGTGTCCCCAAGTCCTAGCACTGGAGTCTTCTTGTGTGGCAGGGTGGGCTGGGACCTTCTGAGAGCTGTGTGGCAGATGGGGCAAGACTGCTAAATTGTAGCCCACTCTTGCTCGCAAGCCAATACACCCAAGCCTCCCTTCTCTTTCCTGACTCATACAGACAGGTTTAGTGGAAGGTCTGCCTAACAGAGCAGTATACATCACTATGTGCAAGCCATAAAAATAGTCAGTTTCTTCATCAATTAATTTGCAGTATTAAAAAATGCTTCATTTACAGCACAATTATGAGGTTGAGAAAACAGAGAGCACTTTGTAAAATCCTATGTGACTATAAAGTGTTATTATTTTAATGTTGCAGAACCAGCAGTATTTTTATCATATCACTTAACTCCAAGCCAACCATCCATACATTCTCCAAAATTCCAGCTCCATTTCTACATGCCAACATTTCTGTTTCTCAATGCAGCAAGAATCATTTCCACTGCACCTTTCAGTCTCATTAACCAAACCCATAGAACATTGGTTATTATTTTCTTTCCTAAGTGGAAATCTTAAGAACAGCTTCTCCAAAATAATTGCTGTTTTGCAATATTAGAAATATTTCAATGGTGACAGCTTGGAAATGCTTTAACTTTTAAATACTTAAACCAAATAATAAATAAACCCTTGTGATTAATGTTTCCAGAAGGGACGATTAACATTATCCTTACAGCTGTTCATGATATAATATCAAAATGAAAAACATACACAAGAAAAACAGCAAGCCCAGGCTGACTTCATGTCACTTTTTTTTTTTTTTTTTTTTTTTTTTTTTTTTTTTTTTGCAAATAGCTCTAATGTGAAGACATCCTCAGTAAGACTCAACCAACGATATTTCATCTGATCATCATTTAGCCAAACCACAACAATACTCCGGAGGCCTCTTCAGTTTCACTGACAGCATCTGTCATTTCAGTTACTGCAAATGCAATCTCTTGCAGTGATGCTAGCTGGGGCACTCTGCGACCTGAAAGGAAAACGAATCTTTTAATAAAAAGATTTCATGTTTTATTTTTGACATAGGACTTAATAGTAGCTCAGGAAGAGAGGTTTATTGCTTTTGTTGTTTTTTGTTTGGGAGGACTTCAAAACAAAACAAAGCCTGGATGTGGGCAAATGCATCTGTTCCTGATTTAACTATGTACCTGAGCTTCTAAATTGCAAGAATTCCTATTTACATCAAAGGTGGTTTTAAAGACCAGAAGGTAGAACTCTGACTTAAGAAATCCATAATCTTAGTAGCCAATAATTTATTGGCAGAATTCCCTAGCAATGCATGATTTTTATGAGAATAATAATAACTCCCATATGTGGCAGGCTTTGCTGTGCAGATACTGGGTTAGGTGGTCTTCTATGCCTTATCTGACTTGGACCTCTTGACAATCCCTTGAGGTAAGTATTATTTCTCTCATTTTGAAACTGAGGAAACTGAGGCTTAGCTGAGTTGTTAAGCAGGGCTCCAGCCCTGCATTTCCTGGCTCAAAATACCATTCTTCCTTCCCTGCCGTTCATATACCACTGACGTCCATTGAAGGAGTTGCTGAGGCCACAGTCATCGGTGCCATCAAGACAGCTTTTGTTGGGGAATGTCCATTCCATTCCTTAGCTCCCTTTGCCCCTTTGCTTTCTTTCGAGTGGGTCCTTGTATGTGGTGGGGGTGGACTAAGAACAGGAGTGCTCTCTTGCCGGCCTGGCAGTTGTATCTCACCATTTGAGATTCATGAAAATGGCATTCCTCCTGGGTGACACCTCCTCCCCAGGGGTGTCTGCCCCTCCCCTGGCTCTGATCTACTAACAGGTCCCTGACAATCTAGGAATGCCCAGTGCAACATTCACCAAGGGCAGCGGAGCTTTGATTTGGGACAAATGCCCTGTGATGGATGGGCTCTGGCTGATATGTTTCCCTACTGGGGCTCAGAAGTGGGAGGGAGCGGAGGGCTGGAGGTGCCAGCTCCAGCCATGTGGGGAAACCTGGAACGTTAGCCCCTGTCAACTACGCCGTCACACCCTCTGACACATCCGTTCATCAGGTGGCATGTGGAGCCCCTTTGGGGGCTTTTTCTGTATCCAGGAAAGATGACTCCTTCCAGGGGTTTGGCAAGGGACTAAGTGTGTGTGCCATCACCTGAGCTGCAATTCTTGTTTGTGTGGGAAAAAGTGCTCCCATGTTATTCTAGTTCACACTGATCTTAAAAGTGAGGCAAGGCTTAGGTCAGCAAGGATCTCAAATGAAGGCTGTTGTGGAGGAAAAACCCATAAAGCACAGGCCTCAAAAGGGGAGCGGGGTTTGCAGATTATAATTTAGGCTGCTTTTTGCCTCTAGAATTTATTCCAAACTTTTGGTTTTCAGGAAACTTCCGTTTGAATAGTGGAATAGCTAAGTTCTTTAAATTCTCTTCGTGGTAAGGCCCAGTGTAGTCTGTGATTTGGGCCTCAGATTAGACACTACTTCCCAAAAGTCCTCCTTGACCACCCAATTCTACTTCAGTTTCTTCACTGTGGGCTTCCACAGCAGCCTTTGCTTATGCTTACTGATAGATGTCTGCACTGGAATTGTCTGCTTACTTACTGCTTCCTCACTAGAGAGAAGGCACTGGGGCTTGGACACAGTTTTGCACTACATCACTACAACATAAGAGAGAAATTGATGAGGGTCTAACAGAGACCCAGAGAAGCCACTGTAGATAAGCTCTGAAGAAAGTAGTTCATGTAAAAAAAAATTGTTTACATGGATATCATCAAGAAAAAGTTGTTCTTAAGATGTTTGCAGGTGTAAGATGCTGTAGAATTTGTACCATGATTGTTTTTCTTTCTGGCAGTTACACTTTCTACACCTAAAACACATTGCTCTTCTCACAGCATTGGCATCTGAATTGTGGGGCCAGTTTTTCATAATAAAGTCAGTATGATGGACCATTTTTAGCAGAAGATCCATTAAATAACCACTGTCAATGCACCTAACAATCATATAATGATTGTGTGTGTGTGTGAAGCACAATGATGTCATTTGGTTGTACCCTTGCTGTAGTCTTATCAGGTTGGATGTTAATTGCTGTTGTGAACAAGTATCACTCAGGGCTCAGACCACAAAGGAAAGCATGGGTCTTCTAAGTCCCATCAGGGGTCCTTTACATTTGGTAACAAGAGGTTTCCTGTAGTCCAATATCCACTCTTACATTTGTCACCCCAGGATGATGGATGGTTGTAGGAGACTGGCCAAAAAGGAGATGAGGATGACAAAAGGTTGGGTCAAAGTCAGAGCTCTGTAGAGATAAAGATTGGAGGAACACAGCTAGAGACGTAACCAAGAACCACAGGAAGGGCCCCAGGCTGGCTCTCAGACCTCAGCCAGTTACACGACTCCCCTACACTTGGGAAACATGAGTGTTACTTGGTCTCTGCCAGGCCTTCTAGCTTCCTTATCACATAAGTCTATAAACTCACAGTTTTCTGACATAATGAAAAGAAAGAACCAGGACTTGGGAGTTTCGTTTCCCAACTCTATTGCTGTCACCCAGTTAGTGTGACAGAGAGGACCCAGTAGAGGACAAGGTCTGTTTTCCCCCGTCTTTATTTACATGTTTGTGTTGAAGAAAGGGATCTCTCTTCTTTTTCTTTTTGTTTGTTCCTTAAAAGGGAACTAGTGTAATTCATGTTTTTAATTATAAAGGAAATTCTGAAATATAAGCAATACTTCCTTCAGAAAATTCACAAATAGAAAGGAAACAAAAATCCATCTGAAATATCATCAAAGGAAACTACTACTAATTTCTTACATTTTCATACTTTCTCCTATGCATATACAGATTGGTAAGTCAATATTTATGATTTATAAAACTAAACATAGCCGGCGCCGCGGCTCACTAGGCTAATCCTCTGCCTTGCGGCGCCGGCACACCAGGTTCTAGTCCCGGTCAGGGCGCCAGATTCTGTGCCAGTTGCTCCTCTTCCAGGCCAGCTCTCTGCTGTGGCCCAGGAGTGCAGTGGAGGATGGCCCAAGTGCTCGGGCCCTGCACGGGCATGGGAAACCAGGAGAAGCACCTGGCTGCTGGCTTCGGATCAGTGCGGAGCGTCGGCTGCAGCACGCCAGCCGCAGCGGCCATTGAGGGGTGAACCAATGGAATAAAGGAAAACATTTCTCTCTGTCTCTCTCTCTCTCACTGTCCACTCTTCCTGTCAAAAACAAAAAAACAAAAAAACAAAAAAAAAACATAAACTTGATGATTTTATTCACCCGATTTTGAAGTTTGCTGTTCTTAGTTAAATATGTGACAAACATTTTTTTTAATTAATTAATTTTTATTTGACAGGCAGAGTGGACAGTGAGAGAGAGAGACAGAGAGAAAGGTCTTCCTTTGCCGTTGGTTCACCCTCCAATGGCCGCCACGGCCAGCGCGCTGCGGCCGGCGCACCACGCTGATCCGATGACAGGAGCCAGGTACTTCTCCTGGTCTCCCATGGGGTGCAGGGCCCAAGCACCTGGGCCATCCTCCACTGCACTCCCTGGCCACAGCAGAGAGCTGGCCTGGAAGAGGGGCAACCGGGACAGAATCCGGCACCCCGACCGGGACTAGAACCCGGTGTGCTGGTGCCACAAAGCAGAGGATTAGCCTAGTGAGCCGCGGGCCGGCCTGACAAACATTTTCATTTCAATGAATGCAATCTGTTACACATTCATTACAATCTATTATTCATTATCATACATTCTATTATACATTTTAATGGCTGCAGAGTGGCATGATCAATTATCCAGTTGCCTCTGTGTCTTGATGGCCAATATTTTGCTATAATAAACATCAGCTTGGTGAATATCTTCAGTAACTCACCAGAGGCTCCAGAATCTGAACTTTCAGAAATGGCTGTGGCCAGTGAGGGTGGATTAGAAAACAAAAGCTGAGCGCTGTGGCATCCTGGAGCTCCCAGATCCTGTCTGTGAACCTTGGGAAAACAGAGTTAGTTCTGAAACCAAACTAAATTTGAGTCAGTGTGGAGAGCAGCTGATTGGTGTTGGAACTGACCTTATCTCTAGGGATCCTTTGGAGTAGGAATGACCTAAAACTAGAACATATTTCCTGGAACTGTTTATCTCCAAAGGGCTAAATCTACAGCATCTTCCAAAAGCGTAGACATTTTGCCCAAAGAACAAAATTACTGTAGTTATGCCTTGAGAATTTCTTAAATGTTAACACAATTGTTTATTCTTGTTTGGAGGCTAGTGGAGCCTGTTGTCTGTGTGGAGCCATCAGGGAGTTAAGGGATGTGGAGGAGGTAGGGGGAGACCAGAAAAGGCAGACTTCAGAGGATTTTCATCTCTAGGAGACAGTGCTGTCAGTGGTTTAGAATGTTCTGGCAGTGTTGTGCCCATTCTCATACTGAATTTCACTACAACCCTTGGAGTCATTCTGTTTACAGATGAAGAAAAAGAAGTAAGCAATATCAGATCACTCTTTAGAGGCCAGTTCACAGGGCAGAGCTGATATTTATTTGGTTCCTTGCCTTTCTTTTTTTTTTTAAATTTTTTAACTTTTATTTAATGAATATAAATTTCCAAAGTACAGCTTATGGATTACAATGGCTTCTCCCCCATAACTACCCTCCCACCCGCAACCCTCCCCTTTCCCTCTCCCTCCCCCCTTCCATTCACATCAAGATTCATTTTCAATTCTCTTTATATACAGAAGATCAGTTTAGTATATATTAGGTAAAGATTTCAACAGTTTGCACCCACATAGAAACACAAAGTGAAAAATACTGTTTGAGTATTAGTTATAGCATTAAATCACAATGTACAGCACATTAAGGACAGAGATCCTACATGAGGAGTAAGTGCACAGTGACTCCTGTTGTTGACATAACAAATAACAAATTGACACTCTTGTTTATGGCATCAGTAATCACCCTAGGCTCTTGTCATGAGTTGCAAAGGCTATGGAAGCCTTTTGAGTTCACCGACTCTGATCATATTTAGACAAGGTCGTAGTCAAAGTGGACGTTCTCTCCTCCCTTCAGAGAAAGGTACCTCCTTCTTTCCACTGGGATCTCACTCGCGGAGATCTTTCATTTAGTTTTTTTTTTTTTTTTCCCCGCAGTGTTTTGGCTTTCCATGCCTGTAATATTCTCATGGGCTTTTCAGCCAGATCCGTGTGCCTTAAGAGCTGATTCTGAGGCCAGAGTGCTGTTTAGGACATCTGCCATTTGGTTCCTTGCCTTTCTGGTACTTTCTATCAGACCAGGCTGAAAAGCTTAAGAGTTACCTATTATCCCCAATGAAGAAAAAGCTAATAAGTATCTGGGAGTGATGAGTTATTAAGAATGTGTAAGAAAGCTGGAAATAATGATAAAAATGTGGGGCACCAACTCATGCTCCATCCAATATGTGGGACACTTAATTCTAAGTTACCACCTTGCCTTTGGAATAAATTCTTGTCATGTGTTTAAGAGTGTGGCTACATTTCAGGCATGGAAAGCCAAGACACTGTGGCAAAAAAATGTCCTACATGAAGGATCTCTGTGACAGAGACCCCAGTGGAAAGAAGTGTGCATCATCATCTGAAGGGAGGAGAGAACTTTCACTTTGCTTATGGTCTTGTCTAAATACTGACGGGGATTGTAGATTCATATGGCTTCCACAGCCTTGGCATCTCATGTCTAGAGCCTTGGGTGATTGTGGAGATCATACATAAGAGTGTTAATTGTTAAATTAGCCACAGAAGTCACTGTGTGCTTATTTCCCATGTAGGACTTCTGTCCTCAATGAGTTGTATTATGAGAATTAGCTGTAAAACTTGTTCTCAAACAGTTTTTTTTGTGTGAGTGTGTGTATGTGTGCAAATTGTAGAAATCTTTACTTAGTATAGAGTTGGTCTTCTGTGTATAAAGTTAATTGAAAATGAATCTTAATGGAGAATGGGTCTGGGAATGGGAGAGGGAGGAGGAGGAGGGGTGGGAGGGCAGGTATTGTGGGAAGAATCACTATATTCCTAAAGTTGCACTTATGAAACTTGTACTCATTAAATAAAACTTTTCTCTGGGAAAAAATAGTAAACCGAATGGAGGCTAAATAACCTGGGAGGGGCTGAGATCTTTCTCATTTCTCTTCCTTCATTGACTTCACAACGACAAGAGCTTAGAAATACAATCTATTCTGGACTTGGGTCGAGGGATGTAGTATGAAAGCACAGAATAGCTAGAACATTCCTTAAGTTGCCACTAGTCCAACCCCCCATGTAGCTAAAGTCATATCTCCCAGCCCAAAGGGCTATAAAATCCTTAAGAGTTGGGCTTGCTTTTCAGGACGGGGCTTTGACTGTCGTGCCCATTCAACTTCCTCTTGTCATCCTTGTCAAAGAGTTGACCAACTGTGGTTTGTAGAGGTCAGATAGAGAATAATTTAGATGTTGTGGCCCATGTGCCCCTTGCCTAATTACTCAACTTTGCCACTGAAGGGAAAAAGTCGCCACCGTGAACATGTAAGCAAGCATGGTATCTGGCAATAAAACGTAATTTAACAAGTACCTGAGGTTTGCTAGCACTTGCCTTAGTCTAACAGTTTTATCAAAGCCCTTGTGCCTTCCTTTCATTTTCCAAGATAATGCTTTGAAGCATGAGCCTTCTCTAGTTTACTGGGCACTGGACACAGAGCTGCGCACATATAAGGCACCTAGCATTTTTCTCCTCCCATAAATGAATAAAAGCTACCTTTACTCCAAAATGCCAATGTGACTGAAATCAGAGCCAGTTCCTTTGCAATTTCTTTTCTCTGGATATAGTTTTATATGGTGTTCACAGGTGTCCTGAAGAATGACCCTTTTATCTAAGGGAAAACAAGGCTATCACATGGTTTTGTCAGAGCAGTCTGGATTCAGGGCTGACTGATTCCATCTAGAAGAAAAACCATCAGCTTCAATATCTCATTTTCCTTTTCCAGTAGTTTCTGATGAGACACAGTAGTGAACACCAGAGCTGCTTACTCCTAAGTTGTCTCTCTCCTAGAAGAATTCAAAGGATGTTGGACTAAGACACAGGGAACTTTGGTGTTGTCTCCTGCTCTAATAGCTGCCTTACCTTGAGTAATCTACTATCCTGTAGTCTACCCAGGGTCATCTTTACCAAACACAAAAGAATTAAGTTGGATCATTAACTTACACTATATACAAAACTTTACTGTAAATTGATCAAATGCTTAAATATAAGTGCTGAAACTATAAAACTCTTCGGAAAAAGCAGAGGGAAAGTCTTTGTGACATTAGCTATGATACCAGAGGCATAGGCAATAAGAGAGATAATCAATACATTGAAATTCATCAAAGTTAAAAATTTCTATGTATCAGAGGACACAATCAATAGAGTGAAAAGATAATCCATGAGATGGAAGCAGTATTTGAAAATTATATATCTGATAAGTTATTAATATCTAGAATATGCAAAGAACTCCTACAACTCAACAAGGGAAAAAAACTCAACCCCCTAGCCCCAAAAAAGATTTAAAAAATGGGCAAAAGACTTGGATAAATATTTAGATGTTTTTCCAGAAAAGCTTTACAAATGTCTAGAAAGCACATGAAAGCATGCTCAATCAAAACCTTTAGGATGGCTCCTATTAATAGAGCAAATAGCAACTAGATAACCACAAGGTTGTGAGAAACTAGAACCATTGTGCCCTGTTAGTGGGAATGTAAAATGGTTAGTTGCTTTGGAAAACAGACAATCCCTCCAAATGTAAAAATAGAATTTTTATATGATCCAGAAATTCAATTTCTAGGTATACTAAAAGGAATTGAAAGCAAGGTCTCACAGAGGGATTTGCACACCCAGATTCATAACAGCATTGTTCACAACAGTCAAAAGGTGGCAATAACCTTAATATTCATTAAGAGATTAATGGAGAAACAAAATGTGGCACATACATACAATGGAATATTATTCAGCCTTAGGAAAGAAATTCTGAGACATGATGCAACATGGATGAACCTTGAAAACATTGTGCTAGGTAAAATAAGCCAGTCACATATATACACATACTAAATGGTTCCATATATATACGTTACCTAGGGAAGCGAAATCCATACCATACAAACAGGAAAGTAGAATGGTGACCCTAGGGAAGGAGAACAGGGTCTGGCTGTTCAATCAATAAAGAGTTTTAGTTTTGCCAAATGAAAAGTGTTCTGGAAATGGGTGGTGGCGTTGGTTGCACAACAATGTGAATGTGCTTAATGCCACTCAACTGTACACTTAAAATTTAACACGGTGAATTCTGTTCCATGTGTTTTACTATAGTTAAAAATGAAAATGAAAAAAGGCTGAAAGCATGTCCTCTTTAGATGACTGCTAAGGGCCCTTTTGCTCTAAAGTATTGCGTTTCTACTCTACCGTGCACTTGGAGATGAGTTTTAGAGGACACAGTTATGCTATGAAGCAGAGGGTTAGCTCTTCCACTCCTAACCACAGTCTCTGCACTCTGTATCTCTTCACAGAGATGATCAGATCATCTTCAAATACTGATCTCATGCGTGACTTACAAAAGCACTGCAACATTGGTAGGGCTGTAATATTGTACTCCATTACAGATGAAACAGCTGGCACTCAGGAGTTGACATGACTTGTTTATTTTTATTTTTATTTATTTTTTGACAGGCAGAGTGGACAGTGAGAGAGAGAGATACAGAGAGAAAGGTCTTCCTTTATTCCGTTGGTTCTCCCTCCAATGGCCACCGCCAGCGCGCTACGGCTGGTGCACCGTGTTGATCCGAAGCCAGGAGCCAGGTGCTTCTCTTGGTCTCCCATGGGGTGCAGAGCCCAAGCACTTGGGCCATCCTCCACTGCACTCCCTGGCCACAGCAGAGAGCTGGCCTGGAAGAGGGGCAACCGGGACAGAATCCAGCGCCCCGACCAGGACTAGAACCCGGTGTGCTGGTGCCACTAGGTGGAGGATTAGCCTATTGAGCCGCAGCGCCGGCCAACGTGACTTGTTTAGAGCATTGAGTTAACACACAGGCACTTTAAAAAGCTTGTAAAAAAATTTAAAAATTTATTTTGGTGCAAAACAAATTTGAAAATACATGTATTTTTAAATAATGCATATTTTCATGAACTTTTGAAGACTTATTGTATGCATGGATTTCAAACTTTTTTTAAAATTTATTTGACAGGTAGAGTTTATAGACAGTGAGAGAGAGAGACAGAGAGAAAGGTCTTCCTTCCATTGGTTCACTCGCTAAGTGGCCGCAATGGCTGGAGCTACACCGATCCGAAACCAGGAGCCAGGAGTTTCTTCCTGGTCTCCCAAGCAGGTGCAGGGGCCCAAGGACTTGGGCCATCTTCTACTGCTTTCCCAGGTCACAGCAGACAGCTGGACTGGACGAGGAGCAACCAGGACTAGAACCCGGCGCCCATATGGGATGCCGGCACCTCAGGAGGAGGATTGACCTAGTGCACCATGGCGCCAGCCCCTCAAACATTTTTGTGTTAAAATAGACTTGTCTTTTAATTCCATGTCCCACACACTATTTGAAGTGGCCTCCTATGCGGTCATGCAGGGTCCCCTCCAGCTCTCCTCTATTCCATTCCTTGGAAACCCTAAGGGACTGCTCTCCAAGCTGTGGTTGACACCATACTCAGCAGTGTACCCAGGAGATTGGCCCCACTGACAGCTGTAGCTTTCCCTTGAGGTCTCTTGAGTCTTTCTCTCTTGGTGGTTTCCTCTCCCTCCATAAAGAACTTGAAGCCTTTGATACTTCTCACAAAGTGGGTGGGAGGAAACAAAGGAATTGGGAATTCAGTGAGCACTCACTACAGACCAGTGCTGTGTGAGGCCGTCTCCCTGCATCACGCCTTTACTAGAGAAGTAATACCACTTCCTTTTTGAGAGAGGGGGGAAATGTGGCTCTAGGGTGGACTGGATCACAGAGCTGGGGAGTGAAGTCACAGTTGTCCGTCTCTGTCATCTTTGCAGAAACAGGGGGACCTGGCGTTAAAGACACCCAGTGCACTGGAGCTAAAAAGCCAAGCAGCAGAACCAAGCAAATGGAATTTCTCTCTATGAGCAGTAAGCCGTCTTGGTCAAAATACTTCCACTGAGCTGGCAAGCATCGGGGGAGGCCCTGAGATGCAGCAGGAAGCAGACGGGCTAGGTGGCTCTTTGGCTCCTTTATGACGCTCCCTTACTGCTGAGGAGGCGGGGAATAAACATAAAAGTAAGCGTACAAGTGCGACATTTTTAGGTTGTGGTAAATCCCATGAGGGCAACAAAAGAGACAGTGGTGTCGGGGGTAACTGGGCAAACTGAGTGGGTGTTTGGGGAAGTGGTGCATGAGTTCTGAACTAAAAGGAGAGAGAGAAACCCCAGAGGAGAGAATAAGGGAGAACAAGCTGGGCAGGGGACTGCAAGTGCAGGTGCCCCCTGCTGGACAGAGCTTGGAGAAGGGCGGGTCAGCGTGGCTGAGCACAGTGGGTGAGGTTTGTGTGGAGAGGGCCGCAGTGGCCAAGTGGAGAGGAGGCTTGAAGGCCATGGTCCAGAGGCTGGATTGTATTCCAACAGCAATGAGAATCTGTAGAGTTTTTGGCTCAGCTTGGAAGGGTGGTTCTACAGTGGAGACTCCAAATAACTCAAAACTCACAGAGAAATTTGGAGAGCATTCTCTCATGGCTGCCCAGCACAATGGCCTGCCCCAGACTATCTCCTCTGCAAAAATATTTCTGCTTACCCATATGGAAAAAACCTAGTTAACATATTTTAGGAGTTATAGAGTGAATACATTCTTCAGTGTTTCTCTTACGATGAGCCATGAGTAGAGCTGGATCAGTATGAGTAGAAAGGTAGCACAGGGCCAACAATTAGGCTGCTAGTTAGGGTGCTTGTGTCCCACATCTGAATACCTGGGTTTCTGGGAGCAGTGATGGCTCTAGTGGTGGGGTCTTATCACCCACAGGAGAGACCAGAATTGAATTCCTAGCTCCTGGTTTCAGCCCACCGAGCTCTGGCTGTTGTGGGCATTAGGGGAGTAAACTAATGGATAAGAGTTTTATCTGTCTGTCTCTGTGCCTCTCAAATAAATAAGATGAAAAATAACAAAAAAGTAGTACCTTCATGTCAAGCAGGTAATATTTTCTCCTCCTCCTCCTTCTCTCTCTCACTTCCTTCCTTCCTTTCTTATTTTTGCAAGTATATTTAAATCCATGGCTTCCAGGAAAGGAGCTGGCTCTCCCTTGGAAAAGCTCCACATGTCCTTTTGAGGTCATGTCTTGAAATCTGGGGCAGATTCATCTGACACAGACCTCTAGGAAGGCATTTCATGTTGGAGGGAAGACAGTCCATTGTGGATGCCTTGCAGAGTGCCCTGGATGGGAGAAGCTTGCAAAACCCACCAACAAGTTAAGTAATCTCCACTTCCCCAGCAACTCTCCAGCAGCATAGTACTCAGAGGACCAACAACAGGAAGGCAGGAAGCCCATGGTGCCAGAACCTGGGGAGAGAAAAAGATGATGAAAAATAACTTCCGGAAGAAATAAACTCACATTTTAAATAGAAACAGGATTTAAAGAAAAATAAAGCCAAAAATCCCATCCAACAGGAAATGATGATCAGCTTTAAGAAATTCCAGGGAGAGTACCCTGGGACAGTTGAAAAAATTGGCACAAGGACATCAGTTGGGCTGAGGAGGAGCTAAGGATGGATTGACAAGTTTCCCAAACATCTGGAGTTGTTCTCAGTATCCTAACACTCTACCAGGATCCTCAGAGGGTAGAGATGTCACCAATGTGCCAGAGGAGTTTGGTGAAGGTGGTATGGACACTTGTCACCATTGCTCCATGACCTCCTGCAGTCAGTGGATAATTACTGTGCACACAGATTCCAGGCATCATGGATATTTAGGGAAAAAAATAACCAGCCTGCCTCCCTGCTCTCAAGAGGCACACACCCATTGCTCTGGGAACACTATGCTTACCAATTGGAGAGTTCCTTAAGATTGTTTATGAGAGCGACTTGCCATACTCCATCAATGGGCCAGGAAAAGTGACTGAAGCTAGATCATCAGATGTACTCTCCCTGAAATTTGAATCATGAGGAGTGACAAAAAATACTGGGGGAAACATAGTTGGAGTAGATTCATCCACATTCTGCAGAGAAATCTCCTCTTGTGGTTGCGACCTGGAACCTCAGAACTACTGTCTTTCAAGGCAGCGCCCTCAGTCCTCCCATAAATTCTGTGAGCTGCTGCATAGCTATTGGATGGACGCCAACTCTGCTTAGGTTTGCCAATGTTGGCGTCTGTTGCTTGCAGCCAATGATCCTTGACTAAGGACCAGGAAGAAGTGGTTTTATATAAATGATTGCCTTTGCAATTTAGATTAAAATTTTGAATTCTTATGTATAAATCTTATTTTTCTAACTTAGATACTCTTGTCTAAACTATTGAAATAGACTTCCTTTGTTCTCTTTGCCTTCAGTTTCTCACAGTGTCTCCAGGCACTACAGTCAGGATTATTATTCTAAACTATTTCTTTACTTCTTCAGAATCCTCAGCCTCCTTAGCCCGGTGGGCAAAGCCTGCCAAAGTCTGGTCCTGCCTTTGTAACTTGCTCCTGACATTCTCACGTATGCAATGTTAAGGCCACATGGCAAGGGTGGTGGGGGGAGGGCTACTCATTCTCAAGTTCTCAATGCAGTGGTCTACCTCAGTGCCTTTGCACAAGTCCTTCCCTCGCCCAGGAATACCATGTTTCTGTGTTCTTTGTAAGCTCTACTTTATCTTGAAGAACTCAGTTGAAATATTAGCTCTGGCATGAAGCCATCTCTGACCACCTAGAAGGAATTAATCACATCTCCCTCTGTGTTCCCATGACCCCTATCTTGAACTGCTACTGTTGGCTTCTGTCTTGACCCTGAGGTAGCTTTATGCATGTTCATGGGCTATTCTACATGCAGCAAGGGCCTGCATCTCTGGTCTTGTAAAGCTTAGTAAAGTGCCAGGCTAAACAGACGATGAATGTTTTTGAATTAATTTAATTTGCTAGGCATAAGACTGTAAAAGTTATTATTAGTTGAAATTGATCTGAAGATGAAGAGTCAGGTTCAGACCACACAGTCAAAAACCAAGCCTTCCTCATACAGTCTCCTTCAATGCACAGACCAACAGCCCTTGTGCCACCTCTGCACTGGATGTCGGCTGTCTCCTCTCCATGGTCTACCTGGTCCCTCGCACATGCCAGGAGTTAAGTAAGTTATTGTTGAATGAATGAATAGATAAATGAACTTGATCCTCATTTACCCTAGGATGAATCGTGACTCATACCCATCCCTAACACTTGTGAGGCCTCGTGCAAAAGTAGAAAGAAGTCTAACATAGCAGGTGTCTGAATATTTCAAGTTACCAAGGAAGTTAAATAATTGTTCTACTTTTTGTTTTCTTTCTACCTTGACTAAGATGTCTTTACTACTGGGACTTTGTCAGAAAGTGGCTCAGGAAAGGTTCACTGTAGACCTTCAGCCCTGGGCCTGCTCACTTCCCTTCTTCCCCTGGCTGTGCCTCATTCCTTGAGCGGCCTCACATATCTTAACTGTGGCCACAGCACCCCACAAAACACTACCCTTGGTCCTGCATTGGTTCTCCCTTGACCCTAGGGGTTTGCATTTTGAAAGTCTTGCCTGTTCTTAGGAGGGGCCGGCGCCGCGGCTCACTAGGCTAATCCTCCGCCTAGCGGCGCCGGCACACGGGGTTCTAGTCCCGGTTGGGGCGCCGGATTCTGTCCCGGCTGCCCCTCTTCCAGGCCAGCTCTCTGCTGTGGCCCGGGAGTGCAGTGGAGGATGGCCCAGGTGCTTGGGCCCTGCACCCCATGGGAGACCAGGAAAAGCACCTGGCTCCTGGCTCCTGCCATCGGATCAGCGCGGTGCGCCGGCCGCAGCGCGCAGGCCGCGGTGGCCATTGGAGGGTGAACCAACGGCAAAAGGAAGACCTTTCTCTCTGTCTCTCTCTCTCACTGTCCACTCTGCCTGTCAAAAAAAAAAAAAAAAATTAAAAAAAAAAGAAAGTCTTACCTGTCCTTAGGAGGGCCAGGCCAAAGATGAGACCCACACAGGTATGGAAGCAGCTCAGAGACTTTGAGGCAAGGATTTCCGGGGTCCTGCATACAAGGGCATAGTCCAGAAAGGGAAGTATGGACTCCATCCTGCATACTCATCATTTTACAGGGAGAAGAATGGTTAGACGAGGGCAAGAGTAGACCCAGGGCAGGGGCCTTTCCTGCCCAGCTCCAAGGACAGTACGGCTCTGGCTTTATACTTTCACTTAGAGATTTATCCTTCTAGGGATCAGATAAGAAAGACATCCCTCCCTCCACTTCATGAGTCTGCTTCTACAGCGTTTACCCTGGGAGGCTGCATACGAGCAACGGAAGCCCCGGAAATGCCGTGGGTGAGAGTGAAGCCACATGACCCCTAAGGGGAGTCACAGGACGAAATGCAATAGGTAAGGTCCTTCTCCGTGTGGGGGCGAGAGTCACTTTCACATCAAGTATGCTTGACCATGGAGCTCCAGAAGTTTCTGCTCCTCTGCCGTGAAGCACGGTGCTTGGACATCGCCTTGGACAGACCCAGGCAGGTGGGAGGCCTGAAGGCTGACAATGACACTGCAATTTTTCTGAGCAGAGCGAAACCAGTGGCCGGTGCTTTAAAGAAAGAAGGAGATTTTCTGCACAAAGTCTTTCAAATGGGCTCCTGCAGACAGCTGTGGCCAAGCTTTTGAAATATCTCTAGCCTCTGTTTTCCTGCTGTGAAGTCTTGCGAGAAACAGCTTAGGAGCGATGAGCTGTTTGCTATTCTGGGGCAGTGGGTGTGCAGATGAAAGGGCAGATGAGCTGGGGCGGAATCATTCCCCAAGCGCCCATAAAATTTTTGATCTTTGGCCCCTGCTGTAAAGTGACTCTGGGAATGCCGGTCAGAAAGGACGGTGAGTTCCACGGCACGAGGCCTTGCCAGGACCTCCATCTGGGCACCTGGAATACAGTCCTTGGCACCCAGGGCACCAAGATGGGGACTTTCAGCAATCCTGGTGACTCCATAGGCCTGTTGCAACCCCAGAGGATCTCAGGCGGGCGACACTGAGAAGTGGGGAGGTCTCATGAGCTAAGCCTTGGCAAGGGTGTTGATGTAAAGAAGCAAATATTCCACCAAGAAAGTGAAGTTTTGTCTGTGCTTAAACTGAGGATTTAAATCACTTAGGTTCAGGTGAGTTGGGGCTGCTTGACTCGCTGAGCAGAGCGCTTAGCTGGGAGTCAGGAGACTGGGAGTGAGCTCTGGACTTTGTCACCACTTGGCTGGGTGACTGGCCAAATTACATCCCTCCCTGGAAAATGAGAGCTTTGGACTATGTGTCCTAGAAGTTACCATCCAACTCAAGTGTTTGAAATTAAGTTTTCAGAAGTAGTGGGTTCCAAGAGGCGGTCCTGGAAATGTTGTCATGTATTCCTCACGTTGAAAGGATTTCCTGATTCCGTTTTTCTTCAGATAACTATACCATTTGCTTAGAGCTGGGATTTTGAGCTCTGGCAATCTACGTTCAGTCCTAGCTTGGTCACTGATAACTGTGGACTTTGGGTGCGTGTTGGTCCCTTTACTTTCCTTATCTGTGAGGATATCACCTGCTTCCCCGGTGGCTGGGAGAGTTAGATGAGATGATAGCTGTGCATGCTGCCTCTAGGGTTAGCTCTCCATCTGCACAGCAGCACTGCTCTTGAGATTGGCAAGGCTGGGCTGGCTCGTGGAGGATGCCACAGGAGGGAACTGGTTGCCCTTGGACTAGGACTTCCAAGGCCATTGCTGAGGAGGGTACAGGCTTTTCCCAGACATAATGTTCCATTTTTTCTCCATAGAAAACCCATGTTCCACACTGGATGAAGTGAAGGACATGACTCACAGGCAAGGTTTCCTAAAGTAGCTCCAGGGTGATCCAGGTGTATTCCTCAGATCCAGAGGCTGTGTTGGAGACAAAGCCATAGAAGTTCAAAGCCTTAGCTGGGATGGGAGGCAGCTCTGGTATAATGCCAAGGGTTTGGAGTTAGGGTTGGTATAAGGACTCTGTTTAATTTGACTTAGTGTCCCTGCTACTTAATAATGTCGCTGTCATTCTGCTGGGGCTAAATAAATGTATGCTTATTGAATAGAGGAAGGAAAGAGGAAAGGAAAAAAGAACAGAAAGGAAGGAAGGGAAGAGGGGCTAAGCTTGACTGCTGGCTCCGCCGCATGAAACCTGGAGCTTCAGTTTCCTCATTTGTAAAATGTGGATTAAAATTTTTACTGCCGAGGCTGGAGGATTCATTGTGGCACAGCATTTTAATCTGCAAGCTATTATGTTTCTACATCTCTCTGTCTTTTGTCTGACAGTCTGGGATAATAGCAAAAACAACAAAATCTAAGCTGAAAGTTGCAGGAAGTGAACATGGAAGCCCTTTTCCTGATTGGTTAATCCCCATGAAAATGGCCTGGCTTCCAACTGTATTTTAATTTAACATGGATGTTGACTCATCAGATTTATTTTCTTGGCCTCAGGGTTTGTATATTTTTTGAGAAAAGAGGCAAGTCGTAATAAAATAAATGCATAAAATTTTTTCTTGTTGTTTGGGTTTTACCTAGAATGTTGTTACTCCACTCAGTGATTCTTATTCTGTACACTAAAGATGTCAAGCTTCAACTCATTAGCAACATGTTCAGCTATGAAGGAAATTCTCAGCTTCTATAATGTGTGATCAAGGCAAGGCATTCAGCAGTTTCGCTCTCCTAGGTGAGACACGTGCAGACCCTGTTCCGAATAGCATTGGCTTACACTTCTTTCTGGTGCTGCTCCTATGCTTCCTTAGCACAGTAGTCATTCTAAGCATATCATGTGCCCAGCATTGTGCAAGGGGCTGAGATTATAGGATGAACAAGACACAGGCCTTGTCCTCACATCAAAGGGCAGACACAATAGTAATTGCGCACATACTAATTGGCTAATTTCCAAATATCATTGAGAGGAAATTCTTTTGAAATTATCCAGAAATGGAATTAATCAGGCCATAGTTTCCAAGTAGAACAGAAAAATCAAGTAGTACTGAGCTCCTATTTTGTGTTAATGTGATGTGAGTGTCTCACATGTACCAGTTCAGGCCCCTGCTTTCCAAGTGCTCCTGAAAGCAGCCAGCTCCCATTGTGTAGCAGGAGTAACTGAGATGCAGAGAAGTTAGCTGGTCGGCACAGGGTCTTTATAGTCATGTATACTCAAGTCTTGCCCTTTCAACTGTATCACATCACAACTGAATAATGTACCCAAGTAAGTAAAAACACTTTTTCACCCGTTCTTCCTATGCCTTATAGAGTTTCTGAAGTCTAGAGTCAAGATGTTTTGGGTGAAACACTGCAGGTTGGTCCAGCTCTGGGGCAGTAGTCTGGCAGCCATGCTGCAGCTTCATTCACAGTGAGTCAGGAGTGCTCCGTTCCGAGCCCTGCCCTCTGACGGGCTTATGTTCTTTATGGGTCTTGGCAGGAGGGAGAAGTAGTTAAAGCCACATTTGGCTTCAACATAAGCCGAATCCATGTGATCCATGTGATCTTTGAGTGACTTCCTCACCTGTCAATTGGAAATGATAATAATATATATATATATATATATCATGGGATTGTTGTACCAAATCAGATAGTCTCTACAAAGTGTTCCTCAAGTAGGAGACCTAGAAATGTACATTAGCTATGATTCTTTTTAGCCTTCAGACATTTCCAAAGATGGAGTGGGCTGGCAGAAGCTCACTTGGAGCACAGGGAGCCTAAGCATTAGGTTAGCTAACTCTGAGCCATTCGGCACACTACATCAGTAGGCCTATGAATGTGGTTTTTGGAAGTTCTAGGACCCTAGTTGACCACCTCTATGTTTTTTTCAGTTTGTATTTCATAGTACCTGCCAGAAAAATACAATACTTCTAGTCAATTGAATGGTTGAGAGTACTTAGTACAAATTAAGTACCTTAGTGGAAATAAAAGTCACATCCCCCTCTCATGTCACAGTGTTATGAGAGTCCCATTGTTTAGTGTCCCACAACATTGCCAAGACGCATGTGAAGAAGGCTGTCTGGCCAGGTGTCCCAGGCCTGTCCTTGAGTGTGAAGTGAGTCCTCCACCATTTCTTGGGTACAGTAGAATATCACCCAGCAGAAGCCAAGGTCCTGATTCCAAAAGGGTTCTCGCAGATGTTGCCTTTTCCTAATTTCTGCAGTCAGTTCTGGTCTCTGTGGCTCTTCCTGTCCAAGTTGTGCTTGGGCTGTCCAGGAACTGAGCAAGAGCCTTTATCCATTTCATCAGGGCTCAGACATCTGGGATGCCTCTAGGGGTCCAATTAATTAAAAGCATGCCTCACATGCAAATGTGTCCATTCAGTTGTTCTGCATTTGAAATAAATGAAGCAGGTTTTTTTTTTTTTTTAATAGCATCAAGTTTTCAATTTTATTATCTTTTTGCCTCCCCTCCACTGAAAAATATACTTCATTGTTTTTAGAGGGTAGCATGTTTAGAAGGAAATTATACTGGTTAGATTTTGATTGTGACTCACTGAAAAGTTTAATGTACCACTGGCCCAAACAATTAGGAAATTCACTATGTCATGTAACAGGAAGCTCAGAAATAGGGTGGGCTGCAGTGCTGATTCAGCTGCTCAGTGACGTCATTGAGCATCCCAGTTCTCAGGGCCTCTGAGCTGCAGCATCCTCTGTGTGTTAGCTTTGCCTGCATGCTAGCTCTCCACATCTAGACCAGACAATGTCCAGAGGGAGCAAAAGACAATGCCTTCTTTGTGTCTGTATTTTTATCCAGGAGCAGCTGGCACTCTACCTCTCAGATTTTATTAGCCAGTTTTCTATCCTATCCCCATCCCCAAATCAGTCTTCAGCAAGGGGAATGGGATGAGCATAATCAGCCTGAATGAGTCATTTGGGGAAGAGTGGATGTTGGGCTGGGAAGCCATCCCTACTCCAGTAGACATAGGCACTATTTTAAACTTGTAGATTCCAGTTGGTGACCACCCCAGTGCTATGGATGCTGTAGGTCTTTAGTACAAAGTTGACAGCGATGCCCAAAAAAGATTTAGGTTCTGTCATCTCTGTCATTGAAACCTGTTTAAATCTGCTGCTTGGAGGTTCCCTAACACCTTAGTCTAGCTCAGCACAAGCACGGTCAAGCTACAAGGATGCCAGCGTGTCTCTAAGCTAGTGGTGCCTCTTGGGGCTGTATCACAAAAGCAGGAACTGGGGAGTGGCCTGGATCTGTGGTTTGGCAGGTCCACTGAGGCTCTTGTTCGCATTCCTCCCTGAAGGCAGGACAGATGAGTAGTGCAGAGCTGGCTTCCTCAGCCTGACTCATGCAGAGTGAGGGGAATTCTCAAGACGCACCACTCTGAGCAGTCCTTTCTGGGTTCTATGGCTTCACTTGCCCACTGATTAACTATGAGTATTAGAGGGGTCTAGAAATTATCAGTATGGCTATTTGAATAATAAAATCAAGTTCTTGCATCATTCCACTGTTCCTTTGAGGGGGAAAAGTGTTTGGAGCTCAAAACCCATGAAGACCTTTCCTGTTTCTGATGTCTGTATCACAGACTTGGCTGCAAAGGTTAAATGTTTTGGATTACAAAATGTACATTATATGGGGGTCTTCCTATAAATCAACAAGGCAGGTATGTTAAACACAGAAAAATATCTACAGCTGTTCCCTTACTCATCCTGCTTGTTATTTAACTCAGTCTGGGCCCTAAGGAACATTTTTAGTTGTACTGTCAACAGTTTCAAAACAAAGAAGAAACTGCGACTGGCAAATGAGGAACCCAGCTGGCCCTCTGTTTAGGCTCCCACTGCATATACTTTAATCCTGACACCTGCAAGCTATTTAATCAGGATTTACAATTGAACATGAAGGATGAGGGGTCCGCAGGGCTGTGTTCCTAGTGTTTGGATTGCAAATGATGGAGAAAAACTTTGTTATCGGATGTTGTAGTTATTTGAAGTTGGGTGCCCTCTAACCCACGGGGAACCCAGCATCATTTATCACTCCCCAGAAAAAACTCAGCTCAGGCAGACGCTGCCCCTCACAGCCCAACATTCTATTTTTGCTTTTCCTGTATTCTAGAGTAAACAAACTTGGAATTTATGAACATTAAGAAAAATAATTTCCAGAGAGCATGTGGCAGGAGAAAGTAGTTCAGAGTGAAAATAGTGAAAGCACAGTCTTGATTTGGACACAAAGCAAAACGTAGACAAGGGCATTTGCCTACTGTCTGGCCAAGGTGTACAGTATACAGAATGTCCTCTATTCACAAAGTTACCAACTTTCATGGTAAAGAAAAAAACCTTAAGTTAGAGAAAAATATGGCAATTGTGCCCAAAACAACAGATGGAATTTACAGTTGCTTGTAAATGAGCAAATTACTCAAATGGATTTTTAAAAATGCTCTAATTTTGGAGTTGGAAAAATCACCTTAGGAAAAATCCTAAAAGTCTAGAGTGGAAACTTTCTGTAAGATTAGCTACCTTAATGGTGTGATTGGAAGGAGCCTCCAGAAATGGCAACTGATCACTACTTATCAAGTCTCCTCTGGGTTGAGTATTGTAGGAGAAAGGAAAAACCAGAAGACAAGTCCCTGCCCTCAGGAAGCTTCTCCTCTCCTTAGAAGAGAAGGTCCCAGTTGAGACAATAAAAAAACGAGTTAGAACAGAACGGTGTTTCAATAGAAGGAAATTCAGAGAAGAGATGATCATTGCCAACTGAACTCATCAGATAGAACTTTCAGAAGAACCTGGAGTTTGATTTGAAAATGCAAGTAATTGAGATAGCACTGGTTCCCAACATACTGTAGCATAAAGAGACCCAAATGTTTAGACCCGCTGAACATTAATGTTTAGAATCCACTAACTGAGAAGTACCTACTGAAAAAACTACTATGAAAATTTACATTAAAAATTATGTTTGTGGCCTGACATCATGGTGCCTACGATGCCAATATCCCATATGAGCAACAGTTTGAGTTCCATTTCTGGTCCACCTGCCTGCTAATGTGCATTGGAAAGCAGTGGAAGATGGCCCCAAAACTTGGGCCCCTGCCACCCACATGGAAGACTTGGATGGAGTTCTAGGTTCCTGGCTTCAGCCTGGCCCATCCCCAGCCATTACAGTCGTTTGGAGAGTGAACCAGTACATGGAAGATCTCTCTCTCTATATATATAATTATATATATCTCTTCCTCTCTCTCTGTAACTCTGAATTTCAAATAAGTAAATCTTTAAAAAATGTTATGTTGTCATTTTCATCATAGCAATATTTACATGCATTTGGAAAACAGTACAAAAAAGGTGCAAAGCAAAGAGCTCAACCAGTCAATGTTCAAGATATGATTTTGTGTAGGGCTTCATATCTCCTTCTTGTAATAGTTCTATTTCATCTCTGGAGTCTAATGTCCACTGGCTTAGAATAATGTGCTTGGGTGCTTATGAAACTGCGCACATAGGCATTAGAGCAAATGCCTATCGAATTGAGCAGATGGTCCTGTAGACATCTGAAACACTTCAGTGGCAGTGATCAAGGAAGATGGGGCTTGGATGTTGCTTTCGTAGCAACTTTCAGTATCTCCATCAACAAGTCAGCACTTCAGCAATTCCCTTCTCTTCATCCACTGATTTCAATATGCCCAGGTTGGCAGTGGCACCAATTCAAATGAATCTAGAGAGGAAAAGCTACGAAGTATGGACAAAGTCATTTAACATCTTCCACTGGACATGCAACAAGCTTACCATGAAAATCCCTTTTACTGTCGAGTTTGCACTGCTTTTAAAGACCACCAGGCTGCTAGATTTGCTGGTCTCCTCAAGCAACTGCTTATCCATGTGAATAAGAAAATGTGCTAATTTTTTTCCTGAATGTTAAATAGCAGATGTTTCCTTATGTTTTTAAGCATTCAAAACACAGGAAAACAGAGAAGAAAATTCAGCCAGCTTTCTGCTGTGATTGTTTTGGCACATAACATCATTTTGAATGCTGATTGTTTTCACCTAATATACTGGGCTTAGATTCCTTGTCAATATGTATTTTCAAATCCTGATTTTTAATGGCTGCATAATATTTGACCTCATGAATTTCCCATAAATATTTGACCAAATCCTTTTTGTTACACTCCTAGGTTGTCTCCATCTTTTTAAACTTTAACAATGAAGTGATGAATATTTTATACATAAATCTTTATGTTTATCTGCAAGAAAATTCATCTTCATTTGACCAAACACCTTGAATTCTATAGTTAAATTCTGGAGTTTTCCATCTTGTTTTGGCTTTCTACCAGTTTCAGATTTTTTTCCCCCCAGATACATTCAAGTTTAATTGACAAATAAATAAAAATTGTGGATATTCAAGGTACACAGTGTGATGATTTGATACACATATAGACTGTATAACAATTACCACAATCAAATCAATTAACTTAACCAGCACCAGCCATAGTTACCATGTGTGTATGTACTCAGGTGCTCTTATCAAATTTCAAGTAAACTATACAACAAATTAACTATAGTGACCTTGCTGTATATTAGTCTCCCAGAACTTCTTCCTCTTACAAATAAAGCAGGGTCAGAACCCTTTGACAACATCTCCTCATTCCTCCCCACCACCTTCCAGCCGTTGGCAGCCACGATTCTACTCTCTGCTTCTGTGAGTTCAACTTTTTAAGGTTCTAAATGTAAGTGAGAGAATATAGTATTTGTCTTCATGTGTCTGGTTTATTTCGTTTATTTCACTTAGCATGATGTCCTCCAAATTCATCCATGTTGTAGCAAGTAATAAGACCTACTTTTTTGTATGACTGAATAACATTGCATTATATGTGTGTGTATACATATATATATATATATATATAATCCCAGTTTCCTTTTCCGTTCTTCTTTTGATGGATACTTAAGTTGTTTCCATTAGTTGGCTGATGTGAACAATACTGCAATGAACATAGCAGTGCAGAAATCTTTTTATTTTATTTTTTTATTTTATTTTTTGACAGGCAGAGTGGACAGTGAGAGAGAGAGACAGAGAGAAAGGTCTTCCTTTCGCCGTTGGTTCACCCTCCAATGGCCGCCGCGGCCGGCGCGCTGCGGCCAGCACACCGCGCTGATCCGATGGCAGGAGCTAGGAGCCAGGTGCTTTTCCTGGTCTCCCATTGGGTGCAGGGCCCAAGCACCTGGGCCATCCTCCACTGCACTCCCTGGCCACAGCAGAGAGCTGGCCTGGAAGAGGGGCAACCGGGACAGAATCCGGCACCCCGACCGGGACTAGAACCCGGTGTGCCGGCGCCGCAAGGCGGAGGATTAGCCTAGTGAGCCGCGGCGCCGGCCAACAGTGCAGAAATCTTTTAAAGATACTGGTTTCACTTCTTTTGAATGCATAAGAATATACAATATTAATATATTGCATATAATAACAATATATTCTTAATAATATATTCTTTTTTTATTTGACAGATAGAGTTAGACAGTGAGAGAGAGAGAGACAGAGAGAAAGGTCTTCCTTCCATTGGTTCACCCCCCCAATGGACGCTATGGCCAGAGCTACACCGATCCGAAGCCAGGAGCCAGGTGCTTCTTCCTGGTCTCCCATACGGGTACAGGCGCCCAAGCACTTGGGCCATCCTCCACTGCCCTCCCGGGCCACAGAGAGAGCTGGACTGGGAGAGGAGCAACCAGGACTAGAACCTGGTGCCCATATGGGATGCTGGCACCACAGGCAGAAGATTAACCAAGTGAGCCACGGAGCCGGCCCCAATAATATATTCTTAATAATATAGAATATATAAGCAGGCCGGCGCTGCGGCTCACTACGCTGGCTAATCCTCCGCCTTGCAGTGCCGGCATACCGGGTTCTAGTCCCGGTCGGGGCGCCGGATTCTGTCCTGGTTGCCCCTCTTCCAGGCCAGCTCTCTGCTGTGGCCCGGGAGTGCAGTGTAGGATGGCCCAGGTGCTTGGGCCCTGCACCCCATGGGAGACCAGGATAAATAAGTACCTGGCTCCTGCCATTGGATCAGCGCGGTGCGCCGGCTGCAGCAGGCCGGCCGCGGCGGCCATTGGAGGGTGAACCAACGGCAAAGGAAGACCTTTCTCTCTCTCTCTCTCTCTCTCTCTCACTGTCCATTCTGCCTGTCAAAAAAAAAAAAAAATATATATATATATATGCAGAGTGGGACTGCTGGATCATGTGGTAGTTCTATCTATCTATCTATCTTTCTTTCTCTTTCTTTCTCTCTCTCTCTCTCTCTCTCTCTCTCTCTCTCTCTCTCTCTCTCTTTCTTTCTTTCTTTCTTTCTTTCTTTCTTTCTTTCTTTCTTTCTTTCTTTCTTTCTTTCTTTCTTTCTTTTCTTGAGAAAACTCCATACTGTTTTCCATGATGGCTGTGCTGATTTAACGTTCCTACCAACACTGTGTAGGGAAGGGTTCCTTTTTCTCTACAACCTCACCAATGCTAGTTAGAACTTGTCTTTTTGGTAATAGCCAGATAGATGTGGGGTGATAACCACAGTAGTTCTGATTTGTCTTTCCCTCGTGATAGGTGATGTTGAGCCCCTGTTCATAAACTGTTGGCCATTGTATGTCTCATTGGGAAAAATGTCTTTTCAGTTCTTGTGCTCATTTTTAATTGGGTTTTATTTATTTTTTAGTATTGAATTATGTAAGATTCATTTATATTTTTATTAACACCTTATCATATATTTGGTTTACAAGTATTTTCTCCCATTCTGTAGGTTGCCTTTTAATATTGGTTGATTGTCTCCTTAGCTGTGAAGAAACATTGAGTTGGCTGCAGTCCCACTTGTTTATTTTTGCTTTTCTTTCCTATGCTTTTGGTGTCAAATTTTAAAAAATTGGTAAGAGCAACGTCAAGGGATTTTTTTCTCTAAGCTTTCTTTTAGGAGTTTCATGGTTTCAGGTCTTATATCTCAGTCTAATACATTTTAAGTTTTATAATAGTGTAAGCCAGGGTTCCAATTTTATTCTTTTGCATGTATATATTTCGTTTTTCCAGTACCACCAATTGGAAATATTATTTTTCCATGGTATATTTTGAAACCATTGTCAAAGATTGGTTAGGCATATATGCATTTTTTTTCCTGGACTATCAATGATGTTCCATTGGTCTGTGTGTCTGTATTTTTTTTTTTCTGTCAGTACCATACTGTTTGATTACCATAGCTTTGTATTATAATCTGAAATCAAAGAGTTTAAAACCTCAAGCATTGTTATTCTCTCTCCAGGTTTCTATGGTTGTTTGAGGGATCTTTGTGGCTTCATAGAAATTTTAGAATTTTTAAAAATTTCTGTGAAAAGTGTATATGAATTTTTTTTAAGATTTATTTTTATTTGAAAGTCAGAGTTACACAGAGAGAAGGAGAGGCAGAGAGAGAGAGAGAGAGAGAGAGAGGTCTTCCATCTACTGGTTCACTCCCCAATTGGCTGCAATGGCCCTAGCTGTGCCGATCCGAAGCCAGTGCAGTGTCCCAAGGACTTGGGCCATCTTCTACGGCTTTCTCAGGCCCTAGCAGAGAGCTGTATGGGAAGTGGAGCAGTGGGGACTTGAACCAGCACCCAGACGGCGGCTTTACCCACTGTGCCACAGCGCCGGCCCCAGTACTGTGTGAATTTTAATAGGGATTGTCATGAATTTAGATTGCTTTTGAGAAGTATAGAAAAATTAACAATATTAATTATTCCAACCCATGAACATGAGCTCTTGTCCTACTTACTTGTGTCTTAACTTTCTTTTATCAGCATCTTTTCATTTTCAATGCATAGGCATTTCACTTCCTTGGTTAAATTTATTCTTAAATAGTTTATTCTTTTTGATATCATGGAAATATGAAGGATCATAAGAGACTTTTATGAACAATTATATGCCAACAAGCTGGATAATCTAGGAGAAATGGATAAATTCCTAGGAGCTTACAGTCCATCAAGACTGAATCATGAAGAAATAGAAAATATGAATAATATTCTGTATCGAATATGAGATCAAATCAGTAATCAAAAACCTTCAAACAGCGCGGTGCGCCGGCCGCAGCGCGCCGGCCGTGGCGGCCATTGGAGGGTGAACCAATGGCAAAGGAAGACCTTTCTCTCTTTCTCTCTCTCTCACTGTCCACTCTGCCTGTCAAAAAAAAAAAAAAAAAAAAAAAAAAAAAAAGACTCCAGAGAAAATCCCAGGACCTGATGATTTCACAGGTGAATTCTACCAAGAATTTAAAGAATAATTTATTCCAATCTTTCTCTAATTTTGAGGAGGAAAAAATACTTCCAAATTAAATTTCTGGGGCCTTCATTACCCCCATAACAAAGCAAGATAAGGATACTACAAGAGAATTACAGGCTAATATTTCTAATGAACATAAATGCAAAAATACTTGACAAAATACCAGCAAACTGGATTCAATAGGAGCATCAAACACCATGATCAGGTGGATATGCAAACCACTGAATGTGATACTGAATGAAGGGTAAAAATCACATGCATCATTTAATAGATGCAGAAAAAATATTGAACAAAATTCAACATCATTTCCATAATGAAACCACGTGACAAATTAGGTATAGATTGAATGCACCTCAATGAAAACCATATGTGTAAGCCTAGAGCTAACATATTATTTAATGATGAAAAGCTCAAAGCTTTTCCTCTAAGATCAGAAATAAGACATGCGCTTGCCATGTCTGTTCAACAAAGTACTAGAAGTCCTAGCCAGAGCAGTTATGCAAAAAAGAAATAAAAGACCTATAAATGAGAAAGGAAGAAGTTAAACTGTCTCTGTTTGCAGATGACATGATCTTATATTTAGAAAACCCTAAAGACTCCACTAAAATCTCTCAGAGCTAATAGAAAAGTTTAGTACAGTTGTAGAATACAACGCCAATATACAAAACATCAGTTATAATTCTATACAGTGGATTGTCTACCAAAGAAATGAAGAAAACAATGCCAATTATAATAGCCTCTAAAGAATGAAGTCCTTAGAAATTAGTTTAACCAAGGAAATGAAAGATCAGAATCTATTTGAGATCTTCATTTAGCCATTGACAAAAGTACAGCTAATACAAGGCTGTGAGGTTACCTATTGCCACATAGTTAGGAAAGTCAGAAGAGCAGAAATTACCTTTTTGTCTTCTTATGGGAAGTTGAGGAAACAGTGCATTGTGCAACACAAGTAGTTGATAGAGGAGGAATTCAGACATAGAAACTCAATGCATGGAGAGCAAGGTACGCTCAGGGCAGGGCATGGTGCTTAAACTCTTGCTTGAAGGAAGAAATTCCAACTGAGCTCATCCTTGGAGTTTGGTCTTTTTGCCAATAAAATGGAGTGGTTTTATAATGATATATTTTTTTAAAAGAACATTTCTGTTTCTTTTTTTCTTTTTAAGATTTATTTATTTATCTGAAAGGCAGAGTTACTGAGAGAGAGAGAGAGAGAGAGAGAGATCTTTCATCCGTTGATTCACTCTCCAGATGGCTGCAATGGCCGGACAGAACCAGTCTGAAGTCAGGAGCCAGGAGCTTCTTCCAGCTCTCCCACATGGGAGTGCAGTGACCCCAGAGCTTGGGCCATCTTCTGCTGCTTCCCTATGCACATTGGCAAGGAGCTGCATTGGAAGTGGAGCAGCCAGGACTCGAACGGGCACCCTTAAGGGATGCCGGCACTGCAAGCAGCAGCTTTACCCACAGTCACAGTGCCAGTCTCTAATGATCCACCTTAATTCATGTGACTATTTATGGAAACTGTCCCTTTAACAAATAAGGATTACTTAAGACCATCCTAAACAAATGAAATTGTAATGGCCCTGATTTGAGAACAACAAAATTAAGATAACAATTTTTTGCAAGAAGATACTAGTTTCTTACTTTTGCATTCATAGAAAGTGTCCATAGTTAAGCATCTTAAAAATATTTGTTATTTTACTCTTTTTTCAGCTTAGCATTTGCATGCTGATAACTGTCTTTCAAAGTATTCCTGTAGTCCATGAGTAGAGAACTTAAATATATCAAAAATTGTGAGGGAAATAGAATGATATTGTATAATAATTATAACCCTAACGTGTGTCAGACCCAATTTCTTAAATTTCTAAGGATCAGAAAAACCCCTTATAACATTATTATAGAGAAAAGGAAATATCAAAATGTTTGAGAATTTATTTTAAATGAACAAAAACCTAAGAACAACACTTGACAAAAATAACATTGATAAAACCTCTGGCTCAATATCACATGTTAATAAACTTGCAAAAATCCTACTCAGAAGTATTAATATGCTAAAATATTTATTGTGTTGTGCAGGAGTTTAGGGATAGTTCATAAATGGGAAATCCAGGAATGTATAAAATATTATCTCAATATATGATCAAAATGCATAAGACCCAATATCTTTCATGTTTAAAACTTTCAATTAACTTGGTATAAAATGATACATACTATACCTGAAAAATTATACACACACATAAGCCAATAGCTCTGCAGCATCATTCTTAGTCATGAGACATTAAGGGCAATTTCTTTACAAGAGAAATAGGAGGATATTATCACCATTATTTTTATATTCATAATATAATATGAAAATCCTGGACAACGATGTGTATCTTGAAACAGGAAAGAGCAGGCTGTGTTACTCACAAATAATTTGATGGTTAATCTCGATCAGAGGTAGGTGAACAGTGCATCAAGGACTAGACTCAGTGGATGACTTTTATAAATAAAGGTTCATTGGAATGCAGTCCTGCCTTTGGCTTCTATATTATCTGTGGCTGTTTTCCCACTACTGTGGCAGAGTTTAATAGTTGTGACAGCAACCTCGTGGCTCATAAAGTCTTAAATATTTACTATCTGGCTTTTTACAGGACCACTCATCTAGCATACCACAAGAAAGCAGTTAAAGAAACCAGTCAGGTGTCAAAATGTAAAATCTACCAAGTATAGCTTTATACTAAACCAACACTAAGTTATATAATATTCAAAACTTTACAAAAAATAACACATTTGGACATACATAAGAGACAAGCTCTACACAAAGAAAATCACCCAATTTTAGTGAAGAGTATAAAAGAATATATAAGTAAATGTAGAACATAGTATGTACTGAGTGTCAGACAAATGGCAATCCTTCCCATAGTATTTTGTAAATTTAATGCAATTTCAATAAAAAATTGTAATTTGGGAGGAAATCAAAATGATTCATAAATTAATGTTTAAGAACTGTAAAAAAGAATTGACTAGCAGATAAATAGACCCTTCAACATAGAATGCAGACATTACTGAAATTTTTATTTCTTATTTACATAAAGTCCAAGATAATGTTTCAGATGGGCAAGCAACTCTTTTTAAAGGGAGGTGCAAAGACCCAGGCTGCTTCTCTCTTCTACAGCCTCCATGTCACCACCTGGCTTTCAAGGTTGTCTTTGGGATCCTCTCAGTTCTCGACAGCAGAAAAGGGAAGAACATGGAGAATTGCTTATGTGAGTGTTTGTTTTCAGAGACCACGCTGGAGGTGGCACACATCACTTTCCCTTATGCTCTCTCAGTCATAGAACTGTAACAAACTATAAGAGAGCCTGGGAAATGTAGTCCAGTCCTGTGCCTAGAAGGAATTAAAAAAGGGGCTTAGTGAACAGCCTGCAAAGTCTGCCATAGCACCAGATGGGCAAGTTCAGAAACAGACCTCAGCATATGTCAGAATTTATTATGTGATAAATATGGCATTGCAAATCAGTGAGGAAATTACAGTCAATTAACAGAGCTATAACCAAAGATTTTGGTTATATCTTTACCTTCACATTACACAATAAAATTAATTCCAGATGTACTACATGGAAGTATATGTAAAAACCAAAACCCTAAAAACATTTGTATTTACTAGAATATACCTACCTTATATAGTAATATATACTATAGTCATTATAGATAAATAGCTTAATATTTTGATAGGAAAGGTCTTTCTAAATATAAAAAAGAAGACATCAATAAAGATTAATTATGTCAAAATTAGCCAAAGAAAATAAAAAGGCAAATGTCAAAAGGAAGAAGATGTTTTAAATATGACAGTCAAGATTCAGATCCTAAGTATGTAAAAGTGTTTATCATCAATGAGAAAAATGTAAATTCTGCAATTGAAAAATAGAAATGAGGTGGAAGTGATTATTTAACATGTAAAATATTAAACCTCAGTAACAAGGACAGCTTAGAAGTGGAATGACCTGACTGACTTGCAGTGTTCCGACTAGGAAACTGGAATTCTTGTGGAACCAACCACTCAGGGTTCTGTCAGGATTAAGTGAGATAAATAAAGAGAAAAGTAAGCACTCAACAAATGGTAGCCATTGCTATTTTTATTACTCAAGTTATTCATGAGCATATTTTTAGGGGAAAGTAGGAAGATTCAAAAATGTATAGTCAATACGATTTTATTAAAACACACACAGATGCACACAGCAGGAAGGAAGCACACTAGAACTTTAGAAGGAGTCCTCTCCTGGTTATGGTCTTAGCAATAATTGCTATTTTCTCCTTCATACATTTATATATTTTTCAAAATTTGCTTAATAACATGTATTGTTATATCTATATAAATCTTTTAACATCTCTAAGTAACATTAAGTATAATCTTTCATTAAATGTTGAGTGACCCTAGTTTTTTAAGTTGGCCTGATACTGATTTGTTTCTGAAACCAGGTTTGTTTCAAAACCACCATGGGTGGGCATTTGGCACAGAGGTTAAGATGCCACTTGGGATGCCGGTATCCTATATCAGAGTATCTGGGTTTGAGTCCTGGCTCTGCTGTCAGTTCCAGCTTCCTATTAAACTGTACCCTGGGAAGTGGCAAATGATGGTTCAAGTAGTTGCGTCCCTGCCACCCACATAGGAGACTGGGAGTGGGAGATCTGAACTGAGTTCCCAGCTCCTGGCTTTGATCTGGCTCAGTCCCAGCTGTGGCAGGCATTTGGGAAATAAATCAGTGGATGGGAGATTTCTGTCTCTGTGCCTTTCAAATAAAATAAGTAATTAAAAAAAAAAAATCCAAGCCGGCGCCGTGGCTCGCTAGGCTAATCCTCCGCCTTGTGGTGCCGGCACACCGGGTTCTAGTCCCGGTCAGGGCGCCGGATTCTGTCCCAGTTGCCCCTCTTCCAGGACAGCTCTCTGCTGTGGCCTGGGAGTGCAGTGGAGGATGGCTCAAGTGCTTGGGCCCTGCACCCGCATGGGAGACCAGGAGAAGCACCTGGCTCCTGCCATCGGATCAGCGCGGTGCGCCGGCCGCAGCGCGCTGGCTGCGGTGGCCACTGGAGGGTAAACCAACGGCAAAGGAAGACCTTTCTCTCTGTCTCTCTCTCACTGTCCACTCTGCCTGTCAAAAAAAAAAAAAAAAATCCAGGGGCCAGCGCTGTGGCTCAATGGGTTAAGCCACTGCCTGCAATGCCAGTATCCCATATGGGCACTGGTTCAAGTCCTGGCTGCTCCACCTCCAATCCAGCTCCTTGATAATGTGCCTGGGAAGTCAGCAGAAGATGGCCCAAGTCCTTGGACCCCTGCATCCACCTGGGAGACCCAGAAGAAGCTCCTGGCTTCAGCCTGGCCCAACCCTGGCTTTTGTTGCCATTTGGGGAGTGAACCAGTGGATGGAAGATCTCTCTGTCTCTCCCTCTCTTTCTGTAACTCTGTCTTTCAAATAAATAAATAAATCTTAAAAAAAAAAAAACCATGCAGATCACAGAAAAATCTCTATTTTTTTTTTACTTCATTTCCAGCCCAGTGAGAGTCCCTATTTTTTGCCTGTCCAAATTAAGTGTGAAATAATTACTCAGAAAGGAGTCAGAATGATAACTGAAGTACTTTGGGAAAACTGGATTATGACAGATTTGTTCCAAATGTAGCTAAAACGATGTGAGCAGAGGTTCTGCCGTGGAGGAATGCCGCCTGGTCCAGAGGCACCCGGCTTGTCTCAGTCCCAGTGCTGCTTCTCAGGTGTTGTGTCCAGCGTCTACTCCTCAGGCCATTCCCATCCTAACCTCCTATTCTACTCTGGTCTTTCCCTTTGCCCACTACTCCTGTTCCTTGGAAAGTTACCTAAGTATTAACTTCCTTACCTGCAAACAGGGGTGAGTGATGCCTTCTCCACAGGATTGCTTTGCATAAAACATTTAGAATGATACTTGCCACAGAGCAGATGCTAAATAAACGGAAGTTGTTATCATTCTCGTACTCACTCTTCAGATGTCAACATATAGACTCTCATTCACTTTTCCTGCTTTGTTTCTGAGTTAGGAAATGAAGAGGAAGGACGCCAGGAGGGTAGGGGTGAATTTCTCCTTTGCCCACACCTGGATAATTTCTAAATAACTTCAAGAAAGCACATTTCTTTCTTTTTTCTTTTTTTGACAGGCAGAGTTAGACAATGAGAGAGAGAGAGAGAGAGAGAGAGAGAGAACAAACATTTCTTGTAGCTTGTCCCTGAGATGTACAAATCAGATGTACAATTTATATGTGGTAGCGTACCTATGGTAGAACCTCCTGGTCCCAGTCCCTACCTCACCCACCACTCCTGCTGTAGGCAAAGGTCACAAATATTATCTCAGGAGAGTCTCCCTTCCTTGACCACATCAGATTAGACCAGGATGTGCTCTTGCCATTATATGCACTATGGCTGACAAACAGCATGTGATGATGTTAGGTGGAAACTGTTTTTATTTTTTGATCCTGCTTCTGTTATTCTCAAAAAACTCTCCTGGCTTTCTTCTGCCACAGGCAGTGATTCTTCTGGTCCACTTCTGAGTTGGCTGGCTCCAGGGGCATGTGTTCTGCTGCTTCTGCAGGGGTTGGCCCTGGGTGGCTCAGAGGACAGAGGTGAGGGGGGCCTGACAGTCCCTAGCTGTCTGGGTCCAAACATGGGTCCACATGGCTCTCCCATGATTCAGCCTCTAACCTGGATTCTATCAGCAATCAGAATGACCCAGTGGCTTCCAACAGTTCTTTGTTTTATTTCCCAGCTTATTCAGAACCTGAATAGAGAAGAGGACTGATTTTTTGGGAAGACTTCTCTGAATTTTTAACTTGCACATAGCAGCAGGGCCCATTAAATCATCTCTCAGACACAGAGAGACTGAATTTAGCAAGACTTTCAGTCAAATACCCAACAGAAAATTCCCCCACATGTGCAGATGGGACACATCTGCTGGTTTACTCCTCAGTTGGCCACAATGGCTGGAGCTGCGCCGATGTGACACCAGGAGCCAGGAGCCAGGAGCCAGGAGCTTTCTCTGGGTCTCCCACATGGGTGCAGGGGCCCAAGGACTTGGGTATCTTCTGCTGCTTTCCCAGGCCATAAGCATAGAGCTGGATTGGAAGTGGAGCAGCCAGGACTCAAACCGGCACCCCTGTGGATGCCAGCACTGCAGGTGGCGGCTTTACTCGCTATGCCACAGCACTGGCTCCTAGATGTATATGTATGGATATGGAAACATATGCACACATATAAGTTATTATGTTTAATATAAAAAAGTCATACCATGTGATAATATTTTTTAAGTGACAACACACACATAAAGGTGAAAAATACCATATACAGTTTGGGAATGTGTTTATGAGAGAAACTATTAAGACTTTATATCAAAACTGTAATGGTGATTACATTCAGGAGAGAGAGAGATGGGCCCAGCGCCATGGTTAATCCTCCACCTGCTGTGCCAGCATCCAGTATGGGCACCGGTTCTAGTCCTGGTGCTCCTCTTCCAGTCCAGCTCTCTGCTGTGCCCTGGGAAGGCAGTGGAGGATGGCCTAAGTGCTTGGGCCCTGCACCCGCATGGGAGACCAGGAGGAAGCACCTGGCTCCTGGCTTCAGATTGGCGCAGCTCTGGCCATTGCAGCCATTTGGGGAGTGAACCAATGGAAGGAAGACCTTTCTCTCTGTCTCTCCCTCTCACTGTCTGTAACTCTAACTCTGAAATAAATAAATAAATAAATAATCTTTTTTAAAAAAAGACAGTGAGCAAATAGAATTTGGTCCAAGCGAACATTGTAGTGTTTTATTTTTCCAAGGAGTCTTTAAGCATATATTGCGTAATTTCTGAAAAATCATACACATGGGAAAAAGAGAGCAAATATGGCAAAATACCAATGGCCGTTTATTCATTATGGTAGGAGAATGGATGTGTTGTGCTATTCATTGTACTTTTCTATAAATGATCTTCTGTAAAACATAAAGACATAAATTAAAATGAGAGACTTTTTTTTTTCTGGACAGGCAGAGTGGACAGTGAGAGAGAGAGAGAGAGAGAGAGAGAAAGGTCTTCCTTTTGCCGTTGGTTCGGCACACCCTGCTGATCCGATGGCAGGAGCCAGGTGCTTCTCCTGGTCTCCCATGGGGTGCAGGGCCCAAGCACTTGGGCCATCCTCCACTGCACTCCCGGGCCACAGCAGAGAGCTGGCCTGGAAGAGGGGCAACCGGGACAGAATCCGGTGCCCTGACCGGGACTAGAACCCTGTGTGCCGGCGCCGCAAGGCGGGGGATTAGCCTAGTGAGCCGCGGCGCCAGCCAAGAGACTGTTTATTGAAAGAATCTTCCAGAGGCAGGAAGTACAGAGGCTGAACAGTCAGCATCAGGTGTAACAGCTGGAAGTGTGTCCTGCACTGCAGGAGAGGTCACAGGAGCTGGAGGCCACATCCAAGGTTGTGAGAGGAGACCCAGGACCAAGTGGTCAGAGGAAGCCAGCATGCAGAGAAAAGGAAGCCATCAAGGGCAGAGTGGACAGTGCAGCCAAGCCTGGGGTATTCTCCACTGCTGACCTAGTTCCCATTCCAGTCCATATTTGTGCTAGTCAGTATTTTGTTGCTATAGTGAAATGCCTGAGAGAAGCTACTTATATAGAAAAAAAGATCTATTTAGCTAACAGTTTGGGAGGCTAAAACCCAAATAGTTTAATGCAGGCCTAATGAAAAGCTAATGGAATGCAATCTTAAAGAAGTCTAGGAAGCAGAAAGAGAGAGGGATTTTGAGAGAGAGAGAGAGAGAGAGAGAGAGAGATCTCCCATCACTTCTCCACTTCTCCAAACTCAAATGTTCACAATGGTAAGGCTGGGCCAACTAAAAGCTGGGCGCCAAGAACTCAGTCCAGGTCTTGCGTGTGAGTTGCAGGAACTCAATTGGTTGGGTCATCACTGCTGCCTCTTAAGGTCTGAACTGGCAGAAGGTTGTAGATAGGATTTAGAGCTGGGAATCAAACCCAGGCACTGTGATGTGGAAAAGAGCCGCCTTCGCACTAGCTAAATGCCTACTCCTGCCTCTGTTTTTTAAATGCCCCCTTTTCTGCTACAGGATCCCACAGCTGCTATTTCAAACCATTTCTTACCTTTCATCCGCGCCCCACCATACCCTGAGTGATCTTCTGAGCCTCAGGTTAGTTATCTGCGTCTTCTCCCACCGGGAGTCCTCAGTTCCCCACCCCACACCTGACACACCCCATTTCCCTCACCACTTCTCCCTTCTCTGGGTTGTCAAAAACGAAGGCTGATCCCTATCTTCTGACCAGCTCAATACATACATTCATCCCCTTTACCCCTTCCCAATGCCTCCTCTTGATCAGCTCATCACATTCCGGCTCAAGTTACTCCTCCCCAAATCGGTGTCCCTTCTTCCTGCCGCCCATCCCTCTCTTTTCTTTAAGTGGTGGTTTGAGAGAGGTGCTGACAAGGCCCTTAGTGACCTGACCCTTATCACTTGGCTATCCTCATCTCTACATTTCCTGCCACTGCACTCCAGCCAAACCCAACCGTTTGTAGTTCTCTGAAAGTTAGACTCTGTTTTCTGAAACTGCCATCTCCATTTCCTGAAATATGGCCTCTCCCTGCTCCTCTCCACCTGGCCTGTTGACACCCATACTTCCTATCTCACATCCTGACAGAACAACTTTCAAAACACCCCTTCCAGAAACCCTTCCTGACTCCCCAGATCCAAAACAGAACCTCTCTGTGTTCCCTTGGTGTACATTGTTCACGCCGTCTTCACTCTCATCTCACGGCACTAAAGCTGCTTGTTCACGTCTCTGTTTCATTCTGCACTGGACTGTAAGCTCCTTGAGGGACAGAGCACACCTTGACTATTTCCCCCACTTGTTGGACCCAGCAAATAGTTGGAGCTCAATAAACAGCTGTTGGGTTAAATGAACAGCCTACATCAGCTGCTTCTACCTTGAACATAAACTGTTGGATTCCTGCTATCTATTACACTCCCATCACTCATGCCCCAAACTCTTTTTTACCTGCCACCCTAGGAGATGCTCTTGCCCATTCCTTCCTGACTCAGGGAGCCATTGCTCCCTTCTCAGCCTTGGACTCCTCAACCTCACTGACGTCTGTGACACACTTGTTCCATTTTCCATCCCTTACAATTCTCTCCTCCTTTGGTTTCTGGAATGTGGTACTCTCCTGGTTCTTGCCCAACCTCTGTGACTTCTCTTAAACTTCTTCGCTCTCTTCTCTTCCTTTCCCTTCCTTAACGGATCTCAAATTCTGTCATTTTTCTCTCTTACGCTTGCTTCTCTTCCTTAGATCCCTGTTTCTGTGCACTGTATCAGTACCCTCTGTGACACGAGGGCTGAAAAATCACAGGGTCCTTGACCTCTGTCTCCATTTATGAGAGCTGCTAACTGGTAGCAGCCAAGTCCAGTAACTCTGCTTCCTAAATGTTGCTCCACACTTCTAACTCTTGTTCTAGTTCATTCCATCTTGCTTGCATTCCCGCCTCATTCCATTTTGCTTGCATTCCCGCCTGGAGTCCTGGTGACGATCACTACCCCTAAATCGGGCCCCGCCCTGACCCCACTCCACTGCCTCCTCATCTCCCCCAGAACTCTTTCCTTGGTACGACGTTGCTTAAAATATACAATTGTTGACTCTTGCAACTGGAATGAAGTCAAAACTGTGAAGAAGAGTTTGGGGCCCTACTCAACCTGGACCACCAACCTTCTTTCCAGCCTTCTCTCTCAACACATGACCACTTCTTGTACTGCTACTATTTCCTGCCTACCTGGCTCTGCTTCCACCTGAACTCCCCTTCCCCACCACTTCACTGCTTTATGTAGAGCTCTTACCTAATCTTCATGCTCACTGTCAATGTCACTTCTCCCGGGAAGGCGTCCCTGACCTCTCACCTTTAAGCTGCATCTTAGTCTGGATATCATCACGTCCCGCTGCCTTCACGGGTAAATCCTGAAATCTCAGGGGTTCAGTTATTTCCCATTCTCATCACAGTCTGATACGCGTCAAGAAGCTCTCCTTGGTTAGGTATCTGAAGGTGACTCAGGATTCCGGGTCGGTTTCATCTATCTCATCTGCCGTCCCAGAATTGTCCATTGCAGCAGTGTGGCGGAGAGGGGAGGCCTGGAGGATGTGTGCTCGCTCTTTACGGCCTCAAGCCAGAAGCAGCCCATCATGTGTTCTCACATTCCCATTGTTGAAGGCGCAATCACAGTGTTCCCAGCAAGCCACAGGGAAGGCTGGGAAATGCAAGGAAGTATATGGACATTTCGTCAGCATTGCATTTTGCTTTGCCATTGCAAAAGGTGATCAACTGCTCCAGTTTGCCTGAGACTGTCCTAGTTTTAGCACTGAAATGTCCCAGGGGCTGGCACTGTGGCACAGCGGGTTAATGCCCTGGCCTGAAGCGCTGGCATCCCATATGGGCGCTGCTTCGAGACCTAGCTGCTCCTCTTCTGATCCAGCTCTCTGCTATGGCCTGGGAAAGCAGCAGAAGATGGCCCAAGTCCTTGGGCCCCTGCACCCATGTGGGAGACCTGGAAGAAGCTCCTGGCTCCTGCCTTTGGATTGGCACAGTTCTGGCTGTTGCAGCCAATTGGGGAGTGAACCATTGGATGGAAGACCTCTCTCTCTCTGCCTCTCCTCTCTTTGTGTAACTCTGATTTTCAAATAAATAAATAAATCTTTAAAAAAATGTCCTAGCCCCAGGAAAACCATCCTTCCTGAGGAAACCAAAAAGGTTGTCCATACATGCACAGACACAGGCATGGACATACATGCATGTGCAGGCATGCTGCACACACACACACACACACACACCCCAATTCCACCACATGTATGAATTAATCTGCAGACCCCATGCCCCTCCTATCTCCAACATTTTTCTTGTACCTTGGCACAGGCACTACATAGCTATCTGTATTTCCACTTTTTTCTAGTTTTGGATAACAGACTTTCTGGAACAGGGACAGGATCACACGGATCTTTTTCATTCCCCACCCCCAACCAAGGTCAAGAATATTGTCTGTACTGAGTAGATAACCCTAAATGTGCACAGGGGTTTTAAATGTCATTTGTTTTTGATTATATAGATCATACATATATTCTGTGTAAGAAAAACCAGGTGAGCAAAAAGAGAGAAAACAGTTTTTAAAATCACCTTAATTACTAGTCTTCTTTCAAAATTAGCATTTAGCCTTTGGAGTGATACAAACACAAACACACACATACATATGCACACAGTCACACATGTGTGTGTGTATAAAATATTTGTGAATTGTAAAAAAAAAACTGGATCATATTGCACAGGCTGTTCTGTAAGTTATTTTTCTACTTGAATAATATATCTTATAAATGTTTATGAAATTAAATTGAAAGTAATATAATTAAATGACTTACATTTATTGGGCCTAAATTGTAATATACCTGGGAATGCTGGTATGATTAGCAGCTGTATCATGTTCTATAACTTGGCATGCTAAACATTTTGAATAATTGACTGGTTGTGTTTCTTTTTTTGAAGTAAATGCAAGTGATGTAAAAGGTTCCAGAACAAAGCAAAAGATGGGCAACTGCCCAATTTATTATATAAAGCAAACGTAACCTTGGTACCCACAACTGATCAAGATATCATTAAAAAAACAAGATAAAAACCAAGAGATCAAGCTTACTTTGGAATATTGATCTTTAATAAAATACAAGAAAATAAAATATAAGAAGTTATTGAATAAATAAATGATAATAATAGTAATTATAATAGCTAACACTAACAGATATCTATTTGCCAGCCACTGAATGCTTTCCATTCAACAACCCATTTAATTCTCCTAACAAAAACCCTGTAAGGTACCATTTCACAGATGAAGAAACTGAGGAATAGAGTGTGAATAACTTGCATAAGTTCATGTAACTTTAACTAATCAGAAATGCAAGAAGGGATCACTACAAGCAAATCTATTTACATAATATAGCTGAAACCAGGAGCCCAGATCCCCATCCGGGTCTTCTACCTGGGTGGTAGGGGCCTGAGTACTTGGGCCCTTTTCCACTGCCTTCCCGAGCACATTAGCTGGGAGCTGAATCCCTAAGCATGTTTTCATAGCCCTTGTGGCTAATTTAGGTTAAATTTCTAGAAAAAAGTTCCCCAAATTTCTACTTCTACCAGTTATGGAGAGGGTGCTATTTTCTCCACACTGTCATCTACCAATAATTCCAAAGGGGTACTGAATATTTACACATGTATCCATATTTACACATGTGTCCATACATGTGTGATACATATGAAAAAATTACAGAAACATTACCTGGAGTTGTGACTATTTTGAATAAATCGAGAGATTCGTCTGACTCTTAAACAGCAGTGATATATATTCCATGAAGCTATTAGTTCTTTCCGAAATAGTGCACTAATGAAATGCAGTGCCAATGGGAATTTTCTTGGAATTAGCCTAAATGATTCCACAAGTTTTCTGGAAGAATGAATAAGTGAGCATATCAATGAACGTCCTCAAAAAAGAAAAGGAAGGAGAGAACACCCTCCATCCAATTTTCAAAAAGCAATAATAGGTAAAGTAATAGCTGAGCAAAACTGAAAATATTCCCTTCTACTCTGAGCCATGCTCCTCTTCTACACACACGAGCCATTGGGGAAAAAGGTCTGAGAACCAGCTGATGAAATCTGGTGGAACTCAAGTTTGCGGTAACCACTTAATTCCCCAATTTTAATTAAATAAGAATTTAATTAATGAATTAACTAATAAGCACTATTATTTTTCACAAGGCTTTGCTTTCCCAACAGTAACTCACTATGCTATGATTGGGGTTAATTGCTTCCCATAGCTTGTTTCATGTGATGAAAATAGGAATATTTTTATTGTGCTTTTAACTTTTTAAAACAGATGTATTTATTTGAAAGGCAGAGTTACAGAGAGAAAAGGGGGTGGAGAAAGAGAGAGAGGGAGAGAGGGAGAGAAAGAGAGAGATCGCTCTTCCATCTGCTGGTTCACTCCCTAGGTGGCTGCAATGGCTAGCGCTGGGCCTGGCTGAAGTCAGGAGCCAGGAGCTTCTTCTGGGTCTCCCATGTGGGTGGCAGGGGTCTAAATTCTTGGGCCATCTTCTGCCTCCTTCCCAGGCACATTAGCAGGGAGCTTAATCATAAATAGAGCAGCCACGACTTGAACTGGTGCTCACATGGGATGCTAGCATTGCAGACAGCAGCTTACTCTGCTACACCACAGTGCTGGCCCCTTGTGCTTTTAACTTTTAAAAGAAATTCTAGTACACGTATTGGAAAAAGGAGGCACAACTCTCACTCCAGATGGCTGGTGACGAATCTGTGAGAACTGCTATGAGTGAATTGGACTTTGAGGTGCGAGGGTATGTTGCATTTTGACCAATGTTGGCCGTGTTTGTTGATTTTTTTTTTTTTTTGGACAGGCAGAGTGGACAGTGAGAGAGAGAGACAGAGAGAAAGGTCTTCCTTTGCCGTTGGTTCACCCTCCAATGGCCCCCGCGGCCGGCCTGCTGCAGCCGGCGCACCACGCCTATCCGAAGGCAGGAGCGCACTGCGCTGATCCGATAGCAGGAGCCAGGTGCTTCTCCTGGTCTCCCATGCGGGTGCAGGGCCCAAGGACCCAGGCCATCCTCCACTGCATTCCCTGGCCACAGCAGAGAGCTGGCCTGGAAGAGGGGCAACCGGGACAGAATCCGGCACCCTGACCAGGACTAGAACCCGGGGTGCCGGCACCGCAAGGTGGACGTGTTTGTTGATCTTAAAAATGGAGAAATGGAAATGTTTGTATTTCCAAACTCAGATTTCTTTAAAGTACCAAGGTTTAGGCTCTTTTCTTGGATGTTATTGTTTAAAACATGGTTCTCTGAGATCACACGGTCAGGCTGTATGAAAACGGAAGTTCATTTGTTTAAACTTATCGGCGGGAAACTCGCTCGTATAACCTTGTTCCATAGGCCTTTTCACTGTAAGAATAATTTGAAAGAAGGATGCCAACAACACATAATATCTTTAGAGAGCGAGAGGGAGACACTCAGCCACCCGCTCCCAGAGATGCTCACACACAGTGAGATGAACCAGTTGGCAGTGACACCCAAGCCACTCTGAGTTCAAAGTAGGAGCCACCTCAGAGTTCCCACCATCTGAAGAGGACCTTGGCTTTTTCCTTTGAAGCGTTTCCTTTGAAGGTCAAGGTAAAAGGTCCGTGTTGACTCAAGAAATTGCTAATCTATAGAAGGATGTGGCCTCTGCTCCATCACACATTTGTAACGTTCACATGAGGTTAACAAAACAAATGGCTGTGACGGAAATGCGTGAGCTGGGGCCCTGCTTTCTTTTCAACTGTCCCTGTGGCAGGAGCATTTCTCCGAGATCAGATAGGCCCCAGGCTAAGAGAGAAATCCGAATCAGATCCTGAGTTAATTTCGAGTTTCTTGAATTTCTGTCGTCAGGAATTCGTGTTCTGCAGTGGGCTGCTGCTTGCCAAGATGATGCAGGCAGAACTCAGAGTCACAAGATCTGAGTCAAAATCCCGAATCTTCCTTAATTAAGCAGTATCATCCCTGGCAGGTTTTCTCAGTTGCTCTTCTCCACCTGCCTCATACTAGGTCCTGCCAAACAATTTCTTTAAACAAGCTGAATAGTTTTAAAAACCCAACATTTTCTGAGAAATATTTTGAATATAGAACCCAGAAATAGGTAGGACTTACAAACTGAACTCTAAGATCTAGATGAATTCTAAGAGCATTCAGCTGGCTCATTGACACTCAAAAAAGCATTTTTCAACAATGCTACAGCATCACCAGAAGGCTGTGACTTTTATTTTGTTATCTTCGATTCCTAGCATCCTGAATCCTGCTAATTAGGAAATACTGCATACTTCCCCCACACTCATCCCTACTCCCATCCACACAAATACTGGGCCCAAATTGTTGGTGTACAGAAGATGGTGTGTATCAGGTATTGAATCTAAAAGCCTTTTTCTTCTGGAGAAGATGTACTGTCTGGAAGAAAAAACTGGAAATTTGAGACAAGAAACTTTGGTCAAATATTTTGTTATGCAATTGATGCAGGTGACGCCTCCCCAAATACCACCCCCCTTGCTAATAAGGTCACTCATGGAATTTGGAATGGATGTTGCATATGCTAGCCACCAAATGGCCCGCCTCAGAGTCCCAAGGGGTCCTATGTTTGGATAAAGTCTCTCTAACCCCTCTGTTATTGTTTATTCGAGTACTGATTCAAGGACCTTCTTCCATCTCACCCCCTCCCCACCAGCCACCACCACCAAAGAAATACCACCCAGAAAGCTAAGAGATCAACCACAGAGTGTGCGAAATGGGTGAGGATAGACTATATTACTTTAAAGAGGTAAAGGAACAGGCATGCTTGGAGTTAAAGGAGTGGATTTTGCTACCCCAAGTTAGGATTTTAAATGTAATTATGGATATAGATAAATGCATATTATTTACAGAGAGAAACATATATATAAATCTAGCTATCAGTTATCTATATCTTCTATTATCTATTATCTATCTATATAGTTATATCATCTATTCATGTGTGTCTTATGGTCCAATGTCTGGGGATACTCATATAGTGCACATAAATTACATTTTTACAGCTACTTTACTGCTAGGACTAAAGAAGTTTTCTCCATATTGATAACATTTTCCATCTTCTCAAAGTTCTAAGTTCATTGAATCTACATGAAAGTCATTTTCCTTATGTGAAAGTAAGTTACCATCCCAGGTCACTTTGGGAGGCTGAACCTTTCCCCATCTAGGAGTGGGGCTGGCCAAAGCCACACTGGATGCTCTCCCCAGGCCTTTGGCAGTCTGGATTGTAGAAGAGGGTCAAGAACACCTGTGCTGGTCCTCCATCTGGTCTCCTAGGTGGGTGGTGGGCTTCTCACCTGGCAGTCTTTCAGGCCAGCATGTGAATGAAGGCGCCTACGTGGATGTTCCGAAGCAATCTGTCAGGAGAATGTTGCTGAAACCCAAGTGGGGACACCGGGTTTGCCAGTGATGTGTCCACCATTTGGTCCCCTCAAGAGATGTTGGTTCAGCTGCTTGGGGAGGGATGGGAATGATATCTGGGGACACAGCGCAGAGGCCTGGATTGTTTCTGAGGTGTGGTTTGATGGTTGTGATTAATTGCGGAGATTGAGATGGAACACGTTTGTAGGAGATAAAGGGACTGATGTTTTAGAAATTTAGAAAGCGTTCAGCCATGAATTTTGTTGATAATGAGCAGTTGCTCACACATTCAACATTAAGATTTTGTTTGCAATAATTGTTTTATGCTCAATTCTTCTTCGGTCAATTCTCCACATTGCTACTGGACACAAGACATTGTGACCTTGGTTAAAATCTCTCAAGGAGGTAGAATGATAACAGAAATCCTGTTTAGAAAATTCATCTTTCTGCTTTTCTATGTTTTTTTTTTCATATTGTCTACAAAAACAAGTGTTCTGAAAGGATACTTTACATGAAATTATTTTCCTTTTAGATTTGAAACACAGAGAGAGACAGTGGCAGAAAGAGTTCCCATTTGCGGGCATACTTTTCAGATGCCTGCAGGGGACAGCACTGGGCTGAGGCTGGACTTGGGAGTCAGGAACTCAATCTGGGTCCCCATGTGGGTGACAGGAACCCGATTACTTGAGCCCTCATCACTGCCTTCCAAGGTCTGCATTAGCAGGAGGCTGGAGTTAGGAGATGGAGCCAAGACTAGAATCTAGGCACTCTGATATGAAATACAAGAATCTTAACTGCTAGACTGACCACCTGCTCCTAAACATATTTCTAAAGAAATCTTTTTATATATTTCTTTGCCTTTAGGATAAAGTATATATTTGTCACCAGTGACAAGAGCCTCCATCTCTCAAGTTCCTACTTGCCCACTGAGTGTTCACCAATGAGCTACCCTCTAATATGCACCTCCAACCGGGTGCAACTGCTCTCCATCTCTCTCTTTTGGCTCCTTGATTAACACTTCTTTTGTCCTTCAAGACTTAGTCCAAGAATTGTCTCCCAGTTGCCACCAACTCCGACCCTATCCCCTACACCAGTATCTTCTCCCATAGTCAACCAAAGCAGAGTCCTAAGAAGATTCTAGAAAATGTGTTATGATATTAGTCATACCTGGAGAAGAGAGGAAAATGTGAGCACTTTGAAGATTTAGGATGTCTTTGTAGAATACACAATGCTTCTCTAAGTTTGATTTCCTGCTTACGTCCAGTATTGGCTCAAAGTCCAATTTCCTGGTGGGAAAAGATAGAAAAAGTAGATTTATAATTATTATAAAAATTATAAACCCTTATACACACAGAATTTAGAGTTTTCAAAAATGCTTTCATAGTGATATTGTATTTAACTCACAACCAATGTTCTGAGCTGAATATGGTACAAACTATGCTTCCTCATTTGGTGCCAAACTTTTTGGAGTTAATGATGCCAGGGTTCAGAGAAATGAATTATTATGTTCAAGAGCTCACATTTAATTCATGCAAGAGTCAGAGGAAACCAACTACAAATGCTTTGCTCTTTTGTTATATTAAGGGACCTTTAAGATTGGCCGGCGCCGCGGCTCACTAGGCTAATCCTCCACCTAGTGGCGCCGGCACACCGGGTTCTAGTCCCGGTCGGGGCGCCGGATTCTGTCCAGGTTGCCCCTCTTCCAGGCCAGCTCTCTGCTGTGGCCCGGGAGTGCAGTGGAGGATGGCCCAAGTGCTTGGGCCCTGCACCCCTGGGAGACCAGGAGAAGCAACTGGCTCCTGGCTCCTGGCTCCTGCCTTCGGATAGGCGCGGTGCGCCGGCCGCAGCAGGCCGGCCGCGGGGGCCATTGGAGGGTGAACCAACGGCAAAGGAAGACCTTTCTCTCTGTCTCTCTCTCTCACTGTCCACTCTGCCTGTCAAAAAAAAAAAAAAAAAAAAAAAGACCTTGACCTTTAAGATAAGCTGGTGTTAGAAGGTAGCTTAATATATATTGAGTCAAGATTCCACCCAGTTTTGAATCCCTTCTGCCTGTTCTTCCACAGGCCTCCCCTGGCCAACATGCAGTCTTGTCACCCTGCTCCTCATTACCAGACCCAGGGACAGGGAGTTCACTGCATCCTTTTTTCTATCCTTTAATGACTGATAAATCACAGCCTTTACTGTAAAATTCTCCACGCTTGGTGTTGTGCTCAGTGTTTTACAAGTAAGGAGCCACCTCACATGATAGCAAATACTATTTCTAGTTTACAGAGGAGGAATTTGAGACACAGAAAGGGTTGAGTGTCTTAGGTATGGTCTTATAGAAAGTTTCTTACAGCACTGGGATTCAAACCCAGTTTGCCTGAGTCCTACCATATTACATGACTATTTACCCAAATCAAATTTCCTATGCTTTTTAACTATCGGCTTTACTTTTTGGTACCCCCTCAAAGATAGTATAAGTTCTTTTTATATGAGACAACATTCAATACTCTATTGGCAGGCAACTGTTTTGTTTTGTCAGAACCTCCTTATCCCAGGCCAGTTGTTACCAGCCTTTATACCTTTTTAAGTTTGATAGTTTCAGATTCTCTCTCCAACTTTCCAATTGCTCATTTGTGTTTCACCAGTTTGTCTATGTCTTAATGAAAATATTGCACACAAAGTGAAATGTGATAGTTGAGGTGCTGTTTGACCAGCAGTATAAATAATGTGACTAATTTTGAACTGATTTAACAATAAAACCACAGGCATTTCATAGATGATTACTCTAAGCTATGGTTCCTTTATCCTGACCTTAGGCCACTTGTTTTTTGGACCCACATATAGCTAGAACTTCACATATAACTCTAGAAAAACCTCACTTTACATTTGCTTCTCCTTATAGCCTATCAAGATCTGTTTGTCAACAACTTATTGCTACTGTCTATTCTATTTGTTTGTGTCTCAATCTTGTGGGATCTGCAAATCTATTTCTTCTGTATCTTTATGCTAGTCGTTGATTTCAAACATTAACAAAACATACAACATTTCCAAGTTTGATATCTATCTATATTCTATAGATATTTAACCCTTTATGGATTTTCCTAATTGCCCTTAAATCCAGTAAACTATTTCTCCATTTGGTCCATATAGATATCAAGACACCTTTTACTAATTTTGCTGAAAAAAGATAGACTGAGGCAGTTATCTTGTAGCCCTATCCCCAGCAAATTTATTCATTCATCCAACTATTGCCAATAACTTGTCATCTCATAATGCTAAACACAGTGGAAGATGCAATGATAAACATGCTGTGGTTTATGTCCACAAGATGCTTGCGTAATAGACTGAGAGAAAAACACAAGAAGACCATGCCGGGGGAATACGATCAATCAGTGAGGATGGTACCCACCACCCCAGGTCCTGCAAATCTGGTGTGAAGAGGTGATGGGATGAGGAAAGGAAGACAGGCCTTGGAGTCACATAACTTTTTTTTAAAGATTTATTTATTTATTCAAAAGTCAGAATTACGCAGAGAGGCAGAGAGAGAGAGGTCTTCCATCCGATGGTTCACTCCCCAATTGGCCTCAACGGCTGGAGCTGCGCTGATCTGAAGGGAGGAGCCAGGAGCTTCTTCCAGGTTTCCCACACGGGTGCAGGGGCCCAATGACTCGGGCCATCTTCTATTGCTTTCCCAGGCTCACTAGCATAGAGCTGGATAAGAAGAGGAGCAGCCGGGACTTGAACTGGTACCCACATGGGATGCCGGCACTTCAGGCCAGGGCTTTAACCCACTGCACCACAGCGACCTGACCGACCTGACTTTCTAAGGAAGAAACAAGCCAAGAGATATGAGGAAAATTGCTAGGGATTACAAAAGTACCCAGTGACAGAACTGGGTCTTGTAGATTTAAGTTCAGTCTCCTTTTCGCTATACATTTTGCTCAGGATCACTTCCCACCTCAGTCTTAACCATATATGTATCTTACAACAGGATTAAAAGATTTTCCACAGCTATAATTTACTAGACTCATTATGTTTGGTAGACTATTAATACTCTATTGATATTATTAACTAATGGTCTATTAAATAAGAATGTTCACTGAATTGGTACTCCAATCATTTTCCTGAAAGAAATCCAAAAAGACGGGCCACCTGCAGAAGCTTATCATTTAATACAAATACTTGGGCAGGTGCGCCCATCGCTTTCTCTCCTTAGCTCTGTATTTGCATCCATCTGCTCCCCACGCTTTCCCATTCTTTGTGTATGCCTGCCCAAATCATCCACTAATTATCAATTTTAATTCAAGTCTTAGACTCTCACCTGGTTGGCAACAGATGGAGTTGTACTATTTCATTCTAATCATTTCAGGAAGCTGAAGAATATATTGATGTTTAAGACATAAGAGAAAGTATTCAGCTTAGAAAAGGAGCAAGCATCACAGGGAAAAAAGAGAAAGTTATATGAAGCAAATGTAAAACTGAACTAGAAACCAAAACAATAAAATTGATAATTAAATAACAGATTTGCTCATTTGGCAACTCTAGCCAAAGGAGCCTCTAGGAAATCTCAGAAGTAAACACGCACATAAAACACTCATAAAATTGGAAAAAGACCAAATCACCTAAAGAGTATAAAATTCTGGGGCGGACATTGTGTCACAACAGGTGAAGCTGCACTTTGGATGCCTGTGTCCCATATTGGAGTGCCTAGGGTTGAGTCCCGCCTCTGCTTCCGGTTCAGTTTCCTGCTAGTGTGCCCAGGAGAAGCACACGATGGCACTACTACTGGAGTCCTGTCTCCCATCAGGGAGGATCAGGATGGAGCTCCTTACTCCTGGCTTCTACCTGGCCCAGCCCTGGGTATTTCAGGCATTTGAGGAGTAAGCCAGTGAATGGAAGAACTCTGTCGTGTTCTGTTACTGCCTTTCAAACAAACAAATGAATAAAACTTTTTTTTAAAAAAAGCTAATGATTCTTTTAAAATATAAAATTCTATAAATGATTTAATAAAACATCATATATAATTTTATTAAATGTAAATACTTCAATACAATGATTTTCCAGAAAATATATTATCCAAAAGTAGAAATTCCAAAGAAAGGATAACTGTGGAAATAATCGAGGATGTCGAAGAACCTTCACCAAAAGGAATTCAGATAAAGGGTTCACAGCTGAATACTTCCAGACACTCCTTCCAGACCTTTAATCAAAAGATAATTCCTGTGTTACATAAAACCTTCCAGAGAACAGAAATATGAAGAATTACCAAATTTCTCAGGCCCAATTCCAAATCAGGTAAAGATGGTGAATAAAACAGAAAGCCAATAAGGACAAGGACAATTAAAGACCAACCCTTCCGAAATCAACAATAATGCATTAGGAGAGGGACATATCATAATCTAGTTAAGTTGCACCAGAAATATAGGAATATTCCCAAAAATAATAATATAGCATTTTAATTTTTAACTATGCTCCTTAATTGATTTAAATTAAATATTATTCAAGATTCAAAATAGTTTCAGTAGGACTAAAAGCCCATTTACTCGTTTCCCTAAGAAGATAAAGAATATGTATTCCAAAGAACTAATCAACATTCTATTAGATGTAGAGCAAATATTTTTGAAAATATTAAATTAATTAATTCTACTCCCCTTTGAATTTATTCCTCAGGTAGCTCTCCACCTCCTAAACTTGACTTCTATAGAAGCTATGGGTTCCAAAGTCTTTTTTTTTTTTTTCGAGAGAAAACCACCAGAAACACCACCCACACCATCACCTGTCAATATCCACAGAATTAGCAGCAACCAGGCAGAGAGGTATCCAGCCTGAATGTTGCCAGGGTTTCCCCACAGATTGGCATCTTGGTCATGAAACTGATGTTCCTTGCCGGAAGGAGGCTATGACCAAGGAAAAATAAGAGCTTACTGTTTCCAGCCCAAAGGTTTGGAAGGAAGAAGGAAAAGAGAAGGAAAAGAGAAGAGAGCATCAAAGGATGCAAGATAAGAGACATATTCCAAGCTCCTCCTGGAGCTTTGAAACCTGGAACAAGAGAGACACAGGTTAGCATGACACTGACAACGCTGTGGCCCAGCATTGTCCCAGAGAGGGCGCTGAGCTCTCCCTCAGCCTCCCACATGAACTGAGCAGTTCCAGAAGCTGATCCTTTAGGGAAAAAACTGGAAGGAAGGGAGAGGAGTTGAGAACTAGGGGTCCCTCGTGGGGAGGAGCTGTATGAAGGACATAGGTCTGTCCATAGGTCACCACCTTTTGACCGAACCACTAGCCACAGTCATCACCTGCCAATTCCCACAGGATCAGTAGTGAGCCAGGCAGACAGGCGTTGCCATGAAGAGATCAGTGAGATTCCGAGGGGACTGGTACACATCTGAGGATATTTCCACTGGCATGAGACTAGCGACTGCCTACAAGATGAGCAATCGTGTGATCTTATAGTTTAACATCACAACTAATCATCACAGACATGTAAATGATATGACCAGGACTTACTCTTTATAATCTTAGTCTTTATAGTCTTGTTATAGATGAATTGATTAAAGAGTCAAAAAATAAAAGACTAATGGTAAAAGAGAATGATCACAGATGGGGAAAATATCAGCTTTCTAAGTTTTGAAGTAATGAAATAAGTTTGAAAGGCAATAACTGCAAATTCCTTATAGATAACCTAAGAGCTTCAATCAAATACCACAAAAATAGATCCTTTAAATATATTCTTGATGTAATAATAGAGGATCTTTCTTTAAAAAATAAAGAAAATTTATTTGAACATATGCGCCATTTAGGGAAATATGCCTGCTTTTAAGGTATTAGTTTTTCCCACTTAAATAAAACAAAAATGTGGATGTTTGCTTTTATCATCATTTAATATTGTTTTTAAAATTCTGGGTAATACAATAAAAATAAAATACATAATGATTGTAAATGGAAAGATAAGCTATACTTATTTGCAAAGGATGATACTTCTAAAAAATCCTGGAGAATCATCTGAAAATCCTTTGGAATAGTGGTTCCCAAATTTCTCTCTGTCTTAAAATGTACCTAAGGAATGTCACAAGGATTTTGGTGCTTGTGTCTCGTCCAGAAGCTGCAACTTAACTGGTCTGGGGTGTGTCCTGGACTTTGGAATTTTTCAAAATCCCTAGGGGATTCTAATGTGCAGACAAATATGATAATCACTTTATAATTAATAAGTGAGCTCAGTACATCAACTAGATTCAAGGTCGTTGTACAAAAGTAGGTTTCCTACCCTACAAATAAGTAGTTAGAAAATAAGAACAGAAAAAAAAATCTCATTTATAAGAGTGACAAATGTAAAAATACCCAAGAAGTATATTACTAAGAAAAGTGTAATATTTGTGCAATGTAAATTATAATATTTTACTAGGAGACATAGCAGAAAGTTTAAATAAGTTAAGAGACATAGAATGTTTATAAATACAGGGCAGTTCCACACTGTACCAGAGGAGGATTTCGAAAGAAGGGGCTGGGCCTATGCTGTGGTGCAGTGGGTTAATACCTATGGTATTAATACCATATGAGTGCCTGTTTGAGACCCGGTTGCTCCACTTCCAATCCAATTCTGTGCTATGGCCTGGGAAAGCAGTGGAGGATGGCCCAAGTCCTTGGTCCCTGCACCCGCATGGGAGACCCGGAGGAGGTTCCTGGCTCCTGGCTTCAGATCAGCGCAGCTCCGGCCATTGTGGCCATCTGGAGAGTGAACCAGCGGATGGTAGACCTCTCTCTCTGTCTCTACCTCTCTCTGTAACTCTGCCTGTCAAATAAAAAAAATAAAGCTTAAACAAAAAAAGAGAGAAGGGGTTGAAAAGTAAAATCCTAAGAAAGTAATCTCAAATTTGAATAAATGGATTTTTTTTGACAGGCAGAGTGGACAGAGAGAGAGAGAGACAGAGAGAAAGGTCTTCCTTTGCCGTTGGTTCACCCTGCAATGGCTGTTGCAGCCGGTGCACTGCGCTGATCCGAAGCCAGGAGCCAGGTGCCTCTCCTGGTCTCCCATGAGGGTGCAGGGCCCAAGGACTTGGGCCATCCTCCACTGCACTCCCTGGCCACAGCAGAGAGATGGAGTGGAAGAGGAGCAACCAGGACAGAATCCGGCGCTCCGACCAGGATTAGAACTCGGGGTGTCGGTGCCGCAGGCGGAGGATTAGCCTATTGAGCCGTGGCGCCAGCCTTGAATAAATGGATTTTTAAAAAGTTTAAAAAATCATGTTCAAAAAATAACAATGGAGTTTGCTTTACTAGGTGTTAAGTGAGTTTATAAAGGTGTAATTTTAGTCTAAGAAAAAGAAGATTAGTAAGAAAACATTTGCAGCAAATAACAAAAGATTAATATTTGTAGCTCATAAAAGGCTATTAAAATAAAAAATTGAGGTCACAAAATGAAAACGACGGACAGACATAAAACAGTGTGCAAAAAAAGATCATGAATGAAAATTTTTATTAAAAATCTTAAGAGACACATGAAAATTATATTTATGGTATACCATATGGTGTTTTGCTATATGAATAGATTGTGCTGTCCAATCAGGGTTAACATATCTATCTCCTCAAATGTTTAACATTTCATTATAGTGAAAGCATTTCTTCAAGATTTGTGTGTGTGTGTGTGTGTGTGCGTGCAGTACATTAATATTATAATCACCTTTCTGTGTTGCAGAATCCTGGAATTTTTTCCTCCTATCTAATTGTAACATAGTAACTGTTAATCAAACTTTCCCTACCCTTTCCAGTCCCCTTCCCTCCTTAGCCTCTATTAACCATTATACTTTTAACTTCTATGAGATCGCTATTTCTAATTTATTGATTGGCAAGGTAAAAAACCCAAAAACACGGCCCTCACTGAAGCGGGTGAGGGGGTGAGGGGAAGGAGCTCTGTGAGACAGCCAAACGTTGATGGGTCTGTAGTTGATCCTTATCTTTCTGGAAAGCGAATTGGCAACATATACCCAGTATCTTAAAATATTTTTTCTCTGACACATAATCCCAGTTCTAAGACTATTCTTTCCCAACAGGAAGACAAGGATTTACATCTAAGGGTAGTATGAATGCTATACAAGATTGGAACTGACCTACATGTCTAGCAATAGAGAAACAGATGAACAGGTCTGTAAGATCCATCCTTATAGTGGGAGAGTGTGGGACAAATAAGAGGGGACTTCAGAAAGTTCTTGGAAAAATACAATTAAAAATAAGTATATGTTGGTGGACAAATATTTTGAAATCTATGTATAGTGTTTTCTGTAAATTTTTTGAAAACTCCTTGTCCTTTACTTTTGCAAACAGATAAAAATAATTTTTAACGCATTTATTGATGTTAGAAAACAAAGAAGAGACAGAAATATGCTAAAATTTAGGTAGTGACAAGTAGCAGGCTTTTTTCTATATTAGATTATTTTAACACCAGTATTTGTTTTTATAACAAATATTATTAGTATTAGTTTATGAACAGAGATAAAGACAGGGAGAAAAGGAAAAGAAACAAGAGAAAGACTAATGACTAAATATTGTGGAAAACCCATATTTATAAAAGCATGACAATTAATAGGTAAATAGGAAAATGACAAAATAATTTACATAAAGAAAAGTTAACATTGTACCATATTAAATGTTGTTCATAAAGAAATCTAAGTTAAGGTGCCGATTCATGGCTAAAAGTGAACTGAAAACTTAAACTAATTTCCAGTGTTGAGGAGGTTAGAGTGGAAATAATCATACATATAAAAAGTTGGAGCATCGTAAACTGATGCAATAGTTTTTTAAAAGCAATTTGATTCCAAACATTAAAAGCTCTAATAATGTCCACAGCCTTTGAAAAGCCTAATCTCACTTGGGAAATGCTTCTGAAGAAAGTATTCAAAAAGGAAAAGATAGAAAAAAGACGTCCATTGCAGTTTTAATTAAAGTGTTAATCTTGAAAATACTGTAGAGAACAAGACACATCATGATACATCAACCCCATGGACTCTTGGGATGCTATAAAACTAAGGAAGATGTGTGGTTTCCATCTTGAGTGCAGAATAAATGCAGAAGGCAAAACTGTATGTAGACAACTGATGACATTAGGAAACAGAGACTAGGAAGGAAAAAAATGTGCTAGGATGGTGAAATTATAGATTCATTTCCTTTATGTAATTGTATATATAATTATATAACAATTACATATATAATCAAATTACATAATATATAAATTATATACTATAAATCATAAATTAGATGATATGTTATCTAATTATATATATTATAGAATAATTAACATAATTGCTTCATATAATATATATTATATATAATAATTATGTGTAATTGTTTTAACAGTGGGCAAAAATAGAAGGGGAGAAGTATTAGAGAAAAGGGAGCAAAGGGGAAAATAGTCTTTATGCATTAATTACACACAAATTTAAGCATCAATTGAAGATAAAGACCTTTAATGTACCTGCAAAGTAGGTATTGTCTTCATTTCCATAGGTGAGTAGATAGCAGCCTGAACAGGCAAGTCACTTTAAATTCTGGAATTAAAATGTAGTCCCTCTTCCAGTTCCATTCTGCCTCCTGCCTCTAAATGTGTATACACTGCTGGCTGTTAGCCTTTATGTGTCATAGTTTTATTTGGATATGATGGAAGTTATGAAACATCTTCTCCAGAAAAACTTTCAAGAATGCATAAAATTTGCATGTCAGCACTTCCTAAGGGTAAGGTCACCATGAACCTTGTTGTATGGCTGTTGGCCTGGAAAATCAATAGTGCCACTTTTCATTCTCGAAGTCCTTCTGATTTGGATTATAAATTACATGATTATCTTTAATTAAAGGCCACGCATGGTCTTTTCCTTTTCCTCTTGTCAACCCCCAGCCTACCCTTTTATGTTTCCACTTGTGTGACTTCTTTAAGTAAAGCATCCAAACAGAGGCATTTTCTCTACATACCCAGTGTGAGGAGAGAAGTCATGAACAGGGAATGACCATCTACCTTATCTTGTCTGGTGTATCAGCTATATCTTGAAAGTACTGGTCAGCAGATAGCATGGAACTTTTGCCTGGGTACAAGAAGTCTTGTCAGGACTCAACAGTTGCCTGCATTTGGGACCTAAATGCTTTGGTGAGGGTTAAGAGATGAGTCCTGGAGGCCCAGGACATGCAGTATGGTACTAGGAGAAAGTCAACTACCAGGGGACACCCCAAATATGTCCCCTGGCCATACTTGGTCAGATTGGACCAGCTTGACATCTGTGGTTCATGATCAGGCAAAACAGTAGAAACATATTGGATACTGGCTCTGGAGAAATTGTGGCAGCTGCTGGGAGGTCTGTGTTCCTTCATGCTGGCGTGGGGATGATGCTGGTTTTGTTGTTGTCCTCAAAGCCCAGAGGGGCTGAGGGAAAACCATGGATATTAATGAGAAGCGCTGCCCACATGGAGGGCAGAGAAGACATGATGGACAAGCATACGGCAAGGAGTTGCTCCTTCTTGCCTCTGACTCAATCTGTCCAAAGCAAGGCTTCTTGACCTGGGATCCATGAACTCAACTGAGAGAAAAATCCATCATTATTTGCATTAACCTATCCTACAAATAATCACTTTGGATTTGTATGAATCTGGGTAACCAGTCACAGCAATAGGAATAGTAAAAATGGCTTTTTCACCATCAAAATCACTGATACTCTTATAGATGGTTCCAGTGTACATTTTTTAAAGATTTATTTTATTTCATTTTTTGGCAAGATCAACTTTCTTTTTTATTTATTTATATATATTAATTTTATTTAAGTTATTCAAATTTCATATATAAAGATTTAGGAACATAGTGACATTCCCCCCCTTCCGTCCCACCGATGCTCCAACACTTTTTCCTCCTCCCTCTCACGTTCCTTCTCTTTTATATTTATATTTACAAAGAGATTTATGTTCTCTTTACTTAATAATCATATAGTTAACCCTACACTAAGTAAAAGATTTCAACAAATACTATGAAGAAACAAGAAAAGAAAAAACAAAACAAAACACTGTTCTTCAGTGGAAGACACAAGGGCTGTAACAATCCTTGAATCTCACAATGTCTATTTCAGTCCAATACATTATATTTCAGGTACTCTATTAGTTACCTTGGATCAAGGAAAACATGTGATAGCTGTCTTCTGGGACTGGCTTTTTTTAAAAATTTTTTTTATTTGACAGAGTTATAGACAGTGAGAGAGAAAGACAGAGAGAAAGGTCTTCCTTCTGTTGGTTCACCCCCCAAAATGGCCGCCACGGCTGGTGCTGCTCTGATCCAAAGCCAAGAGCGCGGTGCTTCTTCCTGGTCTCCCATGCAGGTGCAGGGCCCAAGCACTTGGGCCATCCTCCACTGCCTTCCCAGGCCACAGCAGAGAGCTGGACTGGAAGAGGGGCAGTTGGGACTAGAACTGGCACCCATATGGGATGCCGGTGCCACAGGTGGAGGATTAACCAAGTGAGCCACGGCGCCGGCCCCCAGGACTGGCTTATTTAAGTATAATGGTTTCTGGTTGCATCCATTTGTTGCAAAAGATAGGATTTCATTTTTTTTTACAGTTAAGTAGTACTCCATAGTGTATATATACCACAGTTGATGGGCATATGGGTTGATTCCATTACTTTGCTATTATGAATTTTGCTGCAGTGAACATGGGGGTACAGATAAACAGTTTCATATGCTGATTTCTTTTGTTTGGGTAAATTTCCAGGACTTGGATGGCTGGATCATATGTTAGGTCTGTATTCAGATTTCTGAGCTATCTCCATACTGTCTTCCACAGTATCAGTTTACATTCACACCAGCAGTGGCCATGGGTACCTTTTCCCCCACATCCTCACCAGCATTTGTCATTTGTTGATTTCTGTATGTGAACCATTCTAACTGGAGTGAGGTGAAACTTCACTGTGGTTTTGATTTGCATTTCCCTGATGGCTAGCAGTCCTGAGCATTTTCTCAAGTGTCTGTTGGCCATTTGAATTTCCCTTCTTGAAGAATGTCTGTTCAAGTCTTTTGCCCATTTCTTAACTGGATTGTTTGTTTTGTTGTTGAATTTCTTGAGCATTTTATAAATTCTGGATGTTAACCTTTTATCAGTTACATAGTTTCAAAAATGTTCTCCCATTCTGTCAGTTGCCTCTTCACTTTGCTGAGTGTTTTTTTTTAAATCATTCAGTACTGAGTTCATTTGCATTAGGAGAACTTCATACTTTATTTTTTTTTATTTGACAGAGTTAGACAGTGAGAGAGAAAGACAGAGAGAAAGGTCTTCCTCCTGTTAGTTCACCCCCCAAATGGCCGCTGCTGCTGGAGCTATGGCAATCCGAAGCTAGGAGTCAGGTGCTTCCTCCTGGTCTTCCACACAGGTGCAGGGCCCAAGCACTTGGGCCATCCTCCACTGCCCTCCCGGGCCACAGCAGAGAGCTGGACTGGAAGAGGAGCAACCAGGACCAGAACCTGGCACCCATATAGGATGCTGGCACTGCAGGTAGAGGATTAACCAAGTGAGCCACGAAGCCGGCCCCGCCGGGTGTTGCTTTTGCATTGCAGAATGTCCTCAGCTTGATAAAATCTCATTTGTCAATTTTGGCTTTGATTGCCTGTGCTTCTGAGGTCTTTTCCAAGAAGTCTGCCTATGCCAAATGTCTTGCAGAGTTTCCCCACTGTTCTGTAGTTATTTGATGGTATCAGGTCATAGATTGAGGTCTTTAATCCATTTTGAGTGAATTTTTGTGTAAGGTGTAAAATAGGGGTCTACAAACTTTGGCACATGGAGATCCAGGTTCCCCAGCACCATTTGGTAAAGAGATGTCCTTGGTCCAGGGATTGATTTTAGCTCCTTTGTCCAAGATATGTTGCATGGTTTGATTTCTGGAGTTTCTATTTTGTTCCATTGGTCTATAAGTCTGATTTTGTGCCAGTACCAGGCTGTTCTGATTATAACTGCCTGGTAATATGTCTTGAAATCAGGGATTGTGAGGCCTCCAATATCGGTCAAGTCCATTTGGTCCATAGTATCAATTAACTCTGTTATTTCTTTGTTGATTTTCTGTTTAACTGATCTGTCCATTGATGAAAGTAAGTGTTCAAGCCCTCCATTACTATTTTTTAAAGATTTATTTATTTATTTGAAAGTCAGAGTTACACAGAGAAAGAAGGAAAGGCAGAGAGAGAGGTCTTCCCTGGTTCACTCCCCAGATGGCCACAATGGCTGGAGCTGTGCTGATTGGAAGCCAGGAGCCAAGAGTTTCTTCTGGGTCTCCCACGTGGGTGCAGGGGCCCAAGGACTTGGGCCATCTTCCACTGCTTTCCCAGGCCACAGCAGAGAGTTAAATTGGAAGTGGGCAGCTGGGACTCAAACCGGCACCCATTTGGGATGCCGGCACTGCAGGTTGCAGCCTTACCCACAATGTCACAGCACTTCTCCCTGCCTCTCCCCACAACACTGGCCCATTACTATTGTATTGGAGTCTATGTCTCCCCTTAGATCCATTATCATTTCTTTACATAGCCAGGTGCCCTGTAATTGGGTATGTATACATTTATTATAGTCACATCTTCCTGTTGAATTGATCCCTTAATCATTATAAAGCACTCTTCTTTGTCTCTTTTAACAGCTTTTATGTTAAAGTCTGTTTTGTCTGATATTAGGATGGCAGCACCTGCCCTTTTTCGCTTTCCATTAGCAAGGAATATCTTTTTCCATCTTTTCACTGTGAGTCTGTGTGTATCTTTGTTGGTGAGATGTGTTTCTTGTAGGCAGCAAATAGATGGGTCTTGTTTTTTAATCCATTCAGCCAGTCTTTTAACTAGAAAGTTGAGGCCATTTACATTCAAGGTGACTTTTGATAAGTAACGACTTGGCCCTCCCTTTTTTCCATAAATAATTCCTATTGTTTGCTTTGAATTTCTTTTGTACTTTTGCTGGGGTGTTTTCTGATTTCACAATCTTCCACGATTATGGCTATATTTTTGTGTGTAGCACATCCTTAAGCATCTTTGTTAAGACTGGGAGAGTGGCAACTGCTTCTTTCAATTTCCTTTTGTTGTGGAAAGTTTTATTTCACCTTCACCTATAAAAGGGAGGTTTGCAGGATACAGTGTTCTGCTTTAACAATTTTTTCTTTCAAGACTTGGACTGCATCTCCCCATTCCCTTCTAGCTTGTAGGGTTTCTGATGAGAAGTCAGCTGTAAGTCCAATTGGAGATCTTTTGAATGTAATCTGGCATTTTTCTCATGCACATTTTAGAATGTTTTCTCTATGTTTTACTGTGGAAAGTTTGACCACAATGTGTCATGGTGCAGGTCTTTTCTTATTTGGACATTGCTTTCTTTCTCCAAATTGGGGAATTTTTTTGTAATTATTTCACTAAATAGACCTTCTAGTCCATTCTCTCTTTCTACACCTTCAGGAACTCCTAAAATCCATATGTTGGGTCATTTGATTGTATCCCATATATCTCCAACACTGTTTTCATGTGTTCTATTTGCTTGTTGTTATTTGTTTATTTATTTGGTTTGACTGTAAGATTTCCAGAGATGTCTTCTAGTTCCAATATTCTTTCTTCTGCCTCGCCAAGTCTGCTGTTACGGCTTTCCACTGCATTTTTCATTTGATCTATTGAATTCTTCATTTCTAATATTTCCTTTTGATTTCTCTTTAAAATTCAATTTCATGGGAGAAATTGTCATTCATATCATGGTTTTCTTTAGTTTGTGGATTTGCTTCTGATTGCTTTTGAGTAGTCCTATGGTTAATTTTTTGAATTCCCTTTCTGGAATTTCCTCAGTCTCTTCATCTTCACATTCTAATATTGAAATGTTGTTGTATTCCTTTGGGAGGGTCATGGTATTATCATTATTCTTGTTTTTTAAATTTCTGCGTGTGTTTTTAGGTGTTTGTGGGGTTGATTTTTTTGTTTCTTTGTTTTTGTCCTCTGATGGCTTTTATCTTTGAGCTATGCCTCTGTGGCTTAGCAGGATGTCTGCACTTTTAGTGAATTTCTTCTTTATTTTTTAAAGATTTATTTATTTATTTGAAAGTCAGAGTTACACAAAGAGAGAAGGAAAGGAAGAGAGAAAGAGAGAGAGAGAAGTCTTCCATCTGCTGGTTCACTCTCCAATTGGCTGCAACAGCCGGTGCTGCGCTGATCCAAAGCCAGGAGACAGGAGCTTTTTCCAGGTCTCCCTTTTGGGTGCAGGGGCCCAAAGTCCTGGGCCATCTTACACTGCTTTCCAGGTCATAGCAGAAAGGTGGATTGGAAGTGGAGTAGCTGGGACACAAACCGGGGCCCATATGGGATGCCAGCACTGCATGCGGCAGCTTCACCCACTATGCCTCAATGCTGGCCCCTCAGTGAATTTTGAGAGGTGTGTGGTGGGTGTGGCCAGGGAGCTCTGGTCAGTGCTCCAGGGTGGGGTGAGTATCCAGGGTAACACTGACATCGGGCATGGTTGATCTCAGTTCTCTGGGTGCGAGCCCCCAGTGTGTTCCGTGCCACTGTAAAAACTGCACAGATGATCTCTGCAGTCCTAACTGTGAGCACAGTGAGCATGTGGAGCCACTCACGGTGATCACCCAGAGACCCAGCTACTCCCTGCACCTGCTCACATAACCACTGAGACCCCCGGTCTCAGCACACGAGGCTCCCACAGTCATTGAGTGCTGAGGTTTCTGTTTGCCCTGCCAGCATGCCCAGTAGACAGACAGGCTGATGTTCCCCAAGACAGCTCTGTCTAGGCTTGATCCTGGGAGGCTGCAGATGCCTGACCATCCTACATGGTTGCCCAGCCACCTCCTAGCTAGGCTGGAAGTCAGTGGGGACTGGGGATTGTTTCCTCTGCTGGGATCACTGGGTCACACGGGTACACAGGAGCCACTGGCCGAATGTTGCTCCACCACTGCCACCAGTACTGCTGTAAAGGTGGCGTCCTGTCTCAGCCGGTTACTGTGTGTGCACAGTTGCTGCCCATACCAAATGGTGCCTGCCCTTTCTCTGCCAGGCAGCAGGAGCTGTTGTGGGGAAGCTGGAGAAAGACAAACATGCCCCTTCTACTCCCACTGGGTCCTGGGCAACCGCTAGTCCCCAAGGTCCAGTCCGGACTCACGCTGTGCTCTCCCTCTGGTTATATCGCCATGGGTTGCTCCAGTCGGGTCTCACCTCCATTTCAAAGCTGCCGCCACTCCGCCTCCCAGCCACTGCCATCATGGGCTGTGCCCGTGTTCTTTCTGTACGGCTGTACTTCCATACAGGCCCACGGGGTTCCTCCTGCTCCTGTAGGGTTTCCAGTGTGGTTTTCTCTCCAATTCTGCCCTGAAAGTGCACTTCCTACACCCTTTTCTTTCACTAGTCTAGTGTATCATGTCACTCCCTAATCTACCTTCTTGGCAAAATACTAAAGATTTATTTTATTTATTTCAAAGGCAGAGTTACAGAGAGAGAGAGGGCCAAATGGCCACAATGGCTGGGGCTGGGCCAGGCAGAAGCCAGGAGCCAGGAGCTTCTTCCAGGTCTCCTGCATGGGTGCAGGAGCCCAAGCATTTGGGCCATCCTCCACTGCTTTCCCAGGCACATTAGCGGGAAGCTGGATCAGAAGTGGAGCAGCTAGCACTCCAATTGGCAGCTAAATAGGATGCTGACACTGCAGTTGGTGGCTTTACCCGCTACACCACAATGCCAGTCCCCTTGTAAATATTTCTAAGTAACATTTATGCTCACTAGTTCTTGGAGATTATGGTAATTATCTGAGGTGCCTCTGTTTTTCATGTGTTAAGGATGCATAAATTATGCTAAGATTTGTATTTTTTCAGATTTAAAGAAAATTCTAATGGGTGTGCTTTAATATAATTGATTTTTTCATATTACATATTTTAAATATTTAAGAATATTATTATTTTCATACAGAATCTCTGGGCCTCATCACACTGCTGAAGGGGTTCCTGGCATAGAAGTTATGGCTCACAATGATGAATTATAAAGAACTGGAGCAGAGCAACTGGCAGCCTCCAAATACAAAGGAAAGGTAAGGAAATGGAAAGGCGGGTTGCCTAATATAGTAGGTTTAAGCTGTGCATGTATATTTAAAGGTTGCACTGTATCCTTTAAAATGTGCAAGTGTTATATGTTAATCCAAAATGTAAAAATAAACTTAAAGTATGGGAACACTTGGAAAGTAACATTATCACACCACTCAGTTTTGTCATAGATCACTCTTATGGTGGCTATACAATGTTTCTATTGCGAGATGAAAAATACTTACAGAAATATGAGATATTTCTGGTTAGGCAGTGGTCAATAGAAGCTCCCAGAGGTCCCCTTTGGCATTATCTTGTCTTCCTCTAAATACTCATTCTTATTTTTTTTAAGAGTTATTTTATTTATTTGAAAGAGTTACAGAGAAAGGTAGAGCCAGAGAGAGAGAGGGAGAGAGAGAGAGAGGTCTTCCATCTGCTGGTTCATTTCCGAAATGTCTGCAATGGCCAGAGCTGCACTGTGAAGCCAGGAACCAGGAGCTTCTTCCACATCTCCCATGTGGGTGCAGGGGCCCAAGGACTTGGGCCGTTTTCAACTGCTTTCCCAGGCCAGGCCATAGCAGAGAGCTGGATTGGAAGAGGAGCAGCAAGGACTCGAGCCAGTGCCCATATGGGATGCCAGTGGTGCAGGCTAGGGCTTTAACCCACTGCGCCACAGTGCCGGCCCCCAAATGCTCATTCTCATTCTTATTTTAAAAACTCCTTCCTCTTTCCTTGCTTCCCTTGCTTCAATGTGAATTCTTTCACTTATTTCCCAAGGTTTCTTGTTTTTTTTTTTTTTTTTTTTTTTTTTAATTTTTGACAGGCAGAGTGGACAGTGAGAGAGAGACAGAGAGAGAAAGGTCTTCCTTTGCCGTTGGTTCACCCTCCAATGGCCGCCGCTGCAGCCGGCGCACCGTGCTGATCCGAAGGCAGGAGCCAGGATCCAGGTGCTTTTCCTGGTCTCCCATGGGGTGCAGGGCCCAAGCACCTGGGCCATCCTCCACTGCACTCCCTGGCCATAGCAGAGAGCTGGCCTGGAAGAGGGGCAACCGGGACAGAATCCGGCACCCCAACCGGGACTAGAACCCGGTGTGCCGGCGCCGCAAGGTGGAGGATTAGCCTATTGAGCCACGGCGCCGGCTCCCAAGGTTTCTTGTTTTCAGAACTGAGCAATGGCTGTGTGTCTTTAAAAAATAAAGCTTATTTACTTTCATCTATGAGGGAGGGAGAGAGAGAGAGAGAGAGAGAGAGAATCTTTCATCTGCTAGTTCACTCCTCAAATGCCTACAACAGCCAGGGCTGAGCTAGGGTGATGCCAAGGAGCCCAGAATTCCACCTCGGTCTCCAACATGAGTGAAAGGGCCAAGCACTGAGCCATCATCTCCTGCTGTCCAGGATGCATTAACAGGAAGCTGGATTGGAAGCAAAGTAGTGGGGACTTGAATTGGCACTCTGGTATGGGATGTGGGTGTCTCAAGCTGTGTCTTAATCTACTGTGCCACCACACCCATTTGTGGATGGCTATAGATCTCATGGTCCCAAGAAATAGGATCCTCCCACTTCTATTCCATGGACTTTTTTTTTTTTAAACAGATTTTTGGGTGTTCATATTTTCCCAGTCTGCCCCCTTTATACAACCCAACCTCCCCACAGGAAGTGGGACATGCGTGCCTATTACATAAGTACTCAAGACATCTCATGATTCCACAGGATAATGAGTAAGTAGCCTTGCGTTAGGTTGGCAGAGTGATAAGGAATGTTGAAGGAGTGTGGAGACCTAGATAAATGACAATGCTGATGGAAATCAGCGATAGCATGTTGAAGACTTCTGTACCATTTGCATGATTTACATCATTTCTAACTTAGTTCTCTTTATAGGTCATCTTCTGATATAATCTACAGAATGACTTTCTGAGGCAGATGTTAATAAACACATTTTTACCAGCCAAGTTAAACTGAGGTGCAAATAGGTGAGAGACACACATAATAGCAAAGCCAAAGTTTGAATCTAACCTGTTTTTACACTACATGCCTTTAATCAGTAATACTAACTCATCTCCCTCAGATTTGGGAACCTTTCTAATTCTCCAAAATATATATAGTGATATGGAGATGAACCTTATTATTGTCCATATAATGCTAAGGTCAAGAACATTATTAAAGATAAGAAGTGAAAATCCAGACATAGAGAATTATAATTGTTGTCTCACTTTGCCTGTTTTTCATTACTATAACGGAAGACTGGAGGCAGTAGAGAGGTTTATTTGGCTCACGGTTCTGGAGGTTCAAAGGCATGGTACTGGCATCGGCTTGCCTCTAGTAAAGTACTCATGATAGGAGACCATGGGGTAGTACCACAATAACAGGAGCATGTGCCAGAGTGAGTGACTACATTACAAACCAGGAACCCAGAGAATGAGTCAGGGGTCAGGCTCGCTCCTGTAACAACTTACTCTCTCAATAGTTAAAGGGTTCTGTGAGAGCTACCTTAGTTGTATCCAAGGGCAGCAACTTCAGTGATCTGTCACTAGGTTCTACCTCTTAAAGGCTCACCATTTTCAACACCTCCATACAAGGGACAAACTTTCAAACACAGGAACCTCTGGGGACAAACAGCATCAAACCATAGCATTGCCCACTTCAAAAGAATTGACTGCAGGTGTACCTTAAATGCTGAACCTTCAGCTCAAATACACTCAACTAAGGTAGAAGGAGTCTAAAGGGCAGAAGAAACACCTATTATCTTAATGTTCTGCATTTAAAAAAAGAGATAAGCATCTTCAACAAAATGCAGGTCATCAAATTCAACAAAAACTATTGGGCTTTTCATCCTTCCCACTCCACTTTAGGGCAACATTTATCGGATAAAGAACCTTTATCTAAAGAATGTTTAGTGCATTCCTTTTCCAATAAAACTCACACTTTATCAAATAAATTTAAAAAATTTTTTAAAGAAAACTTTTATCTAATAAAAAAATTTTTGAAAGTACAGCTTTTGGATTATAGCGGTTTTTCCCCCATAACCACCCTCCCACCCACAAACCATCCCATCTTCTACTCCCTCTCCCATCCCATTCTTCATTAAGATTCATTTTTAATAAGGGACACTAACCCACTGTTGGTGGGAATGCAAACTGGTTAAGCCACTATGGAAGTCAGTCTGGAGATTCCTCAGAAACCTGAATATAACCCTACCATTCAACCCAGCCATACCACTCCTTGGAATTTACCCAAAGGAAATGAAATTGGCAGACAAACAAGCTGTCTGCACATTAATGTTTATTGCAGCTCAATTCACAATAGCTAAGACCTGGAACCAACCCAAATGCCCATCAACAGTAGACTGGATAAAGAAATCATGGGACATGTACTCTATAGAATACTATACAGCAGTCAAAAACAATGAAACCCAGTCATTTGCAACAAGATGGAGGAATCTGGAAAACATTATGCTGAGTGAATTAAGCCAGTCCCAAAGGGACAAATATCATATGTTCTCCCTGATCAGCGACAACTAACTGAGCACCAAAGGGGAAACCTGTTGAAGTGAAGTGGACACTATGAGAAACAGTGACTTGATCAGCTCTTGTCCTGACTGTTGATGTACAATGTAATACATTATCCATTTTAATATTTTTTTATTCTAGTACTATTGGTTGAACTCTGTAATTAATACACAATTATTCTTAGGTGTTTAAATTTTAACTGAAAAGTGATCCCTGTTAGGAATCTGGAAAACATTATGCTGAGTGAAATAAGCCAGTCCCAAAGGGACAAATATCATATGTTCTCCCTGATCGGTGACAACTAACTGAGCACCAAAAAGGAAACCTGTTAAAGTGAAATGAACACTATGAGAAACAGTGACTTGATCAGCCCTTGCCCTGACTGTTGATGAACAACTTAAAACGTTATCCCTCTTAGTATTTTTTTGTTTGTTCTACTTAATACTTTTGGTTGAATTCTGTAATCAATACACAGTTATTCTTAAGTGTTGAAGCTTAACTGAAAAGTGATCTCTGTTAAATATAAGAGTGGGAATAAGAGAGGGAAGAGATGTGCAATTCGGGACATGCTCAAGCTGACTTGCCCCAAACGGTAGAGTTAGAAAAATACCAGGGGATTCCAATTCAATCCCATCAAGGTGGCATGTACCAATGCCATCTCACTAGTCCCAGTGATCAATTTCTATTCACAATTGATCATAATGATAGGACTAAGAGTCAAAGGGATCACATAAACAAGATTAGTGTCTGCAAATACTAACTGATAGAATAAAAAAGGGAGAGAACAATCCAACATGGGAAGCGAGATACACAACAGACTCATAGAATGGCGGATGTCCTAAACAGCACTCTGGCCTCAGAATCAGCCCTTAAGGCATGCGGATCCAGCTGAAAAGCCCATGAGAGTATTTCAGGCATGGAAAGCCAAGACACTCTGGCCAAAAAAAAAAAAATGACCTAAATGAAAGATCTCTGTGTGTGAGATCCCAGTGAAAAGAACAGGTCATCAAAGAAGGAGGTACCTTTCTCTGAAGGGAGGAGAGAACTTCCACTTTGACTATGACCTTGTCTAAATAAGATCAGAGTCGGTGAACTCAAAAGGCTTCCATGGCCTTGGCAACTCATGACAAGAGCCTAGGGTGATTACTGATGCCATAAACAAGAGTGTCGATTTGTTAAGTCAACAACAGGAGTCACTGTGCACTTACTCCTCATGTAGGATCTCTGTCCTTAATGTGCTGTACATTGTGATTTAATGCTATAACTAGTACTCATACAGTATTTTTCACTTTGTGTTTCTATGTGGGTGCAAACTGTTGAAATCTTTACTTAATATATGCTAAACTGATCTTCTGTATATAAAGAGAATTGAAAATGAATCTTGATGTGAATGGAAGGGGAGAGGGAGCATGAAAGGGGAGGGTTGTGGATGGGAGGGAAGTTATGGGGGGGGGAAGCCATTGTAATCCATAAGCTGTACTTTGGAAATTTATATTCATTAAATAAAAGTTCAAAAAAAAAAAAAGAATTGGAATGAGGGGAGAAAGTCCTCCAAATGTCATAAAAAAAAAAGATTCATTTTTAATTATCATTATATACAGAAGATCAACTTAGTATACACTAAGTAAAGATTTCAACAGAGTGCACCCACACAGACTACACAAAGTATAAAGTACTGCTTGAAGACTATTTTTGCCATTAATTATCACATACAACACATTAAGGACAGAGATCCTACGTGAGGAGTAAGTGGACCGTGACTCCTGTTGTTGATTTAGCAATTGAACTCTTATTTATGACGTCAGTAATCACCCTAGGCTCTTGTCATGAGCTGCCAGGGCTATGGAAGCCTCTTGAATTCACAAACTCTGACGTTATTTAGACAAGGCCATATTCAAAGTGGAAGTTCTCTCCTCCCTTCAGAGAAAGGTACCTCCTTCTTTGATGGCCCCTTCTTTCCACTGGGATCTCACTCATAGAGATCTTTCATTTAGGTCATTTTTTTTTTTTTTTGGCCAGAGTGTCTTGGCTTTCCATGCCTGAGAAACTCTCATGGGCAGATTCAAATGCCTTAAGGGCTGATTCTGAGGCCAGAGTGCTGTTTAGGGAATTTGCCATTCTATGAGTCTACTGTGTATCCCACTTCCCGTGTTGGATCATTCTCTCCTTTTTAATTCTATCAATTATTATTAGTGGACCCTGGTCTTATTTATGTAATCCCTTTGACTCTTAATCCTATCTTTATGATCAATTATGAACTTAAACTGATCATTTTGACTAGTAAGATGGCATTAATACATGCCAACTTAATGGGATTTGGAGTGCCATGGCTGTTTTTAGCTCTACCATTAGGGGTAAGTCCGAGTGTGCATGTGCCAAACTGTACATCTCCTCCCTCTTTTATTCTCACTCTTATATTTAACAGGGATCAGTTTTCAGTTAACTTTAAACACCTAAGAATAACTGTGTGTTAATTAAAGAGTTCAACCAATGGTATTAAGTAGAAAAAGAAAAAACTAAAAAGAATAAAATGGTAAGTTGTTCCTCAACAGTCAGGACAAGGGCTGATCAAGTCATTGCTTCTCATAGTGTCAGTTTCACTTCTACAGAGTTCCTTTTAGGTGCTCAGTTAGTTGTCACAGATCAGGGAGAACATATGATATTTGTCCCTTTGGGACTGGCTTATTTCACTCAGCATGTTTTCCAGATTCCTCTATTTTGTTGCAAATGACCGGGTATCATTTTTTTTTACCGCTGTGTAGTATGGTATAGAGTACGTATTCCATAATTTCTTATCCAGTCTTTTGTTGGTGCTTACCAAATAAATTTAATCAAATCACAAGATGTATAATCATAATTCAATTTGAGGTAGATGAAGAGGATATTGTTGTTTGAAAGAGTGCAATCTTTATTGTCTTCTCCATAAAATCTATATTGATATCTAAACTTGAGAAATCCTATATGGTTGATTAAATTGTTTTGTGTAGTTCAGGAGTTTCTTTACCAGAAGTCTGTCAATCAGTTAACTTTTTGCCCTGGATTTGACTGCAGAGATGAGGGATTGTGCCCACCTGCAAATCTCATTCAGACCTTGCCTTGTTTTTACTTGATTCTCAGCATGTGTGTTTCAACTGACCAAGGAAGGTGGATGTTCATGGTCAGTACCAGGTGTTCACTGAAGCTGTATATCCCACCCTGGGCATTGAGTGGGAGCATCCTTACATACAATTCTCCCTTCCCATGCTCCAGGGCAGGGATTAGTTTCCCTGTGTGTCCCCAGTACCTGGAATGCTTAATCTTGTTTATCATGAACTTTAGGCAAAACAAAATAAAACAAAAAAAAAACAAAAAAACGGAAAAACCTGGAGAAATAACTTGGACTGGATTCTCGAGTTCCTTGCATGCTGTGGCTAGGAGTTTGAGCTTTGTTTTCTGTACAAATAAAAAAATGTATACCGTGTGCAGTGGTGAGAGCGGAGGTGTTGAGTGGAAGGATGCCATGATCCACAGTGGTTTTTATAGAGAAGACACTGGCAGCAACTTAGAAAGTGGATCACAGAAAGCAACACTGATAGGCGGGGAGGGACCAACCATGAGGTCATCAGAGCAGCACAAATGAGGACCAGAATTAGGGCTGTGGCTGAGAGTACAGAGGAGGCCCCTGACCAAAAGACACACTTTGAAATTCAATTTAGAGCAGTTCTTTCTACACTGCTTGTCTGGTTTTGTTTTCAAACTTAAGAGTTTATTTTAAAAGTAAAGCTTTCTTTTCCCATTGGAATTCTGAAGTTTCACATGTCTGCGAAAAAATTACTTGGGTTTTAGAAATTTACTTTGGAAGCTTAAGGCTGTCAATCAACTTCTAAGCTATACCCAAAGTCCTTGCAATGCTCCACACTGCCCTCCCCCAACAGCAAGGCTAATGCCCCACTGCCTGGCAATTATATTAGCGAGCCACACATTACGCAAGTGAGTCTTAAATGTTGTCCATCTTAAACAAATTCCTTTTGTCTATTGCAGACCATATGGAAATGATGTAGTGAGGGTAAAACAAAATCTAACTGAAAACATCCTTTCAGGGGAATTAGAGGATTAAGCTCTACCCTCAACTAGTCTTATCAAACCTTTGGAAGGGAGCCCATGGAAAGGGTCTAGGGCACCCACAGGGGAAATGTTACATTCTGGAAAGCTGGGTGCAAGCTAGTGAGATGAGATTTAGCCTGACCCTGATCTAACTCCCAGCCCTAGGCAAAAGCAAGTCACATCTGTAGTTATTTAATGCATCAAAAAGACCATACCAAGGAGGAGGTAGACAGGGTTTTCTAGTTCACACCTTGTTGCAAATATTCCTTGACAATGGCTAGGTATAAACAAAGGCAATGGACAGCCATCCAATGCTTTGTTTGGTTCTGCCCTATAAACTCAAAACGTTTGTTAAACCCCAAGTGCCAGATACTTTTCAACATAAAAAGGATTTATTCTTTTGACAGAAGAAAATATTTTACCTTGGCTTTGAGGAGGAGACTTTTACATATTTCATCCATGACTTCAAACGAAGGCAACAAGGCTTGATGCAGGGCTTTAAAAACACTTCTCACAACAGATTCTGACTCTAAAGATGCTGTACATGTCTCAATACCCTTGTTTCTTTGAAGCCCCTGATTACATTATGTCATTTCCTTTCTCTTCTGTTCAAGGACAACCCAGGAATTCTGATAGTGGAGGTGCCTGTCATCTCAATGGAGGTGGATTGTTTTTGTGGTCAGATGGCCTGGAGCGGTAGCAGACAGATCTTCCAGGCTTGGAAAGGGCATGCATTGCCCAGGAATGAGGATCACACAGAAAGAGATGACAGAACAAATTCAGGGTAGCCCTTTCTGCATTTTGTGTGACCTCCTTGTCCTCAAGGCTGGCAATGTGTGACAGAACCACTTATCTTGGTGTTAAATAGCAGTTTTCAACAAGGGGCAACTTTGTTCCCTAAGGGGGCACTTGACAATGCCTGGAGATATGTTTATTGTAAAGACCAGTGTAAGGATGGGAATGCTACCAGCAGCTGATGGGTAGAGCCCAAGGATGCAACGAGATATCCAACAGTACATAGGACAGCTCCTCAAAAAAACACAGTATGCAGCTCCCAGTGTCAACAGCGCTGAGACTGAGAAACTCTGGTATAAAATCATTGCTAACCAAAGGGAAGACAAGTCATTATATCTGGAGACACCCTTACCATGGCATTAAATTCTAAAGGCTGCCCTATCTGAAGAAGCCGACGCTCCAGATGGTGAGAACACTAGTATCCGAAGGGGTGATGAGTCTTTGGGGGATTCCTTCTTCCCCTCACTGGGGATACACCTGTCACTGACAAACTGTGCCCCTTTGGGAGACATTTCTTATGTCTGTCTGCCCCAAACCCACCTCTTTCCCATCTGTGGACAGCACCTTGGTCTTCCTTTAGCCATGGGGTGCACATGTACTCTCAGCTGGCCTGCTCAGGGTCTCCATCCCAGCAGGACTGACACAAGGTGACAAATGGTGGAGCCAGTTCATGCCTGAAGAATTAGTCCTTGTGATTTAGCACCTAGATCCTCAGTGCACTTCCACTTTTTTCTTTCCTGTTCAAAGCCTGGCAGCTCATTTTTATTCCTCTTGTACCATTCCAATGAATGTCTGCTAGGTGGTGAATGTTTGTGTGCCCTTAATATTCCTATGCCGAAGTCTTAATCAACATGCGAGTGCTTTACATGTGCTTTGTCTCCAAGGGGGTGCAGGTATTGGAAGCTTGTTCTTTACTAGGGTGATGTTGGGGGGTGGGAACTTTTAAGAGGTGGGGTCTAGTGGGAGGGTCTTAAGTCACTGAAGGCCCTGCCCTCTGAAGCGTTACTCTCTGATATCTCTCTTTCTTCCTGGTTGGCACACGATCTGCCACAGGGCCTTTGGGAGGGCCTGAGCTATGCTGCTTAGACTTTCATCCTCCAAAACTGTGAGCTAAATAACCTCTTTCTTTGCAGGAAATACCTCAGGTTTAGGAGTCATTCAGTCTTCAGGGTGGGGCTCTCAGGAATGAGATTTCTACCCTTATAAGAGGCTGCATGAGAGAGATGTTCTCTCTCTCTCTCTCCTTCTCCCTACCCCCTCCCACCTCCACCCCCTATGTACAAATTAGCAAGAAAGTGGCCATCTGCAAAAGTGACTCCTCCTCAGTCAGGAGTCTGTTGGCATCTTGATCCTGAACTTCTCAGGCTCCCAAACTGTAAGCAACAAATGTTTGTTGTTTCAGCCACCCAATTTATGGTAATTTGTTACAAAATAGCTGCATCTGATTAGGACAATTTCTTTTTTGTTTTTTCTTCTTGCAACTAGTGAGAACTGGCTGCAAAGAAAGAACCAAAATATCTCAAGATTACTATTCGCATGCCTGGGTGGTACAGATTTGAGTGATACCAGATCTGTGAACCACTTCATGATTGGTTCTAGAGATTTTGAAAGGGACTAACTAAAACTACGCCAGCCCAGACCCCACGCCTAACTACGAGTTGTCTAGTACACAAGGAAAAACAGTAATTGTTCATTTATTCATTTGAAAAGCAGAGAAAGATAGAAATCTTCCATCTTCCATTCACTCCCCAGATACTTGAACAGCTAGAGCTGGACCAAGTTAAAGCTGGGAGCCAGGATCCCACACTGGTGGGAGAAGTCCCCATCACCACTGCCTTCCAGGGTGCGAAAGACCGGGAAGTTAGAACGGAGAGCAGAGCTGAGACTTGCACCAGGCACTGTAATATAGGATGGAGGTACCCAAGTGGCATGTTAACTGCTGTGCCAACCATCTGCACCCCCACCCACCCAGGCATGACTTTGTAAGCCTGCAGAGATCTTGAAGCATCAGGCCCTAGGAGCAGGTTGATCCACTAAAAATGCCAACTGAAAAATCATTGCCTCAGAAAAGCAAACTTGGCAAAGCATGAAAGGACCTGAGAAATACAATCTGAAATAGCTCAAATCTCTTTCTTGTGTTCTGGGCACAAAAGGCAATTACAAGGCAAGTGCTCTAATTAAATATGTGGAATGATACGACTATTGGCTAAGGAGGGTGATACCATGAAAACTTATATAAGCTTAAAGATACTAAATAGAGATTCTCCCCAAATTAGATGAAAATATCATGAAATTTATTAATTTTTACACCTTGAATTTTTCCTTTTTATTTTTTAAGAAGATTTATCTATCACCTGAAAGGCAGGATTAGAGAGAGAGAGAGAGAGAGAGAGAGATCTTCCATCCAATGGTTCATCTAAGATTACTGCAATGGCTGGGGTTGTGCTAGGCTGAAGCCAGGAGCCACGCATTTCATTCGGGTCGCCCATGTGTGTACAGGGGCCCAAGTACTTGGGTCATCCTCCACTGCTTTCCCAAGCCATTAGCAGGGTGTTGGATTGGAAGCACAGCAGCTGGGACACATACTGCTGCCCACATGGGATGACAGTGTTGTAGGCAGTGGCTTAACACATTATGCTGCAACACCAGCCCTCTGTGTTTTTCCTTTTTTAATTATTAAAAGAATAAAAAAAAGAGCAGCCGCTCTCTTTTCTTCCTCTCCCTTCTTCTTTCCTAGAATAAACACAATTAAGAAGTTGGTCTATAACATACTATTTATCATTCCAGACATCTTTCCCTGCCTAACCAAACTTATTGACACCTTGTTTCTCCAATGAATCATAAAATCAGGATCATGCTATACCTGTTTTTTGGTACTTTCCTTGTCTCAGATTCTGTCTTGGACATCCTTCTACGTCAGTATATATTATGTCATCCATGTTCTTTCATTGCACGTTTTATTTGTAGCTTGTACAATGTTTTCTCAGCACATTACTGGTTAATTTCTGAATCACTCATAAAAAATGATTAAAAAATAACGGTGATTGGCCGGCGCCGTGGCTCAACAGGCTAATCCTCCACCTTGCGGTGCCGGCACACTGGGTTCTAGTCCCGGTCAGGGCGCCGGATTCTGTCCCGGTTGCCCCTCTTCCAGGCCAGCTCTCTGCTATGGCCAGGGAGTGCAGTGGAGGATGGCCCAGGTGCTTGGGCCCTGCACCCCATGGGAGACCAGGAAAAGCACCTGGATCCTGGCTCCTGCCATCGGATCAGCGCGGTGCGCCAGCTGCAGCGGCGGCCATTGGAGGGTGAACCAACGGCAAAGGAAGACCTTTCTCTCTCTGTCTCTCTCTCTCACTGTCCACTCTGCCTGTCCAAAAAAAAAAAAAAAAAAAAAAAAAAAAAAAAAAAAAAAACGGTGATTGCAGGACCACCTCTGGCTGGCCTGTTTTTGTTCTAGGTGAAGAGCTGCTGGCCTGCTGCCCATGATACATGACTGCTGTTGTCACACGAGGGCAGAAATACGCCGTGAGTGTTTCTTCCAAGCAGCAGGCTCCAGGGCAAAAGGAGGGTCCTGGGTGGACTGCTCAGCAGAGAAAGGTAGAATGCCCTGGAGACTCATTCCTGCACCAAAGGAAACAGAGCAGCCAATTTCTCCCACGCATCCCCTCCCCCAGACCTGCAATCTGCAATAATTTTGCAGAAATAAAGCAAATGGATTGCCACATTCCTCCACGTCTATTACACTTGACTATTCTTTGCAGGAGCTACTCAGGACCAAATGTTTGGAAAGGAAGTTGGCTGGCCACAGTGTCTTTTTCTTTTCTTTCTTTCTTTTTTTATTTTTTTAGAAACTTTTCTGCTGCAGCTGCAAAATAGGAAAAAAAGAAGAAAAAGAAAAAAAATGTAACTCCCCCCCAACCAAAGACCTTTTAGGAAAAATTCTTCATTTATTTATTGAAAAGCTCTTGCACATTACATATTTAAGCTTACATATGCTGAGAAGTCTTGATAGCCATTGAGAGCTTAAAAATTTATTTTGATGTTAAGCATTTAGTAATTACTTTGACTTCTAAAAATTTTTCCTTTACACATTGTATTTATTTGAAAGGTGGAGAGACAGAGAGAGAAAAGTGACAGACACCTCTATTTAACCATCCATTGTGTTACCCTCAAATGCCTGCAACAACCAGAGCTTGGCTGGGCTGAAGCCAGGAACCCTGAACTCAATCTAGGTTGCCCATGTGGGTGACAGGGACACATTTACCTGAGCCATCACCTGCTGTCTCCCAGGATGTACATTAGCAGGCAGCTGGAATTGGGTTCAGAGTTGAGACTACAACTTGGGTGCTCTGATGTGGCATGTGGCTACCCCAAGTCTTCCAAGGAAAGTCTTAACCATTACACCCAACACACTTGCCACATAGAGATTTATTCTCTTACAAATGAGTGGGTCCTTTGAATCAGGATTAACAATTGAATTTCTTGGCTTCAGGTACTCTGTAGCCAGCTGAGCCTCCAAAGACTGTTTTTTCAAGGGTTATGGCTTTGTGAGACAACAGGCGACATTACTATTGATTAGAATGACAAAATACTTCCCAAAATCTTCTCCAGTGTCTGTGCTTAGCATGCGCAAGCTCGGCCTTCTCTTCAGTCCGCACAGCTGGGGCCTCTGTTCTACAAGACAGCTGCCAGCACAGCGGTACAGGTAGCTTAGAATCCTCTCCTCTCAGTGTGGCCCTACTGGCTGCTGTGTCCTCAATCGGCCTCTCCAGCCTCTTCTCCTACAGTCAGAGAGCACGGATCCAACAGTAGCTCACAGCGCTGCATCACGGAGCCCCCCTTGCCTGCAGTGCCATTTTCTGTCTCTCTGCCACTTGGCAAAGTTCTCACCCTTCAAGGCCCAGATCACTCACATCCTCCCTTTGCCTTCCCTAGATACAACTAAGCTTGCACAATTAGGTGACATTTTGTTCATACTATTGCCATTCACCGTGTAATTTTAGTTATCAGTAGCATTAACATTGTTATAATAAAAGCAGCTATCCTCAAAATACTCACTAACTTCCAGAAACTGCGCTATGGATTTATATTAGGTCATTTCAATATAATTGGATTTTGTCACATTTTACAGAGGGTGAAATTAATATCCAGAGACATGAAATTGTCCAAATTCACATACTAAGTTTATGGGGGTACTTCTAAAAATTCATTTAAACATGAAATTAGGGGCCAATCCTGTGGCGTAGTGGGTTGAGCCACCACCTACAAAGCCAGCATCCCATATGCTCACAGGTTTGAGTCCTGACTTCTCCACTTCTGATGCAGCTCTCTGCTAATGTGCTTGGTAAAGTTATGGACAACGGCCTAAGTCCTTGGGCCCTGCACCCATGTGGGAGACCCAGAAGAAGCCCCTGGGTTCTGGCTTTGGCCTGACCCAGCCTTGGTCATTGTGGCCATTTGGGGAGTGAATCAGCAGGTAGAAGATCTCTCTCCCTCTCTCTCTCTCCCTCTCTCTCCCTCTCTCTCTCTCTCTCTCCCTCTCTTTGAATAAGTCTGCCTTTCAAATAGAATAAACCTTTTTTAAAAAGATGGAATTAAAAGATGCATGCATTTTGGTGAAAAAAAAATTTGAAAGCCATGCATGTTAGAGGTCTTCAAAACTGTCATGAAAAATACATATTATGAAGAACTATGAGGGGATTTCAAAAATTTTTGGCACCAAAATAAAATTATCTTTTGATTGCATTTTCCAATGAACTTTTTGAAGTTTCCTTCTATCTGTCTGTTTCCCATTACTATAATAAGATACATGGGACTGGGTAACTTTAAAAGGAAAAGAGGTTTATTTAGCTCACAGATCTGGAAGTCAAGGGCATGATGCTGGCATTAACTTAGCTCTGCAGGCCTCATGGCAGATGATGGGGTGTGTGTGAGAGGGCGAGATCACATTGCCAGACAGAAAGCCAAAGGGCCTGGGATCTCACAATCCCTTCAAAGGGCATACTCTCCATGATCTAAGGATCTCCCATTGAACGCCACCTCTGCTGAAAGCCCACCACCCTGGGGACCCATCTTCTCACACACAAATCTTCGACCAAGTCAAACCATATCCAAGCATTGCACCATGCTGAGTGACAGAATCCAGTGCAGTGACACTGCCCAGCCCGTCTGGTTCTGGAGTCTGTGTGGTCTTTCACCCTGAACTACTGGGCACTTTTACACCCATCTTCTCTTTTTGTTGGCTTGTGAATTTTGAAGGAAGTTCTCAGCTTCGTCCACATTTGTGTTCACTCTCTCATGGATAGTGGGTCCCAAAAGAGCACTTTTCTTTGAAAGTGTGGTTTCATCTAGATATTGAAGGCTGAGGTTTTGTTGTGTTTGTTTTTGCAGGAAATTGATGAACAACTGGAATCAAGTTGCTTGCTGTTGGGCTGGACTGAGCACTCTCATGTTGTCAACTGCCCTAGGCATGGAATACTGCCAATCTTACAGAGGCAAGTTTGAGGGAGAACAATGGGGTACATGGGCCCATAGCATTGGCTATTAGCCAGAGGGGCAAACATTATGTATGAAGATAAGCTTCAGAGATGGGGTGATGGAGCCTAAAGATGAGTCTACACTTTGAGTGTTTACCATGCTCATTTTTTTCTTTATTCTCCTTTCCATTTCCTCTCCTGTTTCCCATTTTGAGATGGAAACAGAAATTCAAAGAGGGCTAAGTAACTTAGTTAACATGAATAAGTTACATGGATAGTCAGTGGCTAAGCTTCCTATTCAGGCATAAGGCCAAAGCTGCTACCACTTGGGTAAAGTGTGATAATTTAATTTTTAAATATTTATTTATTTATTTGAAAATCAGAGAGAGAGAGAGAGAGAGAGAGAGAGAGAGGTCTTCCATCCGCTGGTTCATTCCCCAACTGGCTGCAACAGCCGGAGCTGTGTCAATCTGAAGCCAGGAGCCAGGAGCTTCCTCCAGGTCTCCCACGCAGGTGAAGGAGCCCAAGGACTTGGACTGTCTTCCATTGGTTTCCCAGGCCACAGCAGAGAGCTGGATCAGAAGTGGAGCTGCTGGGACTCGACCCGGCGCCCACATGGGATGCTGGACCTGCAGGCGGCAGCTTTACCTGCTATGCCACAGCGCCGGCCTCTATAATGTAATTTCATATCTAACACCATTGCTCTGCCATTCCTGAGGCCATAGCTTGCAAGCATAGTTTTGTGCCTTACAGAAAAGGCATGTACTGGCTTCATACAGAAATGTCGATTATACTGTATAGCAAGGGTTGGGAGGGTTTGCCTAGCTCTGGCTCTGCTGAACTTTGGCTTGGCACACTTGCCCAGCACACAAGGAAAACAAGCTGAAACACATAGCCAGCTGCCTTCAGCTGACACAGGGAGTCTGGACGAATGCTGTAGCCATACTCTGCAAATGGAAACCATTCTTTCTGGTGGGGAGAGCCCTGTAGAGAACCAGCATTCTTTGCAATCCATCCAATCCACAGCAGCCCTTTGATGGAGAACAGGGAGAGCCCCAGGGTGAGAAGAATGGGGATGTCACCCTCAGCCTCACCCCCACTGCTTTGAAAGCCAGTTCCGCCCCTCCCATTTGCAGGGCCCACACACCATGTGTCTAAATAGTTCACAGTTATAAATCAAACCAACACACTGCCAGATAAAATATGTTCTGTCCTCCCCCCTGGACAAATCTAACTTCATAACAATGTGGATGGTCAGGCTGGAATTTACAGCTCTCAAGCTCGTGGAGTTCTCTACTGGAACAAGGTGGTACAGGGAGAAGCGGCTGCTGGCTGGAGGTTCACTCTCTATCCCCCAATGCACAAGGCTCTTTGAGTGCACATTTGTGATGTGGCAGTCCACACAGCACAATTCTGTCCATGTCTTCAGCATCCAGCTGCCCTTTGGCCATTCTGAGCCTGGGATTATATCTACAAGCAGAGTCATTTGAAGCAGAGAATTCCAGGAAGCCCGGTTCCTGAAGTGATGCTTAAACAAGCCCAGTGTCCAGGGGGTGTTTCTGGACAAGAGTGAAGGCAAGGCCCTGTAAAGCCCTATAAACAGCAGGTCTGGGCAGGATCAACCTTGCCTAAGTCTATGCTAAAGAGAGAAGTTTCATAATCATGATTTTTGGAGTGCCTGGGTTTGTGTCCCAGTTCCAGTTTTCCTGCCAATGCACATCTTGGGAGGCAGCAGGTGATGGCTCCAGTATTTTATTCCCTGCTACCCATGTGGGAGACCCACATGGAGTTGTGGGCTCCTGGCTTCAGGTGGATCCAGCCCCTGCTATGGTGGGCATTTGAGGAGAAAAGCAGTGGATGGGAGTTTCTCTCTCTCTCTCTCTGTAAATGAACAAATAAAATTTGAAAATAAAACAAAATACAAATAAGATTTGAATGAATTACAGTCACAGAAGTCAAGGGGTGGATTTTAAGTCAGAGATTATTGGAATACCAAAGCCATCATACACTTTGAATGCTTTCTGAAGTTAAGGTAGATTTAAGTAGTGATTGATTCTTATCCCCTGTGTCAGCTAAGATTCAATATCCCCTGCCCTTGGGGTATTATCAACATACTGGTATTTTTTTTAAAGTATAACCAAATACTAATGATCAACAATTTTAAATTAAAAATTTCCTGCATTTTATGGAACATCTATATTAGAAATAGTGAAAAAAAAAAGATTGCCTTCTTTGTGTAAATTGACAATTTTATATGACTTTTAAGCAGAGAAACTTTCAATTTGAGCACTAAAGCTTTCTGGGTTCAGTCCTTCCCCCGCCGGAAAGGGGTGAAGGGCCCATGCCTGGATTTCTTCAGGTGTGAAAAGCTCTCATCGCTTCATCATTTCCTTCGGAGCAGCGTTGCCTTTCCGTGCTAGGTATTCTGTTTCATCTGGAGTCTTTACATTGGGCCCTGAATCCTTGGGATTATAGCTGCCCAGTCCTGCACACGCACAGATGAAGTGAGGCTCCTGCTGGATCTATCACGGGATTGACGCATTATTCCTCATGTCATTTAAGGAGCCTAAGGTAGTCTTATTGAAGTCCCCAGGCCCAACCCTGTTTGGGTCTCAACAAAATATTTGTAAAAATACATAAAAAAAACTTCATTTTAGGGGATAGCATTTCAATAAATTTAGCTGTTCACATTTTCCATTTCCATTGTCAGGCCAAACATTTTTGGTATTTCCTAGCCCTTTTTTTTTTTTTTTGGCCAGGATTCATTTAAAATAATTAAGGTTTTGATAAATGGTGGCATAGTAGTTCCAACCTCATGCTTTGTGAAATATGGAAGAACAGGTCAAATAAGGTTAAATGTTGGATGACAGGGAATCCCTGTTCTTGACATCAATTCTGAATTTGTAAGAAACTTGAATCTTGTAGTGCTCAGCTCTTCCACTTCATGTCTGATGGATACCGCTGCCATAAAGGAAGTCTTTGAAATGTTAAACAGAATGCTTGTGGTTTCAAAACATTTTCTCCTCCTCTGGTGCAGTCCCCACAGCTGTCTTCACTGCCCCTCCTTCCTCCTACCCAGGGAGTTCTGTTGACCATGCACCTCCTCCAAGTGCCTTCAGCCTTCGGCCCTCTGACCAAACAGAAATGGCCACCCCTACTCAGAGTTTAGAGAGATTTCCTAAAGCCCAAAGGGTCCCCAGAATTTTAGACTCCTCTGTCTAAGAACCGTAGCTTCCCACAGGTGAGACAAGTGTTGCTGTTGTGGCAGTTACTGTCTTCGTGCAGAGATAATTGATTCAGATCCAAGATAAAGGAATGTGCCCATCTTACTCCTGCCTGGCCCACTTGGGAACCTATCTTCTGGGGTCCCTTTCAGGATTGAGGTAGCATTTATATTTTTTTCCTTTGTCCAGGGAGAAACTTTTTGTCAATATGTGTTAATCAATCCTACTTTGTTTGTGTCTATCAAGTTTTCATAATTAGTTCTATCCTATCACCTGTGAGAGCCTTTCATTTTGCCGGAGGTGTGACTTTCATGTGATACAGGCTTTGGGAGAATTTTACCATGAAAATTTCCTTAGGTGTCGATGACGGTGTTCAAGTAGCAAAGTTTGTGTGTTATTTGGGATTTTCTCGTTTGCTAACGGAGGAACTATATGTTTCATTATAAGTTGTGTCTCTTGCAGCTGAATATTAATTTAAACAAGGTGTATGTCACTTAAGTCTTCAGTAAATGTTTACAGAATGAACCAGATAGGATTAATGAAAAATTAACACACCAAAAGAATAGTTGGCACAGATGAGAATCCATTTTCTTGGTAATGTACAAATAAGAGAGAAGGCAAAGGTGACATCCTTTGAATGACGTGAACACTTTGCATGAGATAAGAAAAAAAGAAAAGAAAAGAGGTAAAATCAGTTGACATGAGCTTGTCTAGAAACTTGGACTCAGACTTAAAGATCAAGATGATAAGCTTAATTCACAGTTTCCCCCTCTTCCTAAAATCCCCTTGAAATGACAGAAAAATTAAAGTGTGGATAGTGTTTGAAGATGGGAATTGAATTTTCAGACAGTAGTGAAGAGATGGAAAGAAATCTTAGCAGTTAGAAGACAAACCTCCTGTACAGGTATGGGTACCTTTTGCCAAGCCTAGAGAAACAAGCGCTGAGTCAGCAGCTTTATACATCAACAACAAGGCTGTTCCTGATATGAAGTTCCAGTAACAAAGCATTCACACTCTGCCTTCATTCCAGTTCTCCCCTTGCTCTCTTCTTGTTCCAAGTGGTTGGCTAGGTCGTTGGAAAAAACAATTCCTTAAATGGGAACATTTTTGAGCTTGTTCAATGTGAAGGTGTGCTTCCCAGAACTGACCTGACAGCAGGGTAAAGCAAAACTGAAAAGCTGAGTACAGGGTGACCCGAGAGGTCTAGGTCTGTGGGGTGTGTGTGTGTGTGTGTGTGTGTGTGTTCACAGAATAGGCATCTACTAGGAAAAAGAAACTAGGGGATGTGGATAAGGACTTTTTAAGAAACCACTTGGCTAATCCTCCGCCTGTGGAGCCTGCACCTGGGTTCTAGTCCCGGTTGGGGCATCGGTTCTGTCCCAGTTGCTCCTCTGTCCAGTCCAGCTCTCTGCTATGGCCCGGGAGGGCAGTGGAGGATGGCCAAAGTGCTTGGGCCCTGCACCTGCATAGGAGACCAGGAGAAGCACCTGGCTCCTGGCTTCGGCTTGGCACAGCACACCAGCCGTAGCAGCCATTTGGGAAGCGAACCAACAGAAGGAAGATCTTTCTCTCTGTCTCTCTCTCTCACTGTCTAACTCTATCTGTCAAAAAAAAATTTTTTTTTTATTCAGTCTGTGATGTAACTCCCTTCTCTGGTTCCCATCAAACTTCAGGAAATATTCAATATTTTAGAAGTGTGATTTACGTGCTTTGGGTTGGCTGAGGGTGATGATTTTAGCCTGATGAGAGGAGAGCAGGATGGACACAGCAGACCTAGCTTTTACGAGGGCTACAGATGGTCGACATCAGACATTCGAGGACAACCAATATATGCACAGAACCAAATGACAACAGTTGACCCTCCAGAATTCTGCCATGCAGGGAACAGAACTTGAAAGGAAAATAATTATAATTACTTTGAGGATACTGGAGCATATGCTATAGTTATAGAACAGAGAAGAGCCATACAATTATTTGGAAACATTAAAACGTTACCCAACGTAGACTCAGTAAAAAGCTTAGTGTGGGTTTTGCTGAAGAACGATGCAATTTGAAAGATCAAGTCAAGGATGCCTTCTGGAACAGAGAATAATACACGTTCTGAGATGATGATGTCGGAACTCCAAGGATGAAGGAGAAAACACTAAATCCCATTAGAAAGAAAGCTTTAAACAGAAATGGAAGGAAGGGCAAAAGAAGAAGAAGAAGGAAGGGAGAAGAGGAGGGCAAAACAAAACAAAAAGAAGCATGAAAGGATCCAAATCAGGAGTAGGGAAAACACAGGTACTATTGACCACCGTGCAGTGAAACCAGAAATCAATAAAAGGATGGATGGAAAAAAGATATATCTTCGAATTTTCAAACCCTAGACAACTGTTGGGTAAAAGGAAACATAAAATGAGAATTAACGGAAAACATCAGCAAATACTGAATATTACAGTAAGTATAGTGCAGTGTTGATGAACAGCAGCAATAACAAGGACCCACCAACAAGTAGAACTGCTAGTGAGGGGTTCAGAGGGTTGTTTTAAAAGAGATAATAGGCCGGCTCGGCGGCTCAATAGGCTAATCCTCTGCCTGCGGTGCGGGCACACCAGGTTCCAGTCCCAGTCGGGGCACCGGATTCTGTCCCGGTTGTCTCTCTTCCAGGCCAGCTCTCTGCTGTGGCCAGGGAGTGCAGTGGAGGATGGCCCAAGTCCTTGGGCCCTGCACCCCATGGGAGACCAGGAGAAGCACCTGGCTCCTGCCATCGGATCAGCGCAGTACGCCGGCCGCAGCGCGCTGGCCGCGGCGGCCATTGGAGGGTGAACCGATGGTAAAGGAAGACCTTTCTCTCTGTCTCTCTCTCTCTCACTGTCCACTCTGCCTGTCAAAAATTTAAAAAAAAAAAAAACAGATGATAATATGTATAATTTTCATTCAAGTTTTTGAAGTCTTGATGAATGATTTTCTATGAGAAAAGAATACCAAAATCAGTTTGACAAGATAGTGAAATAATGCTAGACCCATGCCCCACAGTGTTCACAGACTTAGTTTTCAGGGTAGTTTCTGAAAAGTTTTTAAAGAGTATGTGACTGCTGAATCATTTATGTTTTTAAAAATATTCATTTATTTGAGAGGAAGAGAGGGAGGGAGGGATGGAGAAAAAGACAGCAGGAGTGAGAATGAGAGAGAGAGAGAGAGAGAGAGAGAGAGAGAGAGAATCTTCTACCCAGGGGTTCACTCCGCAAATGGCTGCAAAGGCCACATCCAGGTCTGGGCCAGGTCAAAGCTAGGACCCAGGAACTCCAAGTCACCCACATGGGTGACAGGAGCCCAAATACTTGAGCCATCTTCCTCTACCTTCCCCGGCGCATTAGCAGGGAGCTGGATCAGATGTGAAGAGACCAATAATCAAACCAGCACTCTGATATGGGATGCAGCGGATTGTAAGTGGTTGTTGACTCTGCTGTGCCACAGTGCCAGTCTCTGCCAAGTCAATTAATTGTTTGATGCCATTAAAACGTAGACTTACACTGCTGCTAACTTACATTGAGCTGCTGTCATAATATCAAAATGAATATCAAACAAAATAGAACATAGAGACAACTTTGCATATGAACAATGAAAAAAGTCCCAAGTAAACTTTTGATAGAATGTGAAAAGAATAATACATCATGACCAAGTAGGTTTTATCCCAGAAATTCAAGCATCTATTATATTAATGCTTTAAAATAGTAACAGTTGATACTTTTAATAGCTGCTGAAAAAGAATTTGGTAAAATTCAACAACCATTGCATATTATAAAAAAAAGAAAGACTAGGAAATTTAGATGTAGTCCAAAATATTGTTTTAAAAGAGAAGGGAATTCTGATATTTCTTATAGCTAACTATTGGGAATCATGACTTTTTTTCTATGTATTTAGTCTGTAAGAAGTACTTTCTTGGGCTGGTGCTGTGGTGTAGTGGGTAAAGCCACCACCTGCAGTGCCGGCATCCCATATGAGTGCCAGTTTGAGACCCGGCTGCTCCACTTCTGATCCAGCCCTCTGCTATGGCCTGGGAAAGCAGTAGGAGATGGCTCAAGTCCTTTGGCCCCTGCACCTGCGTGGGAGACCCGGAAGAAGCTCCTGGCTCCTAGCCTCAGATCAGCACATCTCCGGCCATTGCGGCCATCTGGGAAATGAACCAGCAGATGGAAGACTTTTCTCTCTCTCTCTCTACCTCTCCTTCTCTCTCTGTGTAACTGTGACTTTCAAGTAAAAAATAAAATAAATCTTTAAGAAAAAGAAGTACTTTCCTAACAAATGTTGTTACTAGGGGGGCAAGAATGAGTTGATTTTCATAAGACTGACCTCAAGTAATATTCTGGCCCAATTTAGAATGTGTTAGGTTAATTGAAGAATCACAGATTTCTCAACATTTTCCATCAAATAGGAATTTTTGATTACACTTCAAAAGTATGTTTCTCTGGTATCCCAGTCAAAATAACATTATGGAAACACTCAATGGTTCATGATTTACATGATTTAAGAGGACATTTGAAGGTCATCTAATTTGTAGGAGTTATTTCAGGACTCAGTCATTCTATTTTTAATTTAAAAATTATTTTAATTTAGAGACAGGCAATTCTTCGTAATTGATCATTTCTGCTTCTCCCTCTTGTTTTGGAAATACCTGTGGACCACATGACATCAGTCTCTTAATATGGTCAGATTAAAAAGATGGTCTCACCATGAAGAACTACATTTAAAGGAGCATTTCCTTGAGATTTTACAGTTGTTATGTCCTATTTGTTAAACCCAGAAGTATCAACTATTTAGCAATCATCAAGGCACGATAATAGAGCAGTCAGAACAGAAGTCAAGCCAGGGGGTGGGCAAGGAACTTGGGGGTTAAGATGCCTGCGACATATACTGTATCACCTGGGTTTTATTTCCAGCTCCAGTTGCTGACTCCAGCCTCTTGCTAATACAGACTCCAGAAGGCAACAGGGATAGTGTAAGTAGTAGGGTTCCTGCCACCCAAAGAATAGACCTGGATTGTGTTTCCCAGTTCTTAGCTTTGGCCCTGGCCCAGCCCTAACAATTGCAGGCTTGCGGAAACTGAACACTCTCTCTTTCTCTCCCTCTCTCTCTCATAAGTAAGTAAATGCATAATTTTTTAAGAAAGGTAAAGGAGAGACCCACAGTCCATCAGAATGAGTATCCTGTATTCTACTCTGTTGCAAACAAGTTGAGGGGCACGTCTGTGGAGCATCAAGCCTAGACTGGCCCAATAGACTGGGGTTCCATGTTCTTTACAGAGAAACTGAGGACTAGGCTTCAGATACAGTCCCTTGAAGGACTCACTCAGTCTCAGAGCTTCCATCAGAACTTCACATTTAGAAGTCCACTCTGAATTTGCCCTTCTTGCTTTGTTGCATTTAGCTGTTGTACCATTCCCACACTATTTTCTCCTTCACCGTCATTATTCTCAGTCATTTGAGCTTGAAGGGTATGGCAGTATATTTACTGGTGATGGACTGGTAGTGGTGGTCCACAGGAAGTGGGAGAGTTAGGTAGATGGAGCATCTGTATAAACTGCACACTAACAATAGGCAGCAGGCCAAGGTATAGGCAGCACAAGGTACCAGGCACCAGGGATCCAAGGTCAAGGAGCAAAGCATTTAGTCCCAGAGTCCCAGGTAGGATTTCACAGCAGGCAACGTGGCTCCAGAGTGCAATGTAAGGCTTCAGTGCAGGTATTGAAGAGAATTTGCTAGTTATTTGTACTTGTAAAAAAGAAGTTTAAAAGCAAAACGTCTACTCCAATAATAGGATACTTCTGGAGCTTGGGCCAAAGAATGGATCCTGACACACTGCAAGACTTGCTAACACCTGTGAGCATCCGAGCTGTCTGGACTGTTCAGGCTTACATTGAAAAACAACATGTGGCAACTTACAGAATCCACAGGTGCGAAAGAAACAACAGAGAATGGGATCTGAAATGCTGGGCTGGACTTGCCCTCTCCTCTGGCTACTCCCAAATCTTCATGCTCGGGGTCAACTTCAGTCTTTGTGCATACATCGCCCATTGGGAGTCAGTGGATTGGGAGTGAGCCAGGCATGCTGAGTAAGCAGGTTACACTCAACCCCAACGTGTGGTTTTGGCAAGAAGGAGTCTTTGCTTTGAAAAGCTGTATGGTTGGGGCCAACACTGTGGCGTAGTGGGTAAAGCCATGGCCTGCAGTGCCAGCATCCCATATGGACGTGAGTTTTTTGAGTCTCAGCTGCTCCACTTCTGATTCAGCTCCCTGCTAATACACCTGGGAAAGCAGTAGAAGATGGCCCGAGTACTTGGTCCCCAGCACCCACATGGGAGGCCTGGAAGAAGCTCCTGTCTCCTGGCTTTGGCCTGGCCCATCCCTGGCTGTTGTGGCCAACTGGGGAGTGAACCAGTGGATGGAAGATCTCTCTCTCTCTCTGGACTGTCTGTCTTTCTCTGTAACTCAATGAATAATAAATAAATTTTACTCTCAAATAATAAATAAATGTTTCAAAAAAAAAAAAAAAAGAAAGAAAAGCTGCATGGTTGCCACCAAGCTATATTATAAGGAGTATACTGTCTACTGGTTTCTGTGGATAACCCTAACCTTAGAAAACACAGAACAGTGAGAAAAGTGTGTGGGTGGAGCTAAGTTTTCAGAAGTTAAGGTTCAGATTTGAACTGTAAGATACTGGCTGCATTATTAAAAGTTGGTGGGGGCCAGGTGCTGTGGTGCAGTGGGTAAAGCCACCGCCTTCAGTGATGGCATCCCATATGAGCACCGGTTCGAATCCCAGCTGCTCTACTTCCAATCCAGCTCCCTGCTATGGCCTGGGAAAGCAGTAGAAGATGGCTCCAATAAATATCATCTGTTCTCCCTGATCTGTAACAACTAACTGAGCACCTAAAAGGAACTCTGTAGAAGTGAAACTGACACTATGAGAAGCAATGACTTGATCAGCCCTTGTCCTGTCGAGGAACACCTTACTATTTTATTTTTTTTACTATTTTCTTTTTTTACTTAATACCATTGGTTGAACTCTTTAATTAACACACAATTATTCTTAGGAGTTTAAATCCAATTGAAAATTGATCCCAGTAAAAAATAAGAGTGGGAATAAGAGACAGAGGAGATGTACAGTTCAGCACATGTTCCCACGGACTTACACCTAAGGGTAAAGCTAAAAACTTGCCATGGGACTCCAAATCCCATTAAACTGGGTGGTACTAATACCATCTTACTAAGTGATCATTTTAAGTATGTAACTGATCATGTGGATAGGAATAAGTGTCAAAGGGATCACATAAATAAGACCAAGTGTCTGTTAATAGCAATAGATAGAATTAAAAAGGAGAGAATGATCCAACAATAGGAAGCAGGGCATTATAGCAGACTCATAGAATGAGAAATGCCCTAAATAGTACCCTGACCTCAGAATCAGCCCTTAAGGAATTCTGATCTGGCTAAAAAGCCCATGAGAACATTTAAGGCATGGAAAGTCAAAACACTGTAGCAAAAATGACCTAATTGAAAGATCTCTGTGAGCGAGATCCCAGCAGAAAGAATAGGCCATCAAAGAAGGAGGTACCTTTCTCTGAAGGGAGGAGAGAACTTCCACTTTGATTATGGCCTTGACTAAATAAGGTCAGAGTTTGTGGACTCAAGAGGCTTCCATAGCCTTGGCAGCTCATGACAAGAGCCTTGGGTGATGACTGACATCATAAATAAGTGTCAAATTGTTAAATCAACAACAGGAGTCACTGTGCACTTGCTCCCCATATAGGACCTCTGTCCTTAGTGAGTTGTACTATGAGAAGTAACGGTAAAATTTGTCTTCAAACAATACTTTATACTTTGTGTGTCTGTGTAGGTGCAAACTGTTAAAATCCTTACTTAATATAGAGTTGGTCTTTGGCCAGCGCCTGTGGCACCAGCACCCGGGGTTCTAGTCCTGGTTGGGGCGCTGGATTCTGTCCCAGTTACTCCTCTTCCAGTCCAGCTCTCTGCCGTGGCCCGGGAAGGCAGTGGAGGATGGCCCAAGTGCTTGGGCCCTGCACGTGCATGGGAGACCAGGAGGAAGCACCTGGCTCCTGGCTTCGGATTGGCGCAGCACGCCGGCCGTAGTGGCCATTCGTGGAGTGAACTAGCGGAGGGAAGACCTTTCTCTCTGTCTCTCTCTCTAACTGTCTAACTCTGCCTGTCAAAAAAAAAAAATAATAGAGTTGATCTTCTATATATAAAGATAATTAAAAATGAATCTTAGTGAAGAATGAATGGGAGAGGGGGTAGGAGTTGGGACAGGAGTGGGGCTGGGAGGGGGAGTATGGGGAGAAGAAACACAATAGTCCTAAAGCTGTACCAATGAAATTTATATTTATGAAATAAAATCTATCTTAAAAAATAAAAATAAGAAGATAATCCAAGTCTTTGCGCCCTTGTACCCACATGGGAGATCTGGAAGAAGCTCCTGGCTCCTGGCTTCAGACTGGCCCAGCTCTGGCTGTTGTAGCCATTTGGGGAGTGACCCAGCAGATGGGAGACCTCCCTCTCTCCTTCTGCCTCTGCCTCTGCCTCTCTGTAACTCTGCCTTTCAAAATAAATGAATAATAAATGAATGAATCTTTAAAATAAAAAGTTGGTGGGAAGAATACAGACGTGGGTGCTCCATGAGGGCAACTGCTTTGTCCTCCACTATTCTGCTGCAGTCATACCACCCAGCACACTACTTGGCATGAAGAGGAACTCAATAAATATTTGTTGAATAAATGATTACAGACCTTGATTTAAATCTTGGCTCTGCTACTGAACTGGTTGTGTGGCTTAACAATCATTAAACATCTCTGAGATTCTTTTTTTTTTCACCCTTGAAAACAGAATATTGTATATACAAACTACATAATAGATCTTAGTAAACGGTGCCATGTTGAGGAGCAGAACATATTCTGTCTTTGCAAATTACAAGCTATTTAAGAAGTAGAAATTATCCTATTCATCTTTGTAGACTGGATTTAGCACACCATTCTTCACTTTATAGATGCTCAGCAAATAGTTTGTTGCTAAACAGCTGTGTACACAGGCTCACATGACGGGTAGTCCAATGCTCTTTTGAGAACAAGGACTCTGCAGTCAGATGCTGATGGCCAAGTTCTGGTTCAACCACTTAAGTGGTATGTGATCTCAAGCAATTGACTTAATCCTTGTTCGCCTCAATTTCTTTGTCTAAAAAATACAGATAATATAAGCACTTTTTCATATAGTTATTGCATGTGTTAAATGAGATCATATACATGAGGAACTTGGACAAAGTTCATGGAAATGTGTATTATGAAAAAATACACATGCATTTCAAAACTGTTATGCACCAATATGAGCTTTTCTTTTAGTTCTGTTTTCCACACACTTTTTGAAGCACACTTCAAAAAGGGTGTAAAGTGTATAAAGCACTTTGAACAATGTCTAGCTTGTGATGAGTTCTCTTCAAGCGTTTCCTAATTCTTAAGTGCAATTCAGCTTTGAAAGTTTTAATTCTGAAATAAGACTTCAAGTATACCCTTCTTTCACTCAGCTGTCATTAATGCTAACATCTTAATAACCCCAGCATAGTAATCAAAAGAGGAAATAAATATCTGATACTGGTTAATACAAACCAATCAAATAATCTGCAAATAACTTATGTTTCATCAGTTTTCCCACTACTGTCTTTTTCTGTTTCATTCTGGAGTTTTTAAAAAGATTTATTTATTTATTTATTTATTTGGAAGGCAGAATTATAGAGAGGGGGAGAGACACAGAGAGAGAAGGAGAGCTAGATCTTCCATCTGCTGGTTCGCTCTCCAGATGGCCACAAAGGCAGGGGCTGGGCCCGGCTGAAGCCAGGAGCCAGGAGTTTCTTCTGTGTCTCCCACATGGATGGCAGGGGCACAAGCACTTGGGCCACCCTCCATTGCTTCCACAGGTTATTAGTATGGAGAGGGATCAGAAGTGGTACAGCAGGCACATGGACTGCTACCCATATGGGATGCCAGTGTCACAGGTAGAGGCTTTATTTACTATACCACAATGCCAATCTTTCCATCCAGAATTTGACATTGCATTTAGTGTTCATGATTCTTTAATCTCAAATGTGTAACAGTTCCTTAGTCTTTCACCTCACCTTGAAGAATACTACCCAGTTATTTTTCATGGTGTCCTTCAATTTGGATTACTTTTGTGATTTCTGAAGATTTAGGTTGAGAATATGAATATTTTTAAGAAATATTGTTTTTTAAAAACTTATTTGAGAGGCAGAAAGACAGAGATACAAATAGAAAGACAAAGCTCCCATCTGTTGGTTCACCTCCCAAGTGCCTGCCACAGCCAGTCTGGGATAGGGTGGGAGCCATGAACTAAGAACTCAATCTTGGTCTCCCATTGGGTGGCAGGTACTCCCCTACTTGATCTGTACCTGCTGGCTTCCAGGGTCTGCACTGGCAGGAAGGTAGAATAAGAAGCCAGAGCTGGGAATAAAACACAGGTATTCTGATACGTGACTTGGGCATCTTATCTGCTGCGCCCAATACTCACCAAGGTTATCTGTAGGTTATTTGTTGGGCAAAACCATACAGAGTTCTCACTACACGATAGCAGGACATATTTTATAACTGGTGTTGTTAACTTTGAATAGTTGGTTAAGATAATATCCAGACTTTTCCACTAAAAAGGTACTATTTTCCTTTTTATGATTAATGTGGGTTATATTGGTAGATATTTTGAGATTTTGCAAATATTTTGTTTCTTTTGCTTTTTAACATTTATTTTTAAAGTTGGAGTTACAGAGAGGGAGGGAGAAAGAGAGAGAAAGAGAGAATCTTCTATTTTCTGGTTCACTCCCCTGGTGGCTGCAGCAGCTAGGGCCGGGCCAGGAACCAAGAGGTTCATCTGAATCTTCTCTGTGGATGGCAGGGCCCCAGACACTTGGGTCATCTTCTGCTGCTTTTTCCAGGCCATTAGCAGGAAGCTGGATTGGAAGTGGAGCAATTGGGATGTGAACCAGCGTCCATTTGGGATGCTGGCATTGTAGGCCATTGCTTTACCTGCTATGCCACAACATATCTTGTTTCTTATAAGATTTTTCACTCATTAACTTTAGTGACCATTGATGGTTCTTGTCTGTTACTGTGGTGTTTGCCCAATGGTGATTTTTTTTTTTTTACAGGCAGAGTGGACAGAGAGAGACAGAGAGAAGGGTCTTCCTTTGCCGTTGGTTCACCCTCCAATGGCCGCCATGGCCAGCGCACTGTGCTGATCCGAAGGCAGGAGCCAGGTGCTTCTCCTGGTCTCCCATGGGGTGCAGGGCCCAAGCACTTGGGACATCCTCCACTGCACTCCCGGGCCACAGCAGAGAGCTGGCCTGGAAGAGGGGCAGCCGGGACAGAATCCGGTGCCCTGGCCGGGACTAGAACCCGGTGTGCCGGCGCCGCAAGGCGGAGGATTAGCCTAGTGAGCCGTGGCGCCGGACTGTGATTTTCTATTTCTGTGAATCCTCCTCTATTTTTAAATTGAGTTATGCCACAAGAAGAGCCACTTTTCTTTTTATTTACTCATTTATTTATATGGCTGGATTGAGGATTATTTATTTTACTTTATTACTGTTGTCAAGTATTTTATTGCTCAGATTGCACCAGATTTGACCACTGGGAGTTGTTTCCTGTGTTGGCTCCTGTGCTCTTTCAGTATGTCAGCGTCATTTTTAGGGTCCTACATATTTCATGGAATTATAAGATATTTAAAGTTCATCTTGTATTTTTCCTGCTCCTGCCCTGGAATCAACTCTTTCAAGGAGTCCTGGTTCTTTTACTGGATAATGGTATTTAGAAACCAACATCTGGGTGCTACGTGTGCTTGGTGCTTTTGAGGTGTCATTACTTCTAGGTCTCCACAGTGGACATAATTAGGAAATATTTGTATGAGCACTAACAAGCATATATATATATATATATATATATGCATTTCTTTTAATTTAGTTTTAATTACCTAAGGACAGATTTTATGTCCTCTTAGCTATTTTCCAAAGAGACACAGACCATGGACCAACATCTTACTTGTAGTTCTACACATTTGCTTATTGCTTCAGAAAGTGCCATAGCATATTCCAATGGCTCTAACTGAATTAATACTGTTGTTTTGAGGGAAAGGAAACGAAAAGGCTTTGCTCCCTCTAGTGGTCAAACTGAGTAACTGGTATTTCATGGCCTTGGAACCAGAGTTTGATCATATGAACGAGATAGCGAACTGATACCTAAATTATTAACTTACAGGGTAAAATATATGGCAAAATAGAATTAGTTTATGACTATCTTGTATCAAGAGTAACCCTAAAGATAGTAATTAATAACTAATGCTTGGCTGGGTTGCTTGAGACTGTCTAGTAATATCAGCAACATTTTATAAAAGGTGTTCACATAAATCACCTCACTTGACCCTCTCAAAAATCTTGGGAGACAGAGCAGACTTTTATTATCCAAACTTTACAAACAAGGAACCTGTCTCAAGTTCAATGATTTGCTTAAGTTAACACAGTTTGTTCAGGACAGAAATGGAACTGGAATTGAACTTGTATGGTAAAAAAGAATTTGGTTCATGATTACAAGCCTTCTGCTCTTTCTGCTAAAGGGTTTTAATATATGTTAAACATCTAATTACAATTGAAGAAGATTGCAAAACATGAACCTAGAAAATCTGGCCCTGTAATTTAAAAAGTAAAGGAAGGAAAGAAAGAAAAAAAAAAAAACCTCCCATATTTTGACTCTTGGAAATATTTTTAGCAGTTCGTAAAAGTGAGAAAAAGACAATCCTAACTATCAGTGAAGTTCTTTATCAAGTTAACACCTAGTTAAAACAGGTAATGGAAGCCTTATACATACGAAATCCAGACTCTCAATAAACTCACTACCACCAGATGTGGACTGAGACACACACCAGTCTGGGAAGCTGGCCACCATAAACCCTCTGAGAGCCATAGAGGAGTCATATAACCATCTCACTCCATGTGATCACTGGTCTTTTATAGCATTGCCCTGCCTTTGGCTGAATAGAGATATCTCCATTAATCTACTCCTAACTAAAAGGATGCGTTTTCTCATTTTCATTTAGACATATTTGAAAATAGGAAAGAGATCGATCAATACACTCATCTTTCTGCAATCATTTGAGAGACCAAAATGGCCATGGTGGTAATATATGGCATGTACAATGTGAATCCGTAAAAGCTTCTGGTCTTTCAAGGTTATTACAGAGACAACCATGGGAAGTAATAAAGCTGCGTCGTTTATTTAAAGTGAAGGACTTAATCTTGTCTCTCTTGGTACTTCCTCTCTTTTCTCTATTTTTAAAGTGCTGACTAGATGATATGGAAGAAAAGAAAGGTGCTAATTTCAAACGCTCAAGAAGTCCGTTTGGTGAACTGATGTTAGATAAAATCCATCAACTATTTCAGAAATAAAAGTTGGTAGTATTAGCTTTCACACTGATGCCAGACTTAAGCCTTGACATATGTCATTTTTGTTTAAGTATCAATGCAGAAATGACGCAAAAGACACCTGTCTTCCCACTGAGACTGACAGAACTCCAAGGAGAGCTGCATTATTTGGACCCTAGAAAGTTGATGCTTTGCATAAAGCTCACTGCGGCTGTTTATGCCTCTGATGTACTGTGAAATTTGATTGCTAAATCTGGTTTGGAAAAATCAGAATGGGTAAAATTATACTGTGAAATAGAATTTCCAATACTATTTGGGAAAACAGACAAACAACCTGTAAAAACACATGCATCTGATACTCTTTGGGGTGAAGGCTATGATGAGAACCGACAGGTTCTATAACATTTTTCTTGTTGTCTTTTCCCACTGCCCTCAGCTAGCCTGTGAGGAGACAAAGAGCAGGTTCGTGTCAACATCTGGCTAGTGTCCAGACATGAGCAATAATGCTCTCCACCCACACACAGGTGCGGCCATGTGAAATGTCTGGATGCCACATGGCACAGCCTAACAGGATATGCCTGGGAGGCAATGGGTGCGCCCTGTGCTCTGGTCCATTGCATCCACGGGCACAATCCCAGAGTGACACATGGAATTGAGGAATCCTCACTTCCAGCCAACTTGTATCTTTTGTCTGTTTTGCAGGAAATACAGCGACCCGGCAGTCGTCCCTGCCTGTGTGTCCCCTGGAAACCCGGGAAGAGCAGGAGGAGGAGAGGGGCTTCAGTACATAGCTACCAGGAGCCTGCTCCCCAGGTAATAGAAAACTTGTGCTCTGTGAATAAACCATCTAAAACCCCACCATGAACAGGATCAGAGGACCAGCTCCAGAAATCACCCGCCGCATCGGATGGTCTGTAGCATTGATTCATGTGGGCTGGGCTCATCCTTGCAGCCATCTCTCCCACCATTCTTTTTTTTTTTTTTTAAGATATATTTATTTATTCATTTGAAAAGCAGAGCTACAGAGAGGCAGAGAGATAGAGAGAGAGGCCTTCCATCCGCTGGGTTCGTTCCCCAAATGGCCGCAACGGCTGGAACTGGACAGATCCGAAACTGGTAGTCTGGAGCTTCTTCTGGGTCTCCCACGTGGGTGCAGGGGCCCAAGCACTTGGGCCATCTTCTACTGCTTTCCCAGGCCAAAGCAGAGAGTTGGATTGGAAGAGGAGCAGCCGGGACTAGAACCGGTGCCCACATGGGATGCCGGCACTGCAGGAAGCGGCCTCACCCGCTTTGTCACAGCACCGGCCCCTCTCTTACTATTCTGAACAGTGCCAACGCTCCAGCCCTTGGACTCTCTTTTCCCATTCGATTCTGTGTGTGCTGGAAGGGGAAGGTTTTTGAAGAGTTTCCATGTTGCGAAGCACTGAAATCAAGGCGGATAGTAACCCTGGAGTCGTACTCGTGGCTGTCCCCCTTACTGATGGCGCCTGTAAGATACCGGTTTTGTTGGCTATCTGGAATGTTATATTTTGGACCATTATGTATCTGTGACCATTGCCTGGGCTCTATGTGAGTGAGTTTTGAGATCAGTTAAATTCTAACACAGGTGTGGGAAGCAGAGGCAGGTAGGTCAAAAATCTGCCATTCCAGGGTCAGTTGTCATTGGAACAAACAGTTCCACAACTAAGTTGCGAGTTTGGAAATACTGCACTTTGCCACACCATCACCCATGTCTTTTTTTTTTCTTTTCTTTTCTTTTTTTCTGCCAGGCAGAGTTAGACAGTGAGACAGAGAGACAGAGAGAGAGAGAAGGACCTGGGCCATCCTCCACTGCCTTCCCAGGCCACAGCAGAGAGCTAGTCTGGAAGAGGAGCCACCGGGACTAGTACCCGGTGCCCCAACCGGGACTAGAACCTGGGGTGCTGGCGCCGCAGGCAGAGGATCAGCCAAGTGAGCCACGGCGTCGGCCCACCCATGTCTTAACCTATCAGGAAGGAGCACGCTGAGCCAAGGACCAGTTGCAGGTGGCTCGCCAGACCATTTTCCTGTAGAAAGTAAGACACAGACACTGCCTTTGGGGTTTCTCTCCATGTGTTCATCAGTGTGGGTCCACCTTCCAGAACCTGCCCGCCTCCAGCATGCTGGGAAAGTAGAGTTCCAGGCAGAGAACTGGCCCAAACTTCCGGCTGCTGTGAGCCTTGCTTAGCTGCTAGCAGCCGCCGTAGATGTCTCTCATCACAATGGCTAACCAGGCCCAGTGGACCCTGTCTCAACTCGGGCTTCCAATTCAAAAGGCAAAACATCCTGACCAAGGGAACTGAAGAGGAGTTATCTAGGGCATTTGATCTTGTGGTCGTTTTGCAGACAAAAATGTTCCATCCATCGCTTTCTTCAAGGGCAGGAATTTGGTACTCAAATTATCCAGCTCATTACAGTACTTCTCTTGGCATTCGCAAAGGAAATTGTTGTGTGTGTCTGTGAGAAAGAGATTTAATGTCTTTATGTTCCTTTGATGCCTGCCTCCCCTGAGTTTCTATGACCACAACCAAGGATACCCTTGCATGCAGTTTTGTAATATGAAGCCCTGACATAGAATATTGGGATGGTGTAAGGGGGAGGGAGTGAAACTTTACTTTTCTAAAATTACTTATGAGCTGCCAATTCTGAAAATTAGCCTTTATGTAATTAGTTTTGAATGACAGCAAGTCCAAGCCAGTTAAGACAGAAGAAAGTAGAGAGGTAGGAGCACCGTGGGAGTGCGCCTGTCTAATCTCCCGCACATCCCTAACGCTAAGGCTAATCAAGAGAATGTTGCTGCATGAAAGAGTGACTGATTAAGAGGAAACTGGGAAGGCTTTTGCAAAGTTGACAAAGGAACGTCAGGACATTTCAAAGTCTCCTCAGAACAGACAGTAAACATGTAGACCTTCCTTGCTTTATTTTCTGCTTCTCCCTGTGAGACTTATACGGTGGTCATGTTTCAGAAGAGGTGCTCAAAATACCTTACAGGGTTTGAGTGCCATCCAACCCATAGCTTCGTGTTTAGGAGCAGGGGCTGTGGAGGCAGACCACACACCACTGGCACCTGCCCCGGGACTCTCTCTGGGCAAGCTGTTTCCCTCTTGGTATCCCAGTGAGCTCATCTATAGAATCAGGTCGTGGCTGGCGCCACGGCTCACTTGGTTAATCTCTGCCTGCGGCACCAGCACCCTGGGTTCTAGTCCCGGTTGGGGTGCCGGATTCTGTCCCGGTTGCTCCTCTTCCAGTCCAGCTCTCTGCAGTGGAGGATGGCCCAAGTGCTTGAGCCCTGCACCTGCATGGGAGACCAGGAAGAAGCACTTGGCTCCTGGCTTCAGATAAGCACAGTGCGCTGGCTGTAGCGGCCATCTGGGGGGTGAACCAATGGAAGGAAGACCTTTCTTTCTCTCTGTCTCTCTCTCTCACTGTCTAACTCTGCCTGTCAAAAAAAAAAAAAAAAAAAGAATCGGGTCGTAACAATCCCCATCTCACAATCTCACAGCTTTGTGGGCAGGAATAAACTCCTCACGTCAAAGGCTTAGCACCGTCACAGGCACATGGTGAGCACTTGGTTGATGCTAACCACTATGAGCAATATTTTGTGGGAATAATCAGTCCCTCTGCTTGGGACTGGAACCATTTCCAGTTGACTGGGAATCATATGGCTGTCTTTTTTTTAAAGACTAATTTATTTATTTGAAAGGCAGAGTTACAGAGAGGCAGAGGCAGAAGCAGAGAGAGAGAGAGAGAGAGAGAGAGAGAGAGAGAAAAGTAAGTCTTCCATTCTCTGGTTCACTCCCCAGATGGTGGAGCTGTGCCCATTCGAAGCCAGGAGCCAGGAGATTCTTCTGGATCCCCCATGCAGGTTCAAGGGCCCAAGGGCTTGGGCCATCCTCCACTGCCCTCCCAGGCCATAGCAGAGAGCTGGATTGAAAATGGAGCAGTGGGGACTCAAACCTGCGCCCATATGGGGTGCCGGCACTGCAGGTGGCAGCTTTGCCCTCTACATATGTGGCTGTCTTAATAATGGCATTGATGGGCAGAGTTTTCTAGTAAATCTCCACAGGTATAAAACGTGCAACTTTTCTTATAATTTGTTCGTAGGCTGACTTGAAGGTAAAGAAGATGCTGTTTCATTCACCTTTGTGGCTCACGTTTCATGCAGCCTAGTAGCTTTGCATAGTGGGTGCTCCAAAAATTATAATTTTAAAAATTTATTTTCATTTTATTTGAATTGGGGTGGAGGTACAGGGTTACGGAGACAGACAAGACAAAGATCTTCTACCTCGTGGTTCACTCCAAAAATGCCTGCCACAGCCAAGGCTGGACCAAGGCAAAGCCAGAATCCTGGAATTCATTCTGAGCCTCCTGTGGGCTTCAAGTACCCAAGTACGTGAGCCATCATCCGCCACCTCCCAGAGTGTGCATTAGCAGGAAGCTGGAATCAGAAGTGGGGCCTCAAACGCAGGTACTCCAATATGAGATGTGGGCAATCCTAGCAACATCGCAAGTGCTGTGCCAAATGCCACACCTCAGCGAACATAAAAAAAAAAAAAAAAAAAATCATGCCCTGTGAGTAAACTCATCGAACTGCTTTGTCGCCTGAAATCTCGTGTCTAAGCAAGGCTGATCTAAATGGAAAGGCTTCTCTCAGTTTCTGAAGAAAGGAACAGGGGTGACTGGACTTGAGCTGTGCGATGGAAATTTCTGTGTTCATAGAAATGTTCTGAGTCTGCTGTCCAGCAGGAGCGCTACTGACCACACACGACTGCTGAACACATGCAAAGTGGCTGCCCTGGCTAATGTACGTAATTGTAAATCTTATTTAATTTTCATTAACTTAATTACAATTTACGTAGCCAGTGTGGCTAGTGATTGCATGGTGGGCAGCACAAGCGTAGGCCTCCTGTTCAGGATCTGGCAGGAAGGGCCATGTGAGTCAGGCCTATTTACATGAAAGCAGCCGTTTTCAAAGAGTGCGCCCCAGACCCAGGTCACCTGCACACTTGTTAGAAATGCGGATTCCCGTCTCTCACAGCACCTTCTGAAAGAGACATTCTGGGGATGAGATGGAGCAAGTCGTATCTTCACAAGCCTTTTGTGTTTCTGTCGCACACCCCAGTTGGAGAACCTGTGACCTACAGTATGAAAGGAGGCAAAAGCAAAACTCTGACTTGCATAGGGCACCTTTATCATGGTGTTGGTTCTTAGACACTGTCTTTGTGGGATGGCTGCATAGTAACACTAAGACCACACACACACACACACACACACACACACACACACACTACTGTGTTCTGCTGGGATTCTGACTTGGGAAATATAGAGAAAAAATCACAAATTTGCATTTTTCTAAGGTTCTAAAGTGATACTGCTGTATAGCCACATTTGGGGGCCCCTGGTAGACCTGTTAGGAGGGTCCCTGAAATTTTATTCTGGGTTCTGTCTGTGAGATCTCAAGCAAGTCATTTGCGTTACCAAGCACTCAAGTTTCTTGGGTGTAAGGGTTGGTCCAGGTCACCGGTCTCAGCTTTATTGCTATGTTACTCTCGCAAGTTTCTGTCTTTGAAGAAAAAAACGTGGAGTTGTGAGCTGGGATAACTTTTTCATGTCAGTGTTGGAATTTATTGATCATTTTTTTCCCATTCAAGTGGATATTTTCCAGATTCTTGATGCTTGTTCTAACATCAGATTTTCATCACCAGTGACTTTAGAAAACTTGTTCTGTGAATTTCTCAGATGCTTGTGATCAGCAGATGCTCTATTACTATTGATCTTTGAAAATCCGATGCTGTGTGCTTTAAGTTTTCCTTACCCAGCCTGTTGAATACTCACAGTTCTCTGCATTTTCAGTTTACCATGATAGAGCTTTGCTGGCTCTGTGACTGATGTACCATCAACTGTCAAGGGTTCACTGTGACGTTGAGGGATCCACCTTTTCAATGCATGATTTGGATCTTCATTTCTAGTTTTGTGCAGTGTTTTTTCATTAATCTCTGTTCCTCACTTTCAGTGTGAACTTCAATCATTTACCCTTGTGTTTCTTCAGGCCATGGATGGTGGTCACTCCAATATCATCGTTTTCTGTAAGATGTTTCATGCATTGCTGTCCAGTTTCTCCCACAGTTTGACTTTCTCTTCTGTGAACATAAATGCTTCCTCCTATTACTGTTACCCATAACAGTATCTGTAGACCTTTTGGACATTTTCTGTCCCATATTTACACCACAGAACAGAAGACAGGCAAGAACTAGAGTGAGCATTGCAAACAGGTCTTGGTCTCATGTGGAGTCCCTTGGGGATCCTAATGTTGGCATGTCCAGCCTACACAAGTGCCATTTATTACTGTTTGTGGATGTGTCTGTGTAGGAGAATCTGGATATTTGCCAAAAAGGTGTAACACAGGTGAAGAAGGCTGGAGGGTCTTTTCATGCCTGGTAGACTGTGTTGTGCATCTGTATTTGGATTGTGACCTGTCCCATGGGTCAGGTGTAGAATTTTCCACCTCCGCTAGTGTTATCTTGGTGCTTGAAACATTTTAGATTTTGGATTTTCAGATGAGGGATTCTCAGTCTATTCTATAATCAGGGAAAAGTGAAGGTTGTTAGGAAAAGTAAGCTATCTATACTTCACTCAATCTGACAAAAACAATGACACCAAAAGATTATAATAAATTACATATTCAGACATGTGTTGCTTAACAAGAGGATATGTTCTGGGAAATGCATCATTAGGTGATTTTGTTGTTGTGCAAACATTAAAGAGTGTACTTAGAAGGATAGCCTACTACACAGCTGGGCTGTACTGGATGACCTGTTGCCCCTATGCTCCAAACCTGTACAACATGCTACTGTAATGAACATTGTAGGCAACTATAACACAATGATAAGTATTTCTGTTTGAATCACAGAAAAGGCACAGTAAGAATACTTTATGAGAGATAAGAATGGTACACCTGTGTAGGGCATTTGCCATGAATGAAGCCTGCAGAGCTAGAAGTTGCTAGAAGTCAATGAGTGCGGGGTGAGCAACTATGAAGGTCCAGCACACTTCTACACACCACTGTAGACTTTATAAACACTGTACACTTAGACTAAACTACATTTATAAGAAAAATTCTTTCTTCAGTAATAAATTAACTTTAGCTTACAGTAACTTTTTTTACTTTATAAACTTTTTAATTTTTTAAAACTTTTGGGCTTCTTTGTAATAACACTTAGTTCAAACCCAAACACATTGTGCAGCTGTACCAAAATATTTTCTTTCGTGATATCCTTATTCTCTAAACTTTTTTCTATCTAATTTTTTTTCACTTATTAAACTTGTTTTTCTTAGAAACTAAGACACAGACCCAGGCATTGGCCCAGGCATACGCAGGGGTGGGAGTATCAATAGCACTGTCTTCCACCTCCACCTCGTTCCACTGGAAGATCTTCAGAGCTGAAAGCATACATGGAGCTGTCGACTCCTGTGATAACAATGCCTCCTCTGGACACCGCCTGAAGGTCCTGCCCGAGGATGTTTGACAGCTAACTTTTTTTTATAAGTAGAAAGAGTACACTCTAAAATAATATAAAAATATAGTGTAGTAAATAGGTACACCAGTAATAGAAGTTTCTTATCATTAGGATGTGTTAGGTGTAATACCTAATTGTGCCTGAGTATGCCAGACCCTGATATGACTGGAAGCACAGTAGGATGGTTATAGCAGCAGCATCACAAACACTTGAGTAATGTGTTACACTCCAGCATTACTAACAGCTACGACCTTAGCTATATAAAAAGAATTTTTCAGCTTTAGTATAATCTTATGGGGCCACCATCATACGTGTGATCTGTTGTTGATTGAAATGTCCATATGTGGCACACAAGTATGTATGAAATACACAGAAAGCAGCCACTGAAAAAGCTATCAAAAACACACTTTAGGGGCAGGCATATGGCACAGCAGTTAACTTACCACTCGGGATGTTGGCATCCCCTGCTGGAGTGCCTGGTTCAAGTTCCGGCTTCAATTGCAATACAGCTTCCTGCTAATTCACATCCCAGGGAACAACAGATGTTGGGTCTCTGTCACCCATCCAGGAGACACAGATTGAGTTCCTGGCTCCTGGCTTTGGCCCTAGCCCAGCCCCAGCTGTTGTGGGCATTTGGGGAGTGAATCAGCAGGTGGAAGATCTCTCTCAGTCTCTCTGTCTCTTTCCTTCTCTGAAAATAAAACTAAAATCTTAAATTTTAAATTTAAAACTGCTAGAGATAACTCTAAGAGGAATTCTTAAAAATTATCAAAGAAAGCTACAAAACAGAAAAAGTAAAACATAAATGGAAACAGAAAAAAATGAGATATCAGTCCATAAGTAAGAATAATTAAACCTTAATATGAAAGCTCTTAAAAGGTCACAGAAAATACACATTATGAAAAAATATGAATGGATTTCAAAACTTCTGGTACCAAGATGAACTTACCCTTTAATTTCATTTCCATGAAATTTTGAAGTACTCTCACATATCAATCATTATATTAAATGTAAATGGTCTTTTTTCTTTAAAGGCAGCAGAATTAGAGAGAAAAGGAAAGACAGAGGAAGAGAAAGAGAAAGAGGGATGTTCCATCTGCTGGTTCAGTCTCCCAAGTGGCCATAATGTCAGGAGCTAGGCCAGGACCCAGGAACAGGGGTGCAGAGGCCCAAGCACTTGAACCATCTTCCACTGCTTTCCCAGGTGCATTAGCTTGGAGCTGGATTGGAAGTGGAGCAGCCAGGATTTGAACTATTGCTCCTATTGGATGCTAGCATCACAGGTGGGAGCTTAACCAGCTGCACCACAGTGTCAGCCCCTATTTACTAATCTTTTTTTTTTAAAGTTTGCATTAAAAAACATGACCAAACTATCTATAAGAAGCTCATGTAAAATATAGGCAGATTGAAGGAAAAGGTATGGGGAAGATGTATCAGGCAACCATTAATCAAAAGAAAGCAGAGGTGATTATTTTAATATCAAATAAGGTTGACATCAGAACAAAGAAACTTATGAGACACAGAGTGGGACACCACATAATAATGAAAGCATGAATCCACCAAGAACATATAGTGGTATGTGTACATTAAGCATAGGGCTATAAAATGATGGAACAGAAAGAAGAAATCAACAAATTCAAAATTATAGTTGAATACTTCAACACCATTCTCTCAACAATTAATAGAACAACTAGGCACACAATTAGGAAGAATATAGCAAAATGCAACAACTCCATCACTGACAGGATCTAATCAATGTTTATCATTCAACAATAAAGTTTTTAAGAACTAAAATTAAAATTTTAAGTGTTAAAATTAAGAATCATATGTTCTCTGACCACAATAGAATTAAACGTGAAATCAGTAACAGCAACATAACAGAAAAATCACCAAACCCTTGGATGCTAACCAACACACTTCTAAGGTCAAAGAAGATGTGTTAAGATAAATTGCAAAAAGTATATTGAACAAAATTAAAATGAAAATGCAACATGTTGCAATTTGTGGGATACAGTTAAAGCAGTGTTGAGGGGGAAATGTATAGCACTAAATTAACACAATTATTTTTTTAACTTTTATTTAATGAATATAAATTTCAAAAGTACAACTTTTGGATTATAGTGGTTTTCCCCCCATAACCTCCTTACCACCCGCAACCCTCCCATCTCCTGCTCCCTCTCCCATCCCATTCTTCATCAAGATTCATTTTCAATTATCTTTATAAACAGAAGATCAACAGTTTGCACCCACACAGATACACAACGTATAAAGCACTGTTTGAGTAGTAGTTTTACTGTAATTTGTATACTACAACACATTAAGGACAGAGATCCTACATGGGGAGCAAGTGTACAGTGATTCCTGTTGTTGATTTAACAATTGACACTCTTATTTAGGTTGTCAATCATCACCTGAGGCTCTTGTCATGAGCTGCCAAGGCTATGGAAGCCTCTTGAATTCACAAACTCTGACGTTATTTAGACAAGGCCATAATCAAAGTGGAAGTTCTCTTCTCCCTTCAGAGAAAGGTACCTCCTTCTTTGATGACCCATTCTTTCCACTGGGATCTCACTCACAGAGAGCTGTCATTTAGGGATTTATTTATTTATTTATTTATTTATTTATTTATTTATTTTGCCAGAGTGTTTTGGCTTTCCATGCCTGAGAAACTCTCATGGGCTTTCTAGCAGAATCTGAATGCCTTAAGGGCTGATTCTGAGGCCAGAGTGCTTAGGTTAACACAATTGAAAAGTAAAGGGCTGGTGTTGTGGCATAGTGAGTTAAGCCACCACCTGCAATGCCAGCATCCCATATGAGCACCAGTTGGAGTCCTAACTGCTCCACTTCTGATCCAACTCCCTGCTAATGTGCCTGGGAGAGCCGTAGAGGATGGTCCAAGTGCTTGGGCCCCGCACTCATGTTGGGAGACCCAGAAGAAGCTTCTTGCTCCTGGCTTTAGCCTGGCCCAGCCAGCCCCTGCCATTGTGGCCATTGGCAGATGGAAGATTCATTCTCTCTCTCTCTCCCCCCTCCCTCCCTCTCTGTGTTTCTCCCCCTCCCTATAAACTCTGCCTTTCAAATAAATTTAAAAATCCTGTAAAAAAGATAATAAAATACTATAGCCAACTCTACACACAATATTTGACAAATTAACCTATTCTAAGAAAAGTTAACACTACCATAATTCACCCATATAATTTGAATAGCCCTAAGAAATTAAGGAAATTGAATTCATAATATTAAAATTACCCCAAAAAGGAAATCTCTAGGGCCCCATGGTTCCACTGGAGAATGTTATCAAACGTTTAAAGAAGAATAAACATGAGTTTTATACAATCTCTTCCAAAAAATAAGAGAGGAGATAATACTTAATTCATTTTATGCAGCCTGTGTTATCCTGATAACAAAACCAAATACAGTTCCAGAAAAGGCAAACTACAAAGTGTGGGGAGCAACTCGGACTAGACTAAGTTACTGGAATTAAGACTTATTCTATGCATCTGCTCTCCCACAATATGACGCTGAGAAGGGAGAAACAGCTTCTACACAGCTGCCTCCAGTTCAACCAATAAACTGTAGGACCTGCTCCTGATTGGAGGAGAGCAGCGTACTCGGCGTGTGGGTAGCAGAGTTGGGATTGGTGGAAGAGGATTATAAAGGAGGAGAGAGACAACATGCACGAGGAACATCTAAGAGGAACATCTGAGGGAACACCTGTGCAGCCCCCGAGAGAGCCGGCTGGCGGTGTGCCGCTCCCCTGTGGAAGTGGGGAAGCTGGCAGGGGGAACCGCCCTTCCACGGAGGTGGAAGGGTCAGTAGCCAACCCGGGAAGAACCAGCAGCAAACCCGGGGAGGGCCGAGCAGACGAAAGAACAGCGCAGGGTCCTGTGTCGTTCCTCCACGAAGACGGGGAGCGACAACAAAGCAATATCTTTCTTGAATATGGATGCGAAAATTCTTAATACAATTTTAGAAAATAGACCTGAATGTTATGTAACAATAATTATATTCCATGTCCCAGTAGTGTTTACTCCAGGAATGCAAGTTTGGTTCAATACTAGAAAAATCAATCAGTGTAATGTATTATAAAAATATTACAGAAGAAAAAATACATGATAATGTCAACTGGTGCAAAAGAAGATTTTCACAAAATTCAACATTACTTATGATAAAAAAGAAAACCTCCCAGAAAAATAGGAATAGAGGAGAATTTCCTCAACAAAATAAAGAACATGTACAAAAACATATATTGTACATTGTTTTTAATGGTGAAAGTCTAAATGATTTCTTTCCCAAAGATCATAATGAAGCAAAGATGTCAGCATTCATAACTTTTATTCAACATTGTACTAGTTGTTATAGTCATTGTTATAAAGCAAAAAAAAAGGACAAAATACAAACAAAACCATACAAAATTGCTTCTATTGGTAATTGACATAGTTACCTATTAAAATTTTCAAGGAGTCCATCCCCGCCAAAAATCCTAAAACTAATGTGTGAATTTTGCTAAATTGTGAGATACAAAATAGGCATTCAAAAATGAAATGTATTTTAATAACAGTAACAGCAAATGTATAGAGATCAACATTAAAAATAAAATATTAATTACAATAAAAAATTTAGGTACAAATCTAAAAACATGTGCACGATTTTTGTGCTAAAAACTACAAAATTTTGTGAAAGATGTCAAAGAAGGTTGGGGGTTGTACCAAGCTTCAGGCAGCTTCAGGGGCACTTTTAGGGATCAGCACCACAGCAGACCAAAACTGAGGGATGACTGAATTGCCGCCCCTTTGACAGCTGCTTGCCCAGGAACTGCTGGCATAACAACCTGGAATTCTACCACTGTGAGACAGTAAAGTCTCCATGAGCACATGGCGCTGGCGGGTGTACAGATCCTTCTGTGTCAGCTGGTGCTGACCACAGGACAGAGGCATGTTTCCCTGGAAGATCTGAACTGGCCCTTCTGCTCTGCCCTTCTCTCAGAATAGCAAAAGAGTATCTGAGTACCTTTTCCTGAGATCCTGAATCATGAAATAACCAATATTAAAAACTCATTTGGAAAGAGAAAAAGAAATACCAAAGAAGATATAAATAAAGGGAGAGACAGGTCATGTTCACAGAATAGAAGACTCAACACATAGTATGTCCATACTTCCTTAATTATGTACACATTTAACAATGCCTACCAAAATGTAATAATTTTTGTAGATGTATGGAGTATTATTCTAAGAATTACATAAAAATTTTAAAATTAGAATAGCTAATATAGTTTTAGAAAAGACAAAGTGGGAGGAATCAGTCTACACAATTTTAAGACTTACATAGTTACAATAATTAAGATGTGGTATTGGTGGAGGTATAGAAACATGGATCAACAGAATACAGTATGCAACCCAGAAAGAACCACATGCAAGAATGCCAAGGTGCCATTCAATGGTAGTATAATTCAATGTAAGGATAGTATTTTCAGCAAGTAAGTACTGGGGTACTGGACATCCTAAGGCCCCAAAACACCAAGCAATGGAAAACCACCCCTCAACCCAGACCTTTTTTTTTTTTTTTTTTTTTGACAGGCAGAGTGGACAGTGAGAGAGAGAGAGACAGAGAGAAAGGTCTTCCTTTTGCCCTTAGTTCACCCTCCAATGGCCGCCGCGGCCGGCGCGCTGCGGCTGGCACACCGCGCTGATCCGAAGGCAGGAGCCAGGTGCTTCTCCTGGTCTCCCATGGGGTGCAGGGCCCAAGGACCTGGGCCATCCTCCACTGCACTCCCTGGCCACAGCAGAGAGCTGGCCTGGAAGAGGGGCAACCGGGACAGAATCCAGCGCCCTGACCAGGACTAGAACCAGGTGTGCCGGTGCCGCTAGGTGGAGGATTAGCCTATTGAGCCGCGGCACAGGCCCAACCTAGACCTTATACCTTATACAAAATTAGTTTAAAATGGATCACAGACTTACCCATAAAATGTAAAATTATAAAACTTAGAAATGAACATAGGAGAAAATCTTTAGGATCTGGATCCAAGCCCAGGATTTCTAACAGCTGATACCAAATGCCCAATCCATAAAGGGAAAAACTAATATATTGGGCTCCATCAAAATTTAGAAATTTTCTCTGTTTAAGAACTTTGTTTTCAGCATACAAGTCTTGTACATGTTTTTAGATTTAGACCTTTTTTTTTTTTTTAGGACAATGAAAGGAAATGCTATAAACTGGGAGAAAATATTTGCAAACCACATCTGATAAAGGAATAGTATCCAAAATGTGTTTTTAAAAATCTCAAAATCAACAGCAAAAACAATCCAATTAGGAAGCGGGCAAAAGATATGATGAAGCATTTCACTGAAGAAGACATACAGATGGCGAAACAATGCCAGTTCAAGCCACAGGAGATATACTACATACTTTCTGAATGGCTAAAATAAAAAATAGTGACAACACTAAAATGCTGAGGAGGCTAAGGAGAAACTGGCTTACTTGTCCATTGCTGGTGGGAATGTAAGATGGTGTAGCCACTCTGAAGAAGAGTTGGGAATTTGCTTAAAAAAAAACTAGACATGCAAATATCATGCACCGATTGATTTTACTCTTGGGCATTTATCACATAGAAATGAAAACCTACATTTATATAAAAACCTGTACATAAATATTCATAGCAGCCTTGTTATTAATAGCCAGAAACTGGAAACATCAATATGCTTTAGTGGGTGAAGGTTAAGCAACCTACACTATGGAATATTACTTTGCAATGAAAAGAATGAACTACTGGGATGCACAACTACTTGGATGAATCTCCAGAAAATTACGCTGAGTGAAGAAAGCAAGTCCCCAAAGGTTGCAAGTTGTATGATTCTATATTTATAGCATGCTTGATGTAACAAAATTATAGAAATGGAGGACAAATTAATCACTTCCCTCTATGTGTGTATCTTAGTCCAAATTTTCCAATTTTTATATGGACATTTGTTATATTGGGTTGGGGCCATGCTAATGACTTTAATTTGATTACCTCTATAAAGACCGTAATCTCCAACAAGGTCACATTTGAGGTCCTGGACATTAGAACTTCAGCAAGGCAAGAGGATGCACTTCAACCCACAGATGTGCTGCAAAAATCAGGTGACATAACCACGTGAAAATCCTTGACAAAAGGTTCTATGTAAACCCAAGATTTACTTACCAGGAAGATGATAAGAAAATGGCAGGAAGTTCCAGATCCATCTATGCTTACAAAATGACCCTCAGTTAACTCATTTAGCTTGGTCTTCTGTGTCGCCATTTTTTCAGATTCGAGATTAGGCTCATGATCTCTATAACAACCTTGGCTCTATTGTTCTATTAGTTCTGGTTTTGTTTTAAAATAACTTTCTGAACATTCACCTATAGGAAATCAACGTTCATTACAGACTAGGTGGAACAGGCCTAAAAGCATAAGGAAAAATATGCCCATAGTTTTGCAACTCAGAAAAATCTTAATATTACTATTTTGGTGTTTACCCTACCCCTAGCCCAAGCACATGTACACAGAGAAAAAATTAATTATATAATATATATATACACACACACACATACATACACACATTTTACACACTGCTGATCACAGACTCTAGAATTCTATGACTTCTGATATTATACTGTAAACATTTTCCTATGTCATAATTATTTTAAAAAGGCAGTGCTTAGGGGTTCTAGAACATCCCACTGAATGGAAGACCTATATTTAATGTAGACAGACTGAGTTCTTTCAAGCCAGTCTCTCCTTGTTCAGAAAGAAATTGTTGCGAATTTGTGCCATCCACCCCAAATACAGTTTTAGTCTCTGACAAGTACCTCCCAGGACGCCTCCATTCACTCGCATTGGGAATAGGCGTGAGCCGGTGGGAGCAAACTCTGGCCCTGCGGTAGGGGGGCTGAACCGCCTGCTTAGAGTCCTGAGGCCCCACCCGCTGGGGAAAGGAAGTGGACACTTAATTTGAATGGATGCCCACTTTTCGGGCCAATACAGCAGCTGGGAGAAGGAAGAGTCGCTGAGAAAGGGAGGCTGGAGAAGCCAGGAGGCGGGCGAATGGCCAGGGCAAGGGGCGGAAGCACCTCCGCAGAGGCAGCGTCCCACTGGGGCGTCTCAGCTTTCACCTCCAGGCTTCCCAGAGCACCCCTGCTCGCTTTCTGCTCCCCAAGACTTCCTTGGGTATGGCTGGCACTGGGCCATCCACATGAAAAGCACAATAAAAACACAATTTTCAGCAGGTGCGGCAGCCCAAAGAGGATCTCGTAGTGCGGACCACAGACGGCGACCCCAGCTCAGCAGCTGCAGGAGCGCGAGTCCAGATGTGGAGGGAGACAATGGCCGTACTCATAAAAACCGCTGCAGAAGTCATTTGCGTCGGCGACCTTCCGGGCTGTCACAGGATACAGCCACCAGCAGAGACTGCATCTGTCGGGCGTTCTTGAGGATCAGGAGGACCAGCGTTAGATGCTGGAGGATGCGGTGGCGTTGATGTTTTCTCTTTCTGGGAAAGGAATCCCCCACAGGCCTTAAAATGCCCCAATTTTGGCTTTCGCCAGAAAGAAATGACTGTTTTGTCGACAGCTTTTCCTTTTGATTTGATGTATCTAAGTGGAGTGAGCAGCAGAAGAAACCATCTCTGATCCCAGGTCTGTCACTCATTAGATGTGAGATTTTGAACAAATGGTATGTAGGATTTTTCAGTGAATGATTTAACTCTTCGGGATCTTGACTTCCTCAAACATAAAATAAAAACATTGGATTACTAAAGATTTTCTACATTTTTGACACTGTTCAAGTGAAATCTTGCACAGTAAGATGGATGGCTGATATTTAAATATTTCACAACTAGGAGGTTGCAGCCTCCCTTCAAATCAGATCATACATCACCAGTGGTCTTGTAGCAGAAACCCAGGAGCCCTCTGCCCTGCCTGGAGTTTACCCTTCAGTTCTGTGGTGGAGGCAGAGTGAGTGTGTACAGGTATGTGGCGGAGGCAGCGGGGGATGCCCAGAAAGCTCTAGACAGCAACTGTTGGCCAACAGTTGTGTTTATGGAAGTGTTAATTCGTAGTAGCCCCAAATGGAAACAACTCAAATACCAGTCAGCTGATGAGCAGTAGATGAAGAAATTGTGGTAATCCATGTGATGGAATATTATGCAGTTACATAGAGGACTGATGTAGTGACCAGCTGCAACCTGGACGAACCTTGAAAACATTATGCTAAGTAAAAGAATGCAGGCACAAAAAAATCACACAGGACATGACTCCATTCATGTGGAATGTCTGGAACAGGCAAGTGTATAGAGATGGTGTGGGGCAGGAGAGTGGGTAGGAGAAAAAGGGGGGCACACTACTGAGCATGGATGATGAAAATATTCTGAAACTAGAAAATGGTGATAGCTGCAGACCTAAGTAAACAGCTACTTAAATGTGTACTTTAATAGGATGAATATTGGGGTTGGCATTGTGGCATAATGGGTTAAGCTACCACCTGCAACACCAGCATCCCATACAGGCTCCTGGCTCCTGGCTTTGGTCTGGCCCAGCCCTAGCAACTGCAGCCATTTAGGGAGTGAACCAAAAACCTCCACTTCCCTGCCTGTAACCGTGCCTTTCAGAAAAATAAAGTAAATCCTTTTTCAAAAAGATGAAAGCTGTGGGAATTACATTTTGATAAAGCATTATTTAAAAAGGTATTATGAACAATTATGTGCTCATATATTTGAAAATTACATACATACATACATACATACATACCTAGGTGGACAATTTGGTGCAATGGTTAGGATGGCACCTGGGGCACCCACATCCCATATTGTAGGGCCGGGTTCAGGTCCTGGCTTTTCTGTTTCTGATCCAGCTTCCTGCTGATGTGCAACCTGAGAGGCAGCAGATGATGACTTGAATACTTGGGTCCCTACTACCCATGTGGGAGACCCCTTTTGAGTTTCCAGATTCTGGCTTTGCCCTGGCCCAGTGCCAGCTGTTGTCAACATATGGGGAGTGAATCAGCAGATGGAAGATCTCTCTCTCTCTCTGCTTTTCAAAAAAAAATGAAAATACATTTTTAAAAATGTAATGGATAATATTCAAGAAAATAAAAATGCCACTGGAAAAAAAGCATTGGAAAAAAGAAAGATAGCTTGGATTGACTATAAAATATTAAAAAGATTAAAATAGGAGTGTTTAAAGATTTATTTACTTATTTGAAAGGCAAAGTTACAGAGAGAGAAGGAGAGACATTGAGAGAGATTTTCCATCCTCTGACTCACTAACCAAATGGCCACAATGGTGAGGGCTGGGCCAGGCTGAAGCCAGGAACCAGGAGCGTCATCCGGTCTCTCATGTGGGTGCAGGGGCCCAAGCACTTGCGCCATCTTCTACTGCTTTCCCAGGCATATTCGCAGGGAGTTGGATTGGAAGTGGGGATGCACATTATGCCACAATACCAGCCCCTAAATAGGAGTTAAATATCTTTCCTCTTCTGGAAATCCCAGGCCCATATGGTTTTTAGAGGAGAATTCTACTAAACTCTTAAAAAACAGTTAATTCAAATCTTAAATATATTAAGATTGGGTTAATTTAGTTGTGGTGGCATTATACAATATATATGTATATCAATAACAATAACAATAATCATAATCATAATAAAATATCTAGATAAAAATAACAACATAAACTGTCAGAAAATAGAAGAAAAATTTGTCACACTTATTTTATGAAGCTAGTAAATGTTAATTACAAAATCAGATAACAATACCAGGCAAGGAAATCACAGACCCATTTCATTTGTGAACATAACTGAAAATTTAATCAAAATTTAGATTCTCAAATGAGATACCAAATTTTTAGAAATGCACCATGGGAGTGGGTGTTGGCACAGAAGCAGCTACCTAAGATTCCCACATCCCATATCTGAGTGCCTTGGTTCTAATCCTGGCTTCACTCCTAACTCCAGCTTCCTGCTCATGTGCTCCCTGGGAGGCAGCAGGAGATGGCTCAAGTGGTTGGGTCCCTGCCACCCACACAGGTAGCCTGGAATGCGTTCCCAGCTGCTGCAGGCATTTGGGGAGTGAACCAGGGAATGGGAGTTAGGGCTCCCTCTCCCTCTATGTCTCGCTATCTCTCTGCCTTTCAAATGAAAATAAATACTTTAAAAATGTATCCTGCTTAAGTAACTTATGCAAAAGCTCAGGATGGTTTAACAATTGAAATTCTATCCGTGTAATTTGCCTCATTAATCAACTAAGCAATGGTAAACATGATTTCTAAAACTACTAGAGAAAATCATTTATCTAGTCAGGATTTTTAAAAAAACTGCTTAGAGAGCCGGCGCCGTGGCTCAATAGGCTAATCCTCCACCTTGCGGCGCCGGCACACCGGGTTCTAGTCCCGGTCGGGGCGCCGGATTCTGTCCCGGTTGCCCCTCTTCCAGGCCAGCCCTCTGCTGTGGCCAGGGAGTGCAGTGGAGGATGGCCCAGGTGCTTGGGCCCTGCACCCCATGGGAGACCAGGAGAAG